>NC_089875.1:9160009-9857519 GCF_040182565.1 Anser cygnoides
ACAAATGTTGGCCGTATTGTATTTTTATTTGGCCGTAACGTCCCAAGCGAGACAGCCGCAGGATTTGCCTGGATCAGCCCAAGACTGTCCTTGCAGAACACCGCAGAAGCTCTTGCACGCACCAAGTAAAACACACTCCAGCTTTATGGCATAAAGTTACAGAACGGTCTCTGTCACATAGTCAGATTCAAGACAGCATTACTGTCCCGTTGGGATGCAAATGGGATGGGTTGGATAGACAACAGCCCTTAAAAAAATGGAATGATAATATGCAGGTTTTTCCATGCCTATAATTTGTCCTTAATTTGAAAAATTAAATTCTTATGTCCCATTGTTAACTATTCTTAGCACAAATTTCACAATTTAGCCCAGTGATGACCAAATGGTTTCCTTACAGCTTCCTTGCTCTCAGTTCACAGCTGTCCTGAATTTCAGTTTGGTGCTTAGTTTGCATTAAAAAAAAATCTGACTCAGCCTCCTTTTTTTTTTTTTCCTAATCAGAAACCTCACTAGACTCAACTACTGCCTGAACAACACTATCTGTAAGAAATCAGAGGAAAGTCAGAGAAAGAAGTAGTGCAGTTATTTGTTCTGGTTAATAACTTAGAGTATTTACAGAATTGTAGGCTCAGGTGGGAAGGGACTTAAACTAGGGTCAGTTCTGCAGTCAGATCAAGTTCATCAGACCCTCAGACAGGGAGGTTATCCAGTCAGATCTTGAAAACCTCTGTGGATGGAGGGTGCACAACAGTTCTGTGCAACCCATTCCACTCCTTGACTGCCCTAATGATGAGGGGTTTTTCCTAACCAGTCAGAACCCCTCTTGTTTCAACTCACCTTAGGCTGGTAGATACCAACAGCAGAAATATGCTAAAGATGCAAAGACTTCCTCCTCTTTTCCATTTTTCATTATACTTCCAGCCCATTTGCACTGGTATCTCAGCATTAGTTACCCATCTATTCAGAATTACTTCATTTGGCTGTAGCACACCAAGGGTGCCAGTCACCAGTGAAAGTTTTCTCCTGAAAGTCACCGTATGTATAGATGCAGCAACAAACTGCAGCAGCAGGTTACCCAGGAAAACCTTCAGCTTTCATATTTTTTAATGCTTGGCTTGCTTTCCTCCTTTACTCTGTATTTTCTTCCATAAAATTCAATTATACACCTTTCTTGGTTTTTACCTACCATGATTTCTGACTGTGCTTTTCAGAACTGAAATTTTTATAAAACTGCACTGCATTTATGGGAAAGACTGTTTCCCTGCAAAGGTGAAGGCGAGGATATGCTTTCTATAAGGGAAGGTAACAATTCTGAGGCTGCCTTGAGTAGCAAAAACATTTTCATGGAAAGCAGACTGGCTAGCCAGAAGCTGAATGTCATTCCCAGCCTCCCATGGCCTGACTCTTGCTACAAATGAACTTCTGCAGCTTTTTCAGTTTGTCTGTTAAAAAAAAAAAAAAAGAAATCTATCCACAAGCCAAGAAAAAATGTAGAATTTCACTAGTCAGCATCTACGGTACTCAATGTGCAAAAACTGAATAAATGCAGATTTATTCATAGCTAGTAACCACTCCAAGCATTTTATAAAGTACTGAAAGTATATTCAAGACTGATTTTAATAAACAGAATCACTGCTTGTACTTCGAGGTGTCATATTAAGACATTTAGTTGTGGTGCCAGCATTTAAAGCACATGCTTGGATCCCAGTAATTTCACTGGCATCTTTGCACATGCCTAAATTTACACAATTACTTAATGCTATCCTGGATAGGAATGCTGTCCTGAATTAGTCCTTCACCTTGTTGCTAGGAACTTTTATTTTAAAGAACCCTTACTAAAAAACTTGCCAGAACAAGTCTGCAATACCAAGCGCAGACTGATCCTATTCACAGGTGGGTAGGAAATGCTTGCAAGTATCAGAGGGAGTAGCCTTAATCTGAAGGAACAGTGCTGTTTATTCAGTTTGCAATTACATTTCTGGGAGAGAGTTTTCAGATAATTCAGAATATCCCAGCTTGTCACATATCTAGCAGTACAATCCCTTTTAGATGCTCTTCATGTAATTTTTCTCTCTTCTGAATTCTTTAATCTCTTCCTCTTTTCTTTACTTAAGGTGGCAACAAGTGCCAAAAACTGACTGAAAACAGCAATTCACGCTGTGATCCTGGATAAATTACTGTACAATTAACAACATTGCAACGTGAGTTTCAAGATGTTAATGAAATAAAGCTGCCCCTTTAGGAAACTAGTTACTTTACAACGTACGATTTATGGTGACTAAATAGGATTGTGAACATAGTTTACAGTGCCAGATGTAAAAATATTGTCAGTTGCTAACTAGATACTTCATGCCACTTCTGTAGGAAGAGTGACGCCTAGCTTGACTACAATAATCATCTCCTCAGTATCCTCTCTGTAAAATATTCTCTCTTCTAGAATTTGAGTTGCAAAATTTTTATGATCTGAAAATCAGATACTTTTTGTTCATTACGAGGAGTAGAATGATGCAGTAGACATCATCCCTGTATCAGTGGTGGTTTGTGACAGAATATGTAGCTGTATCTCACAGAATTTTTTCCATGAACTTCTCACTTACATTTTTTGGCTCAAGAGGGTTTGTTCTCCACAACAGGGCATGAGCAAGCACACGTATATACAACAGGTATGAAGCCTTATAGGGTAGCTAACAAGGACAATTGCACAAATAAAAATAGTAAGAAGTCAAGCCCAAGAGTTTTAGCTAGATATTCAGAATTAACCTATTTACTGAACATTTTGTAGTTGAGATTGTTGTTCTTTGCTTTGAAATAATTTATGTTCTTAATATGTATTCAGCCATCACTTATCTGTTATGCTTTGCTTCCTTTTTATTTTCCTTTCATTGAAAATGAGACTTAACTCCTTAAAAATCATTTGGACTTGATCCTAAAACATTGAATAGTTTCCAGTGCTTTTGAAAACAATAGAATACAAGAGCTTTCATGACTTAGTTTTCATTTCTCTGAGGCGTTTTTGAAACTTTGAAATCAGTTCAGAATATCCTATCTTATTATCTGGGACATGGTGTTTCTTTCTTTAATATTAATGGTTTTGTGTGTCTAAAATTCTCAAATACAGTAATAGTTTGCTAAAGCCTAAGTTTAAATATAGATCTAGCTACAGAGGAATTTAGAAATCTTGTCATTGGTCTTCTATCAGTGTTTTGCATATTTATTGGTACAGTAGCATCTGATTAATTAAAAGCAGCCCCTAAATCAATGGAATTAGTTGGGTGCTATACTCAAAAGTTTTCAAACTAGTTAAGCCTACATTATTTACAGTCCTTTAAAACACTTCACATCTTCTTCAGTAGTCACTTTCTGGAAACATTGTCTTTTGCAAAAGCTTTTTAAATACTTTACAGGCCAAAAATATTGTTACCTCCAAGACTGGTTTTGCTATCCTGTGAAATCCTCCACTCACCTCTCTGTTAGACTGTGAGCTGATTGAATGTGGTACTTTTGTGGTTCAGAGTTTGTCCAACGGCAGTACAGTGGAATCCTGATCTGTGACTAGAGCTTCTGTAAGCTAACAGCACAAAGAAATAAAATACAAAGTTAGACCTCTTAAGCTTATACAATATGTTTGGCTTTGATTAGCCTTGGAAAGGGAAGCAAGTATTGTGGACAGTGATTTGGATTGTTCAGGTTAAAAAAAGTCATAGTACAGGATTAGTGAAAAAAATCACTTTTAAATGCTTTTGCTTTAGCATTGTAAGCAATTCTCCCCACTGTCCTACTTGTAAGAAATTAACATGTTTGTAAATGTGTGCTTTTCTTTTCCTTCACTATAAATTAACCGCCTCACTAATACATAGGTACCTATCTCCTTGCTTTACCTTTCAAATTCTATTCTTTGCTCTTGGCATTACTTGGATATAAGAAGTATCCTCTAGATTCATCTTCCGTTAGTTCATCTCTAGCCTCATCGGTTATTGGAAAATAGCACTTTCATGACAAAAGAGCCAGAAGTCATTTTTTGCCATCCAGCATGTGAATGAGCATGGTGTGGACTTTTCCCCTGAAGTGCACAGCTGCAAAGCCAAGTGGACAATCAGTCACTGGAATTAAATCCATCTGGAAGGTATTTGAAGCAGCAAGACATCTATGAAAAACTTGAGCGTGATGGACAGCTTTTTCCAATAGCTTTGATGGAAGTTTGAATTGAGAAATCTCTTCTCTCACCCTGCAAGAAGTTATAAGCAAGATGTATTTTGACCAACCAATATTGGCCTGTATTCAACAGCATATGAGGCCCTTATGTTCCCCTGTAGGCTTGTGCTCATTAGTTAACCTCTCCAACAGTCATGGAAAGGCTAGATTAGATGTTAACCAAACGTTTATGACTGTCTATATAGTGCTAGAGACAACTGGGCGCTGAAACAGTTATGCAGAGTGATGTACTGATAATGTTCTGGGCATCCCTCAGAACGCTGAGATGCAGACAGGCTACATATCCCTGCCAGTTAGCTCATACACTCAATTTGCAAGAAAATCAGAATCTTTGACCACATGTCTTTCAGAGAGGGGAAGGAATGAACTGAAAACCAAGCCAAATACCTTCTGAAAAAAATGGGGGGAGGGCCTCACAGCTACCTTGTCAAGGAGGGTGTCTAAAGCTTCCTGCACATCTTTCTTTCTGGGGCCACAAGTAAGAGAAATATCTTACAACACAAAGTTGTGGGTTTTGTTTGTTTGTTTGTTTGTTTTGTTTTTAAAGCATATTGAATCTGTCAGGGCCTGTTTCTTCCCTTCCCCATATTTGCTACAAAAACAATTCCTATTTATTCCTGCAGGTCTCTGGAGGCAAAAAGCCTGGTTTGAATGGGCATCTGTATGAGCAGCTGTCTCACAGGAGACCTCCTCCTACATGCATCCTAGGCTCGGTGCTGCTGGTGCTTTCAGTGCCCACCAGTGACTCAGAGCCAGAAAGACTTGCCTCATATTGAGCATCTGCTAATACTAGTGTGCTTCTTGAGGACCGAAATGGTTAATTCTTCGCTATCCTGAGCTATACTGCCTATTTAATGTCAACATCTTCTGGGGAGCGCCTACACTTTGTCACAACCACAAATAGTTTCAAAAACAACAATTTTCTGTAACTGTGTTGTGAACTACTCTTTCTGGAATTTCACCAGTGTGCAGAGTAGAATGGATGTTCAGAGGAACTTCTTGTCCTTTCACAACCATCTTGCAAAAGCTGGTGTTCTCACCAAACTCTTTTGACAGCATGTTTCTCAATGCTCACTTACCTGCATTCTGTACTTTTTAAGATCATCCTGAGACTTGCATAGTGCTGTATCTATTTTAGATTGTTTTTATTGGCAACTAATGTGTACTACCATGCACCCACGTGAACAAAATTACAGAGCCCAGACAACTTTTGTACAGAGTTCCTTTGGCCGCAGCTTCTCTGTGGGTTTCATTTGGCAGAAGTGATATCAAGCAGAAGTCTTTCCTTCAGCTTCTGATGTAAACTAAAATACACCTTATAAATAGAAAATACAGGCACTGAGAGCAGTGCCTGTGGGCAAACAGCCACCTTTGGGCTATGGGAAAAATTCAGTTAGATATGATTCATAAATATAATGAATAGGGTGCCATAAACTTGCTTTGCTCTTCACAAACAAAGACGCATTCTCTGCCTTGAAAAATTAGAAGGGCAGAACCCAGAGGAATAGAGAAAGAAAAACAGGAGGAAAGTGAAAGTGGGAGATTTAAGGCGGAGAAAAAAAGAGGGCTTGGGTCATCAGAGTGGGAAGTACAGCTTTGAAGACCGTCAAAGAATACATGAAGTAAAACAAGGGGCTTTGTTAGGCAACAAATCCTTGTGCACCTCCCTTCTGATGAGCTCCAGGTTTAATTTTGCAAAACTCAGAGTGTAATACATTTCAAAAAGTAGTTAGTTTGTTCTTTAAGCTCTAGTTAAGTTGAAGGCTCCTATTGATTACAGCTGGAGCTGGATCAAGCTTGTGCTGTGTTCTCCTGGCAGACTCTCATTTGTAAATACCTTTCATCTCATCCAGCAGTGATAATGATGTGCTTAGATGATGTGGCAGCAATTATTTAGCTGCTGCATAAGGTTTTCTGCTTTACACTAGCCAAGTACCCTAGAATCAGTCCATAGAAAGGATTATTTGCATTTTCATTAAATTTTATCATTTCATTGGAAGAAATTGTAACAGCTCCACTGTTGCTTAAGAAATCATTTCATTTCTTTCTTCACTCCTACTGATAAATTTGGAAGCAAAGGGCTCTATTCTGTCTTATTTAGCAAGTTTAAACGTGTCACAAAATAGCTTTGTTTTCTGATAGCACACCTCAAGGCAAAACCCCTCAAAACTTCCATTTTCCCCAGTTTTTGAGCATCCTGTCTACCAACCAGCAGAAAAAAAAAGGGGGGGGGGGGGGGGGGGCTGTGTAGGCCCTGGTTACTCTCTGAATGGATTTACACACTTGCTTAATACCATGTAAATACTGGAAAATAAAGCATGGATCTTGTCAAACTGAAGAAGTTAGCAAATATAGAGCATTAGAAACAGCACTAATAGCAAATAGAGCTGAAGTATCTACTGCCAAGTCAGTGAGAGATCCCACGTCCTGCCTGGCAATCACTCTAAATACATCCTTTCTCCCACTTCATCTGACCTTTCCAGGCCAGCAATGTTGTGTGTTAGTTTAATATTTGAAAACTGGAACTTTACTGGTATTTGGCCTACTTTTTTCTATTTATTTTCTAAACAAATGGTAGCCACTCCCTCTTCCAACTAACCTTTTAAGCTTCGCCAGAAATCTGTGAAGATCACAAGGTATAAAAAAGAAATCACATGCTCAGGCAAACAAAAGAAGGTTGCTGCATTTCACCATCCCGACAGCCCTGTGAACAGACTTCAGGAATACTCTGCTTATGCTAGGAAACACTGCCGAAATCTCATTGTCAGTGAAAGTGCCAGGATTATGGTAGCACAGCATCTATTCCGAGGCAACTTCCCAGCCAAGGACCAGAAAAAAAAGAAAAGGGAAAAGCTGTCCCAGTTGCTACTTCTATTTGATTGTGCAAAGACGGCTGGGCAGTCAGATCCCTAGCCTGTGAGCAGAGTTGATCGCAATTTTAATGCAAAGTAATTTGGAAGAAAAAATAGCTCTCTAAAAAACAGAAGTTTCCTTGGGAAATGTTAGTTTTTATTTATTACTGGCTCATTGAAAGAACAAAGTATTTTTCAGCGTCTTTTTTCTTTTTTGTTCCCAAACACAGAAAAAATGTGGCTAAACCCCAGAAAAATCTTAGCTCAGATCCAAAAATAATAATAATTCTCAGTTTCAAAAACCTGACAAAAAATCCTAAAAGAACAACAAATACTTCCCAAGCACCACTCCAACTTCCAGCCTTCAGTAGACTACATGCCCTCCAGCATCATTTCAGGCACCCTTCTTGTCTGGCCCCGCTCTGCCCACAGCAGTTGCCCTTGAGCTCCCATCCTGCTCTCACTACATCCCAGCCACGTACAAGCCCAGCAGAACACATTCTGCTGCACTACACGTACTATCTCAGCGCTTCCTATCTCGTCATTCTTCTGACAGCTCAAGTTATACTTTGAATTGGAAAAATGGCAGCAAAACAGACAGACATTGACAGGTACTTACCAGCTCTCCGGTCAGAAAGTGAGCATGGAAGCACCTTGGTCATCAAACCAGATCACACTGCTGGTCTTGAATTATAATAGTGTTTAATAAACACTACTTCTGTAAGTGAAAAACAGCTGCATTAGTGGGGCTCTTATCTATGTGCCTTGCTCCTTCCCCATTCTTTTCTTTAGCTTCCACTTAGTCCCCCATATCATGATGCATCTTTAACTTTTATGTTCATTTTTCTTCATAAATATTCATTCTGCCTTTTATTTTCTTTTACCTTCAAAGAGTAAGTTTCTCTTTCCCTGCTGCCTTTCCCTCTTTTGATCCTGCTTGGCTTCATCTCATGTATGTTCTCTTTCAAACTGAGGATTTTTAAACTTCATTTTAAGCCTTCTTCATGTTAAGATGAATTAGATGAAATCTAATGAATTAGATGAAAATTGATTCATGAATTAGATGAAAAATTAAGAATTAGATGAAAAATTGGATTTTCCACTTAAATTTAAATGGAGAGCCACCTAATGCAAATGTGAGGTTCTTAAGGCAAGGCAGACAGAAATGTACAAGAGACGGTTCCTGGTGTTTTTGTTAGATCAATACTATATAATACTGCTTGTTTGTAGCATAGTCAAATTCACATTGTCACAGCAATCTTAACTTCTGCACATCCATTTCACTTCACTTGAACTGTGCAACCTGAACATTGTGTTTTTCTATCCAAGCTCTTCCAATCCCCTCCCTTCCCTAGAGTATATTTTGGACCAAATCAAGGGATGTGTCTTTTTTAAGTACTATTTCCATAATTTGCTTTTATTATTCTATCACTCAAAAGTTAGAGAAGGCATGGAAGTGAATTTCTTTTAACCATTTCATTTTGATTTCATGAGAAGGTAAAATACAGGCCAGTGGCCTTTGCTTATACTTTAAAAATAGCTAAGTTTTGGATACGTTTCTCCAAAACAGAGCATCTGTGAGTGCATACAGCAACACTAAAAGAAACACATGTAGGAAAAATTCATAACTAAATAGTGCTTTCAAAGGCATTTCTGAAGTTGGAACAGCATCAGGAATCTGCTTATTTACGTAGGGAGCTGTGGAGATTGCAGAGTGTTGGTACTGCCAACAGATAGGATGATTAGTGCTAAAAACAATATCATTTAGATAAGCCTTCTCCTTCTGATAGTTGCTATTGAACTCGACTTGAACTTAAATGTTCTCAACTTGAGGACTACAGTTCCTAAAACAGCTCATTCACCCTGCAAAGGCAGAAGGAGAGTAAGATGTTATTGATAAAATTCATCCCTTCTATCAAATATCTTCAGTTCCTTATCTTTTATCTTAAATCCCTTATATTTTAAGGCCACTTTTTCTTACATGAGCAAAGGGCAGGTGTGGGTTCATGAGCTATGTCCATACAACCAAAAAAATCAGGCTATTGTATTTCAGAATAGGGTTGGATATTACAACTCCTGCTCAGTGCATCAGTTTGCTTGCTGCATTAATTAGATGTTGTTCTGTTGATAACTAGCTGCTTTTCTGTTGGAAGGCCATGCATACCATGGAAGCATCACACAGACAGATGAGGCTTTCACCAGACTGCATCCCCTGTTGCGGTGCCTTTGCCAGCAACTCCCACAAGGAGATGCCTCCCTCACAGTAAGGAGACGCTTGATTCCTCACAAGAGCAAGTCTGGTTAGGACTAAAACAATTTAAGACATGCCAGCATGAAAAGAAAGGAGGATTTTTGCAGGAACTGATATTCTGAGGCCACACAGAAAACAGCTGGGGTTCAAAGTGTGCTCTGAAGTACACTTTTTGGGTAGGATCTTAGTGTTTTCCTTTGCAGGGACCCAGCAGCTACCACTGTAAGTGCTGTGAAAGGGCTTGCACAGATTTAATAAGCAATTCTTCAACTTCCTAATTAAAAACCACAATAAGCTTTCAGGCCTTTATTTCCCTAATATTACAGGTTGTAGCAGTAATATTTTGTTCAGTCAAGCCTAGCTAAAGGAAAATGCTTATGAGGTTTCCAAGGAGAGAAATAAACAAAATGGAAATGAATAGGGAACTTGGAACTTTTAAGTGTATGTAATTAAGAAAAAAAATACGTCCTTCAGATAATTCTGGAAACTATTAGGAGATATTCATAATTCATAACCAGTTGTTTGGTTTTCTTTCAAGCAAGGGGGCAGCTTTACATCAAACACTGACTAGCTTTTCCATTAACTTGAATAAACAAAACAGTATGCTTCAAGTTAAGTGAACATCTTTTTCTTTCTTTTTTTTTTCTTTTTTAATAACTGGATGAATTAAAGAATAAGAACAAGACATTTACTTTTCAAATAGGAAATTAGTTTGCATGCTATTTCTTCATGTTAAAAATACTTTGGAACACTCACAAAAACAATGTTAAGCTGAATTTATGGAAATGTTCCATATCAGTTTTGAAGATGATATGCCAGATGTCGGGGAGAACTCTTTCATCTGCAATAATGGAATAGTTTAATCCACCCTTGTTGTTTTTGAGTATAGTCCAAGTGTATTGGTCATCATGGGTGGGTGATCCTCACTTAGGCAGGCATGAACCAAAAAGCACAAGTTGTTAGACCTCTAGCACAAAATCACAAGAAAGCAACAGCAGGAAATACTCTACTGAAAGTAAAAATAAGCTATTGCAATGTAAATCAAAAAAGGTTTACCATTATGACAACTCACATTTTGAAGCACTCTGAGACTTGCAGATGCATTGCACTGAATTATTGGATTGTAACTTGAAAGCAAGCATGCCCCCATTTATGGCCCCATTAGAAATAAGCAAAAAATACAAGTTGTAAATACATATAGATCAAAAACATTGAATATCTGCCTTTTTAATGAGCAGGGAGAGTAATAATTAACATTTTGTTCTATTGAAGAAAAAAGTGCTCTTCCCTTTGAGAAGTTTTAAACACAGACGTATGTTACACCTGTGGTTCTTATTTTTATGAATATAGGTTGAAGTACCATGGATAGAAAAACCTGTTGTCTCTTGGCAATAGTTTTTTTTTTATGGCCTTGTATGAGACTAATGTTGTCACATTAACCATACTACTTTTAATTATAACAATCACTTTAATTACTATTACTTGAATGATGTTTTACATGTAGCATTCATTTAATTTAGTATGTTTGTGGTTGGATAACAAAGTATATCTTTTTAGCAGAACACATTCCTACAGGTTTTGTTGAGACATGGCTTCTACTGGCAGGGGCCTGGAGAAGTATCCAGCCCAGGGCAGGAGTTGTTTAAGTCACAGTACAGTCCTAGGCTTTTCAACTTCCCATACCATTTCCAGCATGGACAGCTACCGTGCAGAAGACATATGAGCAGAATATGTTTGGGCACTGATTCAGGTTGAACACCCTTATCTTGTTACCACTGAAGTGTTGTCCTGAATGTGATAATTTAAATACTTTCTTAAGGATAGAAAAAAACGTGTTCAGTTGCATATAGCATCTCAGTCTTGACCGTAGTCAAAAGTAATCTCAGAATCAAAAGCAGTTTACCTTTTGCACTGCAATTTACAGACTGCCTGGCATACTCTTCTAGAGAAGGAAGCTAGCACCACAGATGGAGGCAAAGTGGAGAAGAAAGGAAGTAATGCATCAATTCAAAGCTTCATTCATTTATTTTTTTTTCAGCTGCCTGCCACTCCCAAACAAACATGTGGGAGATGTTCTAGCGCTGAAAGCTATGGCTCACTCCTTTATTTAGCTATTCTATGTGATAAGTCAATTCAGTTTGGACATACCAAAGACAATACATAATTGTGACAAAGTACTGCAGTCCAGACTTGATTATTACAGCTTGATCCTTTGTTAACTCTGTTGAGTAAATAGAGGAAGGATGCTTTTCCTGTACCTTCATATTCATGAAGTCACTGTGGTTGGGTAACTTTCCCAAATTCATAGTAGTTGCTAGCACTTTTTCAGCCCAAATGTAGAAATCATGCAAGGAACTATGAAGTTGCACTGCATTAGATTTCCTCCACACACACACACACACACCACATTTTCTACATTAATACTTTGCATTAGCTCTAGTCTGTTATGCCATGGTGTCCAGGAGTACTAAAAGACAAATCTACAAGGAGCACACTTTGCTATACGCACAAATTTATGAGAGGGAATGTTTCGGCTTACCAAAAGAAGTTACACCATTTTTCATGAAAATCATTTTAATTTAAACATTCTACCTCACATATTTGCTTAAATGTAGGTCTTGGCTCCTGCATATGTTTTTCTTGTGCAAACAAACATTTGTGCAGGTTACCTTCGCTCAACTGTGAAAGCTCGTTACCAGGGCAATCGGTCCAATATACTTAACATGAAAGGGCCAAAGGAAAATTTAAAAGGGAAGAGAAAAAACAGCAATAAGAAGGGAGTTTATGGGCTGCTACGGTGTTATACAGAATTATAGACGCTACCTCATGACACCGGTGGATAGTGAGTGCACTGTTACAGCGCAGGTCTCTGCTATTAACAGGTTCTGCCACTCCAGAAGTGAGAAATTCCTCCAAATATTTGGTCTCTTGGTACCTACTCACCTGATGTTATGTAACAAATTTTCTGCTGGTATTTACCACCACAGAACACAGCCTCCCAACACCAATGAGTTAAAAGTTGTCTGGGCATCCAGCCCAGATGAATAACATCCCAAATGTTGAAGGAAGTAGCAAGGGAAATAGAAAAGCCTTTGACAGAAATTGTTGATAGCTTGCTAAGGCTGGGGAGGGAACCAGGGAATTTGGAGGTTGCTAATGTTGTTCCTATGTGTAAGAAAGGATCAGGGAGGATCCAGGAAACGACATAGCAGTGAGCTTGGCTTCAGTTGCAAGAACAATATAAGAAACATAAATAAGGGACCGAATACTTAATTTGGTAAAATAAAGTAAGCCTATGCTAATGGAAGAACTGTAGTACTCTAATTTCTTCAAATATTTTACTCTCACCTGGTTATTTCTGAGAAATACTCATAAAACATCTAACAGGCAGAGAAAGAAAGCTAATGAAAGGGACAAAGTGAAAGGAATTACAGAAGCCTGAAGCTAAGTAAGTTGTCCAAGATACCTGCAATGCTGTGGAGATCGTTTTATGTCTGATATCAGACTCACTGGTGCCATTGCTTCCGTGGGAGGCGATGTTTTCAGTTCAGATGTAGCTATTAGAAAAATAGACTGAGTCATTTTCTGCTCTCACTCACACTGAGAGCTCAGAAAATTTAAACTGATTAACCAAAATATTTAGCATTTACATTCAAAACATTGACAATGACAAGTGCAACACTGACATTGGTGGAGTTATTCTGGGTTTTGATTTGCACAAACCATTCAGGAGCTGGTTCGCTGGCACTGCTCAGCAAGGACAGAAGAATTTGGATCCCATCAGGTCATTAGAGAGGTGTCTTTTTGATCTGGTGGAATATTCTGCTTACAAGATTGCTACAGACCAGAACAGAGAAAGCGACCCACAAACATTATCTGACTGGCTTGAGGAGATGACTATACAAACAAGGAGAGCATGAAGATGATGTAGTCAGTTGCGGTACATTGAGAGCCAGTGAGCAGCAAGAAGCCAAGCACCCCAGTCCCAAGAGTAAAACATATTTGAGCTAGTTAAGAATACAGGTCTCCAGCTCTGAGCACAACATGCAGGTACAAGATAGAAGAGAAAATATTTAAGTGGCTTAAATCAAAGGATAGATGTGGACTGGATTTTTTCTACAAAAGTTTGAAGCACTGATGAAATGCATCCCATGGATTTATGTATTTCTCATAATGATATGAAAAAAATCACGGAGATTAAGCTGTTGCATAAGTGAGCAAGCAGCATGAGTCAGGGGGTTTGGGAAAAATGAGTCACAGCATGAAGGGAATCAAGCCAGGTTTGTAGCTCAGAAAGAGACTAGGAAAGAATTTTATGGATGTAGATAAGAGCCTGACAGAATGGATTGCAGGGAAGAAGTAGAAAAACTAACTAACTCTAAAGCAGGGAACCATACACTAGATTTAGAGAAAGCTATAGCTAAAAGCAGGTCAAGCAAAATTTTTGTACACAACTAGTGGTTGAAATATAGAGCAAGCTGCCAAAGTCAGCAATGGAAGGACATAATTGTGTAAATCACTTCAAGAGGGAGTGTGGGTACATTTTTGGAAAATGAGGGAATCACTGGGTATAGCTATTAGTGAGGCTTGTGGAATTAAAACTATGAAATGCAAGTTGGTTTATATTTTGAAGGAATATAAGAGCAAGATCTGTACCCCTCCGTGGTTCTCACATTTTTTTCTGTGGAAACTTCAAACAGTAACTTCTGGAAATCAGTGTCATCTTAATGAGCAGATGGTTATCAATATGAAAGTCTTCTAAAATGCACCTTCTCAAAGAGCCTGGAGATTATTGCAAAAGGCACTATTTATATTAGGATGAGTCATGGGGGTCTGATGGCGATATTTACCAAAGTACAGTCAATGACTTCCATAAACATTTCTGAAAGAGCAGTGTGCCTTACTGAGAGACCAGTCTCCTTAACTGTAATGTCCCTTTCCCCTTTCTCTACTGACTCCAACTCTTTAGATTAACTTAAGTTTTTTATGCAACATCAATCATTGCAATTCCTGCACTCTCGCAGTGTTCCTCAAGGATAGAGTACTGTACCAACTAACTTATTTGGGGAACAGTAAGGTTTGACTGAGAACAAGCCTGCAAGATGCATACAAAGACTGTCATAATGCTTATATATAAGGGATTCTAAATTACAACTGTTCAGAGAATCCAAATTCTGAACTTTCTAATCTCCCAAATACTTGATTTTGAAACTGTAACCTTCTATCAGGGTAGTATTCTGGATGTAATACCCATAAGCAACATAGGGAGATTCAAGCACTCAATCCCAATACCAATGTAATAAATATTTTTAAAATTTATAACTATTTAAAGTAAAAAGACATCCCCATAACACCAGTTCACTCTCAGGTGGCCTACCGAAAGGCTATGTAATTATCTGAGTTCAATTATTACAATGATCAAGATGCTGAAGATAACCCAGCTCAATTTTCAAATACGTAAGATCTGCAAAAGGATTGATAGAGACACCCAAGTTATTTCAAAGGAAATTGTTCAACTACAGAGGCTATGACTGTCCGGAGAACAACTGTCCAGGAATAAAATGGCTTTAGTCACTACTGAATGCATCTTGACTCCACCGAGGTCAGGCCAGGTAGCCTGGCTAACCAGAGATGTAAAGATTCGCTTTACAGTGTTTTGACATGCAAGAGAATGAATTAAACCTCTATCACAAAATACACATTTACATTAAAGCTCATATTAGAACTCATAGGCTCAAAGCAACATCTGTCTCATGATAGCTTCCCTTAAAGGCCCCTGGATTTTCATACTTGAGAAGCAACCAGTGAAGTTGAGAGGAGAAGCCCTAGTTGTGGTGTTTGTTCAGGCACGGTTGGTCAGAGAGAACGGAGAGCTCAGCTGCCGAGCAGCGCTCTTTGCTGTCATGAGCTCAGCTACTCAACCTTTTACATCTCTTTTTTATTTGTCTTTTATGTAAGCAAATGTCAACTGGTCACAGCATCAATAGCAGGGTAGTTATCTATTATTTGAGCAACATCTTAGATACACTGAGTTTAAGAGTTCATCTATATTTCATATGTTGCCTGCATCGATGATCAAATACCAACCAAGTTCTTCAACAATTTAATACAAACCTACAGCTCTTGTTTATCCATACTGAACAGCACAAACTTTTAAAAGATTAGTTGAGATTAGAAAATACAAAGAAATAAAGAAAGAAGGATGCTAAGAGAAGATCATTTTCATTACAGGTTACCAATGTAATTTAAATTGCCTACCTGGGTGAGCAGATGTGTAATATGTAGAAATGATATTTATATAGAGGTGTCAAGGAAAGAGTTGAAAGTGTTTTCAAGGTAGAGATTACAAGGTACTTGCCTGAGATAGAAGCTTCAGCTATAGCATCAGTTGCCGGAACACAGAAACAAACTTTGTCATGATGACACTAAATTTGGAAAAGAGGATGCAAATGAAAGATGCTCAAGAATGAGCTTGTAAAAGCCCGTTATTTTCTTTCTAGATCTGTTTCTTATACTGCACTCATCACTGTGGTATCTTGAGTGCTTTCCAGTAGTGCATTAAGCAACATGACAAACATCTGTCACGTCTGTTCTCTCACCCTCTCCCCAGAGAGACAAGTGTGTGCAGTGGAGTGTCTTGTTTTAATTTTTTTAATTATTATAAACACACATGCACGTACACACATTATTAAACATTCATGCTAGAGAGGAAAGGTCAAACAAATTTATCTTGCTCTTAGGATTAAAGCTGGTGAGCTCTGTGATGTTCCTATAGGAGTTTCTATCACAGCCTTGCCCCAGCTTGCTATGCCTTCGCACACGTCAAATCAATCTGGTCATGGGTGTTTGCAATAGGTGGAAACCAAAAGGATGGCTTCCCAATATGCTCATTTACTTTTCACATTTAAATCCAGGGATTTTGTCAAGGAAGATCAAATGGAATGAGATGGTAAGATTTAAGGAAAAACACATGCTTTGTGTAATCACTGTTTCATCCCAGTATTTATTGCATTTGATACAGATTAAAGTAGGAATTGACGCAGCTTCCAGATCCCTGTCAGGATCAGAGGGCACTGTGCAACTTGTGATAAATAAGCTAGGAATCTAACAGATTGGAAAACTGATATAAACTGGAAAAACAAGCTCTTAAATTATGAAAAGGCGACCTTGGAGTTACCAATTTTCATACAGTGGGGACATAAGTGAGAAAACAATCTGAAAGCTTCAGATTAGAGCTCAGTGAGGCTCTAAACAACTGCATGTAGGCAGTCTACCTACTCAAGAACCGTGAACAAACACAGAAGTGCAAGTCCCAGGTCAATATTGGCAATGCCAGTGCAACATTATGCTACTTTATATGGGGGGAAAAAGCATGTGTTTGTGTCTATTAGTAAATAACAACCCTGAGAAAAATGGTGCTGATCTATCTCATCCCAAGCATTGATGTTGCCTCCTTTGATGACTTCCACTACTCCATTGCTTGAATAACTTTCAGGACAATTAGAAAAAAAAATGTTTCTCTAGTGGAGGATGATTAAGGTCACATTGATGTGTGCCAAGAAGCTTAATATTTCTTTGGGCCTCACTAAGAGCATAGATGCAGAGATCTGTGCAGCAACATCACATTGCAAAATCCACCAATGCTTCTTTCCTTACACAAGGGCTGGGCTGCTTCTGGTATCACACCAATACAATTCACATTTGGCATCACTTTCAGCACTGAAATCTTCCACTCGCTTCCTCACCCTTGTATCAATCACAATAGTAGACATGGCTGTAATTATTGCAATACTAGAGATTTCAGAACTGAATGTTCCAGCACTGAAGCCCTCCTAGCATAGCTGCCTGTTGTTCTCCTCCCACAGTATTTTCCTTGACACACAATCCTCAGGCCATCAGCCTTCCCTTCATATTAGCAAGTCCTTAGCACAGATGTGAACAGAAGTGCTCCAAGCAGGCCAGGCTGCTGCCCTTCCCCAGCGAAGGCCAGAGGCTCCTCTCCTGTCCGCCTTTACTTCCCACCTTAGGCAGTTCAGGGAAGATGCAGGTAATGCCACAAAACAAGAGGACTGGCATTCTCAAAGGGCTCCCATCAATACTTTTTCCCCCACGTACCTCTTTCCCTAACAAGCCTAGGAACTATCTCAAAAAAAGCCATCCAAGAAAAACAGCCAAAATAGCAAAAAGTACCATGACAGCGCACAGTAAAAGCACGGATAAAATCCACCAAGCATATTCCACATACTGATCTGCATTTTCATGACATGTAGAAGGCAGACAGGACATACATAGACAGCCACAGCTGAGTTGCAGTCCAGTTCAGGACCCTAACTGGAGTAAGAAGCTTGGGAGAGCCCTAAAGGGCTCCTTGACACAAGCCTCATGAAAAGGCTGTTCCTATAAACACGGACCTTCGTGGCCATAGCATCAAGTCCACCGAGAGTTTCCGAGTAAGGAGGCGGCTAGCAGGCAAACAGGAGTTTAGAACAATTGTTTTTCTTTCAAACTGAACTTACCATTCGGAAAGAAATCAAAGATCCTGAGTGCATAAGTCAATCTAGCTTGTTTTGTTTTAGCTGAGTAGCTTATTATTCCATAGAAAAATAAACTAAATGGAAATCAAGCCGCGGATGCAAGTGACTACACAACAACTTAATGTATTGTAACTAACCCACCTTAAAAGCTAGCTTATGTTAAGTTCACTCATATATGAAGTTGCTATGGATCCAATTTTCTGCTCTGTACAATCCGCAACAGCGTGCATACTTAAAAAAGAATTTCAACTGTATGAGCATTATAGCCCTTTTATTTTCAGCTTCTGCAGAAAGTAGTACATGCAAAGCCCAGCGAAGTCCCTGCAAAGACTTGCATTGACTCCACTGTGCTTTGGCTCAAGCTTTTAATGATGTGTCAGGCTGGTATGAGGCAGCCAGATCTAGTCCCTGAAAATCTCTACACCTGAGAATGTGCTTTTCAGCTGTCACTGCAGAACAATGCGGTCAGCAAGTCCTGCAGCAGCACAGCAGCTTTAGGACTGTTACTATGCAGAAATGCAAAGAGCAGGCTAACATAAAAGGACTTTATTTTTCCTGTCAGATAAAGAAAATGTATGTAAAATATTTGGGCATTTGAGGAAGGACAAACATTGAGAATCAATTCAAACTGTTGATGGTTTATTTTTTATTGAATCTTGTGGTCAAAATTGTTTTCATTTGCTATGTGAAAGAATCCATCATTTTTTCCAAAGCACCACCCAGAATCTGCCACTGGTGATGTTCTAACGTCCCAAGTGCCTATACAAATAGAGAGGTCAGCTGAGATTTGTAAACTAGAGATCATAAGTTTTAAGGAATTTGTTTATTCAGCCTAGAGTCTCCAAATTGTGTAGAATGCCAAAATTAAAAAGTCCTTTCACTGTACTGTGTCAGGTTACAATAAAAAGCTCTCTAACATTTTGGATGTTCGGATGAGAAAACAAATTGCAATTCCATTTTAAGCAAGTTATTTGTCAGCACATGCACTTTAATTATATTTAAGTACTTCCAGAATTTTCTAATGAATAGGCAAAATCAAGATGTTTTTATACTTGTATAAGCCTGCATTTAGTGTGAATGAAAAGCTACCTGAATTACACAGAAAAGTATCGGTCCAGTCTTTGCATTTTTAGCTGTACTGCTAAAATACAAGCAGATGTACACTATTTCCAAATACTTTAACAGATTGACTGAATTAGGAGAATTTTCATGGGAATGACAACAGGCAGATCTCTTCCTGATGAGAAGGCCACCACACACCAAGTTCCAAGTCCCTCTCCAAAGTATGGGGTACGGGAACCATGCAAAAGGATCAGTCTTAGAAATATTTTGTTGTGCTAATATTAAAAAGTCATCTCATTCCTGAGAAACAGATGAACTACTTTTGCTGAAGTTTTCCAGAGTAATTCAGCATGGAACGAACAATCAGCACGGGAAAAAAAAAAGTTAAATGATTTAAGTAGCATAAAGCTGCAAGACATCTATGAAAAGTTTTATAATGATAAGTACAAATAATAATGGTATTTGACAAATAAATGTGATTATTTAGAATAACCGTATCTGATACGTTTTCAAATGCAGTTAAAAGCTAATAGAAATCTGATAACATTTTATATCCTGCAAATGGAATAAGCTTTGAGATTACTTCTTGAGTGTATTTCAAATTTGCTGCCTTCATTTGTAAGTAGCCTGAAAATAGGGAAAACATTTCAACAGGTAACTCTAAGTAAGTTCTATGACTAATAGTGCATTTGCTCTTTTTATAAAGATATAGATGAATGTGCAACGGGAACCCATAATTGTAGAGCTGACCAAGTATGTGTCAATCTAAGAGGGTCCTTCAGCTGCCAGTGTCCTCCAGGGTATCAGAAACGAGGGGAGCAATGCGTTGGTAAGTCTTGCTTTAGACTAAATTATTTTCTTTCATTACCTGAAGTTGCAAACTTTTATAACAAAATGCATGGGTATGTATACTGTACAATAGCTGTTTATTTTTAAAATGGAATGGAATAATTGCTTTATCATAATAATTAATCACTAAAGCATGTAACTAGAAACTATTTTAAGTATAATCAACACAGAGTTGAACTTCACAAGATTAATTTTCTTACTAGTTACCACTGTGTTTATTATTTGTATTGGGGTATTGCCTAATGTCCCAGATACAGTCAGAAGTCTTCTATAGCAGCGAAGTAAAATGTGTCTTTCCACTGACCTCAGTGAGATTTGAATCCAGATCTGCAGGACAAAGCCCTACCTTCACACAGACCTAATCCCTGCTCTGCAGAGCCCCCTTGCACAGTCTGTTTCAGTCTCGGTTTTATGAGTAGAAATGAAAGAGATGGAAACTCTGAATGCAGGTATATGATATTTGCAACTTATAAACCACTATGCTTTATTCCTTGGGCCAAAATCAACTGTCGGCACCTTTGGGACCTATACAAGTATAGCAATAAATTAAATCCAAGTGCAGCATAAACACTGCATCTTTCCTATTCCATCCTCATTTGGGGACATAATGTGAAAGTGCCATTACTCTGTTCCTGCAGTCTTTCTTCAGCCTTTAGCACCTCTTTAATCACAATTTCAATGGATAAAATGGTTTTATAGGCACTCCAGTCTTAAGCCTTAGGTTTGTCAGGGATATTGAAAACAATTATGAAGTAGGAGAATCAAATGTATACATCATCAGGTGACATTCAAGACAACCTCTTCTAAGCACAAGACTGATTTTATGCAGCCTAGTAGAAAAGCTTTTTCGTTGTTGTTCTCAGAAAAACATGTTCTCTGTGCAAGAGTAGGATGACTCATTTGGGAATGCAGGCATAGGAATAGCTTTGACAGGTCACTGATATATTTATTTTTAAACATGTTTTATCTAATTTTGTAGAACACTGTATTACTGCTGTGCAGTAGCACTTTTAATGTCAAGACCCAGGCTACTACCTGAAAGCCCTACTAGACATCTTACAGCTCTCAAAAGAAGCAGTATGATACACCCTTCTATCTCCATGTGAATACAGTTATGCATCTAAATCCACACATGAAGAGGTCAGGAAAGCAAGATTTCCCTTCTCTTATTTAGGTCAAAACCAAGAATAACACCTGTGTTACATATTACACACTGACCTAAATTACCAGTACATCGCTACACTTCATACTGTCAGCATTTCAGAATAAACACTGTCTTTGGGGATTTTTTTTTTTTTATTTATTTTTAACAACTTTGCCAGAAAACATTCTTGGGACCAGATCTTGATAGAGGTTCTCCATATGGGAGGAAATGTTTCTCTCAAATTTGAATAAAATTTTTCCAGACCTTTTTGGCTTCAAGTTGGAGGAAGAAAAGGACTCATTTTTAACAATTCATTTTTTTTTTATCAAAATGTACTAACCATTTCTTTGATTTTTTTAAAAAAAAAAATTGTAAAGAAATTGCTTGTTCACCTATCAAAAAATGAGTCTTTTCTGAAACATAGGATTGAAGACAGAATGAGTTGTCTTCCAGCATTAGTTCAAACAGAAGATTTGGCAGAATTGATTAGATTACACTCAGCCCTTGGATATGCTTGGAGCTGATGTGCACAAAAGCCTAATACTGCAAGGAGAACTCCCACTGAATTAGAGTCTGATCCTGTAAGCATTTACATGCATAAATACAAAGCTTAAAAAGTAAAGCATTGCTTATATGCCTATATTGTATAACCAGGTTTTTAAACAGCAACTTTTAAGAGCTTGGTCCTGTAAAGTCAAGGATGCAAGAGGTCTGCTGTGCCTCCTAATATATTCAATTTCTGCTTCAGAATTTCCCTGCAACGGAAGAGTTACAGCAATAATCACTACTGTACGGATAGCCAGGAGTTTTTCCAGCGTAAGCCTTTTCATTCAAACCCATCCAAAACACTTCACTAAGTTTAGCTCCAAAAAGTGACTTCGAAATTGACAGAAAAAGAGTTAACTTGTAACAATTATTTTTTCACTTGATATTAAAACAAACTTTCCTCGTCATAAAAAATAAAAAATCTTGGCCTCTTTTTAAACACATCTATGGTGGAAACAGCTGGAGGTAGGAAACTCAAGATCTGGCATGGATATGGGAAGTGCCTTTCTTTGTTCCAGTGAAAACTGGTATTATTTGTCTGAGCGTTGAGCCTTTGAAATCTCACATTGTGTACATGTACAGAACACAGCACGGATTTCTCTACCACGACCAAGCAGGCCACAACTAAAGACAACTGCTGCACATACATGCACAATCAGCGTTGCAGCATAGCATAAAAAAATTGCAGACAAACAGGCAGTATCTCCTCCAGAATGTAAGGATGCCTTTTAAAATGCAGAGGTAAAAAAAAAGTGTGTGTGTGGGGGGAGGGCTGTTGCACATTTTGTGTGGATTGCAGGTGAAAACCCTGCTCCAGTGCACATTAGGAATGCTGAAACTTGGAAAGGCAGTCTGCTCCACCTCACAACCAGGGCTAATCTGCAGGGAGAGTCTGGGGAAAGTTAATACCGCCTGAGATAGCACAGCTCCAGCCAGGCTGCTCGCCTTCCTCAGCACCAGAGCGCAGCCAGAAGGTGCTGGTGCTGCTGTATCCAAAGGCACGCAGGAGGGACAGCAGCCCCCAGGAAACCCAGCCAGTTTCTGGGGGATCCCTGTGGAAGCACAGCCATCTGTTTCCTTTTCAGGGCCACTAATCTTCTGTCCTCACAGGGAAAATTTGGACTTGTCCTAACAGAGCTGAAAAGATTTAGTATAAGCTAAGCGTGCTGCATGTGATGTTTTGGTTAAATGAAGTGCAAGTTACAGTCACCCTGTTGGTCAGCCTTAAGTCTGACCATGAGACAGATCATCTTCTGGCTGAAAAGCAGAACCAAACATCTTGGGTTTTGCCTATGCAAAGTAAAACTAAGGACTACAGTGGAACGGACTAAAAAATAAAATTAGCATATGTATTGATCTCAGTGGCCGGAAAACAATCTGCATAAAAGTTTTTTTACACAAGTTAAAGAAAAGGGTATAGCACTCCTAACAATATCCATGGAAGCAACATCTACCCCACATAAGCTTTTTTCTGCTTTTAGTTAAGTTCAGTTAACTTTACAGTTTCTTTGGACAAGACAGCAGCACTGAACTTCCAAGATGCCATTTGAGCTAATTTCTCTTTTCATTACTCAGATATAGACGAATGCACCCTGCCTCCATACTGTCACCACCGATGTGTGAACACTCCTGGCTCCTATTATTGCCAGTGCAACGCTGGTTTCCAGCTAGCGTCCAACAACCACACCTGCGTGGGTAAGAACGTCTCTGTGTGCACTTACATGAGCTCACTTGGTGTAGAGAAATACTGACACATGACTTGCCACGGTTGTGATTTAAGTGTCTTCATCCCAACTTACTAACGGAAATAAATTCCAACCAATATGTTACACTAGTTGCTGTATAGAGAAGCTGTCTTGCAAGTGATCTGAGAAGTACTGGTGAATTAGAAAATCAGAGCCTCATGGAAAGCCCATTCTTTTCTACGTTTCTGAGGAGCACCTAGTTTGGCAACTGACCTCTGGAAATTTACATTCATTATTTAATCTTTGATTTAATTATTCTTTCAGTTCTGGTGGATTGGTTTTTCAGTGTTACTTGCTTTCATGATATAATTCCCAGTTTTACAACACCGAGGCTGGAAACGGAAACCAGGGGGAGCAAAACAGTTAAGTGTAGTTATCCTCAGCACACGATAAATGTAGTGATGAAAAAGCATTTACATGTCAAACACGAATCTCTGGAAAATACTACTACAAATGAAAACGAGGGGTCACTACAAAAGCCCCGTTCATCCCCTTAAAAGTAAAGCACTAAGGGAAACCTTAAGTCTGCTGCGAAGTTTGAAATGAGATCTGATCTAGAGCAATTAGAGATAGTAAAAATAAAAAGGAAACTATGTCTACTGAAGTGCAAGGTACTGAAAAAGTTCATATTAAATGTACATACTTGGGAGAAGGATGCTATTTCTTAAAGCTGATAATTCTCCAGAACACAAACTTCTCAGTGATACTACTAAAAAAGCAAGAGCATTGTTAAGAATATCTATAAAGAACAAAACTTGTATTGCCATTTCATTTTTTTTTCCATGTTTTTGGAATAAAACTAGGTAGGAAGTCAGAAGATTGCTTTCCTGATTTTGGCTAAGGCACAAGAATAGCCATATTGAACACCAGCAAAGTTTTCTTAGCCCTGTGTTTTTTCCAAGCTTCCAAGCAGAGGGCTTTAGGAAGAGTAGGAGATATGTAGCCTAGCAACTTGCACATCAAGGTAGGTTAAATCCTTTCATGTTCTGAGTACTGAATCAGAGGAGCATAAACTTTCATTTTCTGAGCAATTTCCCTTCTCGTGCAACACTCTCTTGGATCTGAAATTCCAGCTCCTGGGAAATCAATAATTTGGCTGTTGACTTTAACAGAATTGGGATCTCAGCTAGGAATGGGAGAATAGCCACGTTAAACCAAGGGACTGGTGATGGAGATGGCTGCGAGTTCTCTATGGCTATGTATACACAGGCAGGCATGCTACATAGCACTGTGGTGACAGGCATTTGTTTTTTCACCAAATAGGTGAAATATTGCATGTATCAATGTAACCATGTGATGAGTTATGTCATTTGCCCCTTCCCATGGCTCAAATGTAAGGTGCTTTCTTTCAATTACACTTCCATATGAAGCTCCAAGTTTGCTAGGTGCTTCAGCAAGAAATCCCTTCTGACTCCTGCTGGCCTCCCAGCCCAGCAAGTCATACTCCCACCATAAAAGGTAAAGTAAATCCTTACACAAAAATCTGTAAAAGAGTGACTGCTGCATCAAGACAGACTTTCACATCTGCAACAGTCATCTGGCAGAAGTCATACTTCACAGCTGTACCGATTACATTTGTTACAACTTTTGCACATATTGAAAGTGGGTCAATATTTCTTGGAAGGGTAACAAACGGAATTGTGGCTTTGGCTAGCTTATTATTCCTTCTGGTAGCGTTGTCATGATGTACATTCTTCACACCATTGCCAGAAATCAACTAAAAGAACAAAAAATGCTTGGTAATCATTTCTCCCCTATTACCATTCATCATAAAGAGAAGGATCATAGAGATAATTAATATCCTCCTCATTGGTTTAGTTTTTGTGAATGCCAGATCTTAGTCATCTTTGTCAGTTTTAAAAGTTGTATCTGTAGATGAAAGTGTCGCTGACATTTATATCTACTTGCAAAAGCTATGAATTCAAAAATCATTTAAAATGCAGCTCTCTACTAATGAGTATAGCTGATGAACACAAATGAATGGAAAATATGCAGGGAAGGCACACAAGGGAAAATTCACTGTAGATTTTAGCATATGACAAAGGAGCAATAATTAGCAGCCTATAAAAATAAGCACTGTAAATTGCAGAGGTGATTACACTTACATAAACTTTGCATTAAAATTGCTTCTCTTATATTGCCGTGTTCTCACATATGTTCTTCAGATTGCACACGATGAAAAATCTAGCATAGAAACCTGCCCCCCCCCCCCCCCCCCCCCCCCCCCCCCCCCCGTATGGTCTAGGCCTTGGAGCATTGCAAAACTATACTGGCTTAAAAGGCTCGTGTTATAATTGTAATGGAATTTAAAAGAACAAATTTTAGGAGTAATAAATAGCTCAGATCTTAACCACTGCATGCTGAGAGGTCTTATCTGTATGTGTTCCTTATATCAATTATTTATAGACTTGGCATTTCATACCTGAAAAAAGACACTGGAATGTGAGGTTTAATAGCCACACTAAACATTATTGGAAGAATTCATTACACATTAGAATAACTCTCATTCCTGGAAAAATACTTTTTCTACATGGAATGTAAAGCATAGATCTGACATCGTTCCAGTGACTGCAGACCTGTATTGATATAGTCAACCAAGCTTCTGCTAAGCACTAGGCCCAGACTTAATCTACTTAATCAGCCTAATTACTAGGTGCAAAAGATAAAGATCTGTAATTTTTCTTTTCAGACATAAATGAATGTGATGCCAATAACCCGTGTGCACAACAGTGTTACAATATACTGGGTTCTTTCATCTGTCAGTGTAACCCAGGGTTTGAGTTAAGCAGTGACAGAATCAACTGTGAAGGTAAGCAATTATTTTTCTTAGAGGAGCAACCATTTTTGATTTATTTTCCCAGAAGCCTCTGTGAACTAAGGGATACAATTCAAGTGGAAACACAATGTGGGAGCGAGTTGTAGCCAAAAAAAATTAAGACAATTTTATTTTTTTATTTTAATGTTGCAAATACCATTGCTGATACACACCTTAGTAGCTGCAGCTGCATTCAGGTGTCTCATTAACAGTAAGTACAAAACAGGACAGACATTACTAGAGAACGGAAAGAGAATGAGAGAGAATAATGCTTCTGAATATTTACTTCACAAACACTTGAACTGTGTGTGGTCTAATGCTGATGACCATTAAATGAATTGGAAAGGAATGCAAACCAAAAAACAAGTGAAATTCTGTGTGCTGTTAGGTTCATCTGAAAATAAAGACCTTAAATTTGACTGTAAGGAAACAACAATTGTGCTTTTGAGGTGCTTTCAAGCTTGTGTATACAAACAGCATGTCTCCTGATGATTATACAATCAACACTTTATTTCCTCTGCCAGTGCCTCCACAGGATTCCTCTAATCTCCCTTTGGACACGATGATCTCACCCGTAAAGCCCATATCCCTTCTACCAGTCTTTGAGCCAAAGAGGTCTTTTTGGTTTACCACTGCCCTCCCGAACAAGCCAGCAGAGCTATTACAGATGCTCCCTCTCCAAGCTTCTTAAGCTAATCCTACTTGCAAGCAAACAGAACAGGGAGCAGCAACTATGCAGCCTTCAGTACAATCCCTGACAAAAATCAAGAGCTGGGCTCAAAGCTCAGAGGTACTAGGAGGGCGGTACTCTATTTTCCAAGCCATTCTCTAGTTTTCATTGGTTTAATTTCACTTCTGCATAATAACAGTGTTAAAATCAGGTTTGTGCTACAATTCTCTGGCAAGGGGCTGATGGTTACACAAGGATTAAGAAAAAGAAAAGCATATATCAAATAATATTTGAAGACTAAAAAGAGACTTTATCCTCTTTCCCAAAGAGCTGGTCCATTAGCGCACAACGACAATAGTTTTGCTACACTAGCTAATCTCACATCTACTTTTCTGTGGAAGTAATCACTTCTAGAATACAAAAACTATGGATTCTCTCTACAGAGGTTTTCCCAAACATGTTCAGAAGTCTTAATTTACCTTCTACTTCCTCAAATAAATGCATTTCTCATTTTTTAAAATTTAAATTTTCTCATTAAAAAAATTAAAAAGTACAACCAGATCTTCAGTTTGCAACCTCGAGGTGTTAAGCAGTAAGTTAAGAGTTTTGAGAGCTTCCTCTTTTTAAAGAATTTTTCTTCTGTTAGAACCAGCATCTAGCTGTTATATTTAGTTTTGTAGAAAGGTAGATGTTAAAGAAAAAATTAAGCTTAAGTTCTTCTCTCTGCAGATACTGATGAATGCAGAACTTCCAGTTACATATGTCAATACCAGTGTGTCAACGAACCAGGAAAATTCTCATGTGTCTGCCCTGAAGGTTACCAGGTAGTAGGAGGCAGAACATGTCAGGGTAAGTGCCCCATCTTGACAGTCCCAATATTGCATTACTGGTAACACCATTTCACACAAGCCTAAGAATGCTTATCTAAGTGTTTATATTTCATGACAGTATCATTAGGCTAGCAAAAGATGTTGATGCATTTGATGATTGATGGTATATTTTATATTAATTCCTTTTATTTGAATCTTTCAGCTCAAACTCTAAGTTTTTCAGATGCTTAGGATAAAATTTTCAACTTTCGTAATCCTTAAGTAAAGCTGGTCGTGGATGTCTAGGTGGTGAGTCTAAGTTCCAGAGATAAATATCTCAGAAAAAAATCAGGTCATTTATTACAGACATTGGGCATTGCTTTATATCTGTTTCTTTTTATAGAGGTTTCTAAGCGCAGCCAGAGCAAAAAGGAAAGATATGTTATTTCTGATAACAGGAGGAAAGAAAGCAAGAATTTTGAGCAGATTATTTATATTGTGTTTGGAAAATAAACATTCTGGTCAGTTGTTCAGTTACAGCTAGGTGCCACCAAATACCAGGATCACAGTTGCAAAGTTTATTTTCCTCACTGGTTTTAAATGTCTCTTTACGGTTACAGAAAAAGTGCAAGAATCATTGTTTCAGTAATCCAGAACCTGATTTCACAATCTTTATTTTTAGAAATAGGTGTGCTAGTTATTGTCAGAAAGGGATGAGGAAATAAATTGTTTATGGAAGTGTTGTGTAATGGTGGCTCTTTTTGAGAAATCAATTTAGATTCTTATCATTCTTAAGAACAGCAACTGATACTGAGTATCTTGGGTTGGGTAGTTTGACCACCTAAAAAAATAAATAAATAAATGGATAGACAGGGGGTTGGGTCTGACACTGCCAGGATAACAGAACATCAATACTACACAAAGCTGACAGTCCCCATTTCCATTCAAGGTCATTTTCCCAGGGTAAAAAAAAAATAAAAATAAAAGGAAGCTCTACTTCACACAAAAATAAACACAGCATGATTTCTTCCAAAGCTACTTTAGTTTAACTACAGCTATAAATATTAACTAAGCATTTAGTTATACCATGAAACCTAAGCAATTAAGTGAGATCTTGCAAAAAGCATGAAATCACACTTCTTTCTCAAAGCCTCTTTCCTCTGCCTGTAAGATACCTTGTGCTAGAAAATGATTCATTGCCAACTAGGAACTCAGGGTTTCTACAGTTGCATTACATGTACTATGACTAATGTGTTTCTTTAGTCAACTAAAGATCTTCAGACCTGATTAAGATGTGGTAAACAAATTTGTTCCATTTCTACTGTTCCAAATCCTTTATAGAAAGGCCTTGGAAAAGCAGGTAAAAAATAACATAGAAATCTGTTGAGTTTCAATAGACAAGCAGGTGGCTTGGTGGGGGTGGGTTTTTTTGTTTGTTTGTTTCTTTTCATAGCAAACTCGATTTAAATCTGCTTTAACACAGTTCCTTTTTCTTCCTCCTAGACATAAATGAGTGTGAGACTACTAATGAATGCAGAGAGGATGAAATTTGCTGGAATTACCATGGAGGATTTCGTTGTTACCCAAGAAATCCTTGTCAAGAGCCTTATGTCCTAACATCTGAGAAGTAAGAGAAAGCCAGAGAGTTTTTTTAGGGTTATTCTCAACAGGCAACACAATCAAATACAACAGAAATCATGTTTTCAAGTATCAAGTTTATCCATTTTTGTTTTTCAGCCGCTGTGTCTGCCCTGTATCAAACGCCATTTGCCGAGAGCTGCCTTACTCTGTTGTGTACAAATACATGAGCATCCGTTCAGACAGAACAGTGCCCTCTGATATCTTCCAGATTCAGGCAACCACTATTTATCCTAATACTATTAACACATTCCGGATCAAGTCTGGAAATGAAAATGGAGAATTTTACCTGAGAGTGAGTATTGGTTGAAGTCAGACCATGAGCAGGATATAAAACCACTGGTGCTACCAAGGTGTCGTGCCATTTTGAGAACTCCATCAAGTGTCCCTATAAGAGAAATACAGCATAGAAAGTTTATCAGCTTTTTAATATTCCCTTATTGAATGTACTTGGTTTACAGACTTCAAAAAGCTTTTACCTGCTCTGTCCAATAACTCCACAGACTGAGAATCAACCCACTGTAGTCACTTGAAAGGAACACCAGTAACATTCATGAATATTTAGCAATCACATCAGATTCACAAAACAGCTCTGCTTTTCACCCTGCACCAATGTCCCATGTGTATGTATTTAGAAGAGGGTCATAGAAAGATTCTTTGTACATTTTTAATTCCCCACACACAAAAAAGAAATTAAGTCAGGAATAGCTTGGGATGGAGTGCTGATTTCAAATGATAAATTCAGACAAACTTGCAACCAAGATTGTGTTGAACGAGAACTTTTTCTTCAGTGCTGCAGCAGTTTCAGAAAACCAGAAGTTCAAGTGACTTATGGCAGCAGTATTTCCTGCTGGTACAACGAATGCGAGTAGATACGCATGAATGAAACTGTCTGTAACATCTACCTTAAGATTTTTGAAATCAGATTTTTTTTGTAAGCTTAATATGGACAAATTCCTGGAAAATCCTTTGTTTCATGTGGCTTTACACTCAGTAAAACAGAAACAGCCCAGAAAATTTAAAACAGAGTTATTAGTTAGAAAGTTTTCATTTATCTATTTTTCTACAAATCCAAAGATTTCAGTGTTTTAATAGTACAATAGAAAAGTAAACCAAGATATGGCATTGCCTATTTACACCAAGTCTCCCCAAAATGGGAACAAGGAACTCCTCACTTGTCTGACTTGTTCTGGTACTGCCTGTAAGCCAGTGCTCTTCCCTGGATTTCTCTTCCCTGGATTTATTGCACATCAAAACCCCATGCCTACTCCCAAAATACCAACTGTTATTTAAGGTCGACAACTCTTAAGAACAAGTTCGCTCCAGCTCTAGGTAGGATAGGACTCCAACCCAGCCTCCAGACCGACTTTTAGACTGACAATTCCAATCTTCTGTTGCCACCCAACAAGAAATCACAGGTCTTAAATAAGGAAGTATGTGTTTATTCCTGCCAAAGCACCGCAGTAAACAAAGGCTTGCCTAGAAATTATTCCCATTGTTTGAGTCAAGTCTGAGCGAGGTCTCTGGACATGGATTCCTTTGTTTAACCTACTCAGTCCACATAGGGAAAAAATTATCATAGGTAAAGGGAGAGATGTGTACCCTTTTTATCATCTGTACATTTTGAAGCCTTTTTACAAGCCAGTGGCATGCCATCTTTCAGTCATGTCACAGGGCCAGCAGCACAACGCCTGGAAGGAGCCCCAGGGGGCTATGAGAAGGGCAGCAACAGGCATAGAAGTTGCAAGAATTCCCAGTTTTTCAGGGAAAACAGCTTCTGGAGTATGAGCCATGGCACGGACTTAAGAGTTTCCTCCACTGAACAAGCTACATCACTGTTAAATACATTAGGTTTCTCTTGGTGTACTTATTTTTCATGTATTTTAAAAGCTGATAGATGGGGATAAAACAAAAAAACATCCTGGGATAGATTACCACTTTTCAGATCCTTTAGGAGAGTCAGTATAAAGAGGAACAGATTTTGCAGCGCAGTTTATTCCTCTGAGCCCTAGTCAGGTAAAGCTTCCCCTCCAGCAAAGCCAGGTGTGAGATTAGTCATAACCATTTAAAAATGTTAAAATAATACTTACATTGTGCATCTCTGCGCTGAGACAGAGCATTTTTGTGGCGCAGTAACACACAAGCAGTCCCTTGATACAGCTAGGGAATCTTTTTAAATTTGAATTAAACTTTTTCCCTCCTTTCTTTCAGCAAACAAGTGCCGTAAGTGCAATGCTGGTGCTGGTGAAATCCCTATCGGGACCAAGAGAACACATCGTGGATCTGGAGATGCTAACAGTCAACAGCTTGAATTACCGTACAAGCTCGGTGTTGAGGCTAACGATAATAGTGGGACCTTATGCATTTTAGGGGTTTCCAGTAACCCTCTGCTGGCACTTAAAGCAGCCAAAGAATATTATCTTAAAGAAAGCACTTACTATTTTATTTATAGATTTTGCTCTTTTTTTATTTGTTTAGTAAAGTGATATCTTTAATCCACACATTACACGTGTAATTCAAAATTAGTAGATGTGTTCCATAGTATAACATGGGCATTGTCACTTTCTGTATAAAGATTTCAATCTTTTTTATTACCTTACTTGGCCTAGATACATACTACACTTTCGTATGAGAACTGTATGTTCATACTCTCCTGTAAAACTTCACACCCTTTCTAGCCAAATAGGTCATGCAATTAAAGGTGATCTTTTGTTGTTTTTATTTTTAAATTCTAATGCAGCTACTGACAATCTCAAAAGGAAAAAAATATAGTATGAATGATACACAAAGTACCGGTTATCTGATAAGCTAAAATATATTTCTTTTTAACTAACTTTGTAACAAAAATAAGTCAATAAAAATCTATTTCTGTAGACATTTATGTGCTATCAGTTGGTTTTTCTAATCTGGGTTGGGGGTAAAGTTATGTTGTAAGAAGTGTTTTGCATTGGGTTTTTATATGCAGATTGTGTTAACTGTGCCATTCTGCTGTCTCCAAGACAAACAGACCATAGTAAGAAAGTTTCTCCAACAATGAAAAACTCCAAATGGAAAAACACCATGCTGGGCACTTGCGTCAGTGCTTGCTCCCAAGAACACTGTTGGTGGTTACTGGATAGAGGGATACAGCATTTTCAGACAGAAGTTAACATGCCGTTTTTCCAGAAATATGTTGCATTCTACAAATTAAGTGCATTTGCTTAAGTTATATCATATATTTTCAGGCACTGTCCTATTCCTGCTCTTATAATTTGGATGCATCATGTACAGTGTTCATAAAATTTATTTCTAATTCAAGAACTAATAGCATCTTTTGTAATATGTAAAATCTTATTTCTTGTTTAAAATGTAGCAGTTAATCCTTCGATGTACAAAATTTTTAATAAAGATCTCTTACCATAATGTATTTACTCCTTTTTGTTTGTCTGACCAAATCTTAACCACATTAGAGGGGTGAATATTCACCTACTGTGGAAGTCAGCAAAGACCCCCCGAGTTCTGCAATGCCTTTGTGGAAGGACAAACTTTACCTACTGAGTTTTAATGCCATTAAGAAAAATGCCAAAAGAAAAACATACCAACACATACATGTCACTAGTTAGCTGGTGGTCTAAAGGAAGGAACCTCTATTCTACTTGAAGTTCATTTTCTGTAGAAGATACTTGAATAATGGATACATTACACACACAAAACCCGCTTGCGGTAGAGACCCATGGATTCAGATTTACTGAGTGACTGAGTCACCCACAGTGAGGGCTTCCAGGGGCTGTGCCCAAAGAGAAGCACCGAGTGTGGCTGAAGGATCTGGCATCCAGAGGTCCCAGGACGCACAGCAAACCACGCTCCAGGATACAACTTGGAATCGGCCACAACCGCTCCAGTTTGGGGCAACATGTCCCCCACGCTCAGACAAATTGCAGAACAGGACCCTATTACCCAGCAGTTGTTCCTTCAGGCACTCATTTGTGGCTTTAAGCAAATACTCTGGCTGCCAACAGGGTCAGAGCACACGGTTGTGGCACAGGCCAGAAAAATAAATAGCGCTGGCACAAGGTCACGCTGTCATTGCCTGGGGCCCCAGGGCTGTGGGGTAAGACCACAGGTAGCCTTCAACCTCCTCCACAAAAAGGAACTCACCAACACCGAGCCAGATGGAGGCATTTAATCAGTTTTCCACAGCAAACACACTCACCACGCCCTCTGACATGCAAAGTTTGGCTCACGGGAAGCTCCTTCCTCTCCCCATTCATCTCTACAAGCCTGCTGGGTCTGACAGGTAGCTCCCTACCCCACCCTAGTGGGAAGGTAGACACCTCAGGTATTTAAATTCCTAAATAGCATAATACAGCATCACCCACTCTAGTAAAGAATTAATTTCGTTGTTTCTAGGTTTAAAAAAGGGCTATTTTCCCACATCCAGCAGAGCCAAAATAGCTTCACCTCCTTAAGCCCCAGCACCCACAGAGCACGGGGCCAGCCCCTGCTGCGAGCTCAAGAGCCACAAACCATCCCTGGTGTGCCCCTCACTGCCAGGCCCTGCCCCAAGGACTCACTCTGCCTTCAAGCTCCGCCAACACAAACAGGCTGCTTATTTACACCAATTTTATCACCAGCACACACTTGCAATCACTGGGAAAGCAGAGGAGCATTTGTGACAGCTGCACAACCACCCTGTCCCGTAGCAGCAAGAGGCCTGGCCAGGACCACAGCTGCTGTATCCACTCCAGTTTGCAGCCCCACCAGCCCCGAGCACGCTCCTTTCACTCGGCTGCAAATCCACAGTGCCTTTAGAATGCCATCAGTGCACCAGGCGCTTGAGTAACTTCCCTTTTGAATCTCTGCTTATCTGACAATGACCCCAAATTATCATTTATGTATGTGTACGTAAATACAACATACTTTGGTGGATAATACCCAAATCCAGGCAATTTACCTGGATTTCCTGGTAAACCCAGGAAGCTTGTACATACTGCAGGAACCACATACGTTCTTAGCTTCGGCACATGCATCCAATGGCATAAAAACAAAGGCAGTTGCAAGTCCAGCTTGCCCATTCCTCCACATCTCATCATGCTCATGGCCTTGACATAAACCATTTATTTCTGCGCAAACTGCCCTGCCAACTACCCCGCTCCCCATCTATTTGCAATATTCAGGTCAATGCAAGACAGCTTGCAACCCAAACCAGCCAAGCCAGGAGCTACCACGCTGCTCAGGAGCACAGATCCAGCTGCTTACCATCACTTGGATGTGGGCCTGCCGAGCCCAGGACACAGCCGATGGGTGTGCACCCCGCTGACCCATGCAACAGGAACCACAGCGCTCCCGCAGGAGCAGGAACAGCAGCAGCCCCTCCAAAACAAAACTGGGGCAGGACTGAGGAGCTGGAAGAGGGCAACTGGTGTTGTTTCAGATAGGCATGTGGTATGTGATGGAGCCTATGCTTATCCAAAAAGCCCATAAGCAAAAGCAGAAGGTGCCTTAGCAAGGAGAGGATTTGTACGCAGCGCTGTGCCAGAAAACCTGCGCGTTAACAGGTTCATCCTATCCTAAGGATGGGGAGTCCCAGCAAAACTGCTACAAGAGCTTAAATAACTGCTTGGGTTGAAAGGAACAGAGAAATCCCAAGGAAGGACCTGAAGGGAAGGCACTCACTCAGCTTTTGCTACAGCAATACCGTTATCAGTAACACGCTTCAGGAAAGTTTCTCATATAAATCTGCTGTCACTTGGAGAAGAACCTAAATCGGGATCACATGCAAAGTTTAATATCTCCTCAGAAATAGAAAAGAGGGAGGAAAAAGTTTTAAAGAAACAGGACTGAGTAAACAGAACTTCAGGGAAACAGAAAACAGTTCATTCACTTCCCTGAGACCACCTGAACGCAGAGCAGTGGGATTATTTTGCTTGGAAGGCTCACAAATGCAAGTTTATTGTTGAATCTCGTTTCCATGACTGCGAAGAGTTGCTTATGTTTTGAATGATCATCCATGTTTCTAACTTTATAACTCTCCTATTAAAATATAGAACAGCTGCTGCCCCAGTCAGCTGTTCGGCATATGGAGCCCACCAGGGACAAAGCCCACTGTTAACACGGAGAATTATTTTTAACGCCCTCACATTTCTAAACCTCACCATCATCTCAGCAAAATGGCACGCTTCCACCCTCCCCAGCTGGGGGAACACCTGCGTAATACAGCACTGAGCTCCACCACATCTGGTACAAAACCCAATTTTATTTCATCTGGCCAGCAGAAAGTTATCAGCCCCGGTGAACAGAAACAGGGCAAAAAGTTAACTGCATCTTGTATCTGGGGAGAGGCAGCTGTCTAGTTAAGTTGTTTATACAGCAAACATTTCTGTATATATTAGGAGGAAAGAGAGCTGTTTAATAAAATGGAGATGGCTTAGAGTTGCCAAAGCAAATTTGAAGGACAGAGTGCAACAGCTCTTGTTATTTTTGCATGGGGAAAAAATACAGTCCTATTTTGTATTGATATAGGCTACATACATTGAACAAGTGATCTTTTTTAAAAGAAATAAGCTCTCCGTTAACTCTTACTAAATCATCTGATTCATCGCATATATTCGCTCAGTAGAAAAAGCTGCAAGAATTACAGCAAGCACTGTACAGCACCAGTGTGACAAAGAGGCAGGAAAGTTGTCCCCTGCTATCTCAGAAAACACCTAGGTAGCAGGATTAGGGGCCGTGTGGATGGGACACAGCACTGCATCCTACAGACCTAAACACTGGATTTAGATACATTTCAGGGTTTGTTGTAACACACACACAGTTACTGCTCTCGCTTGAGCTGGAAATTATTCTTCCTGATCCCAAACCCCAACAGTCCTAGAAAAGACACCAGTACACACCAGTGCCCTGCATCTCCTCCAGCATGCTTCAGCCCAGAAATGACAGGAGTGGCTCTCAACAAGCCCCAGGTTCCGTCCCATCCTTGCAGGCACAGCTGCAGCATGGGAGCAGCACCAGCCAAACAGGGCACCTCAAGCACACTCCGTTGCATTTTGTCACCCAGCTTAATGAACCACTCATTATACCCCCCTACCTCCTCCCAGCCAAGAGGTATCACCTAAAGCCTCCGCAATTCTGGTCCAGAAGAACTGTACCAAGGATCCACCATCCCCATCCATACACCTGAACAAGGACACAAAGACACAAAGGCTTTCAAATTTAACAGGCTGCCAGCTGGGTTGACAACAGTAACATATTTATGCTTTTAAACTCTGAAACTACAACCATGGAAGTTGCACAGATACCTCAAAGCCTAAATCCTGCTGGTGCAACTCAAGAAACATCTGAATTTGCAACCACCTCCTCTTGAGGGTCACATTTTCTAGCGCTTTGAATGTTTCTGTTGTATCCACGTGCAACATATAGGAATGTTTCCTATACAGAACATATATAACAAACACCCAAGTGGGAAGTCGAGAGCAAAATCTTCGTAGGCGGCATGGAAACTAGGAAAACAAACAGATTTTGGAAGCTCAGAGCAAGGGCTGCAGAGGGGAAGCCAACATACCAAAGCAGCAGGGTAAAAGGCATTATTAAAATCAATGTCATCCTCTGCGAAGCTGAGGCTGTGTATGAATGAGAAAAAACAGGAGGCCAACGGAACGACTCACCAGTGCCTGGACTGGCAAACCCAGCCTCGTCCAGGCACAGCAGAGGTAAGGAGCCTCCCGGGAGGCCAAGGAGGCCAAGAGGTGGCTGATCAGGAAAAAAGACAACACCAGAGCAGAAAAACAAATTGAAGCTGCATCATGTTCCTGAAGGAGGAACTGGGCAATGCCGCTGTGCCAGAGCTGTTCCCACAGGCAGCACACCAGTGGACCTGCTGCCAGCCTAAAAGCTGATACAAGAAGGGGAGCAGCAAGTCCTGCCAATGACATCCAGCTGGTTGGGTCAGGACAAGGGCCTTCAGTGCCAGGGAAAGCTCCCACATATCAAGAAATAAGCCTCAGACAAAGCCAAACGGGATAAATGTAAAGTGATGCACATGAGGAAAGCCACCCCAGCTTTAAGTGAGCAGCAGAGAAGCCTGACCTGGCCACAGCATCTTGGGAGGACAGCACCAAGGTCTAACAGCTCAGTGGAAACCACAGCTTCAAAAAGCAGCACCAGAAATAACAGGGGGTGCCACATCCATCATCCACATCAGCACCAGGTTTGGGGACCAGCGATCGCTCCCAGCTCAGCCAAAGCCACAAAAGCATTCAGCCAACTCAGATTGTACTCTGCAGGGGCTGTCGCTTCCCCCCAGAACCACCATTTTAAAGAAGGGACATAACAGTGCTCCTCCGAGTCAGGAAAGCAGAAAGGCATTTTGCACAGAAGGAACAGTGAATCGACTCCTACACAACAGCAGCTTCAAGAGGAAAATTCAACTTCAGCCCAGCTGAGAGGCAGTGCCTGCGGGAAGGCAGCAGGAGCCAGAGCCCTGCAAATTATGGTGTTTCTAGGAAAGCCACCTCTGGACACACTCGTTAGACACAAATTGACCCTCAAAGTGATTCAGAGCCTGACACTGAAAGCTTACATTCACTGCTCTCTCCCCCTGCAATAAACCAGGCTCCAGACAACATGAAACTGAGAAAATTTTAATCTGCTCCAAATTTAAATGAGGAAATACAGTGTACTGAGATCTTGATTCAACACAATTGGACTTAAAGGCAGTAATTAAAGAACAGGCTTAGCTCCTGTAGAGGTACCAATGGGGGGATAAAGAACACTTCCCACAATTACTAAAGACTTTCACATTAATATCTGCTTATTTTTCAGACATTTCAAGTTAATGGAAAAGAGCCAACTGCAATATTCTACAGCTCCTGGGGAACAAATATCCACATTCACCCCAGCACCCATCTCCTCCTCACTGCATTACTGCCTTTCCCCACAGAAAAAAGCCTGCCCCCAGTGTTTCCTGGGGCTGCTGTGTTTCACGAGAGCTTTAGAAGCTGGCAGAGGTGGGTGGGCAGGGGGGAGCGTGAAGCACTGTGTCTAGCGCTTGCTGCGAGGTCAGCACGTTTGTATTGCAAACCAAACCCCAAGGATCAACATGGTAATGTGAGACCTCAGTGGGGTCAGAAGATTTCTGCCTCTGCTCTGGTATGCTGGGGAAGGAAGACCCAAATTATACAGTGAACATCTCCAGTAGAGCACTAAGATTTCATTAGGAACAACTACTATTGGATAGTCCTTCTATTGCACAAAGGCCGCAGTTTCTTCTGTTGTCTGCAAACATGGAGTAGATCAAGTTGACAGATGCCTATGTCCTATTGCAAACCAGACTCGTGCATCATTTTCCCCACTCTCACTGGGAAACAGACAAACCACATTGAAACTTCTGCAGCAGCAGTGTTTTGTGAGCCTGCTCCATCTGCAGTTCAGCTCCCACTGGCATTAGAAAGCTGTCCCCTCCAACAGCCCTTTCTTCCCCTCTATGAAGCACTGGCATCGCTGGCTGCTACGATTTACTTCATAGAAGCTTGAAACTTGCTAAATTCCATCTCAAACATTTTTCAGGAATGTTTCATTGCTCAGTTTAGGATTCCCCCTCCATTTCTGGAGTTAGCAGAAATTAAAATGAAGCTGCAGTGACGACATGGCACTAACACAACTTCAAATTGTGGTTTGCACAAAGCCTGTTTGCATGCAAACAAAGCAAAGTTACAAACAGAGGTACAACGTTCACATCATGGCAGAAGTGATAAAGCCTCCCTGAAAGATGTTATATACATGTTATATACATGACATCCATGCAGCACTGACAAGTGAAGAGAATTTTGTTGGTACCAACATCCCAGTCAAATCCATCCCCTGCAAGGTATCAAGGTAACTAAAACATGTTTCTAAGCTTGCTGGCCTGGCCTTCTCCTATCAAGAATTAGCAGTGAAGTTGCTACTGATATCTTCAAATAATTTGAGGCACATTTTTGGGGGGGACAGAGCACCCCAGTCCAGCATCACCCATCTCTGACCTGCCTCCCCCATGGGCTGCAGACATCCCACCACATCCTCTGCTGCAGCCTTCTCTTACCTGAACTCAGTCCCTCCACTGCTGTCACACAGCTACAGGGATAATCTCCATCTTGGGACAGCCGGGATGTTTCTATGGAGCAGAACAAAAGAAATGTTAGCCTTTAGCATTACCCAAATTTGCACACACTTGGGATCAAGGGTTTTGTTTTTTGCTCTCAACCACCATCACCCAAGACAAAAACAGTGCTTCAGGGTGAAAATATACTGTCTAGATGTTTAGAAGGATCAGCCTTGCTCTGAAAATTAGATGATGCTTTCAGGCAATGTGGGATAGTTGGTGACGGGGACTTTCTCATGCCACAGGCCCCAAAATCACCCTGGATCAGCCACACAAACTGGGGCATTTTGACAGCCGCTTCCTGAGGTTGCCTGGAGTCCCAGAAAGGATGTAAAATATTTGTAGTAATTCCCTGAACAAACCCAAGAGGCTTCCTCGAAGCAGAGCCCTCCGCTCTGTTGACTCGCACTTTTAAAAGGTAATATAAATTCCACTTAGACTGGTTTGTTTTGATGTTGAAAATTGGTCTCCATAGACATGGTTGAAACCATGCCCTGGAGTGCTGAGGCCAGAGCCAACAACCACACGGCCATTCGTCAGCACACAACCCGCGAGGTTTGGGAGGTGTAAATGCCACCACGGGGGGACCAGGGAAAGGCCAGGGGACCGAGGGGGGGACAGAGCACTGGGGCCGCCCCTCATGTCCTTTGTCACTCCCCCACCACAGCCCCATCCCACTGCTCACATTTTCCTTCACCAGGCACAGGCAAGTGGGCAAAAAGCCCCAGAGAGCTCACAGGAAGCCTAAAAACATTTTCTTAAGAAAAGCTCACTCTGCATTGCCCCACAGCAGCTGCCTCAAAGGCTGACACAGTGAGGATCATGGCTGCCAAGCAGAAACAGCAATAAAAAAAATGTAAGAGTGAGACAAACAGGGGGAATGCATAGAGAAAAGACAAGTAGAGGTTTTTATATGGAAATTTATATTGAGGGTAACATTCCTGCCTAACACAAGTTTTTTAATACTTCCGGATGCAAGCCTGGAGCCAAAAATCCAGTGAGGTCTGATGCTACAGCAGTGTTTAATGCAGGGATGAGGAACATTTTCCAAGAGCTCCAGGTTTCTTCAGTACCAAGACCCATCCAGAACAACAACAATTCCAGCTCTGCCCCCAAAACCCCACCACAGCACCCCAGCAGGAAAACATCACAAGCCCCAAGAGGCCAAAACATTCAGGTCCACCTGAGCATCAGGATGCACAGGTTGGTTTCCCAAGGCCAGCTCAGCACTGAGCACAGCTCAGGATGGCCATGAGGGTGACACCAGGAGGAGATGGCACTGAGACATGTCCCCCAGGTCAGCAGTGAAACAGGCTGGAGCTCCCTGAGCACTGCACAGAACAGTCTGTCTGTCCCATGGGCACTGCAGCTGCCAAGGCCAGCTGCTGCTTGGTTTCTGAGTTACACCAGTTCCTCCCATATAAGATTAAGCCATCTTGAGGCTACTTCAGCTTATACATGGGAGGTTTTGAGCATTTCTGACATTTTGCAGCTCATGCCCTGCCTGTTTTCCTGCTCACCTTATTTTACCTCCTTCAAGCGCACCTGTTCACATTTACAAGCTCACACGCTTCTCTCCAGGGCTCCAAAATATCAAAAGGACCACTCAGCAAAATAGCACCTCACCCACATGCAAAATGGAGCCCTCAGTGCCATGCAGCTCAGCTCAAACCACATGAGTTCAGCTCAAAGTACATAGGACCTTGTTTGCTCAGATGCATCCATCACTCCACAACATGCTTCTTACCTTTTGAGACACTTCTGGGTTCATTAAATCCCACTTGCTTATTAAAAGTGCCAATAACATATCCTAGAAATAAATAAGTGAGCTGTTAATCTTAAAAGCTTAAATTTGAAGTCCATCTTGATCAGCTCCACATGAAAGACAGATACCAAATGAAAAAGCCCAATAATTTTGAAAGTCTCAAAATTCCTGATTTGTTTACTTATTTGACTGCACATAATTTCAGTCTAGCACAGGCCTGCTCAGGTGCCAGACCTCATTCCCAAGTCTGCTCTGTCAACAGTAAGTATACAGTTGAACTTGAATGCTACACAGGTATGAGCCAGCTTTTTAAGTTTTGCCAAAAATTAGATCAAATATAAAGATCAATGCCCCTCCTGGTTGTCACTAGTTACCACTGTGGGGAAATCAGTTACCAATGTGACTGGTCATGTTCAAACTGCAAACAATTAAATCCCCATATTTGCCTAGCCAGAGAAGTAAATATATTTTAAGGAGATCTCTTTTTCTCTGTACATTTCTGAATGCACCAAGAAGATGAACAGGCATAAATGGACAGTACTGGTGTGCACAGTAACTGCCTTCATTGTAAAGGCAGCTCACAATGTACCACAAAATGGCATAGCTAGAGCTCCAAAGCCATAAACTGAAACACCAGCTGAAGCAACACCATACAAGAAGCTCCAAGCAGGGCTTTGAAACTCAAACACTGTTTGCTGGGATCCAGACAAAGATTGGAGACAAAAAATTAGGAAGACAGCAGCAATTATATACAGATCTTGCCCATACAACCAGTTCATACCAAGCTGGGCCTTGGATCCGCTAGAGGCTATTGTCTACCTGTAATACAGAAAAAAACTCCCTCTAAATGCATAAGCATTTATAACTGAATCTGCATTTGATGGGTGTTAAGAATGTATTTTAAAAATTACAAGAAAGCATTGGAACTGCAATCAATTCCCCCACAAAAAAAGAGCTGACTGGCTGGTTCTGTGAGACCAGAGGCACTGGCTCTACAGCAGCTGCTTCAGAAGGCTTTGTAAAATATCTGCATGTCAACCTGTACAATAATTATACACATCACTGGTTCACACACACCTCTAGCACCTTGATCATTAAATACAATGAAATTCCACTCCTGGACTTCTGAAGATCTCAGAAACCAACAAGCACCTGCTGAAGGAGGTTTTTAAGCAGCTTCATGAAGACAGGAGCATTAAAACTCCATATTGTGTGGCAGAGTTCATCACCACAAAACACAACTCAAACTCCCACAGAACTGTTGTAGGCAGGCTTCACCTCACCCACCTCTAACAGGGACAAAATATGAACAAAAAGCACATTTTCATGTCATCTAGGGGATTTGGGGGGAGCAGGACAGCTGATGAGGTGAGCATGTTGGTAACTAGCCCGGCCAGGGGACACACAGCCCCCAGCCACCTCAAGACTTCACCAGGGCCCGGCCCAGCTACTAAGGCCTGGCCAAGGGCTGCCACCAGCAGCCACAGGGGAGAAACCTCCTCCAGGAGGAAGATGCAGAAGCTGAACAGACACCCCAAATGTACCTGCAGCAGTTTTTTTGCTTGTTTGTTTTCTGTTTTTTAAACTGCAATCCAAAAGCATATCCCACATAGCAGCAAGGCACTGAGACACAGGCCTAGCTGTGGAGGCCAACAATATCCAGACCTGGCAGCATTAGCCAAGAAATTGTTCTATCCTTCTCTGCCTCACCCAGGCTCTAAATCCTTCCAAAGGTCAAAAAAATTACACCTGATGATTTTCCTAAAGGAAAAAACAATGTGGGAAGCTGAATTAAATGAGAGCACATTACTGACAACATCCTGAATATGGCTGCTGTGAGCTTGCATGCATGTGGTTATACATGCCTGTACATGGCCATTTAAATATCCTGAAATAGCAATAACAATTAAAAATCACTTAATGATAGGCATTTCTTCAAAGCTGGGCTGTAGACTCTGAAACCAAGGGCAGAGGGATAGAGTATAACCTATCCTGGGAATATCACCTCAGAGCTGTTTTAGAAATCAGTCTAGCACCACAGATCTAAGAATCATCACACCATGAACAAACTTCTGCTTTTCCTTCATATGCTCCTTATACCCACTATACGAAGAGTTGCAAACAACGTACAAGGGTTACATGTGGGCTTTCAGGGTGCTCTTAGAACAGGGCATTCTTTTTTTTTTTTTTTCCCTCCATCCAAAGTCTTTCCTGTATTTTGACTGCTGCAGTTGCTACTGCTGTGTTTAAAAACTTCATATATTCTTCCACACATTCAGATCCCAAAATGTAGTTGACTATTCTTAGCTTTAAAGAGCAGAAAACCTTATGACTATCAACAGTTATCACTCTACTACTTTTACTAACAATTCTGGCATTTTGAGCTAGTTGCAGCTTGTGTAAGTAACCACAAGAACTGAATACCACATACCTAACTCCTTTACAAACCTTGCTTTCAGCAATGCAGTAACATGCAAGTATAACTATAGTAAGTGATGATGGGATTTATAACTGAGCCCTGACAATTTTTTTCCCCAAAAAATTAACCTTAAACTGCCTTTTTTCATTCTTTTTATAGATTACATGTTATCTCCTAATCAGGAGACCTAGATGAAATTGTAGTATTTTTTTTTATACCCCAAAAGCTAACACTGATATTTTTCACCTAAGAAAAATACATTAAAAGTGAACATAAACATGTAGGGACTCCCAGGAGTCATTTTGAAGAAATAAGGTTATTCCAATTCTATCATATTTGTTTGTAGTAAAATGAGAAAGCTCCTTACAGTGGCTTGACCCAGTCCTGCCAAAATCAATGACATGTCACAGTGAGAGGATAGAGCCAACATGCTGGAAATGGATCAAGGATACAGAACAGGATGACAAACTGCTGGATCATTAGCTCTTAATTTAAGCTTAGACCTTCTTTTTAAGGCAAGTGGATGAGAACAGTAAACAAAACCCATATCAATCACCACATCCACACGGTTTCCAACTCCTATTTATAGTTTTACTTTGAAATTAAGGAGAAAAATGCAAACCATCATGCCAAACTGGAAGGAGAGGGAATGGATAAGGCTGCTGCTTTATTTCAAGCGTGCCTTCCATCATGCCCATAGAGTTGATGCAAGCTCCAAGTTTGTCACTGTCCAAAGTTTCGATCTAGCCAGTTAGAAAAAATAAAGACTTGCCTTGCATTTCACAGACAGCAAATATAAAAATGATTTAACTGTTAAAGTGTGTTTAAAAAAATAAGACACCAAGTTCAAGCACTCCTCTTATACGAAAGCTTAAATGATCATTAAATAGCTTTTTCAAAACGCCTTATCCAAGCTACATAGTCATAACTAGCTTTTCAATAGATTAGAAAAGCTCCAAGTTTATCTTTTCAATTGTTTTCTTATCAAGATCTGATGTACAGATGAATCACATTTCACCTTCACCCCACACTCCACTGCCCACTTGAGCCACACCATCAGTCCTCATTGCTGCCCTCCTCCATCCCCCTCAGCTTGTTTAATTACCACATCTTTCACTCATCCATTTGAAGTGAAGACAGAAGTCTTCCATGGTATCAGAAGCATTGTTAATTCAGTTTTGGGAAGAGAACTAAAATCATCCCATACAGCCAGAGGGCTTTTATATTTCTCTGTTAAACTGCTTTTTCCTTGGTTTTCTTTTATTTTTCTTTTTATGTGTGTGTGTTTGTTTTTTTTTTTAAGAAAGCATTGAATGCTCAGAGTTAATTTAAATGCCTGAAAAGGCTTAAAATTACACCTCAGGGTCCTCCTTTTTAAGCTATGGGTTTAACAGCGCCTTAGTATTCCCATTGTGCACACACAAATGTCAACTAATAATCTCTTGAAAAGAAATTGTAAGTTTTCCTCATTTGTGTAAATGTTCCCTTTCTCTCCAAGTAAATAAAACTTTTATTTTTCTCCTGTGCCACTCATTCATTCCCACAAGTTAAAAATTACCCATGAGTATTTTGCTTGATGACACCAAATAGGCACGCTGTGGATTCATCTCTAGGATTAGAGCCCTATGAAGTAGTATGTAATGAAAAGCAAACTGTTGGTTTCTAGTATTCCACAAATATTCGGTGCACACACACATCAAATTTCCAAGCAAGCTGCAGTGGGGGCGTGTGGGCAGAAGCCACGCTGTGCAAGACTGCCTTGGCCTGGCCTGCACCACCATCTCCCCTGGTCAGCTAACCAGTGCCATCGCATGGCAGAAGATTAAATAGGCAAAGGTGCACGAAATAACTCATTTTAGGATGTTCCTCCATCCAGGGAGCTTTCTGCAAGTCTTCACAGGGTATTCTCAATTTCTTCACCATGGATAAAAGACATCTTAAGGAAAGAGAAACATTCTCACCACAAAAAGTGGTTTTCAAAGCCTTTCTCTGAGCTCTGAGTAGCATCCCCTCAGCCAGAATTTGGGATAGCAACGGAAGGGGACTTGCAAAACACGCAATGGCATAAACCGAGACCTATGAGGCCACAGCCACTGTGAGTTGATAGATGATCCTCACCCCTGCTTGCAAGAATTTCTTCAAGAAAGCCCTCTTTCCTCTCAGTATTTTATTTCCAACTCCATCAGCTGCTGCCTCTCAGCTCAAGGCAACTGTGCTCCCACATTCACATCTAATGTTAGTTGCCCAGATTTCACAATTTACAACATTTACACATTTATCCCCATACCTCCTTTTTCCAACCAAAATGCCCTCATTTATGACAACGCAACAAATGAAGAACAAGTATTCTAGGTCCACCTACTCAGTGCTGTGCTCTGCCCAATCCCATGAACATCCCTCACTCTCCAGCTCAGGACCCATCTCCAAAGCACATTTAGCAAATTCAAGAATCTATAAATATTTAATAGAAATCTTTACAGAAGCTCAAATGCTAAATGAAGGATTTACTGGGCCTACACACTTTAAGTAAATATACATGTAGCAATTGCATTTTATCCATCAACTCAAAATGAAACACAACTACTTCTTAACACTACATCTTTTAAAGCATCAGAAAGCCCTCTGCTGAAGAGACACCTTACCTCTTACATCACCAGGATGCACTGTTTGAAAACAGGCTGCTGAAAAAGTACAGTAAACTGCACACATTTATTACAGTGGGTGTATGATAGACTACATATAAACACATATGTATGTATAGATACACGCATAGCTCAATTACTAAAAGTTACCCCAAGAGCTTTTTGGAAGAAAGAAAAGAGATTTCCTCTGGCAACCATTCTATCCTCTGTGTTACTCATGCTTCATAGGGTCCTCAGGGCTCAAACAAACAGGAACAAAAGAAACACGTATACCTCACTTCAGAAATCACAGCATTAATTCAGGAAAGAGAGATCCACATTTGCAACTGTTTCTTCTGCGCTCACGCATTTACCTAAGAGAATTACTTAGTGATAGAGATGCCCAAGTTATTCAGGAGACCATCACAGCTTGCAAGGACTGCAGAGCTGAAGCAGTTAGCCACATCTCCTGTTTGCAACCATCTGCTGCTCCTGGAATGAAGACACCCAAGTAGCAAGGCAACACACTGCTTTCCCAAGAAGAGCAGCACCCATCTGCTATGGAACGATTGATTATTAAGTCCATCCAAGTGAGTTTTCTGAAAAAAGTAGGGAGATTTACTCAAGCAATTATTGCAGTTAATGCAAACTAAGGAAAACATGAAAGCTATCAGAAAAGACACAGTAGGGTATTAAAGAAGAGATAACCATGACAAAAAAAAAAGGGCAAGTAAAAGAGAAAATAAGTTGTTGTAAAATCTTATTTCAATATATTCTTCTAAGGCTGTTTTTGAAAGCTAGGATGAGAGCTACAAATCCTACTAAAATAAGTTTACCAGTTCATAAAAGATGCTTTTCAGGTGTGGCATATGAACAGGCTCCTAGGTATGTTTAATGCTGGTCCCAATCACAACCCATAGGTGCCTTTTACACTGCAATGAAATCAGCAGCTTGAGATGTCCCATCTGGGTACAAGCTGGGGATGTTGGTATAGCTAGGCCACTGTTGGGAAGCTTTATCAAGACAGTAGCAGGCATGATTATTTATTTATTTATTTATTTGAATATAGATTTGCCTTTATCTGCAACAGCGGTAAAAAGAGGAGGAAAACAATCGCTGCAATGGTAGATTTTTAATTCAAAGTAAGTGCTGCTTTTTTTTCTTCTCATTCCCCATAAACTGTTTTTACATAGCTAAGCTTGTGCAATGGGTTTTGCTTTCAAAAAGATGAAAAAAAGTAGTAGGTACATGGAACTTCATACTAGAGCTATTTCAGGAGTTTGATTTCATTTTATACCGTAAGGTAGTGTACAAACTTAAGCCTGGGTGAAAGCAGCACTGTAAGAAGTCATTTAATGAAAGTGTACGTAAAAAAGAATAAGTGCAGCAGCCAGCATGAGGGCTTATGTTTTATCTTCTATGGTGGTAAAGCCCTACTTGTGCAAAAACTCATAAATGTTAAGGACCATTTAGGATGTAATGTCAGATTATTCATGAGGAATTTCTAAAGGAGCAACATAATCTTTAAGAGACTTGTGTTTGTATATATTATGGTGGCAAAATTTTCAAAGCAATCTTTGCTCTGAAATACTGTAAAATAAATAAATAAATAAATAAAAGTTGTACCAAGAATGGACACTGAAAGTTCTGTCCTGTGGGGATGTGCCATGTATCATTGGACGATTAGAACACCACCCCAAGAAAGACTTTCCCTGAGTCCTTCCTCTCAAACCTCCCTCTCTGTTGGGCTTCTTGTAAGAGCAGCCTGGCCAACCCAATTTAAAGGCTACCAAGAGATAAAAGCCTGCTTGAAGCTTTTTTTTTTTTTTTGGGGGTGGGGTGGGGAGGTGGTGGTGTTGAGTATGTTATAACATACTCCTTGGAGTATGTGTATAAATTTCAATTAGCATTTTGAGCATGCCCTTAGGATTCTGGATGGATATATTTCAATAAAACAGTGAAGAGAAACCTATCTCCACATTGCATCTGCTATTCATAAGCATAACTTTGGAACAAAAACACATCTCTTATCCTGGTCCCAAACTAGATGGGGAAATGTGCATGAAGAAGCTAGAAGTGAATAGTTCTTGGGCAGTATACATTGTTATTAATTAATTAATCTGATTAAGCATCTAGGTTGAGAAAAATACCAGAGGAAAATATTTAAATAAAATGTAGGCAAAGTGTTGAATAAGTGAATTGTATTCTAGCTTTTTCATGTGATCAAGCATGAATTTTCTTTGCTTTCTAGTATCTTGAAGTAAATCTGAATTCTTGTCCTTTTTCTGTTTCAGTGGTATGGCCTTAACATGTTAGCCCATGACAGTTATGAAGTTAAGCCCGTAAACCTAAGGCTTCTCATTTTGGTGAGTGTGGAAAAAGCTATCTAATAATTTTGGTTTAAGTCAAAAGATCTGTTTTCAATGCTTACTGTTGTTTGTGAACTGTTTAAGTCTTCTAATGCATTTTCAAATGGAAAAAATGACAAGGTTGATCATTACTTCTCAAAAGCATCATCTGAAAAATAGTTTTTCTAATGTTTATTCTGGATTCTTTTTACAACCATACATAATCTCAGCTATACAATTCATTCTTTGGTACAAGTAATGCGGATGAATTACCTTTTTTTTCTTCCTGAAGCATACATTTTGCATGGCCGCTTCTTAGTTTGAAAGTGACGGCATTTCTGTAAGAAAGATTTCAGAACAATGTCAGAACACAAGTTTTGACTATGTAACATGATTGATCACCGAAGTTAGGAGAACAGGATGTCACGGTTTCTTTTACATATAAATTATTGAGATGAAGCGTCAGGCATCTGGAGCTAATGGAAAAGTTTGTTGTATGCTGGTTACTCTTGACAAGTAAAATGTTCATGAGAAACACTTCACGCTAATTTTGTGTGGGTTTGTCCCTTGTGTGGGATGGATGGTGCCTTCTAGAAGAGGTTCATTTCTAGATTGCTTTTAAATCATCCTTACACATTTCTCCTCCAGGCCTTCATGATGCTTCTTCCTAAATTCTCCAACATTGTTCTGTTCAACCTCGACAGACTCTTGCTTTATGTTCACCTTCCACGAAATGCTACCCTGCTGTCTTTTCTTTGCCTGTCACTTGTAACATGCATTTCTCTGCTTTAAGTGTGTTGGCTTCCCACTAATTTAAGCTTTAAAAGCCCTAACTAACTGTCTCCTATGCTTAACAACTGAAGATAAGATTGTGTTACTTGTGACCTTTGCATTATATGAGTGTTTCCAAGTACTGCTTTTTCCCCTCTCACAAAATCAAATGCATTATTATAACACAGAGCTTCCTAGCTCACAGCAAGTAGGCATTCAGAATTTTAATTGAGTAATAGTGACACAAAAATCTTTCCAGGATGTCAGCAGCAGAGCAAACAGGAATGCTAAAAACCTGGTGAACATTCTTGATCTGCTACCTAATGTATTTCTGTACCAAAATAAAACTGCAGCAGTGAATTCTGGGTCTGACTGAAGCTCTTAGCCCTACCCAGGCCAAACCCCAAGTTTCTAGATCATTTTATTTCTGCTCTGTCTTGCCAAAAAGGTAAGAAACTTGTTGGCACAGAAGAAAAACTATTACTTGGGCTGTTCACAAAGCCCATGAATGTGGTTTTTACAAATGCTGACAAAATGGCAGGAAAATCCTGTGAAGGAACCGATGAGCGAGCAATATTGAAACAGCACTGGAACCAATCTGGTAATAAACTGCCTTAAATTTTTAATGAAATCTTACCCAGGTTTAAGCCGTGGTCTCCTGATGGCCCAAATTTTGGAGGGAACATGGCAGTTTGCGTTGTGGCAGGCCTGGTGGATGCTGCTCTGAGGAGCGGGGCAGTGGCAGGGCCTTGCTGGCCACCAGCATGGCTCTTCCTGCTCGCAGGCCCTGCAGCCCTAGATTTGTGAGGTGTTATTGTGGTTTTTGAGCTTTGCACCTAAGAAGTTCACATGGGACACGGTTTTCAGGGGAAAACAATTCAAAATGTGGTGGGTTTTGTGTATGTGTGTGTTTTTATTTTCCTTTTAGGCCTTTAAGGTGACAGTGACGCCTTGAGTGCCGGGGCTGTGACGTCTGGCCCCGTGACGGGACCAGCGCTCCCCTCACTGCCCCCCCGGCCATGGCGGCTCGGTGCCGTTGGCCCACCCGGCGCCGCCTGTCCCTGCGCGGGCTCCGTAGCCGGCGGAGCTCCGCCAGGGGGCGCCGGGCCGCGCTGACGCCACGGAACGGGGACGGCGGGCGGGGCGGCAGCCAACCCGCACCCAGCTTGTTCGGCGGCGGCCCGCTCCTCACCGCCCCCGCCAGCCAACGGCGGCGCGGCTGCTGCCGATGTGGCCGCCCCGTCCCGGCGCGATGGCCGCCGCCACGAGCTGCCGCCGAGCCGCGCTGGGCGCCCTGCCCCTGGGGGCCGTTGCGGCCGTTAGCGGCCGGGCCGCGGCGCGATGGCGGCGCCTGGCGCTGCCGGGAGGCTGCGGGCCGTGGCTGGCTCCTGCCCGCGGCGTGGCGACGCAGCCCGGGCCCGGCCGGGCCGTGGCGGTGGAGGTGGGGGGCAGGTGAGCGGCCACAGCGGCACCGAGGGACCGGGAGGCGGGGAGCGGGAATCGGCACCGCGGCGTTGTGCCGAGCGCCTGCACGGCGCCCAAACGCGGTTGGAGCAGGCGGTACCCCGCGTGTGGGACTGACAGACACCGTGTGTGACAGACAGACACCGCGTGTGACAGACACCCCGCGTGTGGGAGTGACTGACAGACAGACAGGCATCTTGTGCGGCTGGAGGCTTCGCCCCGAGCTGAAGGAATTGGGAGCTCTGGGGCAAAACCCCATCGGAGTTGCTTGTGGTTGGAGTTCCCCCCTTCCACATGTAATGAGGGTTTTCATATCCACCGTGAGGTGCAGCTGCTGTCCTTTAGGATAGGTGCTGGAGGTGAATGTAGGAGGCAATGGGGAGTTGCTTTACATTCACTGTCAGTAACAGATTGTTTCTTTCCCACAGGAAGATGGAACTGTCTTCTGGAAAGCTCGCTAGGTTTGCTGATGGGTCTGCTGTTGTTCAGGTAAAAAAAAAAAAAAAAAGATCCTAGAGTTTGTGGAACTTCAAAACTTTTGTGTGTGAGCAGCCATTACTGGTGCATTCCAGCCTGTAAAAAAGTTGTGCCAAGTCTCAAGTAGCAATTTAATCCCTAATGAAAGTGCAGCTATCTGTTGGGGGCAACGGCAGGCTTTTTTTTCCAACAACTTGCAAAAAGCATAGAATTATGCGGTTGTTTTTCTGCAGAGAGTATTGGGAACTGGAATATTAATATATGAATAAGTGTAGGACTTCAATTAATACTTTGGTTGCAGATAATCTTTTTTTTTTTTCTCTTGATCCAGCTAGGTGACACAGCAGTAATGGTCACAGCAGTCAGTAAAACCAAGCCTTCTGCATCTCAGTTCATGCCACTAGTGGTAAGTACTAATGACAAAACTTGTTCTGTGATAATTAGTGACAGCCTTTGCTGTGCTAATCATTAAATAGCAGAGCTCAAGATGCTGAGGGGAGAGAGGAAGGCAAGCAGCAGAGTACAGAGCTTGGACCTCAGAACAGCAGTCTGTGATAACATCACTGTATCTGTGGATGAAGGATGGTCAGTGGGTGTTCTCTCTACTGAGAGCTTTGTGAACTTGGATGTCTGCCACAGCATCCAGGTTTCAGACATCATATTTTAGTTGTGTGGAAAAAATGGCCGGAGTGTTATGCTCAAAGGGTTTACAAGTGTTAAGGATTAATGATTCCTGTTCTACCTTAAGACTGAATAATAATGGATTTCTCAGAGGGTCTATCCTGGGACATTGCCCATTCGATATTTGTGACAGTGACCTGAAATTTTTGCTCATCACACAGGATGCAGTTGATTCAGCATAGACCTTGCTCTGAGCCAGAGATTAGAGTATAGACCTTCTGAGGTGTCCTCTCTAACTTGAACAATTACGTGGCTTTGTAATTAGTGATCTGTTGTCCTTAGGAATCCTGGTTTTGTTTTTTAAAAGGTTGACTATCGTCAGAAAGCTGCAGCAGCAGGAAGAATTCCTACGAACTATTTAAGAAGAGAACTTGGTACTACTGACAAAGAAATTCTTACAAGCAGAGTAATAGGTAGGCTGAATCATTTTATTTATGATATTTTAAAAATATTACATAATATCCTCATGAGCCTCTGAGAAGAGGTAGTAACTTGCAACTGTTGCTTGCAAGGTTGATTGTTTCTGCAGTAATGTCAGGGAAAACCTACCTTGCACTTTCTTTTTGAAGTTTATTGGGGCTAATTGTAAAAACTTAAGTCATCTGGGGCTGTGTACATATTCCTTTATATATGTGTCTGGATCTCAAGAACTTTCATGTCACCTTAGTATATCTAAGATCTCACCTTCATGAGATGTCACCTCTGCAGTTCCATATCTATCTGGAGAAGTGGAAGAAAGAACCAAGTTAAACTCAAAAATACATGACAGACGGACTGAATCATATACATTCATTCCCTGTCTCTTGATTCCTCTTGAAGTCCTCTCTATCATGGCTTAAGACTTTCACAATTAAGATAACAGCTTTTGAAGTTCAATGTGTACATGAAGCTGATGTCAAATAAGTCAGCATTTTAAGACTGCATGAAACGAGTTGAGAGAGAACATCCTTTAAGGCCTGGGTTGTCAGAGTTCTACACACTTCAGACAAATAAAGTTAGGAGTAAATCTAGACATCTTGGAAGTAGCATACAGTCCTCAAAGAAAATCAATAAAAGCATTCCTGTCTTTTACGTCTCTTCATTGGAGGCATTTCTGGTAAAATGCTATTTAATAGACCATTTGTATCTTAAACCATAGAAGACTTTTTAATGTTTGTTACTGTGTGTTACGAGATGATTGATATACTTGCCCTTATATACCTCTTATTTTTCTCTGAGCACTGGTGAAATTTTAGAGTTGATTACATCTCATGCTAAAATTTCTTGTGGGTTCTCTACCCTTTCTCTTCTCATTTGTTTGGGTTGTTCATTTAAACTATCTCGTCAGTTTCTTGTGGAGTTTATTAGAAGGTAAACTGGATAATGACTACTGAAAGTTGAGTGCTTACACTCTCAATGTTTCTTTTGCAGATAGATCAATCAGACCACTCTTTCCAGTAGGCTACTTTTATGATACACAGGTATGTCGTGCTGACTGTCCTTAACTGTAGCTACCTTTAGAATGGAAGACTTGGCATGTCCAGTGAAAATTATAAGTGATAGAAAAGCAATTTTTATTGGCATCCAGGATGGCTTTACAGTTTGAAAAAGTCTAATTCTGTAATTCTACTTTTTAGTTTCTCATTTGCATGTCTTAAAATGTTTTTATTATATGCTAGTTCTCAAATTGTGTTGCAGAGATACAGAGAGAAAATTCAAAAGTGCTCTGTTACAACAAGGGAGAGAAAAAGTTAATAAGTGTTACATGTTATATTTTTCACATGTTTTTTCATAAGCCTCCTGGCTAAAGCACCTGAACCAGCTTTCCTTTTTAGTTTAAGCGTGTATAAAGATGTGGAATGTTTTGTTTTATTGTCCTTAGCTTTCTATTGACAGTTAATAAAAATTTATAGGTCAAAAATATTCACTGTCTTTTATCTTATGCCAGATCCTTTGTAATCTTTTAGCAGTAGATGGTGTCAATGATCCTGACATTCTGGCAATTAATGGAGGTAAGAAAACTCAAAATTATTGCTTGTGTGATTTTAATATAATTCATTTTTGCTAATAGATTTATATCTCTTTATTCTAGCTTCTGCAGCTCTTGCCTTATCTGATATTCCATGGAATGGTCCTATAGGTAAGTACATATTTTGAAATCCTGAGTATCTTGAATATAATGGGCAAATTAGACAACAGTTTGCTGCTTCTAACAAGAATTGGAGTCTAAAGGCCGATATCTTTTGCTTAATGCGCTGAAATTCACTTTATGATGCATAGAATTGTTGTGCTTCAGAGCAGCATATTTTCTGGACTAAATACGCTTATATAAGGATTTATAATCCAGAAATATTGTAATACAGTGGTCAGCAGCTTCCTTGAATTTTGTCTTTAAAGAAACTTAAAGCATTGTGGAGAAAGTAGTTGTATAAGAATACTTTTTCTCCAGGAACTCAGGAAGAGCTTTGCCATTGCAAATGTGTTATAGGAACTGTGTCACTGCAAATGTTTTATAAAGACCATAGGCGCTGCGCAGTGATACTGCCAAAGAGAAACTGAAGAATAGATAATCTTGCTTTATAGATTTGTTTTTAATGTATAGCTGACATGCTAATATTTTAAAACAAATCCTTAGCTTAATTATTGCTTTTAGATGTATAATTGTCAGAGTCAAGTGATGCCTTAGAAGAACTTTTCTTATTATAATAATAATTTTATGGAGTTTGTTTCTAGGTGCAGTAAGGGTAGGACTAATCGATGGAGAAACTGTTATCAATCCAACCCGAAAACAAATGTCTTCTAGCATTTTAAATTTAGTTGTTGCTGGAGCCCCACAAAATCAAGTTGGTAAGTGGGTTAACTATCAATATCTGTTGGGTACTCAGTTTGAAAATTGTAGGCAACTCTTTACAGATATCTTTCAAATCTTTGAAACTTCTGTTTCTAGGCAATAGTAGGAATGAACAGTATTGCTAGATAACTTTGGGGTAGAGTAAATTCCATTATTATGCAGTTTAAAGGTAACCTATATTGTCTTGGTTGAGTTGTAGATTGCTATTGAAATAAAAATAAAAATAAAATAGTAATTAATCTAGGGTTTAACTTTCCATTGCTAGTTATGTTGGAAGCAACTGCTGAGAATATATTGCAACAAGATTTCTGTCATGCCATCAAAGTAGGGGTGAAGCATACCCAGCACATAATTCAAGGAATTCAACAGCTAGTGAAAGAACAAGGTGTTGTCAAGAGAACTGTTCAGAAGTTATTTGTTGCTCCTGAGGAGATTGTGGAATGTGCAAAGAAGTAAGTTCAGAACAAACAATTTTGACCTAATTTCTGTTAAGTGACTCAGAAATACTTACTAATGATTATTTAGTCATTTGTGATTAAAATGTTTGGGATCTTGTTCAAGAAAATGTTTTCAATGTTTAGAATTTCTTGCTACATTTTCCGTAGAAACTTAGGGACACTGCCTTTAGCTCTTCTTTTATGCTTAGTGAGAAGGACATGGCAAAATAAGTGGTGTAAAAGCATTGCAAGCTCGTGCCATTCTTGTGGAATGGTTACACGGGGAGCCAGGGTTATGTTGGCTTTCGTGAACTTTGTCATGGAGGTGGTGGGGAGTAGGAGAGCAGAAGGCAGGATGGACAGCTGAGACCATTAGTGTTTGTAAATGGCAGTCTGATGCTTTCTTGCAAAAACCAAACATTTAGTCTTCAAAAATTTCTTTCTTTTCTTCCAAAAGACTTGCTTTTAACAAGATCTATGCAGTGTTCACGGATTCTAGTCATGATAAAGTAAGTAATCAATTCAAATGTGATTTGATTTAATATAATGAAATTGTAGTAAGACTTAATTCCTTTATGCTAACCTCTTCTCATCTGAATGTATGTGTAATAGTAATGAATTGTCTTGTAAATTCTTATCTGCCAGAACTAATTTCTTGTGATACATAATTGATCTGTTTGAAGTTGTGTGCAGGTCCTATTTTTCTTTGGGTCTTACAGAACTTTACAACAAACCCAACAACCCAAACTTCTTCTGTTATTCCACTCTGTAGAGTTAACTGGTTGCAAATCCTGTGTTCTAGATTTCTAGAGATGAAGCAATTAACAAAATAAGGCTTGAAACAGAAGAGCAGCTGAAAGGTATTTTATGCTTTCTTAGTATTTAGAAAATGTTTATATCAAACTAGCGGTACTTAAAATTACAGTGTGCTGTTTGTTGGCCATGCTATTTTAGAAGTTCTCTGAGATTCATTTCCTAATTTCAGTTACGGTTACTTTTTTTTATACCCAGAAAAATTTCCAGAGGCTGAGCCTTATGAAATCATGGAATCTTTCAATGTGGTCTCTAAGGATATTTTTAGAAATCTTATTCTGAATGAATATAGAAGGTAAGTATGTCAAATCCTTACTGTATAATTATTTCTGTCAATTTTTTCTCTGAGACTATAGTTTCATTGATTTCATAATTTCTGCTCCTAACTTTAGGTGTGATGGAAGAGATCTGACTTCCCTCAGAGATATTAAATGCGAAGTGAATATGTTTAAAATGCTTCATGGATCAGCCTTATTTCAGAGAGGTCAAACACAGGTAGTATTGTTAAATGATTTAAGTTCTAAATATAATGTATCAGAAGCCAAAAGGCTTGTACTTTTTGTTTAAACATGAAATTTCCTTATTCTATCCTGCTAAGAATAATGTGTGCTGGAAGTCTGTGTGATAAGCAGGCTAGCTATTTCATGCAGTATTGTCTGCACAATTAAGATCCATGGTTTTTAAATGAGCTTATTCAGTTTTAGTGAACAAACTGCTACAGGCTCCTGACAGGGTAGGAGGCATTAAATCAACATTTTTAAATGTGATCGCTTATAAGATTGTATAATCTTTATAAATCATGAGTGTTTGAGAGAAGAAGGTTTTCAGAAGTGGTAGATGATGGTACCATATTTGTTGCTGAAATTATTTTTTCATTCTTCATTATCAGTATGAAAAGTTGTAAAACATAGAAGTATCTAAGAGCTGTTTATTTATCCCTTATTCTAGGTTCTCTGTACAGTTACATTTGACTCCATAGAATCAAGTGTAAAATCAGATCTTATTTCAACAGCTGTGAGGTATGTGTATCTTTATGGTTTTCTGTCAGTGGTACTAACAGAGGGTGAGCACTTAAACACATTTTATAGAAATTGCTGTTAATAAGAAGACATTAATTCCATTGACATGTGTGAAGTTGAAGTGTACTGCAGTGTGTGCAGTAAGATGCTGATATTCTTGAGGTTTGTCTGCTGTCTGATGCATCAAAGTCTGCATAAAGCATTGATAAGGGCCTGTTCTATTCCAGACAGCTAGGAAAGCTGTTTAAATGTCTATAAAGATACAACCCTCATATGTTAACTCATATGAGTTAATCCTCGTATGTTAACTGTAGACCGTGTTTTTTAATTAATTTACTTAAAAAAAAAAAAAAAAAAAGGGAGGGGGCTGTTAATGAATCGACAGATCTGCAGGATTTACTTGGTCAATTTCTAGGTAGAGTTGAATATAATCTTACTACATATAATATTTAGGACACATTTGGTGGTTCTTTTTGACATGGTCTTGTTTTTTTAACAGTGGAGTTAAAGATAAAAACTTCATGCTGCATATGATGAGTTTCATTGTGAGCATCTTTCTTTCATTGTCACAGCATCTTTCTGCATGGTTTATATAAGGGCTTTAGGTCTTGCTCTCAGAATTGAAATTGTTTAATTCCAAGAATATGAATTATCTCTAGATTTGCTAGGTTTTGCTAATTACAATTTATATATGAATTTGTCCTATAGTTTATCAACAGAAATGCTGGTTTCCTAAAAAGCACTACATAATTTATAAGCTGCTATTTTATGCAGCCTTTCTAATAGTTTAACATCAGGTTAGTTTCTTAAAGACAGGTTACTACTGCAGGCAGGATTAACCTGCTCAATTACTTCTAGTAAATTAATGTGTGCAGCTGACATGCTACACTAGTAGTCAATAAGTGCTTTTACATCTCCAGTCTTAGTCAGCCTTTGGAACTTGACCAAAGTATTTTGTACAGGCAAGAGACATATTTGTGTCATCTGTATGACAGAAACAAGATTTCTGATATGTTGTTTGACAAGTTTAGTTAGAGTAAGCCTGTTGTCCTATTCCTTGGCTACCTTGCAGCTGCTTTATTCTCTTTTGTTATGGGGAATTAAAGCATGAACTAAGTGAACGCTGTCAACTAATCCTGACTTGCAAACTAAGTGACTGATAGAAGTTGTGTGGTTGTTTAATATTTAGTTGTTGTTTTTTTTGCTTTTGCCTTGAGACGCACCAAAACTTCAAAGAGACTTTTTCAAAGTGTTTGTTTTGAAGAGAAAAAGAAACAAGTTAATCTCCTGTATGTGCGCTTCTATTTTTTTGCTCTATAGTTTCCTCCTTATGCAACAAACGAGATTGGCAAAGTTACTGGTGTAAACAGAAGAGAACTTGGACATGGTAGGTTAAAACTACAGAAGTTGTTTTATGCTGTAAGCTCTAATATTTTGATCGTCTTTTATTTATGGCTTTTATTTGTATTTTTAACAGGTGCACTGGCAGAGCGAGCACTGAAACCAATTATTCCTCAGGATTTCCCTTTCACAATACGAGTTACTTCTGAAGTCTTAGAGTCAAATGGTATTATGGCTTTCTTGTTCTTCAAGAAACGAGATAGTCTTGTTCTTAAACAAAAAACCTCAAGTTTGACAAACTACATATAGATGTTTTTGTAGACAACAGATTTCAGTTTTAAGCCTTTTAATCTTGGTGGCTCTACTATCTGAAGTATTTTAAAATATGGACCTTTCCTTTCCATTTGTAAAGTAGCACAGTATCAATACAAGGTGTAAGTATAAATGCAGACTTTATTGAAGTGGCCTTTTTGGGGCATTTTTATGCTCCAGAGTGAGGAATATGTTAGTATGTACTGAAACCCATTCTTCAGTATTTAACCACAGCTGGTAACCTTCCTGATGTACAGATAATACCTGTTTTCTTTATCTCCCCATTTTGGGAGGAAGCTATTGATTTCACCTTTCTGCAGATTCTGCTTTGTGGCCAGGAGTTCCATGAGAGCCACCTGCAACTTCCTAGCAGTTGTAGTGAGATTTGGTGTCTGGGAGGAGGAGTTACTGAGGAAAGGGAATGAGTCCCATTTGCAGCTGACAAACTCCCCAGCTTGATGATCAGTTCTTGCTCAGTATCACAAAAGATTCAAACTGTTAAGTTTCTTGCTAAAGTGCTTTTGCTACAGAAACTGTCTGGTAAACTAATTATTTATTGTAGTACATGTATTGCCCAATGGTATCTTCTGGCTACCAGAACATAATTTTCCAACTGTCATTGAACAATATCACCAGTAAGTCTTGTTTCGAATGCTTCTTACCAGGGTTTAATACTATTTTTCTCGTATATTCTAACTCTGTAGGGTCATCTTCAATGGCTTCTGCATGTGGTGGAAGTTTGGCATTAATGGATGCAGGTACAAAACATGGCACTTAAGGATAAACTGCATATGATAATGCGTTAAAGGATTTGGAGATGACCAAAGCTTATTAAAAAAAAAAAAAATGTACATTTAATTACCACTGTTAGGAGTTCCAGTATCGAGTGCAGTGGCAGGTGTAGCAGTGGGTCTCGTTACCAAATACAGTCCAGAAAAAGGAGATCTTGAGGACTATCGTTTGCTGACAGACATCCTGGTGAGTTTTGGTAGCACAGTGGTTACTACTGATGTTCAATTCTGTAAAATACCTCTACATCCTTTCTGTAACATTATTTTTACCCACTTAATTCTAGAACATATGCTACTGGATATATTAGTAGTTTTGTCTTCTGTTTTGTCTTGCAGCTGCCTCTATTATGTAAAAAAAATCTATAAAATGTCTAGTCATGTTAATTTTGTGTAACTACTCAGTTGTTACTTTTAAGCTCTGATAAGTGTACTATTTTAAATAAATTTTATCTCTTGTGGAAGAAAGGGTCATAATTATTGGAATCAGTAGTTTACTGAAAAACACAGTATATTGGAAGGAGAGCAATTGGCAAGGTTGCTGGGGAGGAAAAAATGCACGTGATCATGCTGCTGTTTCCTGTGGCAGCTGTTGATCGTACCAAGTAAACTGGGGATTTATTCAAAAACTAGGCCACAAACACAAAAGCTCTCAGCTTATAAGAACAGAAAGGAACTGTGTTAATCAGGAGTGGTGAAGTAAGGGTGGGGAAAAAAAAAGATACAAATAGGAAAAGTGACACCAAGTCTTCAAGTGGCTCCTAGTCTACTTTGTGGTTTACTGAAGCCTAGAATGCACTTTTGGTGTAATGAGAATTGGTACTGGGACATAGTTACTCCAATTTTTCTTTCTGCCTGTACTGACAGGGAATTGAAGATTACTATGGTGATATGGATTTCAAGATGGCGGGTACTAATAAAGGGATAACTGCCTTGCAGGTATTGTAACATGAAAGATTAATTTTATCAATCTTCAGAAATGTCTGTCTAAAAAAGCTTTCCGTGTATATTGATGCTACTTAACTCACTACTTAACTCTTTTCACATTAGGTTGATCTAAAACTACCAGGAATACCAATAAAAATTGTCATGGAAGCTATTCAGCAAGGCACTGGTATGTCCATATTAAGATTTGCACCCATTATATTAAGTTATAAAATGTATTAAATTAAATATTTAAATATTTTATTTTGGGGGGGGTGGGGGGCTAAGGCAGGCATGGGGATTAAAAAAAAAGTTCAGTGTTATATTCTATGCTTGAATATTAGTACTTGATACAGAACAAACTTTTGTTTGTTTGTTGAGAGCATTTAGTCTTCAAAAAAGCTTGCCCTTCCCAGCATGGTTATCTTCCATATCGTTTTACATAGTGTATGTGAAAGTGTGTGCTGCTCCTAGAGGTATACTTTCTTGTTAAGAGAACAAAAAATACTTAATGCAAATGGTGTGATTCTAATGATGACCAATTTAAATCAATGTATAACTTCTGGAAAAAAATGCGGTAAAACTTGTGGTTGAGCAAACTGGAGGGGGGGGGGGGGGAAAGGTAGGGTAAAAGTCCTTGACATCTCAGGGAGTTCATCATTAACATGCAGTAGCTCAATACTCCTTAAATAATACAGGTAACGAAGGCTGAAGTGCAGCTTTGGGCACTGAAATTGGATTGCTTTTGATAGGTGAAAGTTGGGAGAGGCAAGAGTCACCTAGTTGCTATTTAAATACTTAAGTGTTTGTTGTTCCGAATACAGTTAACAAACATCCTATTCCATGTTTGTTTTAAATCCAACAGAATAATGCTATCAAAAACAGCAGCAAACTTTTTCTTGCTTATCATAAATTCAAATATATCTACTATTGAAACTTACTCTTCTTTGTATTCTCGTGTGTACAGCTGAAATATTATTGAGCCATATGAAAACTGAAGGTACAAGCATTAATAAGGATTTCTCTAGTTGTAAGAAATTTCCACTCAACTGCGACAACACTTTAACTGATCTTCTTGAAGTGATACACCTTTGAACAGGAATTACTAGTTCTTCTATTTTAATAAATGTTTTCTTGTTAAAGTTTCAGGCCAGTATATCATAACTTAGCTAATCAAAGCTACACCCTGTTGCTCTCATCATCTCTAATTTATTTAAATAATAGCATACAGTTCTGTGCTTCATTGTTAACGTTTTGGTCTGCATAAAGTGCTGAAGGTGTAGGACTAGTACACAGAGCAGAAAGTCGTACTCCAACAAAGGTACACTACCTAAAATGTGTCATATTACCATGATATATTGTTAAGTTAGGCAAGAGGTAGATTTCATGAATGGATGTTATCTACTTTATAACAAAAGCAACATAAATTTATATTAGTCTTATGCAAAACTTTTCCCTCTTCTTCCTTTTCCCAAACCACTACAGCTGCAAAGAGGGAGATTTTGCAAATTATGAACCAAACACTGGCAAAACCCAGACCTAACAGAAAAGAAAATGGACCAGTTGTAGGTAATTATTAATTGTATGTTGATATGAATTGATGTCTTTTTATAGTTTTTAACAATAAATTACTGTTTAAAACTGCTTTTTTTAATGAATGTATCATATTTTTCTGTCTTTCGTGATTTCTGAGGGGAGTTGTTGTTTTTTATTGCCCTGAGGGGCAGTACTGTACTACTTCATTGCACATTAGAAAGCAGAATAAGCTGAAGTTGTGTGGAACTCACAAAATGAGAATAGATATAGATGCCAGCATTGGATTGGCTTAAGGTAATTTACACTCAAATTACTTACGTTCTAAGTCTTCATTAATTCTAATACTTAAACATAATTTCATCAGTATTCAGCATATAATATGACTAGCCATAAAAAAAAGAAGGACTTTTGTGATGGTATTCAGGATCATCATACTTAGCATTTCAAAGTATATTTATGTGTTCTTTCAGAAACAATCCATGTGCCATTATCAAAAAGGTTAAGGTTCATGGGTCCTGGGGCCTATAATTTGAAAAAACTTCAAGCACAGACGGGTAAGACATCTTTGTTTTCCTGTGATCACTTATCCTTAAGTGTTAATAGCTTCTTTTCACTGTACAAAAATCTCTTGTATGGGGTTTTAATTAGTGGAACTTGGTAGCACATAAATTACTAGCACAGCTACTGTTAAGTGTTAATGCTACCTTTCATGTCCTTTCAGAACCTAGACAAAGGTAGGCTTAAACTTTACAAATTGTTCTGTAGAACACCTCTGTTTAATACCTGAGGGCATTTATGCTTCAGTAGAAACATCCTAGCAAGTTATATAGGAAGAAATATTAAGTGAAGAAGGTGCTTTATACTGCAGCCTGTCTAACAGTGTTTGTTTAGACTAGTATGTTTAGCCATTCCAATACTCAGTACAGATCAACGTACAGTAAAGGCTCAATAAATAAGAGATTCCAGTGTTTCAAATAGATAAAGCTCATTTTGGCTATTCTGTTGTGTAGATTCTCTGTAGAAGTGCTTATAGGTTTTCTTGCAGCAGGAATTTCCAGAAGTATGGCGCACACATGAATGAGTGGTGAAGCCAAGCGAGTGATACGTTATGAACATGTTGCAGTATAGATCAAATGTATGTAGTCTTTCTGCCTGTAGACTAAAGCTTTTTGATTAGGAAGAGGTACTGAGCTCTTTTCTATGGTGCTCTTGCCCTGTTTTCTTAGGACTCTGTGAGGAGTTTGTATATGCTGTTAACATGCTGAGAAATGTTAGAAATAGAGCTCACTATCATGTTGCAGGAGTGACGTGTACTGGGGCTTAAACTAGTAACAAGTAGTGTGGGAGAAGTTTACTGACCTCATTACATTTCTTGGAAAAAAACTTGTTCTGCTTGACGTTAGGTGCCAAATTCAAAGTTAACATCTTCTGTACTACCATTTCCCAAATAGGGCAGCTGATGCATTGGTAGAGGTTGGACTAATGGAGGTTGAAATTAGACCAATAGCTGCAGTTGGCTTCAGAAGTTAGTGGGCAGAATTTTTAAAGTGTTAAGAACTTTAGGTATTTGAGAGGCTGTACTTTGTTTGTTACTTTCAAACCAGTGAAACTAGACTTAATCCAAACTTTACACCTCGCCAACATGATGAAGCTAATAATCAGCCAATGTTCAGCCATGATAGAGGTGTTTCTGCTGTAATACCATTAAATATATCAGATTCTTCTGAACACTTATCTGTAAGTACAGGTTCTTTCTTTCATTGGTTAATATAGTAAAATTTCACACATTGCCTACTTTTAGAGAACTACATTTTAAAAATGTTTGATGTTCATAGCATATCAAGTAGATGTTCTGCTTCAGCTGCTTTGGACTAGGAACTCTTTTAATAATCTAGCTGGCTTGGGTAGTGCTTGTCAGGGGGCTGGGTTGGAGAAAAGAGATTATGCTACTTTGACTGCAAGCATATGTGGCCTGTTGGATGGAAAACTAGTCGAGAGGTGTGAAGAATTTCTGTGCAACCTTACTATGTTCTAGCTCTGAAAAACTTTAATTTCCATCAGCTATTAATGAAAGCTACAGTTTAATAATGAAATTCATAAACATTAATGAAGAAGCTAAGATTAAATTAAGCTCTCAAGATTTTTTCCACTTACAGCAGGGTTATAGCAAGCAACAATTGTGCAAATGTGGATGGTTCCATGTGGAACACAAGCTCGTGCAGGTATACCTGTGACATGGTTTATACAGTTGTATGTAGAGCTGTCCAGTGCCTAGTCTGAAGAATATTTGAAATGATGAGGACTTGAGATCTTTGTCAGACTATGCAAAACCATTTTGCTCTATGCAAGTCTTTACTAAATGTGAATTTTCTGCTTGCTGAAAAAATAGGAATGTTCACCAAGGATTCTTTGATTAATAAATTCTATTTCTAAGGTGTAACTTTAAGTCAGCTGGATGAAGAGACGTATTCTGTGTTTGCTCCCACACCTAGTGCTATGCATGAAGCAAGAGAGTTTATCCGTGAAATCTGCAAAGATGATGTAAGGACAGACTTTTTGTTGTTAGATTTTTCAGTTTGCAGTTTGTGAGTACGTGTCTTACTGTTTTTTTTCTCTTTTCCCTACAGCAGGAAGTTAATTTGGAATTTGGTGCAGTTTATACAGCCACAATTACTGAAATTAGGTATGAAAAGTTCTCTGAAATTGAATTTAATTTATTTACATAGGTATATTCCTGAAACATAGATAGGATTATAAAATTGGTTTTTAAAGCATGCCAAACTTCTGCGGGTGATGTTGGCACCTGCGTTATTCCTAGTATTTTGCTCTATTGAAAACATTCTCTTAATAAGGCTGTTTCTTTTTGCTATTTAGTTATTAGAATGTCTCCTTAAATTACAGGCTTGAAGGTCTTTTTTCATCTTTGTATCTGAGAGAGATGATTGGAATTTGCTTTCACTTGTTTGAAAGGACACATCTTGGATTGAAGTGGCAAGCACTTTTTGGATGTACTTTGTATTTAAAATAGTTAGGACAGTGTAGTTTCCATCCAGTTTAGATTAAGGAGAAATGCATAGCCATGGTTGAGAGGAGAATTTTAAAAAAGGATGAGTAATATCTTGTCTATGAAAAGTTTTCTAATGTTTGTTTTTGGAGTAAATTTGCGAAATAAGTTATATGTATGACTTCTATCAGTGTATTTTTGAAATGACTTGTTCTGTTTTCCAGAGATTCTGGAGTGATGATAAAATTGTATCCAAACATGACACCAGTGTTACTTCATAATTCACAGCTCGATCAAAGAAAGGTAATGCATCCTTAAACAAATGTAAACTAGAGATTCTAAAACACTTTTTTTTTGTTTTAAATGAATTCTTACCTAACCTAGTTTCCATCAGCTGTAACACACATACTGGAGTCTAGAGTCTATTTTTGTAACACAAAAAGCTGTCTTAGACTAGCAGCATTTTCTTGTTTAACCTTTGCTTGCCCTGTGTTTAGAGCTGCAAGGAGTCTCGCTGTATGCTTGCTATCATCCTGTTGTTGATACTTTTATGGACATCACGTCTTTAGTTCTAATACCCTTTCTATGTAACGTAGAAGTCTGTAGTTCATTAGTTGACTAGTTCATTGAGCCACTTTGGTCCATGCGTGGTTGCTTGAGATGTAGCATGAAGACAACTGTGTATTTTTTGTTTGTTTTTTCCCTCCTGAAAACTGAGTTTTTCTGAAAAATCCTGTGTTCTAGATTAAACATCCTAGTGCCCTGGGATTAGAAGTTGGACAAGAAATTCAGGTAGATTTTTTTGAACTTTAAAATGATAACAAACTCTTTGTATTTTAGTATTTGAATTTTTTTGTTTTGTGTTTCTGAAGGAAATACTTTGCTATATCAGATTGCTTTTCTGTGCTGCTTAAATGCCTGATCACCTCCAATCAGAGTTTTTAGTGTCATGCCCTTGCTGTCTTAGGTACCATGTTGACCTGACTAAGCCGTATAGATGAAACAGTGTCTGTTGTATGTGATTTTGCATGTTTGGGGTTTTTTTAAGCATTTTCCTCTCTTTTTTTTTAAAGCTAATTCTATCTTTAAGTTGATCAGTCTCGTATGGTGATTTAAGATAACGTTATCAGATCTGAAAGCGGTGTGGTGGTCTTAAAGTGGTAAGTTTTCTTAACAGGTTAAATACTTCGGGCGTGATCCAACTGATGGTAGAATGAGGCTTTCACGTAAAATTCTGCAGTCACCAGCCACAACTGTGCTTAAAACCCTCACAGACAAAAACAGCATTATGATGGGAGGTACTGTTCCACAGTCATCTACTTCATCTCAATGACTGGTAAGGCCACAGGAAACATTTGACAGCTCAGTACTGTGCCTTCTTTACAACTGTTGTATAGGACTATCAGTCTGTTTCTTGTACTGTATAGCTGATATTCAGTGTTGTGTGAATACTGCTTGCCAATTGTTACAATTTATCATAAGGTAGCACCTTGCCTTCCATACCACTTTGTTCTAAAGAGCTTGATGCTGTAAAAAGAGTACAAATTCTTTGATGGTTTCAGTCATCCTAGACAGTGTATTTTCTCCAAAACCAACATACTTATTAATCTAGAATACCTGTAAGTATTCTATCTTCTCTACCCTGCCACCATTTTTTATATTGGGGTAGGGGGAAGGGCAGGGTAGGGGAAGGTGGGGTTGTTGTTTGTTTTGTTTTGTTTTTCAGTTTTCTTGAAACTGAAACTCACTTACTGGAGTGCCAAAAGCTCTTCTCTAGAACTAGTTTCCAAGCATGCATTTGATGGTTGATAGATTTGTCTCAACTTTTCCCAAATCTATTCTGTGTATTCTGTTTTCCTTAGGAAGCTGCTAGAGCTGGAAGGTATCTGATCATAAGATTAAGAGTAATTGTGCAACAAGGTTGGCAAATAGAGTTGCAAATGCACCCCTGATAACTTAAGGCGATCTGTGGCAATCTTCTACAAATGATTCACAATGCTAGAAGAAATTAAAATTCAGTGAAGAAAATTACAGTCTTTCAAAAAGTGTTTCTGAATTTGATGTCTTGATATTAGTTGGTTACAGAATATTTTCTTTCTCTTTCAGGGAAAAAAAGGCCTGGTAGTTCATGGAAACATGAGACACCTTTGCTTGAATCTGCAGATGTCTTCACAAGAATCTGCATGTGGATGGTAGTGAATCATATTTTTAAAATAGATGGTATTCATGCTTAAAGGTGATGTAGAACTTAAAAGTATTCAAACTGATTAAAAAATTGTTCAAAAGAAACAGGAAAAACCAATATTCTTACATTGTGTAGCATGGGTGAGAATCTAAGAATGTGGAATTGCATAGACTGAAGAGCAGACTACTTTAAGTCATTTCAGTGCTTAAGATTCTTCCTGCTACCATCTCAGGATAAAAATGCAAAGATGGAAGGCAAGTACTTAAAAGTACTTCCTGGGAGAAGGAATTCTCCTATTTGGTTGATGAGGTATGACAGTGGTTGAGAGGCATACTTGGCCAGTCCAGGTTTTACTGGCTTTTCAGTGTCTAAGATTTAAATGCTGAGCAAAATGTGAAAACTTTACAAATTATCACCTGTATCATGATGGGTACTCTTTCAGATAAATACATAATAACTGCCATAGGGTTCGGACTTGCTAAGGTATCTGAGCAGAAGGGGGACAAAAATGAAGAACCTACCTGAAACAACATCACTTATCTGGGTTCATTAATACTGGGTTTTAAGATACATAATAAAAATACTAAAATAATTGTTTTACAATAAACAAATGATGTGATGGTTCTTTCCCCCAAAACCTCCTCATTAAGAGTCTCAGAATTCCTCTATATGATTATGTTCTATTATCAGACTCACTGATCTCTTTTAAATTTCGAAACATACAACTCCTTGTTTTTTTCTACTGTGATGTACAGACCTTAAAAATCAATGAGGTATCCCTTCTGGTGTACCCAAATCTGTAGATATTCCTAACAGGAAAATCAAGTTTCTAATGGCAAGTCAGCTCTGGACCTCCTGAAAGAAAAAAAGAAAAAAAGAAAAAAAAAACAGTGGAGAGAAGAGAAATGTGAATGTATAGTAAAAAAAATATTTTGCCTTTTTTATTCTGACCTAAAATATTAAAAAAAAAAAAAAAAAATGGCCCCCTTCTTTGTTGTTGTCTGTCTTTTATTATGTAAAATGGAAAAATTTTTCCTTAACAATCTTTGCTCTTCTGTGAGAACTGTATCCTTGTATTTCTTAGCAAGAATTCTAATGTCCTTGCTTCCTGTGAATTAACTTAAATGGCTGGTATCCTGGCTGCTCCCTATCATCCTGTATAGTGTTAATGAAATAGTGACAAATGTTAAAATTCCTGAACGGAAGCTCAGAAACATTTTCATTTCTCATAACTGTTTTCAGAAATTGACTTTTGCAATCTTAATTGGTTTTCCAAGGTTTAGCTTATTTTTATTATAGACAATTTTCTGTAAAGCTTCTTTTTGTAGTAAACAGAAGGGTGTTCTAGTTACTATAATACTAATGCTAGGAGCTTTTTAGCTAGCACATTACCAATAAGATGCTTGCATTTGAATCTGAAGATTAAGAGACCAAAGAATCTAAATGTTTGATACAAGTTGTAATTTCTCACTCATAGTAACAGCAATATTGATGATTTGTTAGTCTGTGTGATAGGTGGTGATCTTGGTAACTAAGCTGTTAGGGGTGCTGGAGGAGTTTTGCTTAGTGGGGGACAATACTTGTGTGTTCCTGTGGTAGAACCTGACTGTCTGCACTTGTAACAAGTTTTAGGCCCTATGGGAAGGGGTGGAAGAAAATAAGTTTGGGAACTGTATGGGAGGAGCACAAACCAGCTGCTCACCTCTGAGGAGAGAAGTTCAGCTGGAACCAAGAATTGAGTAAGTGCGAGCAAGTGAGAACCTTTCTGGAGGGACAGCAGGTTGGGGTCAGGCACCCAGGGTCCGTCTGGGAGCCGTCACTAACAGCAGGTTGGGCCATGGTGTGAGAGATGCTTGACTCTTCCCTCAGCTTATCAGCATTAATTGGAGAACAGGTGGGTTCCTAGTGCTTGAGAGAGAACTCAGCCCTGTTGCTGTAGCAATTTCTTCATGTTTGAAATAGTGATTTTTGTCTCTACTGCCGTAGATGATTAGCTTCTGTAATGACCCATCATTTTAAATGGAGCCATTGAGAATTGCTATGGAAAGTGAAGTTGGGCAGTTGCAGCATTACACCGCCTGCTGTGAACTTACTTCAGTGAAGCAGCATTGCATAACAAGGATTCCAGGCAGCAGCCTGGCATTTTACAGCTTCATTTCTTGGTGCTATTTAACGAAGGTTATCCAGTTAGAGTTTGAACTTCCTAACTGAAGTTTGAGAGGGAGACTTGTATTTGAGATACCTCTTTGTGCTAAATGAAAGCTACCACTGTAGTCTCTTTTTAAGGCAGGCACTAGGCTGGTGCAGTCTTCTTGCTTTGGTTTTTTGTTTGTTTGTTTTTAACGAGCTTTTTGCATGGATTATGATGGTAAATCAGAATCTCAATGTTTTACTCAAAGGCTGACGTTGTCATCCTTAAGGTTCAAAATAATTGTTACCCATTATTACCTGTTAGTAATAAAATAAACTACATTCTTCCAAACAAATTGTAGGCTTCAGAAGCCTATCTTGGTAACAGAATATAAATGAAACTTTATTAATAAATGTTAGTGAATTTCTCTAGTTCACTATTATAACTTAATAGTATCGTAAAGGAAGTTATATATATACTTCTAAGCACTTCTAATATGAAAAGATAGAGTTCAAGTTGTGGATGTTTATTTTTCTGGCATTAAATCTCAGAATCCAAAATACTTAGGAAAAAAAAAGTGAGGAAATACTTGCATCTAGCAAGTGATCAGTCCAACCTCTGTGTGAGAACTCTGAAAAATTGGTTCCACATCCGTTGTTCCACCTGAAGGCAAGAATAACCTTACCTAGCCTATTTTTATATTGCCAGCTAGTGTCCAAATCAATAATGTTTTAGCAAGCAAAAATGTGTTACTGCTAAGAGGGAAAAAAAAAAAAGCTTAAATCCATGTGAATACTTACTTTTTTATAGCACGGAGAGAACAACTTAAAATGCAACTTAAGTGAAAGTATGCTGTTTAAATTGGTTTGTCTGCAGAGTCTAAGCTGCTTTTCCTCAGAGCTGTATTGTGCAACTGGTGAAAACTTTCAGAGAAGTGAGATGTCTTAGCATTGTTGTGTTAAGATATTGAAATCTAGAGAATCGTTGCACTACCATCAGACAAGCAAAACTGGTCTGCTCCAAAGAGCTTGCAGTTAGAACAGTGTTTGAACCTTGTAGAGAACTGGAGGTGATGTTTACAGAAACTAAGGTAATAGTGTCTCTTTAAAATCACTTTTTTGTTATTGTTGCATGTAAACAAAATTTCTTGTTTTCCATCCTGTTTAGAGAATAATAATTTTTGGAAACTTGTTATCACACCAAAGCTGGTGCTGTATCTTTGTAACAGTTGAGGGCTATAACTGTGTTTGGCAAAGCTGAAACTTTCACATAGGCACAGAGCTTTAGGAGCTGAGGTTTTTTTAAATGCTTTCAATAAATACTACACGTACAATGACAGTGTAAGCACTGGCCTAATCATACTTCTGGGCTTATGTGCCAGAGGGAACGATGCAGTCTAACTTCAAGAACTTTTATGTGATGTAGAAATGAGTAAATGAAGTTAGAGCCACTCCATGTTGTCAAAACTGATGACTTGCTCTGTATGCATCCTATCCTAACACAATTTATTGTTTTGATAACGAATGGAGAACTTCAACAGCTACAACATATTGCTCTATGATAACGAATAGGTGAGCTACTGACAGGTGCAACAACTCAATTAAAAAGTGCTGTATTGCTGTTTCTGAGCCCCATGATGTAGAACTTTCCATGTATTACTTTCCTGATTTTGTATTTACTCTGGTTTTAAATCAGATTCATAAGAGCAGCTGGAACAATGCTTGCATGATTTTTAAAAGCAAAGCTTCCCAGAATGGACTTGACTTTTAGTGGAATAGATAAGGTCATGTTGCAGTTTGTACACCCCAGCCAAACCATGCCCAGGCAGCAGAGTCCTGTTCTCTGCAAAAAGGAGCCAGGTGACCAAGGGAATATAATGTCTGCATCTGTTCAGGAGGTTTTCCAGAGAGGTTGTTTTCATGCCTGAGGTGGTCACAGACTTATTTTGCAGCTTAAGCAGAGAAATATTTTTTGTGTGTGCTGATTCTGGCTCACATATTTCCTATTCCTTTTGTAGTTGTTCACCGTGATAATGAGAACTCACTCCAGTATCTTCTAGTGTGGTTTCTCGCTATTGTGTGTATCTGGATAAGTGTCATATTTAAACTTTAAAAGGAGAGGTCACACGTTTACACGCTTGTTTGAAGAACTGAAGAGTATGCATAGAGTTCTTGCAGAAGAAGGCTGGAGTTTAAGAGAGGCAGATGTCCTGAAGCAGCAGTATGCAGTGGCCATTGTGTTTTTTCTTTTCACGTGCTTCTTTTCTTCTTATTGGACTTTCACTGGTGCAGAAATGGTCCTTGTGTAATATCTTGAGAGGATCAAGCCATATAATATAGAAAAGACCACTAAAAATGTAGCTGGGACCTTATCTGCTTGTTGTGATCCTCAAACCATGGCTGGTGAAACTACAAAGGTAACATGGCCTTTTTTTTGTACAGTTACTGACTTAGTTATTCATAATTATATGATGCACACGGAAAGTATGTTCGAGATAAGCGTATGTGATTGTTCTCAGAGGTGTATCTTGTTATCTTTTGCAAAAGATAATCATTGTGTCTTCAGTGGCCCCTGTTAAAGACAAAAATACAGGTTTGACTGGGGTTGAACCCTAGTTCCCCAGCACCTTGGTAAGGGTTCTTCTCACAGAGAGTAAATAAGCAGGCGAGCCAGTGCTCAGATGCATTACTCCACCTGCGAGGGAGTGCTGAACTTTTTGGTTGTTCTGCTGATTGAAAGCTGCACTGAGAAAGGATCAGTGACTCAAATATTGGGTGCTGAATGGTGGTAAATCTTAGAGGCCTGTTACAAACAACATCAGGGCAAAACCCAAGACTTAATCATTGCATAGATGTAAATATTCTCAATATTGTCTTGTCTGCCCAGTGAAGGTTCTTCTGACATATGGAACCGTAGTACATGGCTACATATGGTGGCTTATTCTTCAGTAAACTGCTTTTTCTCTTTATTTGGAACAAGGTTGAACTTAAACCAGAGAAATGTCAGTCTTTTCAGTAAGTGCTATACTGGTGTGACTGCTTTTGCAATTAGGCAAGAGCAAAAAGAGCCTTGCTTTGTCTGGGAATGAGACACACCCTGGCCTGGGGAGCACTCGCTCTGCCCTCTCCCTTCCCTTCAGAGCATGGAAGAGGTTGTGGGACGCTTCTGAACTTCTCCCTGAGGTCCCCGTCGCTTCACACAGCCGGCTTTGCTGCGTGCTCCATTTTCCCCGTGTAAGTGCTGGAGCTCCCCGGGCCTCACGTACAGCCTTCTGTCCCCTAGCAGAGCAGCAGGTGCTCTGTGCTCTTCCTTTCTATCCACAATAGCCAGAAGTAAGCTTTAAATTTCACCATTACCTTTTTATTTTATTTTATTTTATTTTTGGATAGAGGAAGGGGGTAGCTGGCTTTAATATGAAAAGGAAGCTGTACAGGTTTTACAAGGGTGAGTGGTTTGTCTTAACTGGTACGCTGTGGTACGCTGGTACAGGACTGTGCCCCACGAGGGCTGAGGGCAGGCACCAAGAAGCTCTAATTTTTAACCTGTGGGTGCGGAGCTCTGGTGGGCTGGGGGTGGCAGCCCTAGCTAGGTATGTACGTTGTGTGTGAAGAGGGGTGCTTAGCGCTGGTACCAGCTTCTAGGGCAGGCTCTAAGAGAGAAATACCCTTAGCACGCATAACTAGAGGCTGCAATATGTGCCCCTTGGATGGGGGGAAGCCCCGCCGAGCCGAGCCCTCAGAGCGGCCGCGGCCCCGCTCCCCTCACAGCACCGGCCCCGCCCCACCGCCCGCCCGCCCCCTGCCGCCGTCCCGCGGCGGCCCCGCGGCTCCTGCCGGCCGCCGTAGCCCCTGCGAGGGGAGCCCGTGGCCGGGCGGGGAGGAAGAGAAAGGCGGCGGGAGGCGCCCGACAAGATGGCGGCGGCGCGGCGGTAGCTGCCGGAGCGGCGCCAGCGGGGCCCGAGCCGGGGCGCGGCGTCGCCCTCTCGCCGGCGGGCGGCCATGGGCAGCGGCGCGGGGGAGGCCCCGCGGAGCCCCTGAGCGGCCGCGCCCCGAGCCCCGCTCCCCGCCGCCCTCGCCCCGTCGCCCCCCGCGGGCCGAGCCCGGGCCCGGGGCTGGGCCCGCACCATGTCGGACACCCGGCGGCGGGTGAAGGTGTACACCCTCAACGAGGATCGGCAATGGGACGACAGGGGCACCGGGCACGTCTCCTCCACCTACGTGGAGCGCCTCAAGGGGATGTCGCTGCTGGTGCGCGCCGAGGCGGACGGTGAGAGCTCCGGGCCGGCCCCGCTCCCTCAGCCCTGCCCCCGGGCCCCGCAGCCTGCGCCCCTCGGGGTGCCCTGGCCGGAGGTGAAGTTACGTGGGGCGACATCTTGCTCGGCCTCGGAATATTTACACCTCCCCCTCCCCCCACCATGTTCTGAAGTGCCCTTTTCCTCTTCTTACTACTACAGAAATATTATGGTCGTGGTGTTTTTTTGTGTGTGTGTTTTTTTTTTTTCCTCCCTAGAAATTTACCGATCATATTCCAAGGCAATCAAATTATGTGCCATTATATTCTATTGCTCTTTGAAGTCACCTCAAGGCTCTCTTTTGCGTGGTACGCGCTTGCCGTTCAGTCAGCCGACAGGTGCTAATGTGCTAAATAAACCACCTCAGACTGGTATAAATGACTCGGGAGCTGTTGCCAGGATACATACACTGCTCACATACACAAAGTCAAGTCTTTGGGTTCATGCTATCTGGGTGATTCACTTCTGAAGGACAGTTGAAGGAAATAAAAGCAAATGGCCCACGTGGCTCGTGTGGGCAAATACATTTTTATGCTGTGCAGCATGCTACCTGGTGCAAATTTGTACGGATTTGTTAAATGGCCTTTAAAGCAGTTAATTGTCACACCAGGTTTCAGAAGGAGAAAATAGTGCTGCAGAGAATTTTGGTCTCAAGTAGAAGAGGAAAGTGCTTTTATGTGGGTGTTTCTGTTGGATTTTGTTTTACCTGGCTTGTTTGTCAGGAGTTAGATTTAAAGAAGATTGTTCTCCAGGACTTTCTGGAAGATACGGATTAGATTGAGCATATGTTGTCTGGCATGCAGGCGGCTGCTGTAAGACCCATGGAAATGTTTGTTTGGTTAAACTCAGTAAATATCTTCATAACTTTTCCAGGTTCGCTACTGCTAGAATCGAAGATAAATCCAAATACTGCGTATCAAAAGCAGCAGGCAAGTATCTTTACTAGGTCTTATTTTTTTCTGATTACTGATGCTGAGGAGTTGTTTTATGTTCAAAGTGACTGTTGGTATCCGTAGGTTTCTCCAGCTTAAGACTACACAGTTTTCGAGAAAAAGGGCTAAGTGGTGAGACATGCAGTTGTTAATGTTGTTTTTTCATAGAGATGAAAAACTTGCTTAGAAGCCTGTGGTGCTGCACTACTTTGTATTCCAGAAGCTTACATGTTCGTCTTATTAATATATACACATATATATGAAAATTAGTTAGAAACATACATGGCCTTGAGTGAGAGACAAAAGCTGCTCATATGAAATAATCGACACGTCAGGAGGGCAAAATTTCAGCCAGCTCTGTTATTTCTGTAGTGTTTACTTCCTGAGTTTTTTTTTCTCTGGAAGTAATATGAAGGAATTTGTTTTTGTGGGACTTCCCTTATTGTTGTTTAGTTTTTGTTTTAAGCCCTGGAACCTTCTGCTCTCCTAAGCAAAGTGACTAACCATGGTGGGGCTTAATTGCACAGTTGCCTCTCCTGGGGGTAAGGCTTCTTCAGAACAAAGAAGTAAAACAGTTGGGAGCTACATTAATAGGTCATCTTTGTTTAATCCACTACAAAACTTAGTTTACTAAATCTCTTGCTTTTATTGCTTTTTCCTTCTGCATTCATTTCTGGTGTCTCTGCCTTCATTGTTCTCGTGGTTTATTACGTGTTTTTTTTCCTGCCTCTTTGTTCTGCAGTAGATTCTCTATTTCTTTTGTTCAGTGTTTCATACTGCTCTTCATCATTATGGTATCCAGAAGTGTTTCAGCACTAGAGAACTATTTTTTTTTTCTTCCTAAATGATGAAGATGCAAATCATTAAGGGTTTTGTTTAGGATTTTTTTTTTTTTTGAAAGAAAGGTGACAAGCTATGTCATGAGAATTTGGGGAAAGAGACTTTTGTAGCTCTTGAGCACAGGTTGGCTGGAGTGAGTCAGTTGTGGGCCTAGCTTTACAGAAGGCTGTGTTCTGTGGTTTCCATTTTTCACTCAGTAGATACTGGTGTATTTAGTCAGATGATGGTTGTAGGCTTTTCTTGGGTGGGCTGCTGAGGAAAGAGAGGATGGTCTTTGTGGGAGCTCTACAGGGTTCTGAAAGGCAAGAGCCCTGAACTGCTTCCTGTTTAGTAGAGGAAGCTACTGCATAACGAAATACGAGCACAGATTGTGTTTGATGCAAAGTTAGAATTGCTTCCTTTTGCAACTTATGCTCTGAAACTCCATACAACTGCTTACTTGAAAACCTTCTTTGCTTAACTGCGCAGTTTCAAGTGACTTGATTAAGTTGGGTTTTTTTTGTTGTTGTTGTTGTAGAAAAGGCTTTCTAGGTTGTAGTTCCAAAAACCTGATCTTAGGCTGAAGTTTGTTTAGGTTGGCTTTTATTACCAATCCTAATGCTTTGTGTCCTTGTGGCCGAATCTTTGCTTCACTTCTCACTCTTCTGGAGATGTTTTGCATTGTTTTTAAGAGGAATAATGATGGATGATTTCCAGAGGCAGGTTCTAGAACTGTCTAGTTTCTGAGCTCATACTGCTTTTAGTTGACAGTGCTTTGTCTTTGAATTTGATGTGCTGCAGAGTAGCAAAGATCAAAACTTCGTGTAGCAGTCCTGTGCTGCAGTTTGTGAAACTTCAGCCTCAGCTCAGATTGTGGTACTCACACCTTGGTGTCTCAGAACCGATGTTATTTAAAATGGCGTAAAGAATTAGGCAATATATTCTGGTTAACCAGTGAAGAACAGAGGTGGTCTTGGTGTCTCTAGTCGAGTGTTGAAGTCTGCTGTGCTGTAGGTAGCCTGCAGACTTGGAGGCTGTGCTCATCTGTCCAGGACAGGTGCTTTTGTAGCTGACTGACTTGTCAGAGTGTAGGTGCAGATTTTTATTAAGGTGCTGATCTTGGGTTTGGGGAAAGCCACAACATGGTGCAGCTTGACAAAAAGGAAACACGCCCTGCCTACACATCTGTCTCTTTAAAAATAACTTGAATTGACTCACGGAATAGCTGCCACTTAAGTTTGGATTTGCATACCATAGTTCTGTGGAAAAATACCCAATATTTAGTTGCTGTGCATCAGTTTATAATTCCCAATATATACTATTTGCACTAAGTAGTACTATAATGATTGATTAACTATAAATACTGCCTTCTTGAATCGTGTTGGTGGTCTCTCTGGCTTTTGTGCAGAATTCAGTTTTGTCACAGTGTTAGGCATGCAATAGGAAGAGGACTTGGATGTGGGTGCCCTGCTGCTCAGCCTAAAAGAACTCCTGATGCTTTGTACGCAAAAAGTGTGAGACACCTAAAGAGCTTTAGCAGCTCCCTGGATTTTGGGCATAGGCTTTGAGAAATGCATGCCTCCGCTGAGCACGCCGCTGCCAAGGTATCTTCTGGAGGCTCCAGCAGGAGCGCTTTCAGGGTGTTACCACACCCGCGTCTTGTTCCGCCCTCTCCTTGAGGTTGCTGTTCCCTGGCATGTGGGCAGAGGAGCATGTACGGGTGCCTCAGTGAAAGTCAGATGGATCCGTTTGTGTGCTTTGTTCCTCCAGCTTTGTTACAAGGGTGGTAATTTTCAGTTGCATGGGTTTAAGACTAGTAAAAAGCTACAGAAATTCTCATCGTAAACACCACCTTCTGATATTAACTCTCCTTTAGGTACACTCTATCTGTTTTCAGATCTGAGATGAAGAATGTGTACAAATGCTCTTGAAACACAGTTGCCATCATTCAAGTGACAACAGAGCAATTTACTTCAGGCAAAATCAGTGGAGTTACTTGAGGCTGGGATTTTACAGGCTTCCGGGGGTGCTGCTGTCACCAGCCAGAGCAGTTACCAGGGGGCTTCTTCACTCCTTTGTGCCAGCATGAGTCTTCACGTAGCCATACAGCAGGTTAGATGTAGGAACTGATCCCACTGGAACACGTCTTGTTGCTGGCTTAATTTCTATTTGTCTCTTGTCCTCTCTCTGGTTCCCTGCACAGCATACCTGTGCTGGCATAGGAGGGGGATGAGGGGCTGGTGCTGGAACCAGGAGAGGGAGTAGCAGGCATTGTACAAACCAGTACTGACAATGGGGGGTTAGAACTGCCCTCGTAAAGCTCAAATTGTTTTGAATTAATCTTTGTTTTGTTTTGTCTTGTGTTGTGTGAGGGAATGAAGGCATGTTGCTGTTGCTGATCTAAGCGGGCCGAAGCAGTAGTCTTGTGAAGGAGCTAGGTCTGGAGGATATCTGTCTGATCTTGAGTCATCTTGGGACATGCAGGAAGCGCATGGCTGAGTAAATATTATATTGGTGTCGGATAATTATTTTCTAATGAAACTACCTTTTAATAAAGATGATTAAATAGGCAGCATCTTGCTTGGTAAGAGTGAGCGGAAGTGCTTGAAAGGGAGCAGGAAGGATCCTGGTTGTTCCGTGCAGTTCCTCTGTGTGCCTGTTCACTGGAAACACTGGAAACACTTCAGACAGTTTATATTTCAGAAGTCCTTCCGAAATATTTTTGGAGAAACTTACATAACTTCTACTCGTGTGGGCAGTATAGATTGTAACAACTACTACTCAGTAACCCGAGAATTGTCACAAAAAATTTTAAGTACAGTCTCTATGGATGCACACAGTCATTTGAGTTACTGCAGTAGGCCTGTTAGTGGAATGATTCTGGGCTATGAACAGGACTTCTTCATGCATGTCTCTCTTTGTTTGTTGAGGTGCCTCTGGTTTTTAGCTTACCTGGAAGTGTATCCATTTTCTGAGTGTTAGGGCATCCATAATTTCACAGAACGTTTTCAGATACAAAAATAAAAATTTGAAATGAGTAACTGCCATAAAATTGTACTTAAGAATTCTGATTTTTGGATTAACCTGTAAATGAGCATTTTTTAGAGAGGGTACTTTGTGAAAGGCAAGTTGATGCTGCTAATTTGTAGCATATTTAAATCATTTGGGCACTCTGTTTTAAGCTGTTGACTGAGTTCCTGTAATGTTGTAGAGTGTCTTCCAGTGGTAACAAACTGGCATTGCTCAGCATACCTGGACTTGAATGGAAATGATACAAAGCTTTGTTCAAAAACCCTACATCAAAATACTTTATAACATTATATAAAATACAATAGCAAAAACTTGTGTGTTTTTCAGTCTTTGCAAAATAAAAAGTGCCTTTGGCAATACAGAGTGAGCACTTGAGGGCCCGCTCTCCGCGTATCTGCTTTCTGTGACAGTTCATTCTGAACGAGGCCAGGGAGCCCATCAGGCTTTTCAGTCCCTGCAGTTTACAGTTGTTTTTTCACTGAAGGCCAGCTCAACTGCTCACTCCAACCTCACACGCTGTAACCACAGGTTCAGCTGTCCGTGAGCCAGAGATGAGGCTGGACAGCTGTAAGCACAACCATGTCAGCTGTATGAAGCTGTGCCACTTGCACGCGTGAATCAGAGCCCAAGAGCAGGCAGACTACCTATTAATGTTTGTGGCAGGAGCACAAAAGTGTAAGTGTGGTGTAGGACACTTGCAAAAAGAAACAAATCTCTGAGCAGCGTTAAGGTCACAGGGCAATGAGCTCAGTGCTTTCCATTAAGGGCAGACTCTGTTTCTTTTAAATGAAGGAGTAAAAATGAAAGAACAAATAGATATACTGCAGTTCACTGCCAGCCAGTTAAGTTACATTCACACAGTTCTTCTGTGCAAGTGCCGTTATTCAGTGTGTGTTTGAATCCCCCTGTCTAGGACCTGTTCTAACCTGAATGAGGTAGTTATGTTTATTTCAGAGTAAGAGACTCTGTAGTAGTAGTGTCTTAGTGAAATAAGTCATAAAATATTTTGTTAGATATATACTGAAAGAAAATGCGTAACTTGGAGCAGCAAGTGACCTAATAATACTCCATTTAAAAAAAAAAGTCTGTTCAGAAATTCCAACAAATTCCTAGACGTATTGTGCAAGTGTACAAATTGAATAGAGGCAATAAGAATGGAGGGAAAGAAAATTTGCTCAAGTGAAAATACCTGATGGCAGGATGTTTGGAGCTTTAGTAGTATCTTACAAGTTTTATATAATCCATGGCGTATGTCTTTGAATTCAGGAAAAAGACACCTGTTTGTAATAGGTGAGGCTTTGTTTTTCACATTGCTACAGCTGTATTAAACCCTTTCTGAGGAGGAAGCACTGTAATCTTTTACTTTGGTTTGCAGCTTCTTAAATATGAGAAGACTTAACTTTTTATATTGCAAGTCTTCTTAATTTCCTGTGATGTGTGCATTCACATGCACAACCAAGAGCCTCAGCTTGGAATTAGGTTGCAGAAAAATGCCATTATAAATGTTTTTGGTATGGAAAAAATACATAGATGGATAATATGTACGAGGATGTTCATAAAGCAAAAAAGAAATGTCCCTTACAGCAGAACAGGTAACTTAATATTTCAGTGGCTTATAGTCTTTTTTTAACAAGTGTAATTATTATTTAATCTTTAGGCATGACTTAATGGAATACAGATGAATATGTGGTGTAGGTCTGAACTGTCTCAAACAATTTTTTTTTTGTCTTGTACAGGACACCTTGATTGTTTGGTCAGAAGCAGAAAATTATGATTTAGCACTGAGTTTTCAAGAAAAAGCTGGCTGTGATGAAATTTGGGAGAAAATCTGCCAGGTACAGTTATATTTTAATATTCTGTTTCTTCCAAATGATTTAGTGTCTTCTGTGGCTTCACGTATTTGGTTTGTAATTTTTAAATCTATTTGGAAAATAAGCATATGCTCATCACTATTTTCTGTGGCTTTTCTTTTTCTTTCTTTTCCTTGTTTTCTTTTTTTTGGGGGGATGCCAGATTTTAATTGTCCTTCTCCCAGTCTGCAAGGAGCTAACTAGTTGGAGTGTGGAACTAACAATCTGTTTTAACACACAAGGAGACAGATCCTGCTTTGTGAGAGGCAGAGGTGACATTGCTGTCAGAGCTTAAAATCTCGGTCATTTTTTCATCATGACCTAAGTCTTATTATCCATGTCTTATGGATATTTCAATCTTCGTTATTATGAAACAGAGTATAGATCTTAACACTTTCATCTCTGGAATTAACAAGTCAGTGGAATTGCACCGACGTGTACTTAAAAGAAGAAACCCAGGCTTTCATGTCAGAACTTATTGTAACTGTATCAGATTTTAAAAGTGTAAAGCTGTAACTAAAGATACTTGGAACTGGGGTTTTCTAGCAGTTTGCTTTGAACAAAGTAGGCAATTTAGATGCATTCTTAAACTTAGCATTCATTAGGCTACAAGTCTTCTCAGCCAGTACTCAAATACCATTGTTGAAAGGAACCAATGCTAGTAACTGCAAGTATATGTGTTTAATAAATAGTCCAGGTTTCACACTGGTCCCGTTTGGGGTTGAGCTGATCACCTGTCTGAGAGGGAGGTCTCTGTGTGATCAGACAGCGCAAAACATTAGCCTTAGTCTCTTGCACTGTATTTCAGAACTCCTAGCACTTCAAGACTGCTGTCTGAGAGGTGATCCTTTGTGAGGGAGGTCCACCGGGAATTTATGAATCTTAGGGTTGGATCAGTGAAGGGAATAAAAAGCATAGGGTGCATGAGAAGGCTGAGGAGATGAGAGGGGCATACAGAGCAGAAGGAAAGCGCTGTAGAGCAGGAGATGAGATGATTGCATCCCCTTTCCCCTGTTCAGTTGGGGTATGACCCTTTCATGTCTTTTGTTCTTGGTCCTTTTGTTATGGTTCGTGTAACATTAACACACCTGTGGGCTCTTATTGTGACTTGAAGTCTTCATACACTTCTGTTTGAGACACTGGAAGAAGGTTTTGTTATGCCCATCTTTTCTTTTCCTAGTATGTTTTGTGTTTATCTTCAAGGTGCTTCAGACTACTTTATTTCACAGATGTCATTAGGTTTTGGTGGTTTGTGTTTTGTTTTGTTTTTTTTTCACTTTTTGAGAAATACCTATTAAGATAATGGTAGTGACTTCTGTAGGATTCACAAGCAGCAAACTTCTCCTCTTCATGGTTAGGTATTTTCCAGGCAACTGAAGGTATGAAAGGATTTATGTATGTGTTATTGACTTGATTTACTCTTGCATATGTATTGGGATGAGACAGTAATTGTGCACGCTCTGTTCGTAGGTTCAGGGTAAGGATCCTTCAGTGGAAGTCACACAGGACCTTATCGAGTCCGAAGAGGAACACATAGAAGAAATGCCTGAAACTAGTCCTTTGATCGACCTTCCTTCTTGTGAACTCAACAAACTTGAAGAGATTGCTGACCTAGTTACCTCTGTTCTCTCCTCACCCATCCGTAGAGAAAAGCTAGCGCTGGCCTTGGAGAATGAAGGCTACATTAAAAAACTATTGCAGCTTTTCCAAGTCTGCGAGAATTTAGAGAACACAGAAGGCTTGCATCATTTGTATGAAATTATTAGAGGAATTTTGTTCCTCAATAAAGCAACTCTGTTTGAGGTGATGTTTTCTGATGAGTGTATTATGGATGTTGTTGGATGCCTTGAGTATGATCCTTCTTTGGCTCAGCCAAAACGGCACAGGGAGTTCTTGACCAAAACAGCAAAATTTAAGGAGGTTATTCCTATAACAGACTCTGAACTCAGGCAAAAAATCCACCAGACTTACAGGGTACAGTATATTCAGGACATCATCTTGCCGACACCATCTGTTTTTGAAGAGAATTTTCTTTCTACCCTTACTTCCTTTATTTTCTTCAACAAAGTTGAGATTGTCAGTATGTTGCAGGTAAGTGGTTTTTAATATGGTATAGATGGATTATGTATAGATACATCTAGGTGTAGTTTTTAAATTGATTATGGGTCTATAACACTGTCTAAAGTAATCACGCACAGTGATTTGCATTGTTTTTCCCTTTATTTCTGAAACTTTAATTTTATTTTTGATTTTTAGAGATAGTAGATTTCAGGTGAGTTTATTTACAGATTTTTTAATGGATTGTAAGCAATTATCTTATTGTACTAATTTCAAATGTTCATGTTGTAGTATAAAGTAGTTAATGAATTAATTTGAATCGTTTTCTCTTCATACTGATATCCCAAAGTAATACTAGGTAACCAAAATGTTACTGTATCAGAGCTTTGAAAAACTCACTGAAAGGTTCCTAGTCAGAAGCAGGTTTAAGAGTAGCCGATTGTCACAAAGAAGCTAGGCTGCGGGAAGAGCCTTGGAGCGAAGCGCTGTGCTGCATTTGCTGACAGTTGGGGTGTTGTCAGTTCATATTTTTTTGTGCAAACTAATGGCTACCAAAATGTTTTCATTCTATTTCTGGTCCATGTACTTGGGGAAATGGCACGTTTGTGTGGAATAGAACTTCACAAACGTGTCTGTTTTCTTGTGAAGAAGAGAGTATTAAAATTGTGGAAAGATATAGGCAGTGGAGAAATAATATTGCCATAAGATTGCAGCAGAGGACTGGAGGGGGGAAAAAAAGACAGAAAACTACATGGGTAAACTTTTGGGCTTCTTTTTACTTCGGTTGAATAGCAGGAAGAAACTAGGAAGTAAATCCTACTAGCAAAATGAATGACTTCCATTTAGATATTTTCTTTAAAACCCTGTAAAGTTCTTTATTTTCCACCAAAGTTTTACTGTACTGCATGCCTACTTGCACCTTAGTTGAAAGCAGTGGATCTGTGACTGTCACCTGTAGTACTCACTGAAGGAAGCTCTGAAGTTCTGTCAGTTCTTCGCTGCTCGGTCACTGCCGGCCTTGCCATAGTCGAGACGAGTGTATGGCACACGGGTGCATCTGCTTTGAGACTGTGACTGAGATGAGCGTGCTGATTTACAAGTAGTATTGACACCTAAATCAGTTGACCTGCCTTGGATTTGTAAGTGACAAAGAAAGCACACATGGAAGAGAAGTTGCTGGCTATTGTGCTTAGGGAAAATTACATTGTAGTGTGGGCATCAGGTTCAGGACCACTTTCCCAGTCTGCTGGTGTAAATCAGCTTTTTGTTGCGGCACAAGAATCTTAAAGCCCCTTCGGGTTTGGTGAACGAATTAGAAGTCTTATTACCCTAAATACACTGGTAAAGCTCCCTAGGAAGTGCAGTTTGTAGGAGTACCAGGCTGTTTGCTACTGCAGTGAAGCCCTTTCGATGTGACATGGAGCAGCAGACCCAGCACTGCTGAGGAGGAAGGGCAGGCATGTGGAAAACGCAGCAAGCCCAGAAAACAAACCTAGATCCACCCTGTGCTTTAGGGCATCAGGACTGCGCCGGGCCGCAGCTCTAGACAAGCCAGAGATCTGTCTGTTGCCGAGTAGTCTGTGGTGGGGATTTTCTGGCCTCTTGTTGTGATATGATTGGTTTTTTAACAGACTTAATTTAGCTGTTAAAGTCAGTAAGGCTTAAAATAAACTATTAAGTCTGTGTAAGTTGCATTGTCGGATGCTGATTCAGGTACCTTGTGCTTGTAAAGTACTTTTTTTTTCTTGAGAATTTTAAGATGTGAGGAAAAATGTGACCTTTTGGCCAACATTCAGGTGATTGTAAAAAATTCTGTACTTCAGCTTAATAAAATGCATTGAATTTAGTAATAGCAGACAGCTAAGTATGAAGTAACTGCTGTCTAAAACATGCAACGTAACATGGGTGGTTATCGCAGTACTGCTGCGTCCCTTCGTGCTTGTTCAGTGAATCAGTGCGGTGCTGCCCAGCTCTGTGGTGCGGTAGCACAATGCTGCTGTTGGCTCTGAGATTTGCACCGTATTCAAAAGGTGATGGGCATTTTGATGTGAAGGAATGCCAGCACTTCTCCATGGGTGTGCAGGGAAATCGGTGTGCAGAGCAGGATGTGCCTGAGCTGTTTGGAGGCAATGCTGTTCACCCTGGTTTTTGTGCACCTCTCGAGTGTTAAGCCATGGTGTAACTGGAACGCTTGGCAAGAAGAGAAACGGTGTCCTATATACACCTAAAAATAAGTACCTATTGGCAGGAGATCTCAAAGTGATGATCTCAATAAATGATCAGAGAAGTTTCCCGGATGGGGAAGGCTGAGCTTTGTGCTCAAGTGGGGGAGCTTGTTTATTGAGAGCAAGTTTGACAGGGGGTGCATGGCTGTGGCAAACTATTGAAACACTGCAGATGGGAAGTAGGAATTGATGTGTGACCCAGTGCTCGGTGTGGCGCCAGCAGCAAAGGCGCTCCATGGTTAGAGCCCCCTTGGCAGCACCCAAGGGGGAATCCTGCAGGTGCCCTTCCTGAAAGGCTGTGTGCATGGCCTGGGGAGGAAGCCCGGATCAGACAGACGGGTTGTGGTGTTGTGATGCCTGGATGTGAGTGAAAAACCACGCAGCGAGCCCGCAGGTTGTAGGGCAGAGCCGTAGGCATCCAAGCCGCCTGGCGGAGGACAAGTACCAGAGGTTCTTTGGGACTGGACCCAGTAATGCTGCCTGCCGCAGCTTAGTGGGCAGCCCTGCCATATGGAGCGGGTGCTGAGACTGTGTGTTGGAAACGGAGCTCTTGGACGGGTGCTGCAACTTCCTTTTCAGTGATAAAATGTAGGTGACTGTGTTTATTTAAAAAAAAAAAAAAAAAAAAGCTTTTCTACCCAATCTACTAGTGCACATTTTTTGTTTCTACGAAGTGAGCAGATAGTTAACTTCAGTCTGACTTTATACAGTGTCAGAGCCTATAAAGATAAGAGTTTTAATGTGTAAGGTGTGCTGTCTAAGTCACTTTCCTTTTATGTTACACAGGAAGATGAAAAATTTCTGTCTGAAGTTTTTGCACAACTAACAGATGAAGCTACAGATGATGACAAACGATGTGAATTGGTGAGTTGGCGTACTCAGTAGGTGGCTGAGCACTTTAAACTTCAGACATGCAGTAGAAATGTTGAAGGTGTTCTGTTGGTTTTGCAGTCACTGAGGTATTTCCCTAACCCTAGAGTCATTTCTAATGCACTGTAGTCTTTGTGCTCCCTAGGACAATGTTTCTTGTGAGGTAAAACTCTGATTTATTTGTTCTAAGTAACTTATTTTACTATAGAGAAAGTGCTAGTGCTAAGCTTGAGTCCTAGGCTTGAAAACGTACTTTCTTTAAAAAGTACTTTAAAAGTACTGTTTAATGTACTGTATCCAATTGCTGTTTTTTTTTCTCCACTGTATCGTGCTCACTCAATAAAGCCTTTCAGTCCTATGACTGAGAGTCATCCCTCTCAGTCCCTTGGCATATATTTTACAAACGTTATTTATCTCTGAATATGTTTATCAGCTTAAGTTGCCTTTATAAAAATCTAGAGTGTATGTTATCAGAAAACATCTTTGTTCTTTCAAACAAAAGGCAAGCCAGACAGAAGTATAAATCTGTCCTATGCTAGGTGGAATAAAATAGCTACAAAATGACTGTATTTCTCTGAGGTCCATCGTAGCCTCTTAATGGATTTTTTCATCTGTTTTTAACTGCCTTTGTTATCCTTTTATTTCTACCCTTAACGTTGCCTAACTGCTATTGAACATTGGGGGGAGAGGACTAGATGAGTCTTTTTTTTACAGGAAGGCATATACCCACCGGCACACAGACTCTGATACAAATCATAAGTATTTCTGACTTTCAGTGTGTTCTGAATCAAATACCTGTGTTGTTTTTTTTCCCTTTGTTATAGGTTAACTTCTTCAAGGAGTTCTGCGCATTTTCTCAGACATTACAGCCTCAGAACAGAGATGCGTTTTTTAAAACTTTGGCGAAGTTGGGAATCCTTCCAGCTCTTGAAATTGTAATGGTAAGCGAAAATGACATTTTAATAAGAGGCAAAAAGAGGAAAAAAAACCAGCCATTTAGCCAGATTTTCAGATGTGCTAAACATCTTTCTGTAAGTTTAATTGGACAACTTTGTTCCTCTGAAAGCTTCAGCTTATAGTGATGTCCTGAATCCGGAAGATCTACGATTTTCTGAAGTGGCCCAACTTTATCACTATTACTGTTTTTACTTTGCATTTACTTTGAAGCCCTCTTGATAACAGGGGTAAAATTTGGAAGGATTCTTCTTCATGTTGGAGTTTGATTTTTGTTGTTGTTATTGGAGCAGTGCTGAAATAGTATTTTTAGATTTAGATAATCTTGGACTGTTACTTGTTCCTGTCCAATCCTAATCTCATTTTCAGTGGTATAAAGCAGTTTAATCTATCATAATCGGCAGTGTGAAAACCTGGCTTTTTCTCTCCTATTGTTGAAGCAGCTATTGCTGCTTGACCATTGCAAATTGTCATTGCTGTTGCTGTTCAGAAACTGTATATTCTGTTGTTGTGGTTTTTTAATATTCTAGAGTAACAACATGTGAGGTTACCAAAGGACATTGACTGTTATGTAAATATAAAAGTAATATAAATGTTAAGTGATTAGACAAACTCTAGTCTCATGGTTCTTTTCCAGGCCTAGACAAGTCCTAATGTTTCCTGTTACATTAGTTTTCTAGGCTTAGAAATTGTGCACTTAACCAGAAGGAAAAAATTACATACCCTAAGGAAAATTAATAATTCTTGCTGTACAAAAATTTCTCTCACTCAGACAAATTAACTGGTGTAGTTGGTTCATCAAATTGACAGAAATCCTTGCAGTCTTTTTCCCCATTATTTTTCTCCTTTAAAGCATTTTACTGTTTTGTCTTTCTCCTGTCACTGTTCACTGCATCTCTTGTAGAAATTTTTGTAATAACATGTTCTCAAAACTTGAAACTCCCTGACTCTCTGCAGCTCTATTTGAAATGGTTCTGCAATAAATTGATCTCATTTTTACTAGGGGATGGATGACTTGCAAGTTAGATCTGCTGCTACAGATATATTTTCTTATCTGGTAGAATTTAGTCCGTCTATGGTCCGAGAATTTGTAATGCAAGAGGCACAACAGAGTGACGACGTAAGTAAAAGTGTGTTAGAGTTTGTTGAATGCACTGAATATGTTAGTTTTAAGACAAAACAATGACCAAAAAAAAAAAAACCTCTTCAGCATTTTGTATGCAGTTAATCCAAAAGTGTAGATGGTAGAAACATAAGGAGAATTAGACTTGAGATATAAAAATTTCTAAGCATGTTGCTGTCCCATGTGTGTACAGTAATAAAATCGTAGCTCTGCCTAGCAGAGACATTTAAGTGTGGTGGGTTGTGCCTGACAGAGCTCCAGTGTTTAAATGCACCTCTTCCAGTTTTCCCATTTCACTTTTTTTTTTGCTTTTAAATAATAAACAAAACATCCTAATATAGAAACTAGGGAAGTCATTCCACTATTGAAACTCTGTGTATATTTCTTTTTCCAGGATATCCTCCTCATCAATGTGGTCATTGAGCAGATGATCTGCGATACTGATCCTGAGCTTGGGGGAGCTGTGCAGTTAATGGGGCTCTTGCGTACTTTGATAGATCCAGAGAATATGTTGGCCACAGCTAATGTAAGAAAATACAAAGGGGTAAAGACACTTTACTGTCTCAGCAAAATTGAAAGCGTGATTTTCTTACTGTTGTTTTGGTCAGAGGATTAAAAAAAAGTCTTTTAACACTGTCACGTGTGGTCTGATACTGAAATTTAACAAGCTAAAAATAAACTTCCATTAACTTTTGATAATAAAAGGTACGTGTATGTGGCATTGTGCAAGTATTTATTAACACAAGCAGTCCAGTTCTTCGGTGAAATAATACTAGTTCAGTCATAACTCCTGGTAGCTGAATGATAAATACTGGGAGAAGAGAGCCCGGGGGGGTCAGTGTTGAGCCAAATCACAAGAAAGCACATTGTAATCCTACTTGTATATTGATAGGTTTGTATTATATGTAGGGAAAAGGACAGGATGACAGGTGTTTTGGTGTAAAGTGTTGAAGGTGACTATGGGAAAATTACTGCCTTTAAGAACATGTAGCACTTTGAGTCACTTCTGTCTTTTCAGGATGTTTTTGCATCCATGGTGGGCTTTTGTTGCTATTTAAGTTGGTTTGGTGTCTCAGATCTCTTCCCAAAATGAAGAAATATGTTTTGAGTGAGGATAATGTTGCAGTCCAATCAAAAAGATGCAGGCAGCCCAGAGGGAGTCAGAATTATCTGTAGGATGTCTTCTGTGTTACTACCCTTTCTTAAGAGGCTGTATACAAATGCCAGTATTTAATAAAGTTATGTTTGTTTTAGAAAACAGAAAAAAGTGAATTTCTCAATTTCTTCTACAACCATTGTATGCATGTTCTTACCGCACCACTTCTGGCTAATACATCAGAAGATAAATGTGAAAAAGGTAGTATTTTTTGTTTGTTTGTTTGTTTGTTTAAAAATCTTGTAATATTTTGAACTTACAGCACTGGTAACAGACGTGAGCTTGTGATGCAAGCTGGGAATACGTGTCCTGAAATCCATTGTTCCTTCTGTTGTAGGGGTTCTGTGAGCAGTCTTGCCCTGTATTGTGGTTTTGAATGAGAACGCCTCTGCGCTGTGCTTTCTAAAACATTATCTGATGATGATAATATGTCTGATAACGATATATATATATATATATATATGTATGTATATGTATATCATTAATCGTAAAACACTTTTACCAGTAAGGTTTAAGAAAATAGTTCTTGTAAAGCAAAGAGTGTCTGTAGTTCCCAGGTGCTTTTTAGAAAAGAAGTTTGCAAAAATGCTATGATGTTACTCTGTAGTCATTAGCAGCTCAGGTGATCCATCCCAAAGACTAGTTTTCACTTGGCAATAGCGTAGAAATACAATGTGGAACTCCTTTACCTTTTTTCTTTTCTTTAGCTTGGCAATTGTAAAGGAAGCGGCACATAATTAACACTCACTAGTTTAATGCTTTACAAACAAATGTAATATAATGACAGCCTCTGAGTCAGGCTGCTTTTTTTTTTTTTAAGTACTCTTTCAAGGGATGAAAGGGAACGGTTTTGCAAATGTGTATTGAAGTGTTTGATTTGATCTTACCCATGTTCTCACAGTGTTAAGTGGAAAAAAATGTGTATTAAATGAAAATAAAACTTGTGGGATATCTGTAGTACTGGGTAGCATTCACTGAAGAAATTAGGACAGGCATTTTCTTTTAGCTACGTAGGAATAATTCTGAAGTACTAGGTTATATATTTTCACATAGTTGCATTTAAAAGTTTGTAACATAAGTTGAATGAAACGTCAGCTGGCTATAATTTTTGCTGTATTTATATTTCCCTATAACTTACAGAAAGTTTTGAGTTGATTAAAAGTTTGATAAAATCATTTATCTATCCCTATCTGTTAAATATTTACAGTGCTTTTATTTTCTGTTTATCAGATGCAGTAGTTGGGTCCAATAAGAGTAATACAATTTGTCCTGGTAAGTTTTAATTGAACTTGAGTTCTGGGATTTTTTTTTTAAATAAAAAGATAGCATCATAGAAAACAAGGCATGTCCATATTGTTTTTTTAAAAGTTTTTATTGCAATAGATGGTTTTTGGTTTCATTTGAGACAGCAGGAAGCTGAAAGAACATTTTCATCTCCTTCTAATTAACTTGTTTGTTATTATTGTGTTTGGTTTGTGGCTGGTTGTTGTTGTTTTTTCCCAGTCTACCTTGCTTCTGAAAAATCACTCTTAGTGGAGTATATGCTAAGGAGTCATAGCTGAACTTTTATGGTTTGGATTTTTGTCTGTTCAGGGTTCTTTAAGAGCATTATGAAAAGACTAGCGCTACCGGGCATTGTTACTCTGGGCACCTGTAACGAGGAACTGGCTGATGGAAGAAGCCCCACTGCCATTTCAGGGTGATTTTTGTGGCTGAAGAAAACAAAGCTGAATTAGTATTTGTTTTGTTCTGATGCAGTGTCCTGCTTGCTAAAGCACTTCAGTGTGATGCTGAAATGTCAGGAACCATAACAGCAACTGAAGGTGGTGGTGATTTGTTCTGTGACAGCACTTTTTTCTCCCCCTTCTTTAGTGTATCTTAATGCCTGACTTTTTCTCATAGATAATTATCAAACGGCACAACTACTTGCCTTAATTTTGGAGCTGCTTACTTTCTGTGTGGAACACCATACGTATCACATCAAGAATTACATTATGAACAAAGATTTGCTAAGAAGAGTACTGGTCTTGATGAATTCAAAACATACATTTCTGGCCTTGTGTGAGTATGGAATTGTCATTACCTCCTTCCTCAAGGTGTTTTATGTACTGCATGGAATGTGTAACAAATACAAGTGTATACCTAAGTTCATAATTAGTGTTAATATTGCAGACTGCCTGCTTAGTAAGTTTGGGAAAAAAAAAAAAAAAAAGGTGGCAGGTGTCTGTTAATGTGGACCAATGCAGCTTCTGGTGGAAGGAAAGTGGTTGCATCTCTTGATATGGTTGTGGGGGGATTATTTGTGATCATCTCTAAAAGCTTCATAAATCTAGTGCTTCTTGTAGAAGGTGAATGGACTTTGTGATCCACAGTACTTAAGGAAGAGTGGCTGGTTCTGGAAAGCAGATACAGAAGCACAGGAATGTACTAATAATTTAACTTCATGTGTGCTGAAGCTTATTGCTGCTGTACTTCTAAAACTTAATGGACCCTGATCAGATTCACATGCACAGAAACGTCAAAGAATTCAGGAAAAAACAACAAATTAACTATCTGCAAATGTTTATTTAGAACTTTCCAAAGCACTTTGCAGTGCTCTTTGTTTTGTGGGCCCTTCTTTCTCTTAGTAGCATCAGTTCTGTGTTTTTTTCAGATCTTTCCAAGAGCAGCAGACTGGAGTCCTGATATGTAATTATTATTTGATTTTTTTCTTTTCTTTCTTCATGTAGGTGCTCTTCGCTTTATGAGGAGGATAATAGGCCTAAAAGATGAATTTTATAACCGTTATATCACCAAGGGAAATCTGTTTGAACCAGTTATAAATGCTCTGTTGGATAACGGAACTAGGTACAATCTGCTCAATTCTGCTGTGATCGAACTGTTTGAATTCATCAGAGTGGTACGTTAGCAGCTGCTTCTGCTTTTACGTATGTGTGTGTGTATATGTATGTCATCACAGGTAGAAAAACGAAACAAGTCTTTCATGTGAAATAGTGTGTTAATACTTAAAATCACAAACTAACAATCCCAGGGATAGATATTCAAGTAGAAGAGAGCCAGTAAGCTGCTGCTTGTTCGTTTTACTTGATCATCCCCTCCAAGAGTATGTAGAGGCCCTCTTTGTATGTATGTCTGTGTAAAAGATAATATCCTGTGGGTGAAATTCTTCAAAGTGGCTGACTGAGTTGTCTCAGACCAAACTTTGAAGTGAAGAATTAAGTGAAGCATGTTATATGTCAGTAAATCTAGTCTCAGATCTGGTAATACACAATTTGACTATAAATTAGTGATCGTTGTCCTTGAAAATCTTACATGTGCTTTCTTAGTGTCAGCTCTGAATCAGTAGCTCTTCACTGTCAGCATTGTTGGGAACAGTGTATACGTGGACAGGACGAACAGGGGCACCCAGTTTGTTGTATCGCTGGGGTAGAAAATGGGGACTTGCAACAGCTCCTAAGCTACTTGGGGCAAATGCATTGGTGTGTGGGAGTCTTCTCAGGGAATCTTTGTGGTCTCTGAATACGAAGAGCACTTTTTAGTCCTAGGGTATTGTAGCTACTATCATTTCCAGCAAAAAGGAAAATGCATTGTGTTTTCAGATGACTTTTGCCCTTGTGATATGAACAAATGTTTATCAGATTTGCCTGATATGGTGAGACTTTTAGGGGACCAAAAGGTGCCTTGTTTCCATGTGTGCTGATGCAACTACTGATGACTAGAAAGAGAACTAAAAACTTGTGGGGAGAGCAGGGCATAGTTAAACTTATTTTTTCTCAAGGCCTAGACCGCAAAGATAACAAACATCATGGTTTAATGAAACAAGCAGGATTGGTACAGTACTGAAAATATTGGTTGTTTATGAGAAATTCTAACCGTATATTTCTAGACTTCAGCTTTTATTTATGAAAAATCTGATTTCACATTTGTTCTTTACAATAATGTCTTCATTCTGGATAATTAGTTACTCTTTGATCAACTCTAAAGCTTTCTGAACTTCTGCATGTATATATATATGAGACTTAAATACTATTTTGTTCTTACACAGGAAGATATTAAGTCACTTATTGCACATATAGTTGAAAACTTTTATAATGCACTTGAATCTATTGAATACGTTCAGACATTCAAGGGATTGAAGACAAAATATGAGCAAGAAAAAGACCGGCAAAATCAGAAACTAAACAGGTACTAACCATTTTATGTATTCTGAGCCTTCTCCAACGTTATGTAGTATCACCTTACTGCTTTTTTAATCTTTCCTAGAGGGCAGAAAAAGCAGAAGGCTGTGGGGTTTTTTTTGTATTTTTTTTATTAACAATGAAAATGTCAGAATAAACCTGTATCTGGCTTTCATCATTGGCTTACTCTAGCACAGTTTGTGAATACATTAAATGTTAGTTGGAAAACTTTCAGCTTATGAAGAGCAGAATCTTTTTCATTCAGAGTTAGGATTCAGTCCCCCTTCTTGTCAATTGGCGATTTGGTGAAGCTCACATTGACAGAACAAGGGGCAGCTAGACTGCCTTCCCAAACTGTTGAATTTACTTTAAAGCGTCGAAGCCATTTCTGATCCTGTCCAATTCTGAAACAGCACACAAAACTTGCATCACTTGTCGTGTGTCTCTTACAGTGTTCCATCTATATTGCGTAGCAATAGATTTCGCAGAGATGCAAGAGCCTTAGAGGAGGATGAAGAAATGTGGTTCAATGAAGATGAAGAGGAAGAAGGTGAAGCTGTCGTACCTCCAGTTGAAAAGTCAAAACCAGAGGATGATTTTCCAGATAGCTATGAAAAGTTTATGGAAACTAAAAAAGGTATTTACGTAATTTCAGCTTGTCATCTCTGGGTGTGCTGTGTGCCAGATAGGTGAAGTGTCATGTAAACAACCCAGTTGCTTGTGTTCTGAACTATAAGCAGGAGTAAGGGTGTTCAAGTAGTAAGTAGCAAATTCCCAACCTGTCTTTGCAAGCCAGGCTAGGATTAAAATGAGTTAACTAGGTACATGTCTAGGGCAATTTTAAATGGTATTCAAAACCAAATCTCTACGAAATTTTGTGTACTGGATGGTGCTGTCCCCATGTCCAACGCAGCTGTGCCATTCTCATTTGGAATGCTGTTGTGCTTTGAATGAGGTCAGTGAGTGAGCTTTCATTTAAACTGAAATTTAAGAGGTTGCTTTTGCCCCGTGTGATGCTTTGTGGATTGTGCTTTGTGGCATACAGCTGATACTTAAGCATGAAAATGTTTGTCCCTCAGCTAAAGAGAGTGAAGACAAAGAGAATCTTCCCAAAAGGACTTCAGCTGGGGGTTTCAAGTTCACTTTTTCCCACTCAGCCAGCGCAGCCAATGGTGCAAACAGTGCAAACAGCAAATCCGTGGCAGCTCAGACATCACCAGCAAGCTCCAATGGCTCCTCTTCAAAGAACGCAACCCTGACCACAGCAGTGACAGCCACGAAGGTGGGAGAACTTATACAAAGCAGCTGTCCCCGCTTCAGGGAGCAGTGCAGTAATAATGAAATCTGACGGTCCGTAATGCAGTACGGTTAGCGTTAGTCTCTAGGTGGGGTCTCATTTACATGTGTTCAGTCAAAGCCCTGTGTAGTTAAACCCTTACTAGTGTGGGGGAAGGCTGAAAGGACTATTAGGAACGGAAACCTGCTGGTAACCTGATGGGCACCATTCGATCTTGCATCTTCTGCATAACTCAACTGCTCTCCTTCCTCAACTTACTTTTAACTGTCCAGTTGCTTGTGTGAGATATGCTTGGGCTTTTTTCCTGAACTGTGTTAGTGGAGCACCTTGTCAGGGACTTGGTAAGAAAGACTGACCAGGAAAATGCATGTGTATGCTTTAGACTTTGTGGCAGTCCAGCTGGGAGCTTAAATTGATTTGAAATAATTCTGAGGCCAGGATGCAGAGGAACAAGGAAGCTCCACACTTTTTTTTAACCCTTGAGATTAAAATACGTAGTCCCTGACTTACAAATAACACTTGTAGTAGAGAGGGAAATTACTTGTTGTTTATGAAAAGTTCTGAAAACAAGTAACTGTAGATTTGAGTGCTATCCTAAGAGAGACTTGACCTTCTGCAGGCTTGTGTGTCCTGGACAAGCTCATTGGGGGTTATATACTAAAAATTATGCCTTCCTGGGTATTTTTTTCAATATAAGATTTTCTTTTTTTAAATTGGCAGGGAAGTCTAGTTGGTCTAGTGGATTATCCTGATGATGAAGATGATGATGAAGAGGAAGAGACATCTCCAAGGAAAAGACCTCGTCTGGGTTCATAAAAGAAACCAAAACTTTGGAATAAAAACTTTTATTACGGGGTTTCAAATGCTGCAACTGTTTTAAGAGCTAAAAAGAATCTAATTCAGAAAGCTTTCTCCCATGAGTATGTAAGATAATACACGGAGTAGCAAAAGAAACTCGGTATATGAGCTAGAAAGGGTTAGTTCTGTAAACACAAGGCTTCTGAGGAACTTAATATCTTTCTAGTAAATAAGGAGGCTGCCATTCAGGCTGTCAATAAAAAAAAAAAACTTAAAAAAAAAAAAAGTGGGTTAGCATTCACAGAACCTGGATGATGGCTTCTCAGCAAGGAAAGTCTCAGGTGTTGGGAGGGCATGGGGAGGGAAAGGTAAGGTAAACTTCTTTTTAAATATTGCAGGGTTTCCCCAGTGTTAAGCAGAACTAGGAAAAAGAATTCAAGCTTAAATTTTGAACCCAGTAATCTTAATTTTGTAATGGTGCTGTCAGTTGTGTTCTTTTAGCAATGCCTCTTTTAAAAAAATAAAAAAAATTAAAAAAATATTAAGGTAAAACTAACTGTATTTGCATAAGAACAATCCAGATTTTGGGACCATTTATTACAAATTGAATTTCTCATGGTTGGAGGGAGGGACACTGCAGTTATAGTGCATGTTGAGTTGTTTAAAAGTTAAAAAATAAGTTTTAATTTGTATTTTTAAAGAGGAGAAAACGGAAGCTGGATTCAAAATGGATGGTTTTGCTCGTTTTTTCAATTAGATATCCAGTAATATCTATGCCAAGGAATGACTGCTTCCAAAGTATCTCCAGGAACTGCTTGTGTCACACTGGTGCTTTACACGGCACACTCGAATAGCTGTCGGCTTCTTGTTGTGCCGAATTTGAATCACTTTCCGCTTTGTTAAAATGAGCTCTCTCTTCTCAAAGCAGCAAGGGATTTTCCTGTTTGCAAGTTTAAATCGCATAATTGAGGTGGTAATAAGAAACACTAACAGGTTTTTAATGGTGATGAATTTAGTGGTGTTTAACATCAAACTCATTTTGGACCAAGATGAAATTATTACTAGCAGGACACCAGTTGTTGAGGCAGAATCAACAAGCAGCACCTAAATCTGGGTGCAAGATGAAAGCTGCTTTTTTAAGAATAAAAGCACATTCCATGTAGGTAAACAAACTGCAAGAAAAATAGGTAAGTTGATAGAGGCAAACAGTCCAGGTTTTATTTTCAAGAGCAGGAAGTGAATTGTAAATATTTTAATGTTAGTTTGCCCATATGTGATCTAAGATCATGAAGAAATAAGAGGAAATTTCCCAACAATTGATGTCAAATGTTTTTTAAAAAAATATGAAAACAGCTGCAATCCACCACATAGATCACTCTTGTAATGTGTTATGGGTCCATTTCTCCTGGAATAGTTTAAACTGAAGCAGTTTCTCTGTTTTGGAGATTTTGTAGTTAATTTTAATTTTAGCTATTGTTTGGAAAAAGATGGGCTGTCTGTGTAGATATGAAGTATAGTTTTTCCATAAAACAGAAGTTTATTTTGTATTAAAAATACCACTGTACTTGTTTTACACCATTTGTATACATGTGGTGATATTAATGCTGAACTGTAAAATTCAGGAATTAAAATGTGACCCTGTAATTCCATAATTATTGCTTTTGTTTGGTTTGTTGTAGATGGTAAGTTAACTCAGAATTTTAAATGTGGCCATTTTAGAATATTCTTTAAAATTAGTTATTGTGCAGTTTGAAAAGTAACTCTACACCACCAGATGAAATCCCAGAGGGAGTGTGTGTTTCTACCGACCCGTAAGCTAGACCCAAGCATTCTGACGGACGGCGGTTTGTGCGTGTGGACCTGGGGACAGCGGTGTTGCCTCTTGTGGGCTCCAGGCAACCAAGCATGGGACTCCTCACTGCTCACCCATGATGAAGCACCCAGTCAGCTCCAACTGCAGAAGATCTGAGGAATTAATTGAAGTATAGCTGCAGTGTCACCAGCATGTGCTTGCTCTCCTGCTAATGATCATCATTTTTTTCTTGACGATTTTTTCTTTCCATCAGTAAAGATGATTAACTTCCTTCAGTACTATATGTGCTACTCAGGCAGCAAAGTTGCACAGTATGTGCCTTGACTAACCCGAGGCTGAAAAATTGTGTCATCTTGTCTGTGGACCCAAGTTGTCCTGATTTTTTTCATTTAACAGCTACCCAAGGCAACTTCTCTGAGGGTCTGATGGAAGCATGTTAGTTCTCACTCAATGTTCCCCACCACTCCAGCTCTTTCCTAGAGTACTGTCAGGTGCTTAAAAAAATAAATTCAGACCAACAGGAGTCTCTTTCCTCAAAAATGAAAAAACTAGTATGCTGAATTTTTATTGTTACTAGAAAAACTGTATGAAGCTGCATCAGCTGTGCTGTTCAATTTCTTTTAAATCCCTGTAGAACGCAACAGGCAGCACACTAACTGGCTCTTACCTGTGGCTGTAGCCCCCCCCCCCAGTCCCACCCCCCACAGCTGCTTCCCCACCTGACCTGGTCCATGCTGTGTGGTCCTGCTGGTGGGCAGCTGTGTTCTTCTGCCTGGGGCCCTCCTCCTACCAGGCTTTTTGAAACAGCAAAGAACATCTGCCAACATGTATCAGTTATAAATGCTATTTTAATAAAAAGCTACATGGAACTTGAAGTAGTTGGGTTGTTCTTCTAATGCGAATTACTGTTACGGTCAATAATGTAATGAAATGAAGCACAGCAGAGGCTGTAATGTGCACAACTTTAAGTCTCTCAAAGACAAACGTAAATGATTTTTGTTTTGTTTAAAGACTTCTGATTTTAGAACTAAATTGGTCTCTTATTGGTTCTAGTTCTTATTTTGCAACTAAAGCTACTGGTAAACTGCTCCAAAAGTATGTAACATAATATAATCTGGATGTCTTGGCTCCTGACTTCAAGCTGCGTTATCTGTTTCTCAAAAAATAAGGTGATCATAGCAACACTTCTTTGTGAACTTAAATTTTATTATACTTTGCAGCCAAAAAATAGTAATTGAATTTATTTTTAATATTCTAATGAAAAGAACCAAGTTCCCTAATCCTAAAAAAAAAAAAAAAAATTATAACTCATTCAAAACTGTTTACATTCTTAAGTATTATTTTAACAGATGTAAATATTTGCTTTTGCTCTATTAAGTGACTGAGGCCAGTAGTCCACACAATCTGCGTGCTGAGCTGATGTTAAACTGCCTCGCTGTTGAGTACATGCCAGTGAAAAATCAATGAGTTTCCAGCATTCTGGAAAATCTGTTTTCACTGTTTTGAGTGTAATTTCAAATATTTTATATAAAGTACAGAGTTGCTTGGCTGAAAGGTCTATAAAACTAAATGTAACATATTTGAAAACAAATCCATTTAATTATTGGTTATAATTTTTTTTTAAAGTTGCTTATTGTTATTGAGATCTGCAATGAGCTTCTTAACATTACCGCTTATTAATAACTTCTTCTTTTAGCTTTTCTGCAAGCACTTTCCTCTTCTGCAGTAACTTTTGCTTCTCTTCTGAAATTTCCTACAAACAAAATGGAAAAAAAAAAAAGTAATAAACTGCCTGACTTTCTGGTACATATTGTAACGTTTGATGCTAACTGCTAACCAGGTCCCTAAGCCACAGCAGGTAGCTGGTGCACAACTTGTTCTAACAACGAGCAGCCAAGTAACTTCACTTCCAAACCTGATGCTGCAGACCAGTCCTTCAAATTGCTTGCAACCCAGAATGATTTACAAAGTTACTCCATTTCTTGGAGAGTGGATCCCAGGATGTGGAGGACTGGCTCTTTACATAAATCTGCCTTTTTCCCCTGCACTGTTGTACCAATCTTTTTGAAAGAGGACTAACCTCATCTTCAACTGGTGCTGCTTAGTTGTTTTAGAAATTCCCCAATCGATAGGACTTTGGGCACATTCTAAATGTAATAAAATGGACGGCAAGTCTGAGACATTCCTGAGGTAACAGAAAACCTCTGATTTTTTTTAGCAGATGCAATGACTTTTATATTTTTTTTTTTTTAAGGTCTTCTACCAGCTTCCTTATTTATGTTGTGAGTTTTTTAAGCATTTCTTTCCACCTATCATTTGTGGCAAACGCACTGTCATATTAACCCCTAACAATGATTAACAAAAGGTAGAAGTTTCTTTTTTTTATGATGTCTTCTAATTGGCTTTAGCCTGTTGCATGATTCCGGTTTTATGGTTTATTTTTCTCTTGGTATAATTGACTTCTTGTTCCCATACTAGACTTCTCTATCACCCCCCATCATGCAAGGATTTTTGTGATTTTAGCACTTCTCATAAGCTAAGGAATGTATCAGCTAAGGAAGTTATTTGTCAGTGAACTGAGTTTAAGCTTCCTGCATGATCTAGAATACCTATGTATTTTTAAATGTGGCCATACTTTATTTTGCATTTGCCCGAAAGACTAAAAAGTAGAACAGGCCTTTATGATGTTAGAGAAGTCAAACTCAGAAACACTCCCTGGTTCTGACATTCTCCCCTAATTAGATAGAGCACTTATCAGGTTGTTCTGCTGACTTGCGTAAAACTCTTTAATTTTTTTCTTTTCAAATATGCCCTATGGAAACTCAGTATAAACAGAATTTGATACACAAGAGCTTCTGCTATTTTCACAGGTGTTTCTCCTTGCACTGCGAATTTGCTGTTATTATCATAGGTTTTACCTCCTTGCACTGTACTTATAAATACAAAGGCAATGACAAGCAGTCTTACGATCAACAAATTTGTCCAGAAAAGTTTTAAGATTAGTCGCTGTGAGAAACACTTGTCATTTTTCAGAAATTCAATGCTGCAGAATGGAAGAAAGATGGTTTGGCAGTGAGAGGACAATCCACTGAAACACTTAACAAGTGCATTGTGACTGAAGCAAGTCAAATGCTGCTGCCTTTCAGTTCTTCAGTTCAAACACTTGGTCACAGGTTAGAAGAAAGCCAGCAATGTAGTGGCTCGTAAATTTAAATTAATCAAGAGGATTTGGCAATACAGAAGGAAAAAATGCTAACAATCATTAAACTTTTAGCCTGTATGCTTCTGCAAAAGCAGTAATTAGAAAATACTTTGTCTCTACCCCCACCAATTGTTCCTTTTATGTTGCTACTGTATTCAGCAGCATTTACATCTTCACTGAAATGGTCTATTTGTTATGAAGTGGTTGGGATAATTAAAATACTTGAATCCTTCACCTCTTTAGGAGATGATTCCTCTTCTTTCTGGTCAGTGATTGTTGGCGGTATCACATTATTTCTTGACTCCTTCTTTGTAGCCATCAGCATATCTCTCTTTTTCTTGAGGTAGTCCTCCCGTTGCCTCAGCTGCTGCTCTTCTGATAAATTCTGGATTTTTTGAAATACGTTTTGAAATTAATTTTTGGTATATATATTATGTATTTGTGAAATAAAAGAATTTACACCATCTTGCCTCTAAAATTACTAGTTTCTTTTCAAAAGCCAAGCTGAAATTTCAAGCCACAGCGGTGTTCTAAGAAATCATCACAAGGGTAAAGGCTGAATGCTAAATTCTTAGAATTCTAGTCTAACACAGGAACGGTGATCTGAACTTTATGAAAACTAAATTGCTGAATACCATACAACAGTGCTTGCATGCTGGTTAAAAATAAATTACAATAATAGAGAATATAAATGTAATACTGTGTTCTCTCATTCTAGTTTACATTTGTGGGGGGTGGAAGGTGGTGTTGCTTGTCTTAAACTTACAAGTCCTTCTATCCTGGCTTTTTGTGCTGCATTTTCTGAACGCTTTTCAGCTGTTCTCTTCTTAATATCTTCTTTGCCTTTGGTTGGCTGAGGTAAGCTTTCTGTTCCTTTCTGTAATGGGCGTACTGGTTTTAGGTCTTCCCTTGCAGATTTCCAGGATTCCTCTAAACAGCAATTTTACATGGGAAAAAAAATGTATAAAATAAAAAAGTGTTTCTTCCAATATCTAGATATCTCATCTGATGAAATGGGAAACTTAAGAAGATGAGAAACACGATTTTTAATCATAAACTTACCTTCAAAAAGTATATTAAGTATTGAATTGCACCATAAAAAAAATAATGCTTTACATTAAAGTGAGTACCTCTAGTACTTCTATCGCAAATAATTATGAATTAGTGTTAAGTACTTGGAATGTAATTTCATATTCAATGGACAGTTTATATCAAGACTGTACTTCCACTTTGTGTTAGTACTGTGCAGAGCCAGTAATCAGCAGCCTATGAGGTGCACGTTAGCCAACTCCAAATACAAGCGTATTCTTCTAGCTTTCAGCTTCAGCAGAAGGAATCGGAAAATACCATACTAAAGTGAACTTGTAAGGGAGAGGGGAGTAAGTGAATCTCAAGAGGAGCAAAGCATTACACTGGCACCAGAACTGGAAGATTACCTATTCAGAGTATACAGCTCAGTATCTCATTTTCAAATCCAATCTTGTCTCTGCATGAGAATATAATGGGAACGTGCTTGATTTCTGACCCTGGCAGCACCCAGAGCCCCAGATGGGCTGGTCGGTGGGTGCCAGGGGAGAAGATGAATGCTATTAAATCCTGCACTGATTCCAGCTGTGTTTTTCGTATCTACAGGTACCAAGGACAGTTTTGCCTTGCAATTCCACAGAACTCCACTGTGTGTCTAAGATGGACAGCATGATGATTTCTAAGGTTGGAGTCAAAGTCCTTCCAGTCACTGGACTGTAAAGCAGGGTGTTTTCAGTACTTTACAAATACTTCTCCTGACTTGACCTACAACTATTCCTGAGTAAGGTAAGCTGCTGCTTCTACTGTATTTTTATTAAAAGTGAGGAGGCTATGGAGTGTTTGAAGCAGCCTGAAAGTATAGATGCAAAAACACAAATAGTGCAATATGATTTCTAGTATGTTCAGTCAGTTTGAGTCTCTCCATGATATCTGAATAGAGATGTGTAACTGAATGTAGGTAATTATAATTCTAAGCGCTGCACTATGGATTTTTTCAGTAATATTGAGAAATAACTTGTATTACGAGTACAAGCAGTTTCCATGGCCTCTACCAGACCACAGTAACAGACAGCAAAGGCTAGCTCCACTGAAGGTACTGCATAGTGAACACTGAATTGTTGTTGGAGGTTTGTTGTTTTTTGTTGTTTTTTTTTTGTGTGTGTTCTTTTTTTAAAGTTAGCACACATAATGTATGTTTAGCTCTTCAATGTTGCTACTTTCTTTAGTATAGAAAATTACAAGTTATGTTTAACTGTGAAAAGGTAGGGGGGAAAGAAGAGGAAATGTTCTTTCAAGTATGGAAAACAGACTAGGACAGAAATGTAAAATAAAGGTCAAGTTGAAGAATTTCCATTTCACTGAAATATGACTACTAGAAGTCTAGATGCTCCAAATAACGTCTTGTTGTGATGAATAAAAGTCCTCAGAGGCACGTACTATGAGAGTTAACTATAAGAGCTAAGAAAAATCCTCATGCCAGGACTGTTCTCCTTAAAAAGCAGGGGTAAAAAAATCCAAAAAACACACACTGTATGCCGAACATCTACCCCAGAACCAACATTACGAGTAAGGAAAGCTACTTACCAGAAAGTAGTTCTTTGAAATGTGTTGTGTGTATGTACATTTACACTGTTGCTGTCCATATTGCAAACACTCAAGCTGGAGATGCTTATGTCCTAGCAGTGCCTGTAGGATGTGATCATAAGACCCTCAGTTTCACTTAACCCACAAAGCTGGAAAGATACTGAGAAGACAAGGGAAGGAGGATGGATAGCAAACGTACAAATAGACAACACATTTCAAAGAATGACAGTTACTGGTACGTAACCTCTTTTCTCCTTTGAGAACTTGTCTATATGTACGTTCATATTGTGGGTGACTAAGCAGCATTTGTTTGATGTGGTCAATTACTTCAGAGTCTTCTGAAAATACAAGCACAGAAGACCACTGTAGCCAATGCTGCATTCTTCCGTATCTGCATGACACATGCTGCTTGGTGCAAACACAACTGTAGGCATCCAGAAAGGGAAATGCTCTTCAGGAATGTTGGAAAGGCCACTGCACTCTGAGGTGTTGCGTGTGACCTTTACTATGAAACTCACCTTTCTTAGCACCTCGTAGTGCAAAGTGTTGGATGGTCAGTATATGGGAGGAATGGTTTTGCAATACGTAAACTACTCATAAGGGGCTCAACAAAGTGAAATTAGGAAAATTAAGGCAGCTGCCATTAGCTTCAAATTTATTATGCAGTGGAAAACTGTAAGGGGTTCACGAACTGAAATCGTGGGTCTCAAGGTGATAGGGAAATAGCAAAAGCTAATGAAAAAGCTGTGTAGCTGAAGTAAAAGAAACATATGCCTGACAAAAAGGGGTTGGGGGAGTCCTTCCTGACTATGAAGACTGGTTCACACAAGAGGCCATATTACCAAGGCAGCCAGTACTCCCTAGGTATGGGATTCTTCCTCATACTCAGGTCAAGAATGGCAAGCTGCTCTGTTCTGCAGTAACAAGACCCTGCAAGTGAGAACACAGAGCCAGGAGCTGAGAAGATCTGGAGGGCAGTGAGGGTCAGGGACTAACCACAGTGAGAAGGGCGGAGAGGCACAAACTGTTAAAGTTGCTGCTGTGTCCTCTCCTGGAGTTGTATCTGGTACCAAGGGGAAGAGATTCAAGCAGAGGATATGATCCCGTTATCCACGATGGTGCTTTAGTTGGAAACCCATGTTTTGGAGGTAGGTATTAACAGACTGGTCTGGTGGCCAGTCCTCAGTTCTGGTTGCGAAAAGGGTCTGTGAGAAGATTCACAGTGAGTGTTCTTGATTTTTGCCTTCACTACCTAAAACCACTTTTTCACAGTTGCAGTGGAGGATAAATTGTGGCAAACTTTCTTACTAGCTTATTTGGACAGGCGTGTTGTCCCACAGTTCCAGTTCTACGAGGCTGAAGAAGATTTTCAAAGAGCTGTTTGTAGACCTCCCTCTTCTTTGGCTTTTAAGGAGCATGGGAATGCTCAGCATCAGCTGAACAGGCACGTGGACAGCAATGAAGAGCTGCGCTTACTGCAGAGAAGTCTTGACTCCCAGGCTCTAAGATACCCTGTCTCTCAAGCACAGGATTATGTCCTGCAGACAGACATAATTTAATGGTGCCATTGCAAGGTGGCACAGCTATGCAAAAGTAAGAGGATTAAAAGCAAGCTGTGAGAAGAATGCAAGTATACCGGCAGGCCTTCTGCATATTTCCAAGGGTGGAAAGCAGAGAAGAAGAGTTTGAATAAATGTAATGAAACCTCACAAGAAGCACAGAAAAGATAAAAAGGAAAAAAGGTTATTTTGAAGGTAACGCTTTTTTCTTTTAAATTTCCTAATGTGAAAGACACTAATTCAGTTTTAAAGAATCGAGGGTCCTACAACCACTTCATGTGTTAACAGCCATAACATGGAGAGAGCAAGTATGGCCCACAGGTACTACCAAGGCTAAAAGTATCCAGCTCAAGTGTCTGTGATATGAAAACTTAGTGTGAATGTATACAAAGACAAGTACTAGATGCAGGAAGAAAACAAAAATGTGCAAAATATATCGCAAAGTCGGAACTATATTCTTTGAAGTGACCTTAGACTATAAAGCTACACGTTTTTCACTAACCCTTAAGAGAGTAGATTCCACTGGGAGTACACCACCTGTTTTTGAAGATTGCCTGTGTATACGTAAATATTGCATACTCAGTATTGAGCTTTCCCAAAAAATTACCTAATGAAATTTTTGGAGTTTCTTCAGAAACATCAGCTCCCTCAGTAGACTCCTTAACTCTTACAGTTTCTCTTGAATCTCCTGGAAAACTGGTCACATCTGGTGATTTAAAGGTATGTGCCTTAAATTTAAAAAAACAAACAAACAAACAAAACCAAGCATTACACTTCCTAGCACTTCATTTCAGGCATTAAACTATCAACTCAAAGAAAACCTCCTCAAACAACTTCTAGTTAAAATTGTGTTGTTTATACCATGTATTGCATTGTCAAAGTGAACAAAGCATACTTATTTTGCTTTATTGATAGTAGGATTCATACTGGCTTATAGTCATAAATCAGTATTTTTAATTTCAGTTCACAACATTCTCTTATCAACAATCAAAATTAAGAATATTAGATTTTTTGACTTTTATTTTTAGAAAAATAGTTTATTTCCCATCTACAAAGAGATAATGTAGGGTGTTGTTTTTTTCCACACTTTCATGTGACTTTCAAACAAACCTCCACCAACCATAAAAATACAGCAGCTAGAAAGAGAAGTAGGAGCATACACTGAGGTTACCACAGAAACGGAAATAATCAGCTGAATGGAAACAACGGGCTTGGATAATTTCTGACACTACTGTTTTACTTCCACACTTGAGTGAGAAATCTTGACAACACAATCCACCTCTGAAAGCAGTAAAGCCAGCTGGGATTTACTCAGAAAATGTCTATGCTGTTCATCAACCCTCTAATTCCTGCTGGAACCCTCCATCTCTTCTGTCCAGGTGAACTGATGTACCGAGTGAATTCATATTACTTCTGCAGCCAGATTTCCTGCCAACACCTACCAAGTAAGTTTTGCATTATTAAACTCTTAAGGTCTGGTCCTGTAACTGAACAGGAGTGGCAGAAGGCATCCTGAAGGGATCAATCGCGCTAAGGTAAATTTAAATAGCATTCTCCATGTGCTCTTTGCTAGTTTTCTTTGTACAAAAAGAAAGATTAAAAATTCCACCTCTGGGCAAATAATGCTGAAGTAGTTTTATCTTTATGAAATACGCAGTCGCATCTTCGAATAATTATCTATTATTCTGCCTGCCAAACTAATTGGGAGTATGTCTTAAAGTCTGTATCTACACAGAACATAAATTCTTAAAATGAGCCAAGGCTTGAGTTTCCAGGTTGTTTAGTAAGAAATGGGTGACTCATTTTCTGGAATGTATCATGGAAACATGTAAATGGGAAAAAGAGTTTTGTCACCACTTTTCTGAAGTGCCAGACAGTGGGAGAGGTTAATTTGGTGGAATTACAGTGGCATAACTATCATCTGCACCTATTATGGGTTTGAATTCAGGAGTGGATTTGAAATAAAATGCAGACGTCTGTAGTATCACAGAATCATCTAGGTTGGAAGAGACCTCCAAGATCACCGAGTCCAACCTCTGACCTAACACTAACAAGCCCTCCACTAAACCATATCACTAAGCTCTACATCTAAACGTCTTTTAAAGACCTCCAGGGATGGTGACTCAACCAACATTTGATCTCCAGCTAGCTTCCTGTGTAAGTTCAGGCTGAAGAAACAGACAGTTCTCTCCCTTTTCAAACTTACTAGACTCAATTTCCTAATGACAGAAACAGAAAAGCAGTTCTGCTCCCTTTTGAAACAGACTACAATCCTATTTTTGTTTGTTTTCCTGGTGAAGGGAAGCTTTATTGCCACATTTCCACTGTAAAAACTATGGCTACTGTAGTTATTGCTGCTTCCTCACAGCAACCTTGCTCAGATTTCAAATTGCTTCTCAGTTGCTTAACAACGGGCACTTTAACCAGTCCCCACTTACATGCAGTACCTTTCTGCGTGGTTTACTCTGGTAGAGACTGGGTGATGGCCTAACTTGAAGGGGATTTCTAGTTCCTGGCAATTATGTTCTGGCAGCACTGTACTGACTTAATGAATAACTATACTGTCTATGAGGTGATCCTTAAAAATCCTGAAGGATTATGAATGCTGTAGTCACTAAGAAGCTTACACTTTGAAATGTCTTTGATCTTGACAATATTGGTAATTCAGATGTTCTCTAAATCTGAAAGGCTGATATCCGTTGCCAGAATCTTGGAGTTCAGATGCTGAGGAGCAAATATGCTTATGAGCTGCACCAAATGACTGATGGTTAGTTGTATTATATATAGCACTAACATCAATGATACCATCAAGAAAAATGTAAACAACAGAACAGACCTTTCATAAAGACCTTCCTGATAGCTTTTATTTGCTGAGGGTGGTACATACTGCCTTACAGTTACACAGTTAATGCCTGGGACAAGAATATAACAGTATTTCTTAATCATCAGCATAAACCACCTAGAAAGATAGGATACTCACTTCCTCAGTCCTTTTCCTTTCTTGCTCCATGTCATATTCTTCCTTAGATTTTCTGTAACATAAAACGCAAGTAAATACACAAGAATTCTTAAGTATTAATGACTTCTGTGTAAATTTAGCACTGCTTAAATACTTGAGGAATATCAGAACAATTGCAGGACAATGTGAATTTATTAAAGCGTCCAAAATACTTTCATGACTTAAATGAAAATGTGCTCTTGAAAGAATTATGATAAACACACAGATCTCAGTCCTCAGTCTGTCCTTCCCTGTGCAAAAATAATTGTGTATAAATTTCCAAGGCTTATCTATCCATCCCTTGTTTCATTTGCTAAAGGAAGGGAAGTATTTCCAGAACACGGAGGAAAAATATCATCATTTAATATATGGGGAATGGGTTAATCTGCTATTATTTGTTTATAATTGTGTGTGTGTGAGAACTGGGAGTGGAAGAGAATCTGTAGAAGTTGTATTGGTCCTCATCTTAGATCACAGCAAGAGACATTGAAGACAACTAAGGAGGAAGCTTTAGAAAGGAGTAAGAACTACTGCAAAGGCAGAATTTGCCCTTCCAAGGCTTTAATGGATATGGAACAGAGCATGTAATTCTTGCAGTGCTAAGGAGTAATAAAGCCGCTTTAAGAAGACCTACAGTGTTGATCCTGTCTCTCTAGACCTGTGTTTAGGATGTTCCCAGAACGGTTTATAGTTAGTGTTGCTCCCACTGTCCGGAGTCATTGGATACAGTTCTAACTCAGGATTTGCAGACTTTTAGAGTTGCATATCATTCCATGCATCACCAAGACAGTTCATTATGGCAGGGTGGTAATCCTTATGTTTTTAAATATCCCTGATCACACTCACTGTCAGGTACCATTTGTTTTTCCTCTCAGATAGGATTTTGACAAAAACATTCATGTAATCTGGAAGCTGAAGGTAGGTTCCTGGAAAAGGTTGGAAGAATTAGGTCCCATATACTTTTATTCTAAAATATGGTGGAAAGTAGGATTGATTCTTCTGTTTTTGTTTTTTTTTTTTTACCTTAGAACCTCCCTGAGTATTTTCATTTCTTCTTGTTCAATTTCACTGAATACATCAGAACCCTCAGTCAAACAGTCAGGCAATACACCTACCAAAATAAAATAAGATGTATGCATTACTCCAAGGAAAGTTGTTTTGTGCTCTATTTGGCATCAGTCTTAACCAAAGACGTGAAAGAAACCTTTTTTTTTTTTGGCAGAGGAAAGAAAAGATACATCTAATTCTTCCTTGCTATAAGCTGTTTACAAAAAGATTCTAGATCCTCAGCATCAAGTTGCTAGTAGCAAAAAGGCAAAGCTTTCTGAAACACAAAAAAGTTTTGATATCTAACCATAAGTAAAGCATAAACCATACTCTGCATTGGCTGTTACATGGTATTTCCTATAGACTGCAAATCAACCATTGCTTACTAAACCATTTTCAAATGTAGGTGTTGTATCAAACTTGACATTTAAAAAAATAATCTCTGGAAAAACAAAACATATGCAGTAGGAAGACAAAACTAAATAGTAAAATTGAAGACAGAAGAAAAGAGTGAGTAGATGAAAATCCTTTCAGAAACATCAACAGAGCAGTAGAGTGAGGGATAAGTGCCTTTAAAGAAGAGAAAATAATTTAACTGTGAGAATGATGAAGGCCCTAACTTCTGCTTTGTATATAGATTTTTCAAGTAAAAATGTACAGTGTGAACTGCAAGGTAGGCATGGCAGAGAATATGCCACTGCTGCTCTGCAAATAGCTTAATTCAATTATAAGTATTATCATTGTTAATGAAAAGATACAATTAATGCGCAATTATCAACAAGAATCGCTAACAGAAAAAATCAAATTTCACAGGAAACTCTATAGAGCTGACACTGTTATTTTAGAAAGGAAAATAGATAGCTGTGTCTGAGATTACAAGTCAAGAAGTAAATTTTGAAATCCTCGTCCCAGCAAAATCAACAGAGTGTTCTCCCTTAACTTGGGCTGGACCAGTATTCTATACTCATTTATGAATGGGAGTACATAGTCTTTAAAAAAAGAAAACAAGCACAAACTACAAAGATGAAGAGAAGTGAAACCCCGTATTTACCACTTCTTACCATTTCTTTCTTTCATTATTCTAATGGCTTGCAATTGCATTTCAATATTTTTTTGTACCATCATTTTTTTAAATAGTCTGAAATCTTCTGCTGCCAGCACTGTTTGCAAAATTGCCTGTGGGAGGGAAGATTTGCACAAACTAATTAAACTACAGAAATCATAACCATCCCAGTTTGCTTGAAATGATGTTAAGATTTAAATTCTGTGGAGCATGTTTTTAATAACTATATTTCCTTCTCCTATCTGACTACTTTTACCAGTTATACAAGTTGAGCTAATAGGCTAGAAAAGAATTTGATGGTTTATGTCCTTAGATCATCATGGCTACAAGAATATTATCACAAGACCTGGAGGGTTTCCCAGCGTAAGTTTACAACTACAATTTGTTTGACTTCCTGAACAAATCTGTAAGCTTGTGTGAGGAATGTGTGCTCTGAAGAATCTTGTTGCATATTGAGGAGGAGATATGTCAACAAAGCACAATTTACACAGGCAGCAGAAGCTCCTACTTCTCTGCCTCATATACCTGAGACAATTCTGAAAGATATCGTTGAGCAAGTACTGCAGAATCATGCCTTTTCTCCTCAAGGCCAATTTTTGCCTTTACAAAATCAGAGGAAAACATCTTTACCTTTACAGAATATATCTTTTTTTAATCTTCAAATTTGTCTACTACTGCAAACGAACTGAAGACTAATGTGAAGCTGATAAACATGCAAATAAAGGTGTCAGACATACCTTTAAGTTTTAGTGTTTGATTTAAAAAATACAAAGCATGGAAGAAATCTCAAAAGGTTTCCAACCCCACACAAGTATCTGTTTTTATTTTAAAGATGCACATTTTGCTGATCAAAGTTCATAATATAAATAGATATGTTGATGGTTGGACCAGATGATCTTGGAGGTCTTTTCCAACCTTAATGATTCTATGATTAGATTTTAGAAAATTCAAGCTTTAACACACAAAGAAAAACTTTTTAAACATCTCTGCCCTGCTACATTAGTTAAAATACAAAACTAAAAATTACATCTATCCATTCTGTAACAAAGGAAAATATACCTGTGAAGTATGTGTCTTTGCAAGAGGAGATGAAAAAGCTTCTTGAAATTTCTCTTCAGTAATGCCAACTTCTTTAAGATAACCTTCTAATAATTTTTCAACCTATAAGAAAATACAAGTCTTACTTTCTAAGAGACTTTTCCCTAAAAAACTTTTTTTTTGTAATTGTACTTTCTTTTCTGCTGCCATTGTACTTTTTAAATTCACAGGAAAATCGATGCAATACTTAGGGATTGATTTGCTTTGATAACCTGTTTTAAATTAACTGGTATTTTTGTTGCTGAATTCAGTTACTACTTATTTTAGCCTCTGCAATTTCCAGGAATCTCACCTCTCTACGTTTTTTCCCCAGACTCTTGGCTAGTATTCCTCATCACTTTTTCCTTTGTAAATAATTTTTTTTATTGTTTCCAGTCTGCATGCACAATAGTTTTCAGGGTCACAGCAAAAATGAATGTTGGCCTGTATTCATTCAAGTGCTACTTTCAACACCAAATATGACCAAGCTTTGTTACGAGGAAATATTTTAGAAAACTGTGTGCATTGATCTATAGGTTTTCCAAGCACACTTCAAAAATATTCTGCAGTTTTTTGGAAACAATATTTGAAACAACTCAAAAGATTTACCAGACTCATTAGCGAACAAAATGCAAGTTACACGTTTTCTGACATTGTGCTATTTCTCATTTTAACTTGCCAGAAAATATAAAGACTATCTAGCTTATGAATACAGTATTTTATCTAGATATGATATACTGATATATTTTATCTGATAATACTGATATATTTTATCTAGATATGATATGATATACTGATGTTAATGAAAAATAAGTAACTGCGTAAGATGGATGAATTTTCTTTTCTGCGTATCCGGTGTTTAAGCATAAAAACACGTATGACAGCTATGGCTCAAGAATATCTAAACATTTATGGCAAGCAACAGTAGAAAATTCTAAATAACAAAGATAATAAAGTAGTATTTAGATAAATTTCCAACTGCAACATTGTAAATTATTTCTTAGAAATCTACCACAAATAGTGAATAATGCTTACCAAAGCTTGGTACTCCTGATAAATTTCTGTATAAGTCAACTTGCTTTCTTCTTCATCATCAAAAACTTAAAAACAAACATTTTTGAGTTAGTGTTTTAAGTATTAGCACATTAATTTGTGGCATATATTTCATTTTTCACTTTCTTTCTCTAAGAGACCTTTACAAGTTAATACATTCAATCATGGGACAATCTGGGACATGATCAATAATATTTTTTTCCACACATTCAGGCTAACCATGTACTTTTGTTAACTTATTGTAATTAACTTTTGCAATTTAATATCAGAAAAACACATCTTCATAATAGAAGCAAATTTCTAAGCAAGCTGAGGATTCAGCAGACAGGTACATTAAAAAGTAAGATTTAATATAAGAACTACCCTGTGAACTTGGATAATGTTGTTCTAATATGGCAAATAACACATGAATCAGGATGTCTTTCTCTACATACGTTTAAATGAAGGCTGCGTGGAAACCTACGTTTTTTTGGAAACATTTACATTTTTATCACGTCAGCAATGAGCAGAGGTAATGTAAAACCTAGCAATTAAAGAGAGGCTTAGAAGTAAGACATCCTCAATACCCGTCAAGATTAGCCACCGTATGTTGGACAAGTCCCTTCTCATTTGCATGCTTTGAAGTCATTTGAAGAATGGGAGTTCTGCCTAACAAATTGGTCAGCGGGTGTGATTTTTTTTCATATATGACATCTCCGATGGAGATGGTGTTCATGTGCATGGAATTAGTCCAACGGTCACATGGCTTCAGAGTGGCCTTTTAGAAAGCATTTTCCTGCTGTGACAATGCTGAGGCAACATCTCTGAACCTTGATGTGATGCAAGATGGCTGTTCCTATAACAAAAAACACCTGCATCAATTTGTAACAACCAACAGCAATGCAAGTATAGAAATCCCATCAAACAATTCAGGCCCTCTAAGTAACCAAGGGAAACTTTCTTTTTAAGTGACATAATTTGAAAACGCAACATTTGCTTTTCTGTCTTTTCTGCATAAGGGAAAGCTTTTTCTAATGAAAGGATTTTTTTTAAAGACTTTAAAAGTATATAGTAATACATTCAAATGGTAGAAAATGCTTGTTCCACAAAAAAGTACTATAAATCTTAAATGAAAAAAAAAATAATCAGCTTCTGTGGTGGCCATGATATTACTAAATCCAAGAGGGTGAAGCTACTTAACTGCCCCTATTGTTTTCTACATCTCCTTCCCTCTGGGGGACCTCTGGTATAGCTCTTGCAGGCCCCAACCTTCGTCTTGGTGACTGTTCCCTTCTACTTCCTCCTGCTCTGACCCTCCCGGAGCCCCCAAAGAGGGCTGACAAAGGGATCTCACTGTTCCTGCCCATGTCAATGGGATTGCCTCCAAGTCCTTCCTCCTCCTCCTCGCACAGCTTCAGTATGACACGGAAAGCAGAGTGGAAAGCTTGCACAAACTGCTCTCTGTTCTCAGGGTCTGAACAAAAAGAGTGAAGCTAAATGCCAAACAAAGCAAGCTGCAGTCAGCATCGCCTCTGATTTAAGTGGCATTAAGGAGTTCTGTATTTGAATGGGGATACTGGATTTTCTCACATTAGGACTCCTAAATCACATAGTGATTGTTTTTCCTTCAGGTTTTGGCTCAGTCTTTGGTCACCCAACAGAACAAAGACCTGAAGAACCCACTGCTTCACAATAAGCCAGGGGACCCCGATATCCTTAGAGTCGAACTCATCATTTTCCTGTTAAAGTTGAAAACCGTTGCTAGGACCCCTCAAACAGGATGAAAATTAAGTCAAGTTTGAGCCAGTGACTACTCTGAACCTACAAACAAGAGACAGTAAGCAACCCCAGGAGGGCTGTTCTGCTTCTACCCCCAGTCCCACCACCAAGCGACTGGCGAGGAGGCTGTCCCATGGGGTACGGCAGTCACAGGCAACGATATCTGCTCGTTCCTTTTGTACTCTGTCTTTACCCTTCAGTGGTCAAAACTGTTGTCAAGCTCATCTGTCTACAAAGCAGTATTTCAATTTATATCTTAGAATACTTGAATAAAACCAGAGACCCCTCCCTTTAAGGCATACCCACAGTTTTAACTTCATTTCGCAGCCACGTATAAGGAATATATGAAGCTACACGAAATTAGTCAAGTCCACAGAAAGAGGGAGAGACACAAAGAGAGAAAATATCAACAGATACAAAAACAGTAGGATCATTTATAAGCTGAAGTATGAGGACTCTTGTAGCTTAACTCCTGCCTACAGCTCCAAAATCAGTGCCTTACATACCTATTACCGAAACTCAAACTCTAGTTTTAAGGAATCAGAAATTACTGTCAGTTAATCAAAATTATCTTAATTTGCTTGTTCTGTCCAAAGGCTTTAAATGTTTTGAGAATTAATTCTGTCGTGACAAAACACCTCAGGAACAGCAATGGAAATAGCACAGCACATTTATTGAAAGGAAAAGCAAACAGCACAGATAACTGCAACAAAAATTTCAGATTTCTTTAAATGTGCTGCTTAGCAACCCTAACATTGCAGCAACACTTCTTTAGCCTTTTCTTTTTTTTCAATAGCTGCTGAGAGTTGTCCAACAAAACTCTGTAGCACAAATACCTTGGAAGACCACATGCAATAAGTGAAGTCTCTACTTTGCTGCTCTAATTTCTCACACAGAAACAAACTGGCAGGAGGCCATTATATAAGCCTGCCTCACACTACGTGGAAATTTACAGAGGTTCCATAAATCTTCTTACTGCCAGTAAATTCCACTCAACCTTCTAAGGAGAGATCATTGCTTCAGAGAGGGATAATGAGCTCCCCTGATTCCTAAAATGAGAGAGAGGCAGCCCTACGCAGCCTATTTCCATGGCGATCAAAGTGCTCGAAGGACAAAAAGTTTGGGCAGACTTCCTCTGACAGAACTCCTAGCCTAGGTTTCCCTCTCGCTTCCTAGCTGCAGAGTAGTAACTTTACCTGTCTTGTCTGTCTTGTTTAACAGTGTAACAGGAAAGGTGTGAGTAGTCACAGCGATCTTGCCTCAAGCAAAGATTGGAAAGGGTGGGAACAATTCAGGGTCAGTGAGAAGAACCTTGCTTGAAAGCTGTGATCTGAATGAGAGGCGCGTTTGTTTCACTCTGAACATGAAGTACAAATTCGTAACAGACCTCAGCAGCAAGAGCACAGCAATGGACCTGGGCTGCCCCACAGAGGCCGACCATTGCAGATGGATGGGAGAAAAGAGAAATGCGAGCAGGTAGAGCACAAGAATGGTAAGAACTGTCTGTACTGTGAGCTTAGTGTTAGGAACTCCCTTGAAAGAAAATGTATTTGAAAGCCTCTGTGTCATACTTCAGTATTTTAAAGTTAAAACTACTGACAAGGTCAGAAATCAATCTCCTCAAATAAAATTTCACTTTTATTTCACTTCAAATAATTCAGGAGAGATGACTGGTGCAAGTTTTTTGTTCTACAGCATATCTTCATCATCACTAAGGATTTTCCACGCACACACTGAAATTTCTTATTCAACTGAAATTTCCATTGGAAAAAAAAAGCGATGATTTCAGGACATGTCCAGCCCTCTTAATTTCACTCAAAATGTTTAGGTTTTGGACACAGCATTACAGTATAACTTGGAGGGGAAAAATCACATAATAGTGATTAAACAACATGTACTGTTAACCGAGCTGTCTTCATCGAGGCTATTAACAACTTGCTCAATTTCTGGTCACTTAAAGCAACTAGAAAGATTTTTTTTTTTCTTCCTATCGCCTTTTCGCTTAAAAATGCCTCCCTCTTAAGGTAAAATACGCCTTGTTTAAGAACGGTTAGGCCAGTAAGACAGCAGTTTAAGAACGGGCCTTCCCGGGGCTCAGCCTTACATGCCGTACATTTAAGGGATGCCCCCCCCCTCTCCCCTCCTTCTTCTCTCCTCAGAGCCAGGCCCCGTGGTCCTCCCCGTGCTCCCGGGCAGCTGCCGCCTACCTCGGCCCCTTGCCGGGGCCGGCATCCCCTCCGAGCCGCCGCCCCGCCGCTCACCCTCGCATTTCTGCTCCATGAACTCCAGGACGGGCACGGCCCAGGCGGGCCCCCGCAGGAAGCCGGCGATGGTGTCCACCACCCAGTCCACCTCGCCCTCCTCCTCCTCCGCCGCCATGGCCAGCCCAGCCCAGCCCCGAGCACCCCCACGCCGCTGCGGCCGCCGAGGGAGGAGCCGAGGCTGCGGGCGGCGGCCTGGGGGGGCTGCGGGGCCCTGCGAAGGCCGGGGGTGCCCGTGCCCGTGCCCGTGCCCGCGCCCGCAGAGGGGCTGCTGCCCAGCCGGGGCCCCGGGACAGGCCGGGGGCTGCCAGCGGGAACGGGCCGGCCTCGGCGCACCTCCGAGCCTCGGTAAACGCCCCACGGCGCAGGAATTAGGAAATCGTGTACGAAGCGCTGTGTAAGAAGGTTTACATTAAAACTCAGCGGCTTGGGTATTCTTTCTTAGCGCTGGTGTTCGAGGGCACGTTCCTTTTCTACGCCAAAATTAATGTAAGTTCTGTCATTGTCCTCACCTGTGCCACGGCTGAAAGGCTGACAAGTTTTCTTAATGCTGAAATTTATTCCCCTCCTAATGTTGGGTAGCTGCTTCCTTTACCTCTTGCGTGTCACTGGTAAGCATATTAAAAAAAATAAATAAATCTTAAATGTATTTATGTTATTTTTTGTTTGATAGCTGTTTTTTATCAAAGCGAGGAACAAGTATTGTCGTTATTCCAGTTACCTTGGGCTCTATTTTTGCTTAACGATATCTCTTGTAGGCATTAATGAGATTTTACCTATGTAAAGCATGTACCTACATGCTGCATGTACACTACCTTATTTTCATCTCAAAGACAGATACCAATTCCATGCTGTCGTCACTATGGAGACATACCTGATAAGGTGTGCTTTATTTCATTATTTTAATAGGACACTACACTGGAAAGCTTTAATTTTTCCTTTTGCATATCACTTTAATTCCCCTTACTCCACCAGTGCTTCCATTTCTTTCTAAACCTTTTGTGGCCTGAGACCACCTGTAGTATAAAGATGTTACTTGCCTACTGTGGAACAGCTACTTCAGATTTGATTGTTGACATAATTTAATTACTAATGCAGGCTTACACGACTGTCAAGTTTATTCATCTCTTGCATATGCATTCCACTATGAATGACTGTAGAGGATGTTACCTCAGATTATGTGAGCTCTACTTACACAGGCAGAAAACAATGTTTCTATCTTGGTTATTTTTTTTACAATCTCTTGTGTTTTTTCTAAAGCCCTTTCCAGGTCTTGCAATGCTGAACAATTAACGGCTTTAGAAATTAAATTGCTTTGTGAGCAGCATTTTGCACCTGAAGTCTCCCCACCACCATAATCCCTTCCCTTAGCATTCCCCTCAAGGCAATGACTAAGGCATCCCTTCCAGCTGGCTGCACAGATGTCAGAAGTGTCAGGTAACCGGGAGGACATGTCACAGCATCCCCTCACTGCTCGTGGCACCCCTGCAGTCCTCATCCGCCCTTCTCACCACCCACCTGGGCACCAGCAAATCCCTACTTATGGCAACTTTGCAAGACAGAGGCAATGAAGACCTGAGATGAAATGACTGGAAAACTTTAGAAGGCAATAGGGTAGGGCTCAGACCATAAAAAGCCTGTAGTTTTATGTATTTCTCGTCCTTTGAATGATGTAGGTAAAAAAAATGTAACAGAAACACATGCTTGGAAACTAAACAGCATCCAACATTCAGATGTAGCTTCACAAACAACACAGTATGCATTTCAAGACATGGGGTGATTTGTCCATTGTACCAGAGAGCTCACAAAGTGTATCTCATTTAGCACAATTAACTTGAAATCTTACAAGTCTCATAATTTCTCCAAAACCTACCGCTACTGAGATGAATTGTAATAAAGATGTCTCATCATGCAAAACAAACACTGTGTGCATCACACAACACTGCACATATCCGTGCACAGAGCTGTATTATATGACATGCCAAAAATGTCTTCTCTTGCTTCTGCTAACAGGACACTTGTCTCTGTTGAGGTCTCTCATATTTCTAACGCACAGCACTGATACTGAGAAAAATCTGTTAATTCTTTCAACATGGGTAACCTTATTTTTCACTTTTCTGTTGCATAAAATTTAAAGTATTTCTGAATATTGTTAGAGTAATGAATACGGGGGAATTCTGTCCACTATAATCAAAATCATTTTCTCACTTCATATGAAACTGCCAAATATTATTATATTCTGCTCTCAGATGTTGGGGGAACACTTTAGTTAGCACTTTGTCTTCTTTGTTGTTAATAACACAAAAGGTAGAGCAGGAAATGCTCTCCTGTCTGCCTCACAAAAGAGCAATTATTGCTTAATTTTCTGTCCTCTCTGTACGTGTTCCTTTGTAAGACGTTTTGACATAGTCTCGGGTCATTGCTTTATATATATACTGACAAGCAAATTTGTCTCTGCGTACCATTGAATTCTTTATGTCAGTACCCAATTCTTTTCACCTCCAGTAGGCTCCACTCATATGCATAATGCAGCAAATCACAAAAAGCCTAACGTATCTTTTTTTCAGTTTCTTTTACGAAAGAATTTTTGCACTAATAGCTACATTTGCCCCCCCACAATTATTGGGAAAAATATGCTACGATATCAATTATATTACTTTATTAATAGCTTCTTAAAGTTATTTCTTATCCTAATGTGTTAAATATACTATTAAGCTTGTCAACAATTGTTTTGTGTGCCCTTAGAACAGAAATATTAAGCAGTTACAGTCAAAATATAGTCCTACATATAGTCTGTCAGTCCACAATCATTTTACTGGATTGCATCTGATGAGCATAACTGAATCCTGCAATAAGTGGCTAGGCTAAACTTTCTCTTACTTAAAAAAAAAAAAAAAAAAAGACAGTAGCAGCACTACTTGTAACAGAGATATTTTTCACTGGAAAAAGATGGTCTTAAAAAAAGCACAGCAGATCAAGAGGAAATTGGTTCAGTTAACAGTTCTGACTTAATCTTGATGTACTTCTTGCTGTCTCTTTGTCTGCATTTAAACATAAAGCACAACAACAAGGAAGTTCAAAATTCCAAAATCATGAGAATATCTGGCTTCTTACTGGTGAATGCCATTGCTCATCAGTTACTGCACTTATAAATTGGTTTATCTTTCTTTGAGGAAAAAAAAAAAAAAGAAGAAATCAATCCCCCTTCTTTTATCAGTCATAATTTCACAGTATTTGTTCTGTGCTATTGGATATATTGAGATCCTAAGGATATTTACAGGATAGGCAGCCCAGATATTATCTGTGCTAGTTTTGGTAATTAAGAAAGTTATACGTATACCCATACACATAACACATTAAGTTTATTGCTGATGGTCAAAATTAATGAATTTGAAAAATAAAAGAGACAAAAAGTGAGGCAGATGAGCTTTCAACTATTCCAAAACAAAGATATTTTTTATTCACTGTGCCTAACTTTGTTAATGTCTGAGCAATTCTGAAGATGTTGACAAAGATGCAATACCCAGATTTAGTTATAGTAAACAGTCTTACTGTAACTCTTTTGCTCTGGCTTTATTTCTTCTGCTCACCTAATTTGAATTATCTAAAAAATAATCTTACAAGTGCAACAGCTATAAATATTTCCATCTTAACAAATCTGATGCGAGTTTTCCAATTTGTTTTTATAAATTTCTGTTTTGGAGGTGGTTTTTTTTAGAAAATAATTGCATCTCTGAAAGGAAATTTCAGTGTTGTTTTATAAATCTGACCACAAAGAGAACTCCGACCTGAAGCTATCTTCTGGAAAGGTGTGTTGCAAATCCCTTATTCTTCATGGAAACTATGGGCATGTAGGGCTGCAGCAGACCATGAGAAGCTGTAGTGCACTCCTCTTTTTCTGTTTAGTTAAGGTAGACTTAGACTGTCCTTGACATGTTTTTATCTAACTTATTCTTCAAAACTTCTAATAAAGAGATTCAATCTTTTCCACATTTTCTTACTAGATGCACAAATACAGGATTACTAGATTTGATGGAAAGGCTATAATAAGGTGGGGGGAAAGCTACATTGCTTATACACTTCATACTTTTTATTACTTTATATATATTTAAAATATATAAAATACTGTGACATTCTCCTGTGTTACATTTTTAATTTCTATACAGAACCTCAAGTTCAAATTGTGACTTCTTCGGTCCTCTGTATTTGTGAAGTTCAAAAATGTTTAAGCTGTCATTTTTACTGCAATGGAACACGAGCAGGTCTGCAAGTTGAAGGCCTGCACCTTTATTCACAGGGCTACACCATGGGAAGATGGGCAGAGCTTATGGCAGCAGTGAGGTAGCTCTCCTCAGCATTAGCTTGTAAGGCTTGCGCCGTGTGGCTGCAAGCTTGCTTGCTCAGATTCCATGCTTACGTGTGTGTACTTTTTCTGCATCTTCTATCTGACCTCTCCAGAGAAAAGCAGCCTGCAGTCAGTAGCCAGAGGATTAAAGACTAGCACATATCTTTTGTCTGGGACCTCAGTCAGGGTTCATTTCTTCACTACCCAGCTGCAGAATATTTACTATGTGAAGAAAGCAAGCATGGGAGTCTGCTTTATGGCAGCAAGACTGCTCTTCCCAAAGAATCCATGTTTATATAAAGCAGTGAAAAAACATCTATCAAGCACTATATTCTCACATGTATTTTGATTCACTGGGCAAAAATTATGGTCAGAGCTAAAGCTCTGCATCCTGTTTATCATCTATAGGTCTCACATGAATGTCAACATATATACTCCCTGGCCATTCCTTGCATATATTTTTAATTCTCAGGTTGTTGCATTGTTGTTTTGTGTACACAAGAACACATGCAAAGAAGATACTAAAAATGTAAGTTTATATTGTTATTCTTCTAAATTTTTCACAAGGAAGAAATGCAGTATGTTCTAGCAGATGTGAGGGGGTTTATGTACACCATGTAACATGCATTTAGGAAAGTGCTTCGTACTCAGCAGTCCTTACATAAAATGTTTAATTAAGCTGTTTACCAATATCAGTAAGTTTGTACAACAGAGTCTGCCTCTGGCACCTAATGTAACGTGAACATTCTCATTTTTTCCCTAGTTATATTCTTCGGTCTAACAGGCAGACTTAAATGTGACTTTTGAATAAAAGGCAACGTTTCTAACATTGCCCATGTTCTCTTTTATCCTGTCTTATTTTTCAACTGTCTTCTCCAATAAAAATGTCAGAAATGACAAATATTTTTACAAAAAATGAATGGACTAGTTTATTAAATAAGAAACTACCTGGCTCTGCTGACTCAACCTCTATTTGTAAGAGCCATTAGAATTCATATTTTAAGCTTTTTATGTAATGATAATGCTTCTTAACATATCTAATGTTAAAAGCAGGAAGTCTAACACCTAGTGCTTTTACCTTATAATCTGTGGAAATAAAAGATTCTAGAATGTACAAGACTACACATTTATTTCCTTTTAATATTTTTCATTTATATGCTTGCCACAGTGTAGACTGTGCACACTTTATGCATATATTTATCCAAAAATCTATCCATACACTTGATTTCATATATTTTCCTTAAGCAAATTTTAATTTTCATTTAGCAAAAATAAGATTTATTCACACATATACACGTATACTTTTCACAAGAATTTTCTCCACATATTAAATATTTTAATAGTATTTTCATAATTGGTCTAGTGCTTTTGCCATTAATTTTTCTGTGATAGCTGTATATCTTGAATTATAAAAGTCCTCTTAATGGTTTAGATTTTTCTGCCCAGTCTCAGGTGACTCATAGAGGGAAGACAAACTAGGGCAAGGCAAAGTCTATGGTTTGATGTGAAGCCTGTGAGGTTTGACACTCCAATCGCTTCTGGCACTGAGCTTTGCAGCCATGAGCAAGCTAATAAATTAAAAATAAAAAAAAAAAAAAAGAGAGAGAAGGCCTTGTCTGCTTCATTTTGAAGTAGATGCTTTCACTGAGCCATGAAAGGTAGCAAGGGAAGCCCTACCTATGGAGCATGAAACAGGCAGTACGGGTGTGAGGTGCTTAGGGACCTGGAGCAAAATGCTGAAATTAATTGACCACCCTAGAACATACACATGTTCTTTATTCTTCCTCTTGTCCCCTGTGTGTGACAGAAATGGAAATTCTCGGAAATTAACAAATTCAGTTATGATAGTTACTGCAATTGTTACTATCTGAGTACATAAAATGATTTGATAGGAGACTATACAACTAAAGATCAACTCTGAGAATGACAGATCACAATAAGCCTTTTCTCTCACAACCTCTCCCTTCTCCATTTTCCCATCCTCCCTACAGACTACCGATATTGTTAAGACAATAGGGCAAAACTGATGGCTTGGGAAATTGTGCCAGGGACAAAACCTGACATACACATACATGTACAAACCTCTGACATGCACCAGAGCTGGAAAATGAAGATTTAAGAATGATAACAATTAAAAAGATTGCTATAGACTAACATTTTAAAACAATTTATGTCATATGTTCAGAAGAATTCAAGGACCTGTAAAACAGCAATCATTATACTAGGGTTCCGGCCTCACTTCAGCTGTTACTTGTTTCTGCAATGTACGATAGGTCCAGCAGGAAACACCCAGCCAAATACAGTCAATAGCTTTGCAGTTGGGTTACACAAAAGATCTGAGCCACGGCTGTTCAAACTCCCTGCACTAAATCAGGAAAGTTTTTTTTTTTTCTACAGCTCTGGAATGCGTTTTTACCAAAAAGATAGGATCTCTCACCTGTCTTGATAAGAAACTCCATCCTAAACCAGAGAGAACTTTGCTGAAGCTTTATCTCAATTGAAGATAAGAGGTTCAGACAAAGTGGTATCTTCTAGTTGTTTCAATGGAAAATTAAGAAATGGTTCTTTAAATTGTCCAAGAATTCTTCTGACTGAAGCTGGCAGTCATGAGAGTGGAAGGAGAAAGGTGCGGAAGCTGGCACGCATGCAATTACAACCAGAGGCCAAGATTGGAACAAATGAGTAAGTAGTTCACCCTGCGGTTGTGACACTAGGCTGTTTTATAAATCAGACACATTTCCAACATCAGTGCTTTCACTGCTTTATGCTGTTGCCATATTCCAGTCTATAAGTTTAAAAATGTGTATAATCATGGACAAGTTTAAATCTAAATTCCAGAAATACATTGAGTTGAAACTAACTGCTGTTATAATAGTTCTGAGTGTTTTGAAGTGTTTTATTTTCCTCATGAGGAGTTCTTTTTTTGCAAAGGTTACTCTTGGTCTAATTTTTCAGCCAGTAACTGATCTCAGTCAAGCATTCACAAAGCTGGGAAATGTTCCCTCGTGACTCATCACTTTTAATTACAAAGTAAGACATGACCCATAATTGGACTACATGTGGAAGAGCTTCCCTGGCATTTTGGAGGTCAGAAGTGTCTTCCACCTTCCAGCCATAGCACGTTGCTGCTGACTGCACAAAGGGTTGTAGCTCTTGTCAACAAAAAAAGCCACTTGGCCTGGTCCAAGCATTTGTATCACACAAGCAGAAGAAGCGTCTTCTGTATGCACTCTGCTACAGCTGGTAAAAGTCTGCAGCATGCGGCAAGGTATCTAGTGGGCTTCAAGGCATTCCTGGCATTTACTAGTAGTATTTCTCTCCATACGGCTGCTGTAAAATAGCAGTGTAAATAGTACAGAACTTCTCTACAAGGTAACACTGTATTTCAGTCTCACCAGCAACTTCACATAATCAGTATTATTAGATTAGGATTGATTACTGTGTAATGAGTTACACAGTCAAGGGCTCTGAATATCGCACTGGCTGGAGTTTTGTCATTTTCCTTGCAAGCTGAAAAGAAATCTTAAGCACACATAGTGTCTGTGATTTTTCCTTAACACTTTAAATTTAAAACAGGGTGTTTTTTCTCATAGAGTGCTGCTTCTTTCAGAAAGAACTTGACTTACTAAGACAGAGAATCTACTTTTCTCTGCCACAGAAAAAGTAGTCAGAGAATTCCAGGAGAAAGAGACATGTGATACGAGTTGCAGCTGCTGGGAATTCAGGACCTGAAAAGTCACAGGTCCATCCCAAATCTAGTAGAAGCAGGATAATGTTGTTATAGGGAATTCAAACTGTTTTGCTGTTTTTAATAAAAAATAAAACAAGAATCCTGAGGTTATGTAGAAACTGTGTATTTTCTTGATAAAAGTTGTTCATGGCATCATTGTTGCACTGGAGTTGACTATTCGAGTCAGTTTTGGGAGGAGATCTTAACTGAAAATCAGCACAGAGATCAACAGTCTCTGGATATAGCACAGTATTATGGTCTAACTCAGCAGTTTACCAAATTCTAATGATTAACTAATTTTAACATTAGCAAACTATCTAGTTTAGCATATTGCAAACATATATATAACTTAACATCTATTTATGTATGTCCTGTAACTTAAATAGTCTGAACACAACATTAGATCACTTTAATATTTTTCAGACCAAAGTCTTTGTTTGAAGTCCCAAACCAAATTATTAATTTGACTAATGCAGTATTATGATTATCATATCTAAGATTTTCCTGGATGATTTTATTTTCTGAGGCTGTGTAAATATCCTTTATTTGCCCAGGATCAGGGAAACATAGCACACATTCTAATTTTGTATTCACCAGCTGTTAAATATCCTCTAGAGTTAGATATATTTCACTGTGGATAAAATTGATTTCAGCTGATTTGTCCTGATTGCCAGGGCCCTTAACCACCCTTTCCAGCCTCACTTGGTCCCTGCTGACTGGTCTGGGCCCCCCCATTTTAGTTAGCTCAGGGAGGGGCCTCTGCTCTTTGCTTGAGCTGTGCTGTAGCACATATGTATGCTGGCTGTGATTTGCTCTGAAGTGCTCTGTAGACTTTTTGGTTCTGCTCATCCTTATGCCTGAGGGTTTTTTTTGAGACAACACCTGGAACCATCACCAGCTTTGCCCTGCTTGACTGCTGTAGGACTGTGGGTTGGTTGGTAAGATCCCTGCCTGCTGTTTGTTTGCAATTGGTTGCTGGCTCCTCTGGAGCAGCCCTGCTTCTGAGGTTCCCTAACACCTGTATCTTCAGTTATTGTGCTGGGTTGCCCAATTTCAAGGAAATAATTTTATATCTTGCTGACCTGAGATCAACTTAAGGCTGTATCTCACTGATTTTATTTTAGGTATAAGATCTAAATAAGTCTATAGCAAGCATTATTAATAGATATCAAGAAATCAAAGTACAATCTCTTTTGTAGTAGTAGTCACAAATATGGTATCTCACTAGCATGTTATTCCTTATAAAATATTCAGAATGGCTTTACAAGCTAACCATACTGTACAAGGATAACTGTATTTGGTGTTTGAAAAATGGTCATCATTCATGTATTTCATGAGGTGAGCCGCTCCTTGCTGCTCTGTAGCTAGAAGCAGCTTAGAGCAGAAAGTGAGTATGCAGGAGAGGCTCCAGCCTCAGTGACAGAATTCTTTTGAGGATGCAGATGTTTCTTTTTCTTTTTTTTTTCCTCTGATGGGAAAAACACAAACAACAGAGTAGAACTACAGACAAGTGAGAGTGATGCATTTGAATGTGTCTTTTATATAGCCTAATCCTTCTGCATAGGGGTTTGGTGTATTATTGTAGATTTGACGTGAATCTCCATACTGCTCACCTGCTGCATGTCACTTTGGTTTGGATAGCCAGCAAGTCTGTCACAGCTGAGCACCAAATACCCTTCGCTTCTTAAAAAATTCCAAACAATGGCTGGTCCTTGGGGTGGCTTTGAACCATGTGTGAGTTGGTTTAGGGGATCAGCCTAAAACTACTCTCAGCTACAACTCCTGAACTGTATATAAGGTATTCTCAACACTGCATACTGATTTTATTCTATTGTTGTGAATTGGTAACTAATGTAGCCTTAGTTTGGTCATAGCCTGAACTGTTTGCCTTACTAGCAACACAGTAATATTCAAACTCCTTCAAAGCAGACAGAGGCATGACCCTATTTTTGATTTTTTTTTTTTCCTAATTAGAAATCTTGTGCTTTTAATTGTCTCAAGAGAAGATAAATCTATCCAAGTTGATCTAACTCTCACTCTATCCCAAATTCAATTATAAAGAATGCATGAATACATTGCCAGCTGCTAGGGCATTCTTCTTATTGTAGAATAATAGCAGGGAAAGTTCAGGGAACATGATTGCCACAAGCCCTTAAAAATAATAATTAAAAAACCAAAACAATCTGTAGCCTTAGAAGCCATATATGAATTCTTGGGAAAGATCTTGTTTGGTTTTGAGATTGTGAAACATTCTATACAAGTCCCAGCTCTCTAACATCTTTAACCAAGTGTCATGTAAGCTAAGCAGAATGACTTCTATTACATATGAGTTTCATTTTCTCTTCCTTTCCTAACATTTCAGGAAAGATGCACTTGAATTTCTTTTCAGATCTTTCCTAAAGAAAAGGCCACCCAATATTAGGATTGCTATAGTGTTGCCTGACAGTATATGGAGAATGAAACTTCATAATAAATGTGAAGACTGCCCAACCTTGGAGTTTCATAGTCTGCATAGGGCAAAAAAGAGTATCAGAGGCAACGATTAGGGACATCGGTTTGCTTTGAGTCATTTCAGCCTCTGAGTCATTTCATCTTCTCAAGAAGGCATTTAGTACTGCACAGACAAAAGTGCTGGTTGTGGGGGCTGCTTGGAACAATTGAAGCAGCTTGCATTTCTGATCTTTATTATTAACATGTTTCAGTTGCCCCCAAGAACTTTGGCTAATCATGTTGTATTGTTGATCATAAAAGCCAGGAAAAACAACAACAGCAAAAAAGACTATGTTAGAGACCTTTAAAGAAACTGTCTGTGCTTCATACTTCTGAAACAGAAAAACAGACTGGATATATACGAAAGAAATACTTCAGTGGAGGTACAGATGGAATTGTTTTGAACAGCACATAGTCTGTCCTTTTTCATAGTTTTCAGATATATAGAATTTGTAACAAGTCAGACATTGGAAGAATTACGCAAAGTGGATTAGTAAATTACATATGCCAGAAAGCATAACTTTATCACATTTGCTAGTGCCTGTTACCTATCTTCCAGGTGTAGAGGAGATTTCATACCGATGATTAATGCTTTAGCTATGGCAGCCCACAGTTGTGATTAGCCACATGGAAGTACAGGGTGACTCTTCTGGAGATCTGATAAAAGCTCAAACTACAAACTCGTTGCATCGCCACATTAGCTCTCATCACAGTTCAGATGCAATTGGCCTCCTGAAAGCTTGCAGGTTTGATGAGCACTGGCCAGTAAGGTATTTTATGGGGCTCTTCAGTTGCTTAAGACGATAGATGAAATCACTGTTCCTAATTCTACTTCTCCCATTATTTATGTTAGGCCTTTGGGTCTATAAGCGGGAAATTGACACTGCTACACTGCTAATTGACTCTGGCGAGGTTTACTTATGAACCAATGTAACCTAATACAAATACTGACAGGAGAGGAAAAACTACTTGATTCTAGCATCTTTGGAAAGATTTACCACCACAGATAGCACTGTGAAGAATAATGGTGGTGTTGTGATGTTGCTACCTTGCTCTTGCCCAATTTCATTTTTATTTTCTGCTAAGGTATCACCTAACAAGGTGTTAGTTAGGTATATCTAACTCTGGTATAAACCAGAGGAATAGAGGGAGATATCCCTGAATACACCAACACAACTGCCTTGCCAATATGTGTGGGAGCAGGAAGACATAACAAAGCAAAACTAGGAGATGAAGTGGAGCCTTTCACCACTGTATAAGCAGACAAAATGGTAGTAGCATAAGCAGGGCTGCTTGTGTTCTTTTCTGGAGGACAGATTGAATGTTGAATTTCAGTGCATGCATGGTTTTCATTAAACTTTGTGTAACTTTTCATAGTTGATTTTTGTGAAAGCCCCCTGAGTTATTTATTAAGTAGTTTAAAGTTGTGGACTATGTATTCAGGATATAGGAGTTCTTTCTTGTGCTTTAATGGTATGACTTGGAAAAAAAACAGTTTGGAAACTACAGTTTTATGGAATGTTCACTGTCAAGTGATCCTGTATGTAACTGGGTTATTTTGTGACTGTATCATGGATTGCTTCATGGTAGAACTCAAAGCTGGGAGCTATGCTACAATTATGTAGGACTTATTTTACCCAATGTAGGTCTTATTCATGCTTATTTAGCTTATAAAACTTCTGAAGTATGACAAGTATATAAAACTACTGTACATTAATAAACTAAACACTATTCTCACAAAGGTGTGAACAAGCAGGATATTTAGATTTTGTGGAAAACAAAGACGAAATTAAGTGGAATGTGTGGTAAAAAAAGAGTGATTTCTTGCAAGTGTAACAGTGCAAAGCAGGCAGTGTGAAGTTCCTGGTATGTCAGACTTTCTGCTCTGTCCTTTTCTTTCTTTCTAGTCGTAGTTACCCTTTCTCAAGGGTACAAGACAAAGCCACCCTGCTTTTGAGCTGAAGAGATCAGAGGTCAGCTACTAACTTGTTTTCAATAGCATGTAGGGAGAAAGGTTGATTGGACAGTCTTCAAGACAAACTGCTATTCCCAACATGAAGAGGCTTTGAGGACCTCGTTAGGACCAGGCTTGCAACTCCTTCCCTCTTGGCAGGGAGGCTCATGATGTTTTCTTAGCCGTGTCCCAATACTGGGGTACTCTTGCACGCAAGGTTACTCAGAGCTCAATATTCATTCTTAAGATGTTAGCAGTGATTTGGCTGTGGTAGATGGCTCTCTGCAAGGTTTTATGGTCTGCTGCTGTTTTGCATATTACTGTTGTGGGTTGGCAAGCAGGGCTTTGAGGCTCATGGGGTGAAGCTAATCCCTGCTTTTGCACTCTTGCAGAAATCCTGGCAAGACTTTAGGCCATGAAGGGAGTTGGATATAAGAGAAGCATTGGGGGGAGGTTAGAAACTGCATTTGAGACTCTGCTGGGAGTCTTAATACTGACAATTTGTGTTCAGTGCGATAAAGTGGAAAAAATGCTTGTTTAGGAAAGTTGACGAGAGACCAGGAAGATAAACTGTGCTGCTACAGATCAAGAACTCCTTCATGATACTTTACTTGACTGGATGGGCTTAGCTTACTATTTTAGAGCAAACAAAGCAACATTGCATTGTAATGCCAGAGAAAGTAATAGAGCACTTCCTGTACTTAAAATTCAATTCTACATTCCCTGCAGAAATACACATGGTTTTCAGTGAAATAAATACAGTTTAACATGTTTGGTATTAATATTATTGGCTCCTTGCTGTTTGTATGCTTTTTCGTGCCAGAATAATTTTATATGAGAAAAATATGTCTTGAAAGCTTTTGTACAGATGAAATGAAATACTTTTCACTGGGAAAATGCCTCCAGAAGGCCTCATGGGGTCTTCTGTGCTGTATACTAATTTATAATGTGACAGAGTGACTCAAACTGACCTTCACAAAATGTTTAGCTCCTTGCCATGTACCCAGTGAATGCCTTCTGTGGTAGGATTTCCATTTGTAAATCCAGCAAATCTAGGATGCCAAAGAATATACATGGGTGGGAAAGAGAAGTATTTCAAGTAGCAGGCTATGAAGGTGAATCTATATGACAATCTATATGAAAGGATGGGATGGTGGCTAAGTCACTGAGCAAAAGGTGCTAATTAATCCTGAGGACTGTAGTGATTTTTGCGTTTGTGCGTGCCAGGCCTCCCATGCATTCACCACTGAATACAACATGAGTGAACAGGTTTAGCACTAAGAAGTCAGGACAGGGAGCTCAAAAAGATAAGGTAATAGATTGTGACAAGTTGAATGATGGTTTGGTTGGTTAGGAGCAGATTACTTGAGATATGCAGAGTAAGACTGATTCTTTGCAGTTACCACTTTTGTGTCCCTGATTAGAGGGGGCAAAAAAACTTGTTAGCTCACATCTAACCAAAACACTAGTATCTGATATGATTCTTTAAGACATGTATTAAGTCTGTATCATGAAGTCTAACACTAATGACATACAGCAATGGCAGGCATAATGAGTTAAAAGGTAAATGCCAAAAAGCCAAGGTCTCAATTGCAGGGCAGGATGTTTGGGTGTGCATAGGAATTGGAAACTGGTTGATAAAAGGGCTGAAAGATTAGTTATCAGGGTCTACTTTAGCGCATTGCTTCTCCTGCAGGTTTCAGCTGGTCTCTTGCATAGCAGGCTCTTTGATATTTGAATCTAATGAGTCCCATAAGCACAAAAGACAGTGGGGCTCTAATCATAGCACTAGGTCCCAAAAGCAAACTGGATGGTTTTGTGAGGAGGCAAGTTGTGTGGGAAGGCACCTGGAGGACTGCAGAATAACATACTATCTCTGAGGCATCAACATGAAAGTTAGTACCAACTTGCTATGCGATCAAATAACTACTTTCTAACAGAAGCATATGTGCAATATGTTGTCAGTTACTGCAAACTAAGATTTGCCTCATGTGGATGCAGACCATTTCTGTAAGTAAAAACTGAGCTTAGTACAATTAATTTGTTCCATTCCCCCATGTAGCCAGGCCCTGTAACTGCAACTCCTCTTGATTCTAAAGCTATCAGTCTTTTACTAAATTTTATACATACAACATTTTCAGAATTTCTCATGTGCTTTTACCAAAAGCATATTCCCTTTGTATCTTTTCCAGTATCGGGAAACTTTGGTTGTGGCATGCTGTTTCCTTCTCTTATAACAATCTGGTATGTCATAATACTTCTTGTCTATTTCTGACCTCCTTCTTACCTGCCCAAATCTCTGATTTACACGCTCATCTTTTGAAGCAAATAATTTTTAATATTGGTCTTTACTGCAAACCAGCACCATTATTTTTGTTCAAGATCCATCGGACTTCTTTCTAATTGTTTTAAAGAGAACATTGCTTTTGCAGAAGCTGGCATTTTAGAGTGCTTTTCAGTTCTGAAAATGTTTTAAAACTATTTTTTTCTGTCATCTTAGGTCTTATATTTCACAACATGGCAAACACTGCAAGTGGGGGGAAAAAGACTGCTCTAAATGATTGTTTCCTGAATTCTTCTACTGGTATCTATACATAGTTATTTGGTGACATAATTATAGCTTGTGTATGTGTACTGAGATAAATTTATATGAATCTGCTCTGATACTAGCAGAAACTTAGCTACAGTAGTGTAGGCTGTGCAAACACATTAGGGGATCAGATGAATCCAGAGTCACTGTAGCTAAGATGCTAATGTTTTAACTGGTCTATTGGTTTCCAGTTTGGACAACTTCTTGAGCTGCAGCCACTCTTGGAGTCTGCAGCCAGACGTATCCCTGGACTGCCATGAGTCTCTCAGCGCTAGCAGGCCAAAGTACAAGGCATATAGGATCTGTAAAGGCATTTTCTCAAAATTTGAGATCGCAGAGGGTTGAGTCTGAGAGCCTCACCTACATTAATGGTCCTACAAGTATCATTCTCAATATAAAATGGCAGAGTCTGTCCTATAGTTGTTATATTCAACAGTTCTGCTACACATATTTAGACACAGGCAAAATTACAGGCAGGTTTGGGAGCCACAAGTCTTGCTTGCACAGTAGCTTAACAAAGTCTGTAGAAATATTGTGAACATGTGCGACTTACAGGGGCCTTATTTTTAGAGAAAAGTAATACATTTAGTTTACCTTGCAGTTGAACAGTCATACGCTATTTGTTAACTCCCACACACACAATCTCCTCAAGGGGGCACTATTGGTTTAAGCAGAATATAGAGTAGGTGCAGTTTCATCTTGTTTTTACTTTGTAGTACGCTGACAAAAAAGGCTTAGGAGTCTCCTAGAATGATTTTCAAACCCAAGTAAAATGTTACAGAAGGCAAAGGATCTCAGAAGAATTTATTTGGTAATGTAGAGAGAGTTTCCTGCTTGGTGTCTTCTTCAGCTTCCCAAACCCATGATAATTAAATGAACTGCAATTTATTTCTAGAACTGTACGCTACTAACTTTCTCATACTACCTCTTGAGGAACAGCTGGATTTTTCCTTTACTGCATTGGTATTAAGCACTGGGTTCACTATTAGTACATCAAAGAGCAGATGTATAAATAAATTATGTATTATGGCACTGGCATCAGAAAGCAAGACAAGAAAAAATGGCATCAAAGAAAGAAGGTTACATTAAACCCCGATTTTTACTTTTGTTATTACTGTCTTGCTGCAAGAAGATTTAGTAGATAAAACTGAACTACATCCAGGGCCCTGGAGTGAGAAATTCCTCTGAAGAAACAAGCCTTGTATTCATCACAAAAAGGATTAGCAGTTCCTAAATGCCTCACTAATTTCTTAAACACTGTTCATGCTGCTATAAAGGAAACTATAGCACTGGTAATACCTCACTGTTTCTTGCTTCTGCTTGGCTTTATTAAGAAAGACAGAACCAGTGAAAGAAATAATGAGACAGAGCAAAAGATCAGAGCCTAGAGCAGAGCAGTTACGAAGTTGAGTCAATCTGAATCATTTGCAAGAGGATATATCCACTCAGTGGAAGGATCCGCTCTGAAATGTGTACTAAGAAAAAAAAGCCTCACAAGCTGGAGGCATGTCAATCACCATTTTTAATGGAAGCTATGGATGAATTGAATAAAGTATCAAGGGTTCAGATGCTGATAACTTCTGAGTCAGAGGTTACTTTTGTGCTATTTCCACTATGAGTACTCATGCCTTTTGCAACAGCTTCTGCTATTCTGCCAGCTGCTATCTATTCTGTGCTCCATATGCACCACCCTAGGATGAAAGCTTCAGCTCCAGCAGAGATCTCATCAGAGTCAGAAGACCTCTTGATACTTCGAGATAATTATTATTATTAGTGCCACCACCCCTTTTGGGGGACTGTCAGCCTAAACTATAGTACAAAATTGGCTATCCCCATTTGTTAATTTTGTTTGTAAAATACTCCTCTGAGGGAGAGGGAATAAATGTTACCATTAAGGACTTAAATAGGCTTTCAGATGAAATACCATAACCAGCTGCAGGTCAGCAACAAACCATTCTTTGTTAAGGTGTTTTCCTTTTACAGAGATACAGATTTAACAAGCTGAATAATCTCATCTTTTTAAGGCAGACTGTTAAGGTGGACTACTTCTATAATCAAAAATACTCTATAGTTCATAGGAGCAGAAAGGAACAATAAGGAACAGTTCTTTCCAGCTGTGCATTATTTTTCATACAAAATGTTCTGAAATGACCTGTGAAAAGGGCTACAATATCCTCCTGGTTATGGTTAACATTTTACACGTTTTTCTCCTGTTACTAATATTTAAAAGTAATAATCTTAAGCAAAAATAAACCCTTTCTGGCCCCCACAAAAACTATCAAACTGGAATCAAGGCCAATATACATAGAAATTGGAAGTGTAATCTTACCCAGGTTATTAAAAAATAAAATAAAATCAATTTTATTCCTAATATTATAAGCACTGAAAAATCAGTAGTTTGGTATATTCAAAGGCAATTTCACAAAAACAAACAAACCCACAAACCTGACATCTCAACATAAGCCTGAAATTACAGGGAGAAATTACTCTCTTGCCAAACCATCCTTTGACCTTTAAGCCACCAGCACACTATGCTATACCCTTAACTCAGATAACATCACACATTTTGTTAGAGCAGGATGTAAATATCATTAAGAACTTTAGTATTGTATAATCAATTTAGTTTGAAAAAAAAGGCAATTTATGGGTATATCAAGCATGCAAGAAGAATCTACACAAGGAAGATGAAAAAATATTTATATACTGGAAAGGAATATACAGGAAACAGCTGTTGATAATGACAGTGTTTCAGAAAAGCCTAAATAAAATGAGTAAAAGGATCGCTAGATTTTAGCTCATGAAAATTGTCATTGAAATTATCTGAGTACAAACTTAAAAAATAGGGTAAATTTGGATTTAAAAAAATGGTAAAAAATAAAATAAAATCAAGAGGATATGAGAGGGAAATAGCTATAAAGTTTAGATTTTTTTTTAAACATGTGATACGGTCACGTTATTTTTAATCACTTCTGCATAACATCACATTAATATTTAGCATAACAGTACCTACCACGCTGATTGAATAAATAATATGAACCTTGGATTTCCTTCTCAAGACTAGTAATAGTTTATAGAAAATAACTTAGGTATTGTTACTATAAGCCATTGGGTCACTCAGTAGACTTAATATAAGAGAAGATAATATGAATGTGCCAATAATTGTGTGCTACTAAAACCAGCCCTAGCATGTACTGTGATTCACCAAACCTACTCTGAATCAATGGTCTAGAATTATGAGGAGCCTTTACAAACCTTTGTGGCATAATATTTTCCAGACGTGAACAGGAATAGGAATTCCAATTTTGTGCTTACCTTCAATTAAACTAAACTCACAATTAAACTGGTATCATGGTGAATTAAACCATCTGGATGTTCAGTGTTCAAACAAAGGGCTCTTGCAGTTAACAGTGGCTTCTGAAAGAGGTGTGAATGAGTAGGCTGTTCCCAGTTGTATGTGGCTTGTGATCCATCCTTGCAAGAAGCTTGATGAGGAATGCTATCTAGTAATTGCAATTACCAATATTTTTTTATTCACCAGTAGTTATCTTTTCTTGACCTTTTATTTTTTCTATTAATTAGCCCAAATGTTTTAGTGTCTTTTTAGTGTAGTAAAAGAATAATTTGTGTATTCTTCTTCCACAAGCACGTTGAAAGAATTTCCCAAAGGCAAAATACGACTTTCTTAAAAGCTTTCTCTGTATGAAATTCTAGTGAAACAATTAAAAAGCTGTTTTCAGAGGTAAATCATTTGACATATACCCAGGGGTAAAATCAGACATGAAAATGAATAGATATTCGTAAGAAAGAGCTCAGAAGAACAGATTTGATTAGAGTATTATTCTAGTACAGTTACATTCTTTGTGTTGTGTATTTTTCATTCTTATGGGCATAACAAAGTCTGAAAGAAACTGAAATCTCAAGCACAAAGTACTCCATCCAATTCATTATTTACTGACCTTGGGAAGATCCTAAACAGCAGCTTCAGATGGTGAGGAATGCCTCTCTAATGAGACAGGCTAACATTAAAGGTGACGCAAAGCTCTGTGTGAAATGGAAGCTAATAACCTCTGCTGAGCTGATAAATACGGGTTTCATGGCAGCAATGCCCAAGCTAGTGGGGTCAAGTGACATTGAGGCTGTGAAAATGTTGAAAGTAAGGAGGTAACAGTGAGAGTCCAAGGCAAAGGATAGGGAGGCAATTAACCAGTAACATGGTGCTGGGTGAAGAGAAGTAAACGATCTCATAATAAAATGGAATTGGATTTTGACAAGGTAAATAAGTTTTCCACAGGTGGGTACAAAACCTCTTCTGCTTTGTGAAGTTGAATGGTGAGTGTGCTCTAAACTGAAGGAAAACACTAGAGATGAAAATCAGCTCAACATTTCTGTGCATTAGGGATGTAAGATGGCATAGTGCTGTAGATATAATTATATTGTCTTGCTTTCCCAGGCACCTATCTGCATATACACAGCTAGCTGTAATTGCTAATGATTATCAGACTGGGCTGCACTTTGCTGCTTCTCAGAGGAGATGCAGAGCGTGCCCTACAATTCATCTTTCTGACCCAGTTCATAAGAAACACTACTCGTACTGGCAGGAACTTGTTTGACAGAAGGCATGTCAGCAAGAGCTTTTGCTCTGTCTCACTCCACTGGCCACACCAGAAGTTAGTACCAAAGCTATTGTCCCAGAAAACTGCTGTTCTTGCTGTAATGTTTAAGGCTTGCTTTAAAAAAAATAATTAAAAATCCTATTTTCTGCGTAGCAAAAGGAAGTTGAGAGATGATATTAGTAGACAGTAGCTAAGTAGATTAAAGTCTGAATGTTCACAGATGAATGTTTTATTGGCTAAGTAGGAAAAAGACCTGAATGAATATAATACTAAGGTCAAATGCATTTTTAAGATATTTGTTGGACATTCTTAGGTGTCTAAGCCTATGGAAATATCTAAGAATAATAATTAAATTTTAAAACCGGGAGGTATTTTGCTGTCTATTTTTGATCAAATCAGATAACTTGCCACAATAACATCCTTCCTGCCAGTCTGACCAATTGAAAAGGAACAAAAAGTCCTAAGTACCTCTCTTCAGATGAACAGCAATACTAAATATAGTAGTTTCACCAAATGCTTTGCAGTTTAAGTATCAACATAGTTTTTAGATTAAATTAATACTTAAGAGATAAAAAAAAAGTTGTCTAGGGTACAATTCAGTGAGTTAAAACAGGAGTCAGAATCTGGCTCTCAAATGACATTGCAGTTCTACCCCTGTCAACATATAGCATTGAATTCTCTTCATTTTCAAAAAATTTAATATGTTTAAAAAACATAGTTAAGTACTTAAATATGGAATTTATTATAATCATAGTCATTGTTTTTAATAAACAATTATTGGCAGTCACTGCTAGTTTTGTGTGAATCTGCTGGATGGTACTTTTAACTGTAATTCATCTGAAATATCCAAATGGCTCAGTAATCAGATGTGGATGGGTTACCTAGAGACGCCTGGAAATGGTAAACATCAGCTTTTGCAATTAGCGTTCTGCCTGCTAAGATGTTCTGATGAATTTGCATTGAGGCTGATGCAGAGAACTGTTTGGTATCGCGGATATCCATACAAAATATTCCCTTTCATACATCCATACAAAATCCATACAAAATATTCCAAACCTATTGCTTGTTATTTGGTACAATTGGACATAAGCTGTAAAATGTCTGCTTAAAAAAAGGGAAAACCCCACTCTTCCCAAGTCCCTACTGTTTTTTGTTTGTTTCACTCAAAATACTCTTATTAAAATACTCTGAGGTTACTTACAGTTCTTAGTCGGAAAGTTCCCTCAAAGTTGATGGAAATTTCAGCTACATTGAAGCTGACACACTCATGGGGAAGAAATCTTCAAGAATTGTTTTGAAATTTCCACTTCATTCTTCATGCCACAGAAGGATTTCCCCTTCTTTCCAGTTCTGTGAAACAAAAAGTAACTTTTAGTCTAGTGTACTTTCTGGGATCTTTGGAAATTCCTAGCCATACTTAGACTTGGACTCTTGGTGCCCTTGCTCTTTCTGGTATTGTCCCATCTATTCCTGTAGCCATGGTTTGATGGGGAAACAGATTTCTCTGGGAGCAAACGTAAGAACAGGTGAGGTGACTGTCCTTCTCATTAGCTTGTAATTTCCAATGACCACAGTCCTGTTAAATCAGCCCAGATATAGAAAATTCTAATTTTGACTGCACATTTATAACCCTGCAGTGGGTCCCAATCATCCACATTTGATTCCTGTTTTGTATTCTTCATGAGGCCCTGCAAAGGTGTAGCAACCTGGCAGTGCAGATCAGTAGGTTGAAAAAAGCAGCAAGTGCTTTCTCCGCCACCTCTTTCCTTTGCTTCTCTACAAGAGGAAGAGAAAACCACTGTCTCATGCAGCAGCTGAAGACGGGTAATTACGTTTACATTCTTGTCACAAATCAGTCCCTTCCCTTAGCTCAGTGTGGGCAGGGCTAACCAGAAATCATTTGACAAACTCTGACAAGGTAAATGGCGCTGTAAACACAGTTATGCTTTCATGCTGTCTGCAGACTTGAGGCTTTACTCTGTGTTCCTGTTCCTTTCATTTTGCAAAAACTGGCATAGAAAATTATGCTTAAAAAAAAAGTGAGATCATGAAATAATTCTGTAACTTGCAGAGCTGGGGTCTAGGCACAGAGACATTGTTCGTAACAATTTCAGTGTCCTCGGTGTAGAACTTTTGATGTGGTACCAGAGGAGATGCGATGGAAATGAGACAGAAATACTTTACCTGTAAAAGAACAAACACAACAATTCAAGTATAAAGGTAAATCTCTAAATCTGTTCTTTCAAAAGTAGTAGGCCACATGCTATTACATAAAGACAGGTCTGTTTTAGATCATGAAGATGTGAAAAAACAAGGTTGTTCTCCCTGTGCATGTAGACATTACAGAAAGTGTAAACTTTTACAGTTCCAAAAAATTACTGAATACATGTTCCTGGAATACTTGAAACAATTACAGCTATTTAATGTTTCTACATTTTATTATTTCAAAGTCAAAGAATCATTCCAACTATCTTGCCAGTTCTGTTATAACCAAAATATAGTATTTTACTTTTAAAAGAGAAAATAAAGATGAAATTTCAAAGTGAATCACACTGTATGGAGAACTAAATGTGTCCCAGTTACACTTGAGAGCTTGAGGTGTGATCTTTATGAGGGGTACAGTGCTGGGAGTATGGCAGGATAGGCAAAGATGGGCTCTTATAACTTGAGGTGGCCTGCTGGCTTGCTAATTGAGGAAGCAGTACCAGTCTGAGCATATACCTTGGCAAACTCCTGAGTGAGATCCATCCTGGGGACAGGGGGAGTGGTGGGAAGAAGATTCCAGTCAGATTTCAGCTCCTATTTTGAGACATAAGCAATCACTTACTCCCAGTCTTCTCTATTTCTGGGTAAGTTAACCCAAGCTGCCAACTTACTCAGCTGGTACTGAACTGTAGTAACAAGGTTCCTGGATTTACTACTTTAAGTGTAGTCATTAAACTTGCTTTTAGGAGTCTCACCAGGTAAACAGTGCTAAAACAAGGCAGCCAAAAATATAACAAGCTGCACATTATAGTGATGTTGCCTAGCCTCCTGAAGTGGAACCATGATTTCTAAATATTGCCTACATTAATACTGATCAAGACTCCTGACAGTTAGGGTAAAGATGGAAGCTGTTCATATTCAACTTAGGCTCAGAAAACTCAAAAGGAAAAAAAAATCTCAATTCAAGTGTGGTCTGAAAAAAAAAAGGCAAACAAACACAGGTTCAGCACCAGCTTCCTGTCCTATGACAAATAGTCTCACCTCTCTTAGATGGTTGCGTTTTAAATAACCAGCTTGCATCATGGCAGCTGAGCTCCAGCAAATAAGTGAGCTGGTCCAGGAGAGCTGCAACTGGTCAGGCCTGGCTAGGCCAGTATGCATGATCCATGTCCCTGCTGGTACTCACAGCTAGGTGCAGAGGTGATGAACAGTAAATAAAGGCAACCAAAGAACTGCTAGCTTGTCTGGTTTCTTGTAGTTATTACCATATAGTAATAGTATAATACAGTAAAATATAGATATTCATTTTGGCAATTCACTCTGATTACAGTATACACCTGAAAATGAGGTAAATAATCTTACATTTAGCTTGACAAAACATAAGCTGCAGAAACTATGAAGCTCCTCCACACGCTTTTAGTGCTGTTAGTCTAAAAGGAGGAAAAAATGCTAAGGATCAGGACTGTTTCTGGGAACCTTTTATGAGTTTTTTTCTTGTGTTAATTTCAGGTTCTTATGAGGAAGTGGCAATCACCTGAGACAAACTAGCTTACAAAATATTTCATAAAAACATTACACAATATTTATCCAAATAGAATAGTCTGATTGAAGGAACAGTGACCAATAGAAATGCTGGGAATGCACACAAACTGGATTGTGTGGATGCAAGTAAAAACTAAAACTGTTGAATCAAATCTTTATCTCAATATGATGCTAACTCAGTATAAAATATTTCTCAGGAATTCATTAACGAGCTGGTGTTATTTGCATGTGACTATTATATTGGCTATCAACTTATTCTAGCCAGTCTTTAATTCCTAGCAACTACTTTACACCAAAATCATTATTGCCTATTTAGAGCCCACAAGAAACAAACTGATGGGCCAGGGAAGTTCCATAGTATTGCACGCACAGTGGCATATTAGGGACTGTTGCCAGATACAGGGAACCTAGCAGTTTGTTATTCAAGCTTTTATAAAAATGCTTTTGTAGTTGTCTTTAAGGGCTAGTAGTTTATTGACAGTTATTTCACCCATGGATCACCAGGTTATTATTCTGGTCCAAGACCACGGATTTTTCCTTGCACTCTTACTTTTGTTTTACTGGAGGACTACAATATTCACTCCAAAGATCTTGTTTGGGGGGGGGGGGGGGGGGGGGACACCTGATTATTGTTTAGAATATGTAAATCATTCAACTCCATTATTTTAAAAAATCACCCCTGGAATAGAAATTACATACTAATATTTCAAGGTCCATATTTTTTCTAATTTTACTTAAACTCTCTCCTCAGTTTCATCTATGGGGAAAAGGTCACGAAGGGATTTTCTCTAATCTTGGACAATTAGGACAAATACTACCTCCAGTATTTGGGTCAGAAAACCTAATCTGCGGCTATTGCTCTGATGTTTTTCAAAGACTTAATTTCAGCACCTGCATTGCTTTGTGCACTTTAGTGTGTGTGTGTAAAACTAAAGGTATTTCGAAAAATATTACATGGAAGAGAAACTGGATTTAGTTTAAGAATTTGAGATGCTTCGTCAATAATCTGCATAATCTATGATGCAGATACGGCCCCGTGCGTTAATGCAGCACTTGAGGTTTGAAACGCGCAAGTGGCAGGAGCTCGCTTGAGGACAATAGCCTAGCTAAGCAAATTGCCTGTCATCCTTCGCTTTCCTGTTACCAGTTCGCCCCCCTCCCTGCGCTAAGGCCCTCCAGAAAGCGGGATTTTGTGCTAGCCTGGGTGTGTCTGGGTTTCACCTCTGAGAGAGAAAGCCTCGCCTCCCCTCCCCGTGTGCCGGAGCTGCGGAGGGAGCGCCTCAGCCACCGTTTTCCCCCTCAAAGCCCTCAACGACTCCCCTTTTACTTCCCCTCCTATCCCCCTTCCCCATTCTCCCCCCGACCCATTATTTCTTCACGGACACCTTTTTCCCAGAGGAGCCCCGGGTCTGCTCCCGCTGCTCTCCTCCTGCTGCCGGGGTCTCCCCCCTTAACCCGCCCCCCCCGAGCCGAGGCGGCGCAGCCGTTGGGCCCGCTCGCGCCCCTCCGCAACGGCCGTGAGCGCGCGCCGGGCACGAGCCCCGCTGCAGCGGCTCCCCCGCGGCCCCGCCCCGCGCCGAGTGGGGCGGGGGGGGGGAGAGGAAGAGAGCGCGCTGGCGGAGGGATCGGCGGCTGCCTGGTGCGGAGGGATCCGTGGGCTGCAGCCGATCGGCGGGCAGCGGGAGGGGGCGGTGCTGCGGCTCGGGGCCGGCTGAGGCGAGGTGGACGTTAGCGGGGGGCGCGGACGGGGGGACGGGGGAAGGGCGAGGTGGCGGGTGCCCATCCCGCCGCCGGTCCCGCGGCGCAATTTGGTGGGAGAGGAAAGGGGTCAGAGAAGGGAAGGGGTCGGAAAAGGGATGGGGTTAGGGAGGGGAGGGGGTCGGGGAAGGGAAGGGGGGCAGGGGGCGGCTCGGCGGGGCGGGGGGCTCAGGGGTTTGGGGGGCGCGCACAGCCCCGCTGCAGCCTCGCTCTGAGGAGCTGTTGCCGCTCAAGCTGATTTTTTCCTTCCTTCCCCCCCTTTTTTTTTGTCTGATGCAGAATCCCGGTAGCCAGGCAGCCTCCCTCCTTTCTTCCCTGCCTGCCTCCCGCCTCCCCGGCACGCAGAGGGGAGAGGCACCGATAGCAGGGCTGAGATCCGCGTAGATGGGCGGCCAAACCCGTTGTTTTTTCGAAAGAGGAAGATAAACCCCAGCTGCCAGAGCATCGACTTTTTTGTTGGCGTTGCGTTGCTTTGTGAAAATGGGGCTCGCTTACTCCAGCTAAATCCTCCCAGCGCCTTAGAGTTGCTACAGCGGAGGACTTCTCGTTTTTTGCGGCAGAGGAGCTACGTTGATGTTAGCCTCTCTTCTGTAAAATGGAGAACGAAATATTCACACCCCTTTTGGAGCAGTTCATGTCTAGCCCTCTTGTCACCTGGGTGAGCATTAATCTTTCTCTCGCACGTTATTCATTTATTTGCTAATCGTTTGAGAATAAGGTGGAGTTGGTGTCATGGTGATGGTGGTTATATTTTAGGTTAAGACATTTGGACCGTTAGCTGGAAGAAACGGGACCAACCTGGAGGAATATGTGGCGCTAGTGGATGGCGTGTTCCTGAGCGAAGTCATGCTGCAAATGTAAGTGTGTGCAGCTTGGGCGTTGGGCTTAGTTTTTGCTGTTGTCTTGTTTCTCATGTATGTTTTGCTTTCTTATGAAAGCTGCTTCTTCCTTCAATAATGATGTTAGAAAATAACTTCTTTCTTTTATACTTTACGTAGTCATGTGGTCAGTTACAAGGAGACTTCAGAGCACAGCAAACACTCATCTGCTCACAGTACAGTCTAATGTCAAAGTGATGTATTTCCAGGATGTAAAGTGCAATACAGGCTGAATCATGATATCTAGAACTTACTGGAAAATTGGATCCTTTTAAATAGTTTCTCAGATTTCCTCTGAGAAGCATAAAGGTTCATTCTACTGCAAGTCATGATCATAAGATTTTAATATATCTGCTTGGCTAATAAAATTCTAATGTATATCTTAGTTTGTGACATACAACTTTTATGCAATAAATAATGTTGTTTACTAAGCAAATGGATTGTCCTTTAACTCTTCCTGCTTTACTCTTCACAGTTCAAAATTTGAGTAGGTAGCAGTTGCGCAGTAAAGCTGAAACTTTGATTGAGAGTGTAGAATGTTTTCTTACTGTGAACCACAGAAGAAACATCTTACATAGTTTTTTAAATTGTCTGTTGAACACTGCTGAAGAAAATCCGTATAAGTATGATGGTGTAAAATCACCCAGATCAGGAAGTGCATAGTTTGCTGTTCAGAAGACACAGAGATCAAAAAGTTCCAGTCAGAGAAACACTGGAATACACAACCATGTGTTGTGATTATAGGTTTTTGGGTTTTTTTTCGGTTACTCATAGTAGTGGGCGATATTCCAGTCAAAACTATAATGCTAGACTGTAACGCTTTTGTGAAGTGTATGGTGATATCATCATAAAAATGCTAATAGTGGATTTTTTTTTGATGTTTTAAGTCTTTACAGAGAAATACATATTTTGCTTGCATAGGTATGAAAAAATGCAGGCTTATGGGTGACTAGATAGATACAACTGTGCATGAGCAGCTTGTGGTGACAGCTGTTCATCAAAACACTGCTCATTGATGGGCATCCTTTTACTCCAGTTACAGTTTTTACTCATATTAAGTACTTTAAAAGCTTTTGCTGGTGGTATTCAGATTGTATAATTAATCTGTGTAAAAAATATCAACTCAACCACATATAATTTTGAGTCATTTTTTGAAAGCAGTGTTTTCTTTGTCACCTACTTCTGTGCAGCTAAAATTCCAAATACTGACTTCTATGATATCTGAAAACATGGTGGTGGAATCAAACTTTCAGAAAAAAAAATCTTGGAACTGGATTGTATTTCCAGCACATTATAATTAAGAATTGTAAGTGATGCATTCACTGAAGCATTCTGTTTTTATACTACAAGTTATTTTTTTCTTGGATTATATATAAATTAAGTAGCTTGTAAATTATGACCATGCGTTGAGCTTGCAGAGCTTCTGTTCAGTAAAGATGTACGAGAGCTGAAAGCTGAAGGCAAATTTAGTACTGGGACAAGGTGATTTTGAAGAACATAATCTTGAAATTAAGCTTTCTCAGCAATTTTTTACCATGTTAAGAATGTATAATCTGGTTCATATATATGTGGTATTATACGCATGTAAAATGGAAAGCTGTAGAGAGGAAGCATTCCCACACTTGAGACACTCTGCATTGAATTTGGTTTTGTGCATCTTTGATAACACACTCTGATGACTGTAGTTTACTTGGGAGGAGTTGTGTGTCTATGTGTTTTTGGTTGTTGTTGTTTACACAGGGGAATAGTAAATCTAAAATAGTTCTGTAATCAGAACCGTTACAAACTGCCTTAAATTAGGGATGCATGTAAAAGGACTGTTGAACAAACAAAATTCATTTTATAAACATGTAACTACACTGGAAGGTGCATTTTAAAATGTATTGTTGGAGGATGTTGGAATGTGTTATGATTGATTTCTATGTAGAACTGAAGCTTCTAGAACTGTGTTTGTATTTTAGGGGGGTTGTTTGTTTTGTTTTGGTTTGCCAGGATTGAAAGAGGAAAAAGTGTGTCATGTTTTGCAGACACATTCTGTCTCTGGTGAAGTCACAATGGAAACCTGTGTTAACTTCCAGTCCCATTCACTTTGAAGATCCACATATTAAAAATATATCTTCACTTGCAAAAACACTTGAAAGATGCAGCTTCAACTAATCATTAATATTGCAAATTTTCAGTATTTTCCATTTTATTAGTATTTCCCTTTTTTTCTTCCAGTCTTAACCAACATATGTTGAGGAAATGTGGCAGAAAATGTATCATGTGACTTCAAAAGCAAAATATTTTTCTTCAGTTGTTTTTTTTAAGGTTTCAATGGCTTACTTCACATTAGAACAAGAGATCTGTAGTTAGGAGCTATAGCACACAGACATTCTAGAGGAATGAAGTGTTGTTCTTGCAGAAGTCACCAGGAGTGCCATGTGTAGAAATAAATATGTGGAAGTTGCTTTTTATGAATGATGTGTTGTATGGTACTTATTATTTCCGTTAGTTTTGAGATACATGAGGATGCTAATGTTTTGATGTGAGGATAACAGCTAGTGAGCATCTGTCAGGAAGAACTTGTGTCGTGTTGCTGTTGTAAGTTGGTTCCTATGCTTGGAAAGCCATTGCAGCATTAGATGCTTTAAAGGGAGTTAAAAGCATGAACAAGTGGAGGCTGTTAGGAGTGGTGTGGTCCTGCTGTCCTTATACTTGAATACGTATTTTATTTCTGCCAAATATTGGAAAAAGCAAAAGTTGTGTCATAGAACTTTGAGTGTTAATATTGTATTAGGTATGTTTTTTAAAATTATACAATCAAAACAGTGATTTCATTACTTAGAGAAGATTTTTTGTTCTGTTTAAAAAGAGTTAATCATGCCTTCCGTCAGCTACAAGTGACAGTTTGTTAGTATGACATTTATTTTCCTTGTGCTTGTCTAGACCAAATTTATTTTCAACAATTGTAATAGTTCAGACCAAGGAAATAGATGCCAGTGCTGGAGTGGTTGCAGGGTAGTGGTACTGAGATAGTTGATTCTTTAAATCAGGATTAACTTTATTAGTACATAATACATCAGAAAGGGGAAAACTAACTTGGTACGTTCCCTGTTTTTTGTTGTTGACTTTTTGGATTTTTTAGTATACATGAAAATTGCAGATTCCTTTTGGTGTCTGATTAGGTCTGAAGAGATCTTCCTTTACTGGAGGTGCTACAAGGCATGTGCTTTTCTTTGTTTGTTTTCTGGTTTTTGTTCTTTTTTTTTTAATTAAGGGTAGTTCCAATCTTTGAATATTAGCTCCTAACTTGAGAGAATGTCTCTCATTTCCTGTTCAAATTTAAGCCCAGTCCTTCAGAAGTGTTCAGTTACCTACCTTCTGCTAGGATCACTCAGTATCCGATACATGGATAGAAATCCATCTGTCTTTCTAAATCTGAGCCTTCATTCTTGTATTCTTTGATACAGAAAGGAGTTATGCTTTTTGGGAAGAAATCAGGAGCCAGATCACTGTAATGGGGTCTGACATAGCAGAGAAATGGAGGAGCACATTGAGAGTGCTTTATGCCTTTACTATACTTCTATATCAAAATGCTTCTAATATTACAAAATACCCAGGTACTTGAATAATGTTTGTTGTGTATGCTACTAAAACCAGTATAGTTCCACAAATTAGTCACCTGTTGCATGTCTGGGTGCAATCGCAGTAAAATAATACTTAGTTGTCCTGGAGATGCTTTTCCAGAACCTGACTAACAAGATCTTATTTTTCTGGTCTTAATACTATTCTCTCTGTATATATGCTCCTCTGATCCAAGAAGATGAAGCCGTTCTTAAAAAAAATCTCATTTTCTGAGTATTCTTTGTTTTCATTTTTGATAGGTCTTGTTCTCTGATAGTTGTTAACTGAGTTCCAATAGGATTGTGTGAGAAATGCATGAGTTTTATGAAAGTCTTGTACAAACTGTGGTTCCCAAACTGACAAGGGTCTTACTAGTTCCTTTGAATAAAAGTATGCAGCTGCAAGTAATTAGAGGATTGGGACTTTTATTACATGTAGCACCACAGTTAATATTTGGTTATGTAATGAAGACTTGGAAGTGTGCTTTAGTTTCAATGGTTTTATTTTACTGTACTTTGTATTGGTGGAAATGGATGTTACAAAGCAACTATTGGACAAATACCATATGCAGAATGGGTAATGTGTAGAACCAAACTCTGGATCTGAGTTGATTTGATTCACTGCCTGGAGAACCTGTCTGGTTTCTTCTCCATGTTCCATTCATAGCTGTCTCGATTGAATATATATATTCATTGATACTACCTATATTAGTCATTGCATCAAAAAATGCTGAAAACTACATCAAAGGATGAAGTGTTTTATTTTTCTCCTGTTTTCCTCCATTTTACTGTTCAGCCCTGTTTTTCAGTGACTGGATCCCCATGCAGGCTTTCCACACCCATCGAATTTTCCAGGTGGACCGACTGACAGTTTTCTTCCACTGCTCTGCTGGTGTGTGCCTTGAATGTGTAGACTGCTTCATTGACTCCTTTTCTGAGCTCTCAGTCTTTAGTTGTGTATTTTTTTTTTCCAAACAGTTGAGCTTGCCAGCCCATAGCTCTGGCTTGCCTATATCTTTTGCTGAGAACTGGCCTCCATCTCTAGTGCTTCAGCCAGCTGCCTGGCTCTGTGAAAGAGTGCAGGAACGTGCACTTCAAGCCAATTAACTCTTTGTTGTGAAGACCAAAGAGGAAGAGGCAGCTTCAGCAGGCTCTGGCTAGGCAGGGAGGTGGAAAAACATTTTAGGGAAAATTAAATTGGTGAGTTTGGCAGCAAAAATACAAGCATACGATATTTTAGAAAAATGTTAAATACTAGCAAGTCTGTACTGTTCTTACTTTCTTGAAGTGAATGCGTTTGATTCACGTTTTAGACTTGCTCTGTCAGGCTTCCACAGATGCAGATAGATGTCACTGGCAGTTGAGAGAGCTTTTGCTCTTAAAAGTGGCTCTTGGTAGGCTTAGAAGTAGGGCTTAAAATATGTTGTAAGGAAATCAGAATTTATAACACTCGGGGCTTTTGTAAAGAAGCAAATTGTTTAGTAAATGCTATGACAGAATGTGCACCGTGGTTAAGATTGTTGGAATTGAAGCCTTTAGATTACTGAAAAATGGAAGGTTTTTATAGTGTAATGATGGTTAATTTTAGACTTGAATACCTGCCAGCAGTGAGCTTTGAATTGTGCGAATGAAGTGAACGTGGGCTGATGCCTGGGCTTTTGATAGGTAAAGGGGAGAAAAAGTATGGATCAGATGTGGAATGCTTTAAGTGTTTGACCTTTGATAATGTCTCTGTTTTAGAGGTTCTTAATTTGTTTGTATCCTTTTCCACAGTTCATGTCCACTTTCCTTCATCCTGTCTCCTCCAATTTATTTTTGTGCAGTGGTTTGCTCTTGTTACTTGCAGTATTTTGAAGATTAGGAAGCAATTGGTCTAATCTTCATCTGCACGTGTGTATCTGCTTCTCTGCTCTCTTCCTCATAGGTTGTCTTCAGTGCTGTTCTTTGATTATGGTTCCTTACTTCTTTTTGTGTTGGACTTCTTACTCCATCCTTAGCCTCGCCAGTAGCTGAGGCCGGGGGATAAAAGCTGAGTCTGTCCATGTATTTTGTAAATAGCATTCTCACTTGAAACATCTAGGATCAGAATAACTTGTTTCAGCATTGAAAATGTTCTGGCAGTGAAACAGCTTGTATTCACTATGGCTTTCCAGTTGTACTTTCAGAGTACTTTTCATTTCACTCACATTCTGCATGCTGTTTCAAAGCACTGTACAAAAATAATGTTACTAAGTTAGTAAGAGCTTTCTGGGCGTATCTTTTATCTCGTTTATTGTGGGAAAGGTAAGTAAGAGTATACTGACACACTGTCTCCTTATGTAACATAGTTCAGTTAAAGCTGTTTTGTGAAGGCTTCAGGGCAGAGATGCCGAGCGAGCTAACGGAGGAGGTGCAGGCATGGAGGGCAGTGTGGCACTGCTGGATAGAACTGTCCTTGCATGAGGCAAAGTTGGCTTTAGCTCAAAGTCACAGGATCATGCAGAGCATTGCATTTGTGCCAGAGGAAGGCATCTTCATGTTCTCACTGGCAGCAGTGCTGCATGTATTTCAGTGGTTCTGGGTTGTTGGCCAGGTGGCTCATGAAGGCATTGTTCACCTGTAGCAGCAGCCAGCACCGGGCTGTGTGAACTTTCTGGTTCCAGCTGTAGCTGCCTGAAGTATTTCTGTTTGCCGGGCTGACTTTTTACCTCTTTTTTTTACCTCTTCTTTTTTTACCTTTTTACCTCTTCTTTGCTGCCACTGTTGTTGCTCCCTGTGTTGTAAGGAAAGGCAATACACAGCTTGTTTTGCTCTAGTTTTTTGTACCAGAAAGTTCAGTTTGCCCAGGTTGCCACGACACATTGAGTTTCCCTACGGTGTTGCTGCATTTGATGGTAGTATAGCAGCAATAAATCCCAAAGTATTAGGTTAGCTAGAAATGTCTTACCTGGGCTGATCAGCTGCTGTCTTTCCCTGGCAAGGCTATGTTGCTTCTGGTTCCGTGGCTTGTTTGGGATCTGTGCACCGCAAGCCCTTGAGGAGTATCTCTGTGCTCTGATCTTTCTTCTGAAAACTAATCTAGGTAACTGACAAATTGGTTGCTAAATCAAGCACATCCTAATCCTATGCTAAATTTGAGAAGCTTACTTCTAGACTTTCCTGATTTGTTTCTTCTCTTAGGAAGAGTTTTTTTTAGCTTTGTGTTCTTTCATATGTTCCTCTTACTTTTTGTTTCCTGCTCTTTTTTTCCTGAACTAAGTACAAGTTTTTTGCCTGCTGTGTCTTTCATACTGTACCATTTTTCCCTATGTAGTAATTATTTAGGGATCAAGACATTTTTTGAAATGCTGCTTTGTTAGAGCACGTGACTTCAGTGGTCAGAGATTATTCAGTAATAGCTATGTGGAAGCCTCTGTTTGTTTTAAAGAGTCCTATATTTATACCTTAAGATGCTGCAAAGAGGCATGGCCTGAATTTGCATGCCGCTTAGGCAGTTGTTACTAAGCAGTGTTTACAAAGTGCTCCCCCTTTGTTTCATTGGAGTAATTGGTGTTAAGGCATTGAATTGAAAGCAAGGCTACTGCTTGACCTAAACTCCGTTAGTCTGCTTTCCCATTGGCTCTGAAGAAAAAGCAGAAATTTTCTGATGTGTTTCTGGATTGGGAAATAGCAAGGGATGAACCCATAAGCAGCTTGTATTGTTTCTTGCTCTTCACTGAATCTCTGAATCTGTGTTGTGCATTTGGATATGCTCAAAAATGTGCTTCCTTTTCTATAGTACTGGGGGACAGAGTCCACTTAGGTTTCTTACAGAATCTTACCGTATTCTAAGCTGCAGGGAGAAATTTGCTCTAGTTTTTGTTTGTGCGGTATCTTTGTTTTTCTTAAGTGAACCCTTAAGCAAAAAATGTCTGGTGTAATTTCCTGGTAGCTTGGGAAGATACTTGCTGTATATTTAGGGTATTGTGTGTGCCAGATAAAAATAAAATACGTGTGCTAGCTGATGTGTGATAAAAATGTAGACAAATGTTATACTTAGTGCTGATTTGCTTCTTAGCAAGGATATTAATATTCATATGTTAAGATGAAATGAATGCACCTCTTTTACAGGCCCTTATATGTATGCTGAACTTGTAGATTTGGGTGGTTAACAGGGGTAAGGTCCTCGGTGTACCGCTCTATTTGTATCTAAATTGGTAGGGGGGTTGTACATTTATTGATGTGCACAGAAAATTTGCAGCATGTGTCAGTTAGTCAGCTGAAGCAATGAGATTGCTGACATGGACAAAATCTTTACAGCAAATGTAACTTATTTCTTTGGAAATCCCCTTATATCCAAAAGCCTTGTGTACAAATTCATCTCAGAATATTCTGTACAAAGGGCTCAGGTGTATCGGTTGTAAGCCTGAAAGTCAGTGTGGGAAGAGGTGAAGATCTTGTATTGCTTGGAAATAGTCATTCCATATTTTTTTGAGAGGAGAATAGGAGAAAACAAATTTCCTATGTTCCAATTTCTTTGGCAGAATGTGGAACCGCACTTTGTTCTTTTTTACTTAAATCTGGATAATCTAGATGCATACATTGGTTGGTTTTAGTAGGGTAAACATTTAATCCAAAGTTTTGCAGAAGATCTGGGCCAAGATTCTTCTTCAGGATAGGTATGTTTGGATGTTAATCCAAAATAGAGTTGTTTATGCCAAGTAAAGGTCTACATTCTTCACAGATATATATTTAATTGTTAATACTTTACTTATGAAAGGTTTATTATACTTTGTCATAATAAAGGGAATTCTAGAGCCAAATCATGTTGTTATAAGTGAAAGTATTTAACTGAATTTTGTGTGGCACTATTTTTACAATTAACAAACTTTTTAGTCACTAAGACTGCAGTATTCAGGTAGCTTTGGTGTCAGCTCACTAGACTGATCTCCCATAAGCATTTCTTGCATTTGTTAAATACTCAGGGTGCTGAGATATTTGCCTATGGTCAGACTATTTTGAATTTGAAGTACTGAATAATTGTTTTTGAGAATTTATAGCTTCAGCAAAATTCAAAGTAAAATGAGCATTTTTCTAAGTCTTCCAAAGGAGAAATTACTGTTGATAATGATGTTGTTATCAAATAAAGCAAGTTATATACTACTGTGGTGTTGGAAGTTGGTGAGGGTAGAAGAGAAAAGCTACTATATACAAATTTAATACACATAAATGTCCTAAGAGTTTTTTTTAGCTTCAGATAAAGAAGACTAGGATAAGTGTGTATTGCTTATGAATCCTACCTAAGTTGTTTTCTCTTACAGTAATATTTTAAATCCTAGAAAGTCTGTTAGGTCCACAAAGATCCTTTGCTACAAACACTAAATGTTTTTTGCTTTCCTTTCCAAGGTAGGTTGTAAAAATATTTTATCACTTTAATGTCTTCTGACGATTGGTATCAAGTCATGCTGCATCTTGTGATCCAGATCTGTGAGCGCATGCTTATGCACAGCTAAACTTGATGCTGTCATTGGGTTATTGTGGGTGTGAACATTGGCAGTGTTTTAATGGTCAGGTATGTTGAGATTTTAATCACAAAGTCAAATAGTTTGGTTATTCTGTGCATTTGTGTCAGATCAAACAGATCTTAAAGTTTGAACTCATTTGAGAGGAAGTAAAAATTGTTGACCTGTAGAGGGCAAAAAATACACAGTGCTCAAAAGCAGAAAGCAAGACTTTACTCTTCATTATTCTCAGATATTTGTTTCACAGGTGTGTCCATCTTCATCCTTGCTGCTTCTTAGAGGTCTGTCAGCTCTTGCTGTCTGTGCTGCCTTTTTGGTTTAGTTTAGTTTGGAAAGTAGTTCGGTGCAAGTACTAGAGCAGTCTAGTAAAACTATAGTCACATTGGTTTTTGTACGATGAAGCTAGGGAAAAGTTGTATGGTTTACTACTTTTTCAAACAATATTTGCTTATGTTCCTGTTCTGAATCCCAGGCGTTTGATAAAGGATTTAGCTCAGTATTTGTCAGTGGCTCGTAAGCAGTAGTTTTCAGCTGTGGCTTGCATGTGTGTGAAGGCCAGTGAACTAACTTCTAAAGATCACGGAAAAGAAAAACTTTTGTCGTTATGATATAAGCTGCTCTAGAGGATTTGACAGCTCTTGTATTTCAGAAAAAGTGTCTGCAAATGTAGGTGGAAACGTGAGTGTTACTCTGTTTGCATAGGAACATATTTTTAGTTTTAGGTAGCGTTTTGCATTTTTTTTTAACATTTCTCCCAGATTTATTTGTTTCTTGTAGACTGGTGGGCAGTCAGCAATGGGAAGGTAAATGGTGAGTTGTTGGCAAACTGCTTCGGCAGGAATTTAGAGGTAGAGACAGACCTGTGGATTTTCTGTTTCTTTCTTAAGGTAACCTCTGACCATGAGGCCTGTGGTTGTTGGCTGTCTTGTTCTCACCTGATCGCTCAAAAAATGTTTTGTCTGTCAAGTTTTTTCTATTTAATACCCAGGAGCGCTTCTTTTATGTGACAATATTAAGTCTTCTGGGATGCTCTGAACTGTGGAGATTTTCCTTTCCATCAGTGCAACGTTTTAATGTGGAAGAAGCCAGCTTACCTTTTGCTGGCTGAGGAGCACAGGCAGGCGGGTAGGTCCCAATCTGCTCTGTGGTCCCATAGATTACTGTGGGGTGCTCACCATGCTAACTGGGTGCAGTGAGTAGTGATGCACTGTTCTGTATTGTTGGCTGAAAGCTGCCTTTTTTTTTTTTTTTTAAACATAGTACCTTTCAGTGTGGTAAGAAAAGAGTATATCTAATGGTCAAGTTGAAACAACAGTACTAAAGTTGTTTCGTACCCTGTGATAAAGACAGCTGTTGCTCTGTAAGCTAAGAAATGATTTGGGGGAGATGTTAATTCAGCTATGCGAGTGTGTGCTTAGTTAAGTGAAAGGTGAACTGTTTTATTTCCTCTCTTTTTCACCTCCACCTTGATCACCCACATGCCTTTCTTATTAATGAAAAGGGCAAGGATACAAAAACCAATGTTTTACATAAGACTTGCATAAATCCACTTGCTTTTTTTTTTTTCCATGAGTGACTTTTTCAAGCACTCCAAATAGCAGAACAGACATTGATTGAGTGGGAGTCTACTTAATAAATATTTTTTTCCGCAAAAGCTTGACTTTTGTCACTGAGTTGAAGAATGTTAACTAATGTAAGTATCTTTTATGCTCATCCCCACGTACACAGTGATACTGCTTTGGCTTAAGGTTTGTTTTTCTTACCTGTTCCTTCAGTAAACAACCAAAATATTACAGAGGGCTGGCCATCCTTTCTTCCTCTGAGTTTAACTTGCTGTGTAACTGAGTAGATGCCCTCTTTCCCCATCTTATCTTAGTGTCTTTAGCTGTTCTTCTGGTCTTTCTTAACTGTTTCTCAATGAAGACTGAAGGCAGTTCAGAATGATATCACATTGTCTTGATTTGACATTGTCTTAATGAAGACAGTATGGAGTGACTGTTGCCACAGAAGTGTAGTGCATCTTCCATTGACTTGTAAACCTGGCAATATCCAGGTGTGAGGGGATGCCTCTTCATGCAAATAAAACCGCTACTCACGGCTCCTCTGCTGTGAGCACCAGCCAGAGCATAGGCACCGTGCAGCTACCTGCAAGTATTCAGAGCCTGGTTGGGTGCTGCAGAGCGAAGGCTGCAGGCAGGGAAGCTGGCCACCTAGGCTCAATACTCCCTGTGTATGTTCTTGGCAGAATTGTTCCCCGTGATCCCCCCCACCAGCCAAACTGATTTGTTGTAGACCGCTTGTTTGTGTTTTTTGAAGTAAGCAAGCATAGGGGCTTCAGCCTCCTAATAGTTTATGGTGTTGGACATGTGCCTAGGAAATGGGGTTTGTGCAAGGGCCAAAAGACTTTTGATGTTAGACCTACGTCATAAAACTCAAGTTAGCATGAGGCAAAAAAGCTTCGACACAGCCGTTGAATTTTTTGGCGTGTATGGTCAGACTTTGCTAAGTGCAGAGTTAGCAAAGCATCCTTAAACTGAGATACGCGCCTTATTTTGTGGTAAAGGGTATCTCGGCATTTGTAATGATCTTTAGATGTTGGAGCAGGTGTTCTGGGAGCTGTATGAAAATGTAACTGTGCAGTGATTGCTGCTTGAGAAGTGTTGTCTCAAGGTAGAAATGCAGGTGCTTTACAAGAGGTGGGTTGTCATAAACGCCCGCTAGAAAGGCAAAGGAGAGTGGTTAGTATAAATCACAACATGTGCTCGCTTATTGCAAATTAGGACATAAGTGCACAAAGATCCAGTGCCTAAGCAGGATTCAAAAGTGGACACCTGAGCAACTCCAGAGTGTATGTACCCTGGCTCTTCAGCCAGTTGCACTGTGGCTTTCCGGTTGTCGTAGTCACGTCTGCACTGTCACTATTATCAATACATTGCAGCCTCAGCACATGCATGGCTTCCGTAATGCTCTCCAACAGGTGGGAAGATATTATTTATTTTTATCTATTTTTCAAGTAAGAGGGTGTCTGAGTTATGGCACAGGCTGAGGCATGAATTACTATTCAGTGAAGTACTCTGTATCAACCATGTTTGTTTGTTTGTTATTTCCATGAATATAGAAATCCTGCTGAACATGTGCCAGAGCTATAGAAAAGGAATTCGGTTTTTTTTTCTTAATCTTTTAGTTAGGCTTAGCCTGGAAATTCTCTTTAGCAGCAAAAATTGATCATACTGATGGATGCAGGAGAAGTTTGAAGTATGCCATATTGTACCAATGTTTCTAGAAAGTGCCTGGTCAAACGTTTCAGATACTGACTGAATAATGTGCTTCTGAATCTGCCCCATTCTTTGGTACTGTGGCTGTTGTGGACCAACCGTTTGACTATAACCATTTTAAAGACTGGTCAGACTGTACATTGAAGGCCAGTGCTCCTTTTGTTCTATGCAGAGGTGTTTCTGATAACTTCATCACCTTGTTGTACTGATTTGTCTGGTGCTGCCTAAAACAAATTTGAGATTATCAATTATTCTCCAGTGAAGGCCTAGGTTTTACTTTAACTTTCACCATAAAAGGTGACTGCTGGACTAAATTCCTTTGTAAAACACTGTTTGTACATGTTTATTATTTTCTTGCTGATAGCAGTCCTGCTTTATTATTTGAAAGCTATCCAAAACAATATATCAATAATTACTGAAATATTCGGCACAGAGCAAAAGCAACCCTCATTATCCTAACTAAAGAGACTTTGCCAACAATATAACTTTATTAGGCAAGCAACATTTATGTGTAAAAGTGAATACTGGGCTACTTTCTGTACCCTGGAACTTGGATAGAGTAGCAGTCAATATTTACTACCCTTCAATCTGTACACTTGTGTAGAATATTTTTCAAAGTGCTTGTTTCAGCGTTTCACTGTATGTAACAAATATATTCAATGATATATTTAAAGTTAGGGTCCATTATAATACTAGACATAATGATTAAGTACTGTCAAGGAACAGATGGCAAGAGAGGACACAACTGGTTTGCAGTCTGCATAGATTTAAGCATGAAGCCATTAAGCTATCACATTCCCATTTCTGATAGATTTTGGTCAATGAAAAATTAAAGACACATAATCCCTGATTATACAAGGTCTCAATCTGTAATTCATGGCACTGGTAATGCTTCAAAATCACCGAAGTTTTCTCTGTATTCAGTGGTTTCCAACTGATGTGGTACTGGGATAGATGCTCTTGTCTGTTTTTACTGCTATTGAAATTAATGTATCTTGTCATAAGTAGGTTGCTCTTAAATGTAAAATTGCTTAAGGGTATCTTTTACTGCTCTGCTTCCTATTGACTTCTAGACAGATTTGCCCTATTTTGCTAGGCTATTTGCCACTGAAGCAGTTCAGTATCTCCACCTAATAAAAGGAGCAATTCAGAGTTCCAGGCATGTCTTGCTTTAAAAATATGTACAGTGTAACTAGCGCAGTAGTCACAAGAATCTTACGTTCTTAAAACAAACAAACAAACACGTTTTTTAAAACTATCTTTTACAAAGGTCAATTTTAGAACTGATTTATTTTCAAAATTACGTCCTTGCATATTGTTGTATTCCCCACAGCGTGTCTTATCATATTTCAGTGGTATTGGACCAAATGTATTCTAATAAGCACAATTATTCACTATTAATAAAAATTTAGTTGTTATAATTTTTTCTTTAGTAATAGCAATTATTTAATTTAACACTGATATAATTAACTTACTGAAATTGTAATAAATTAGTTGCAACAAGCTGTAAACAAATTTGAAAATGGATGCTTTTGAAAGCAATACAAATTCAGAGATTTATGTTTAGAATTTTATCTCTCTGAAAAAATATTTGTACGTTCTATTACTATTTCTCATTAGTTATTTCAAAATGCTAGTAGGAACATTACGTATCTATTTCTGGCTTGTATCAATCTGACAAAGAACCGTTATACCAGCAATATATAATGGAAAACATAACAGCTAATATCATGCTATGTTACTTCTGCTTTGAGAGGAACAAGTTAAGGAGTTAGTACTTTAAGTGCCTTTCTGAGAAGATGGACCGTATTGACTAAATTAAGATTATCTAAAATGCTGTTGTGTGGATCAGGGAGACTACTGAGTTTTAAAGTTGGAGGCTTTGAGAGAATGAGTCCTGGTTATCAGTGTTGGGAAGGGAGTTGGGTTTGATTTTTAAATAATGGAGTTCCTGCTGAAGGACCTCATCACAGTTCTCTTAGTAATGGTGTTCAGTGCAAAAAGTGAACTGTCAAGCCTATTCTTGGCTCTTTAATGTATTTTGAAGTCCAAAATTGACAGTTCAAGCAGAATCTGAAAGATGAAAGTCAGTGATTGAAAGTGAGTGAATATTGGTAAATTTAAATGCTGAAGTATTATCCTCTTACTAAGCAGACTCTGACTTAAATGTCTAAGTTTCAACGTGTAGGTCATTTTAGTAGCCTATTAATATTTCTGTGTTAATGAAGTATAATAATTTAATTACATAGTATAGTTAAAGACAAGTAACTGCAATACGGAGGCGAAGTCCCATTTTGACTGTAAGGTGATGAGGACAGGATTTTATTCCAAGTAGAGTTCGAAACAACCTTTTCCAAGTAGCAGTCATACATATTAGTCATTGCCAGCATTTACTGAGTGAGAGTGTCAAAGAACACTTATCTCTGTTGTTTGAAGAATAATGGCCTAATGTGACAATCTTTACAAAACGGTAAAGCAACCAAAGAAATACACTTTGAAACTTCTGCTAGTTAAGTGAGTTATTGAGGCTATGCATTTAATTTGAAATGATTGGCAGAGATTAATAGTGGTAGTATTTCAGTGTATTTAAGTAACATAATTTTATCCATCCTCAAAAGCAAGGGATTGATCTTTAGAGCTACTGAAAATGTTCTTTTTACCATAACGTGTTTGAGAGTTTTGCTTAAAAATGTTAAAGAAACCTTGGGTTTGAGGGATTCTGTTGGGACTGGGGCCACAATATTTTGAAAAAACGGAAGATTATTTAAGTAAATTTGTTCGTTGCACCAGGTTGTCCTGAGGTTGACATTTGGACTTTAATTGTTGATTGTATCCACCAGCGGAGGATCACATACTTGAGCTGTGAATTTTCTCCAGCAGTGAAGATACAAGTCCAGAGCACGTGTGGCCCAAGTTTCCCCAGAAAAAATAAAAACAACCTCTCAGTAAACTGTTTCTTGCGATTCATGGCCTACCCCAGAAAGACCACTCCACACACACCCTGAGTTACATGCTCTCCATTTTAAGAAACAGGAATGAAACATTTTGACCCCAAATGGTACACCTTTTATAAAAAAAACCAGTAATTTCTGTAAAATGTAAGGCATGTGTCAGCCATTGAGTTGGTCTTGACAGCTGAGGATGTGAATCACATCAGAGAGAGGGAGAGAGGTATATGAGGTAATTTGGTGGAAATAAAGGAATGTCACATTGCTTTCAGCGGTAGTGTGTGTGAGTTAACAACTCAAAAAATGTTTGACATATACCAACGTTAACGCTGACACAAGACTAATGCCACAGAATTTCTGATTATCTTTGTTCATGTTTAATTTGTCAGAGTTGATCCATACGCTTTTGGATTTTCAAGTATCGAGATGGAAAAGATGAAAGATAGGAATGATTTCTTGTAGTACTGCTGTCGAGGTGCCAGCTACGGTATTCTAATAATGCTCCAGTTCCATTAGTGTCTGATAGGGCATCACGTGAGAGATGTGAGTTCCTTGTTTCTGTACTGTGAGGAGAAATGCTTGTATTCAGGAGCAAGGTACAGGTATAACAACGCTCTGTAATTCCTGATCTTGCCTATGTTATGACTTCTGGTTTCAAAAACGTATTTTCTTATCATCCAATAAAGCACAAAGCACGTGTGCCATATCTTTGGTGTATTCAAGTCCTGGTAGTGAAATGTTTTACAATAACACATGAAGATAGCAGTATTGACACAGGCGTGGAACTAAGAGCTTGTATCCTAAGAAATCTTGGGCTCTAATTGCTCATGTTTTTCCTACTCCACACAGATAACTTTGCTGATTGTTTTAAGACAAATGACTTATTTGTCTTAAAAGTGTGTAAAGATTAATGTTTGAATAACATCATACTGGCAGTACTATGCAAATACTAAATTTTTAGCTCTTACAAGATCTGCCTAGAGTTTCTAGTACACCTTTTGAAATGACAAAATCTATAGCCTGAGGTTTTATGTCATGTATGATTTGAATTCGTGCAGTTGCACGCTATTTTTATGTTGGTACTAAAATAAAAACTATTATGATATTCAGGAAACTTTAGTGCCCTTTGTTTTGGATGCTGTAAATAGGAGATTCAGATAAAATGTACAGCTGTAGAAATGCAGATGAAGATGATGGGAAAGCCTGTAGATAATCCGATAGTCATTAAGATTAAAGGTGAAGATTAAAGCCCCAAATCGGCCTTTTGGAGGTATCAATGCAGAAGTAGGAGACTTCAGTTGATTTCTGTATGCTATGAGGTCAGCAGGATTTATCCTGGATTTTCTTTTCTGATTTTAACAAATCTGAATGAATTCAGTTTAGAAGGGATTTCAGCTCTGCACATCCACAAAGCATAATCATTTTTAGCTCGTTTAGTTTTTTTACAGCTACAGGTTGACTCAATTAATAAATCCAATGTGACATCTTAGCATAGTTTTGGATAATATATTCTGTAGCATACTTTAATTGTTTATAGCCTTTTATGGAATGTGATGATGAACATTTACAAATGAAGCAATTACCCCTGTAAAAATCTGTGGCCTAATTTTTGTAGATTCCTATTTGTATATACAAGAAAGTAAATGCTATGCAGACTGCTGTCGTTTTTCAGAATGATTGTGTTGGAGGTGCATTTTAAATGTGATCCAGCTCCTCTTTGCAGTAGTGTTTTAATGTTATTTCCATTCATGCTCACAAATCAGGAAGTTTTGATAGCAATAAACTGAAGAAACAGCAAATATATATACTTTAAATATTATAAACGGCAAAAAGAAAAAGCAAAACATTAAAAGGCAAATAAGGTAACTTAAATTTATATGAAAAATATGTAAATTTTGCCTGTAGACGTATTAGTACAAAGAACACACGAAACTACCAATTGAAGTGGTCAGCTGCATTAAAATCATGATACTATCATCTTCAGGGCAGTAGGGGGAATAGCCCTTTTTGAGGGGTTGTTTACACTTACATACTACAGTTGAATTGAGTATCTGTATGGATCCCGTGTGTATCGATGATCTTACAGGTTTAGTCTTGTAGACGTGTAGTTCCTTTAAATAAACTACACGTCTATTCTGTATGATGCATAGTCTTTTTTTCTGGTGTACTCTGCACGGCCTTCGGTTTGCATCAGTAGAACCTGGCTTTCAGGCTACAGGTCCTACGTGTCCTGCCAGGACGATTCACGCAGACCTGTAACCTGCTGCGTTCCATCTCCGAAAGAGCTCTTCAGGACTGCTCTGTGTGAAGGATACACATGTCAGCAGGCACTTCCCGTTTCCCAAATACAGGCATACCTGTCTCTGGCAATACAGGACACCCAAGGAATGGAGGGCAGGCCTGTGATGAGCACCTGTTGCTGCTCTGAACCCAGGTGATTACCTGTGAAAACATACAGAGACCTTCCCTGAAGTGTAACTGTAGAAATTGAAGCATGAGCTCTACTATGCATAAGATAACTACCTCACTTGTATTTAAAATATCTATAACTTTTTCATTAGTATTCGGTTTTGTTCACAACATTATTCAGCTAATTTGTTTTATTGCAAGTTACTCCTCTTTCTGCATTTCATTCCTGAATATAACCCTTCGCCTGTATACGTTATTGAATTTTGTTAAATTGCTGTCAGACCACTTTTGCACTTCATCAGGATCATGCTCAATTGTCATAGTGTTCTTTGAAGGTTTTTGGTTTTTTGTTTCTCCCGGTTTTTGCCGATAGCAGTTCTGGTATTCCATTGTCTAAGTCATTAATGACAATGTTGAATAAAACCAGACCCAGCAGACACACGCCCTTGCGGGCGCCTCCAGTTTGACAGTGAGAAGTTAGTAGTTTTGTGTTCGAGTGCAGTGTTCCAGCTAACTGCACGTTCATCTTGCAATAATATCATTAAACAATGCAATGATATCATTAAATACCGTAAGTTGAGTTGTGCAACTGTATTGAGTGAGTATCTTTGTGAAAGTTAAGAAACTTCACGTTGGCCATCTCCTAGCAATTCTCTAAGCCTTTTACAGGGTGTTGTGGGGGAGTTTCACTGGTTCTGCATTGTTTTCTTTGACAAATCACAATGACTGTTTGTTACTCTCTCTGGTATGTGCTTAACAACATGGTATGTTGTGAGGTGTTGAAAAAGGGTGACTTATTTGCATTTCCGAAGATCCTCACAACTTTTTGAAAGAAAAAGGGATCGATTTCCTATCTGAAACAGAGATAAACCAGTGTATTTCATATATATTTCATATTCCTCGTTTTTGAAAAAGTTAAAACTTAATTCTGATTTTGTGCCTTGTGATAGTAAAATAGCATCATAAAGTTTGTTAGTGTGTAGACATTCATTAATGTAGCCAGTCTAAATTCTGCTATTCATAATAGTCTGCATCATCAATAATTATTACTGATGTCTGTAATGTGTGCTGGAATATTTACATTACAGCTGTGTTCTGCTTTCTGTATTCGTCAGGGATGGGGCTGCTTGTAGAGAAGTGCAAAGCTGTGTCTGTCCGGACAAAAAAAAAAATAATCTTATATACATTCTCTTGTAACTGTGATGGTTGCTCCCAATTGCACATTACATTATTAGCCTGAACACATTAGGGTGCTAACCTGACTCGTTTCAGAACATACATTTCAGAACAAACATTGACTCTGCAGTCACTTCCACTATTCCTTACTTACTTGTATGGACAAAATGTCACGATAACTAAAACAAGAAGTTGTTATGCTCGCACATTAACTATCTCATTTGTTAAATAGAGAGGTTTAAAGATTAATTTTCAGTGTGTTTAATTTTTTATTATTTTTTTTTTGCAGTAATCCAAAATCTGCTAATCAGAGGATAAATAAAAAAGTCAACAACGATACATCACTAAGGATTCAGAATTTGTCTATTTTGGTGAAGCAAATAAAAACTTACTATCAGGTCAGTAATTGTTTCTTCTAATACCTTTTGCTTATAGTTGTTTCTAAGTATACTTTTTGCAGTTACACCTTTTAAGGTAATAAAAGTAATGTTTTGAAACACCCCCAATGATTTGTTGGTTTGATCTCCTTTGATCTGCTTCTAACAGTGCATCATGGCAGAGCCTGTACTTCCTCATGTGTACACACATACTGTGTGTTCTTAAAAACTCCACTGTACAGTGAGAATTCCCAGCTGACGTTTCCAGCAGTGGCCAGCCACTGGGCATTTTCTACTTCGCATCATTCTTTTCTTGGCAGCTACTGCATGTGGGTATAAATGCTGCTGGCTTGTACTCATAGGCTTGTCCATTTCCTAATGGTGGTCATTTTCAAACACATCTTAGTGTTTTGCCTAACAGGTGCAACAAATACAATGGTGACAAGAATGATCTTTATTTGAAAACAAAGCATTCCTTGTGCTTCTTTGGCCTTACATTATCAGTCAGTCCTAGTGCAGCAGTATAATGCACAACTGCTTCCGTTTTGGTAATTTATCTTTGCATGATTCAGGATTTTTAATGTTGCTTCAAACCTTTGTGTTAGAAATAATTTACATTATTTTTTTTTATGAAAAGGCGTTCTTATTCAATAATGTCAAATTCAGTCATGATGCCTTTAATGGTTCAAGTTCTCCTGTGTAAGTGTAAGCTATACAGAACTGCATGCACTTTTTCCTCCCTTTCTCTCCCTGTTTTCTCAGGTTCCTAGTCCTGGGAGATGCCCCTTCACACAGTGCAAATGAGGGAACTTACAAATATCACAGGTCTGGCATTTTAGAAGGAGTAAAGGCATTTAGTAGCCAAACTGGAACATTTCTTCAAATTTATATTTGCTTTTCAGGTGAATTGATGCTCACTCATATATGGCTGTGTGACGCAGGTAGCTTTATGCATTGTTGTTGGTTGGTTTGGAGAGAAAAAAGATGGCCTGTAGTTATATAGCCATTGATCATTTGTATTCATCTGTTTCTTGGTATGATGCTGTAGCATTAAGAGATTGTAGAGGCCTGTTAGCCACTTCTTGCGGCAGGATCCTGGGGCACTAGTCAGTCTGTTCTGTGATCAAACATCACACATGGGAACATGGCTGTGTGGAGCAGTCTGCCTGTCCTGCTGCCTTCTTTCTGGCCATTCTTCATTTTGATATCTTTGCTGGGTTCCATGGAAGCATGGCATTTGTGTTTCTCAGTCCCTGCAAGTCTGGTTCTCAGGAAGGATACTTACTGCCCAAGTCTTAGCCTCTCACCGTAGGACAGGATTGTCCTGTGATTAGGGTTGTACTAGCAGATTAGTTTTGAGAAGTCTTTGCCAGTTGATTAAAGAAGGGGAAACTGGGCAAGGTGGGGCAACAAGAAAGATAGCAAGAAGTATGCCACTCCAGCTGTGACGCTAAAAAAAAAAAAAAAAGAAAACAAAACCTTGCTAGTCCAGCTGTGAGCAGTCTAGTCAGGATTTCATTCCTGCAGAGGTTGCCTGTCATGATCTCATACAGCAGCTTCCTTGATTAGAGTCTTGAGTAGGCAAGGGAGAGGGAGTTATCCATGCAGAGATCAATAGCTCGCAAGACAAATCATGTCTGATCGTCTCGTAGGTCTTCTCAGAATTGGTACACTGGGCTGGGTGTTGTTGCAGGAGCTAAAAACATGGGGAAGGTGTTCCCGTATAACTTCCTGCATTTCAAGTAGCTGAATTTGGTGTTAGATGTGTTCTCACCATCATTGTTCTGTTATTTAGTCGGGAAAACAGACAAGTATCTCTTTATAGTCAGTGACTGCTCTGTTTTGGGGTGTGCTAGATTCTTCCCTGCCTGGACTGCTGTGCTGTGTGCCCCTCAGTGGCTCCAGCCCTTGTAATGAGCAAATGGCTTCTGCATGGAGGGAGTGGCGAAGTCTGCAAAAATATCTGGCAGTGACACTCTGTTGAGAACCTGCATGGGCATTGGCTTGGGCATTAAGCTTATGGGTAAATGCTGCTTCCCCTGCCCTTTAAGGACTGGCATATGCTCGTACACAGCTCCTGGGAAGGTGGTGAGGAAGCTTGGTAGCCCTGTAACTTCAGTGTGGGCGACAGCTGTGCAGGGCTCCTAGTCTGAGAGTAGCAGGCAGCTCTGCAGGTGTCAGGGGAAGTGCGGAAAGGATCTGTGGAGGAAACTGAGCTGAAAGGACTGCTGGGCATTGTCAAGCACAGGATTATCTGTGCCCTGTGAGTGCTGGTCCAGCAGTCCTCAGATGTGGTACAGTGTGGATATAAACAAACAACTGAAATTGGTTATTACACAAATTGAAATGTACATTGAAATTTACAACACAGTTACAGTTGTAATAGAGAATATTACAATCTACAGGTGTATGTTATAAATGTATCTCTCTGCTTTAAAAAAATAAATCAGACAAAAACATCAACATCAAAACTGCAGGAAAAGAAAAAATTATTACAGTAGTGTTATGTACTTCTGTATATTTAGACTTTTTTTTGTCAGCTGTAGTTTGATTTCACTAATTTTGCAAAAGCAAAATTGACTTTAAGTTTCTGTGCTCTTGATAAAATATATGCGTGCACACACGTGCATGTGAGAAGGAATATATTTTATATTATATGAGAAGGAATATGTATTTCAGTACCCTGTATATTTCTACACTATCCCTTCCAGATGAAGCTGTTGCAGAGTTCTTTGTTTCTGTCCCAAATTCATGTTTGTTATTACTATATTTTTAATTCAATTACATAGTCTGATGACAACATTCACTGAGTAGAGTGTTTCTTGAATACACTCTGTAAATCCATTTGGCACAAAAGGTTGTTATTATGGTTGATGTTTTCTTCTGAGATAGAAACTTTTTTTCTCAGGTGTTACTTTTTATCTCATTCTCTTCCCTTTCTGATTTATTTTTGAATATATTTTATTTAAGTGCTTGAAGTTACTGTTCATTGTAGCTAGTATTTGGACTTAAAGTACTGCTACTTTTAATATTAAACTCTAAAATTTCAGTTGATTCTGTAACTAATGCATGGAAGATAAGTTACCATTGAAATCTGGGCACAGAAGGGAGGCAGTGGTGACCAGGAGAACCTGTCAAATTATCCCCTTTTCTTTGTTAGCCTCATCTTCTATTATTACTCAAAACAGCAGGCAGTTCCCGTTAAGTGTGTGTAAATCAAATCATTTGTTCACATTCAATTTGTGTGAAACTGAAGCAAAGATTAAATTAAAAAGAACATGTGATAAAGCAGTACCTCTCATCCTGTACTGAGGATAGTTGTCATATCCAATTTCTCCTGTGGTTCATCATTTCCAAATAAGGCTGTAATCAATATGTGTACACAATGCTGAAATGGTAAAGGAGATTTTACTCTAAGTTCTGTTTTTAGGGATCGTATCTGTCAACGTAGAATATTATTCCTCAGCTAAAATTTCTTTGTTTTTGAGGGTCAATTCTTCATTAGTTTTAAATGTAAAACATATAATTAATAATGATGATAATAAATTACACGGTCCCTTAAGATATCTAGTTTATGGCTTTCCAGACTATCTGTCCAGGTATTGTTGGGGTGGCAGTAGGCATTGGTGTGGGCTTCAGCAGGAGTCTCAGTACCTCAAACTCCCATCTGCATATATCCACATAGATCAGTTGTAAAGCTTCCTGGCTCCAAGGTCATGGGGATAATTCCAGAAAGAAGGTTGTTTAATGCTGGGATTTGTTTGGGATTTGAAGGGTGTGTTGATTCATTTCCTCACAAATTCAGTGCAGCCTGGCAGCTGGTGTTTTCCTGCAGCCTACGCATGGGTTAGCAAGGCAGAGTAGCAGACAGCTTCAGAGAGGGGTCACTATAGGTCCTGTCACCTGCGAAATTATCCAAGGCAGAGAAGCTTGTGCTTAATGGATGCCTTGGAATCAAGTCTGAGAGGCTTCTTGGTGCCTGGAGTATGCCTTGGCAGAGGCGTGAGCCCTCCCTCGTACCTGAACGCCCCTCGTACCTGAACGCTTCAGGCAGCTGTCTGAACAGGCATCTTGTTTGGTGGATGTTCTGAACGGGATGCCTGAGATCTGACAGTAATGGGAAATAATCACTGTATTGGCATATAAGGTTAGTTAATATCTGGAATATTAGAGTAAGACATCAATGAATATAAGAATTTTAACTTCTAGCATTAAAGCTTTTAAAACTCTTAAAAATTTTTACTGTGAAATTATCTGTGCTGGTTTATTCCATTTGTTTTTATAACATCTGTGGAAAATGTCTTGACATAGCAAATACTTCATTGACTTACTGTTAATGTACTTGTCCAAAAACCTACATTGTTAGAACATAACATTCAAAATTAAAATTTCACATAAGGTTATAAAAGATTTTTAGTTCCTGTGTTGTTTTTGTTCTACTCTGTAATTACAATTGCATCTGCTCTTTACAGCTGCTCTGCCTTTTATAGCATCACAGAGCTAGATAGGTAATAGCTTTGACTTACTGGAAGTCTGTGGGCTTGTTCTCAGCAACTGATTCAGGAGAACTAAATACCCTTTAAGTTTTGGTGGGGTTGAGGGGTTTAATGCAGTGTTCTTCCATGACTGCCATGGGCTCTCTATAAGCCTCATTTGACAGATGATGTACCAGTCTTTAATAAAATAAATTTTTAATTTAATAAAATAAATTTTATGAATTCTAAAAGTTTGTAGAAGTAAGCCAGAATTTGTAAATAATTTAGTTTATTTTAGTTTTATTTTTGCAGATTAACCAACAGTTAAAAGAGATGCATGGATTTTGAGATGCACAATATCCAACATTTTTCAGGTTTTTAATAGAAGCAGTTATTTCAAAAATAAACACAAACTGAGAGCAACTGCACTGATGAAGTTAACACCGTGTGACAGAAAAGGTGGTAGATGTCTTTGAAACAAGGTAGAGGTATCATTAGTAAGAAGAGAAGTGATAATCTCATTAGTCCACAGAGGACGCATTTTTTGGTTACCCCTTCTTGTACTCTGTTTCACAGTAAAAATAGCTTTATAATAGCATCATGGAATTATTTGAGCTACTAGGAAAAAACAAGAAACAGAAAAGCCACAAAACCTGCACTTTTTAAAGTATGTAATTTTCTTTTGTAGTAGCTATAAATATCACAAAATTCCTTATTTTATATGCTTTTTATTGATTTAAACTTCCTGTGGTACACTTCACTTTTTTGATATTTAAAAATGATCTTTATCAAGGTCTCAGAAATACAAGAGCCATGGTTGGTTGCAATTTGTGATATTTGAGTAAGTCAAAGCTATTACCTAACTCTTTATAATTTGCCCTAGGCATGTGTAATGAGAGTACATATCTTCAGTCTAGTATTAACCAATTTAGATGACAGTTGTATGTCCTATGTTAACTGGTCAGAACTTTGAAGTACAGCTATAGCTAATACTTTCCACAGATTTGAGGTAAAACAAACAGATTTTTCTAATGTTGATTGTTACACTGTTACACTTAAAATTCATTGTAGAACACATGTTGTGTGTCTTTGGGATGTAAAGCAGTGTTGGTTCCAGAATATTCATAGAATCATAGAGTATCCTGGGTTGGAAGGGACCCAGAAGCATCATCAAGTCCAACTTCAGTATTGCTTTTGGAGATGAGCATTTTAGATATTAATAAGTCTGTCACTGTGAAAAAACAAAAAGCATGACTCCAGAGCTGCTGATACGATGGTATCTGCTGTGAGTAAACATCTGGGAACAGGAGGAAGACTATTCTGCTTCAGAAGAATTAGGTTCTGTCTAGACTGGGGATTTGACCTGATTACAGCCATTACTGGCTGACAGTAACTATCCATTGATATAATCTGTAGAATAGATAGGCGAAGCTGCTGCTTAAGTGTGGGACTTAACAAACTAAAACTCTGCCTGATCAGGCAAATAGGTTTTTGTACCTTCAGGATTGTCACAGCATAAATGTATCAAAAAAGCTGTAATTTTCACATCCAGGTATTGAGACAATGGGCATGAAATAGAGGAAGTTAATCATTCATTGTATAAATGAAACTTAAAGGAAACAAAATAAACATCTGTCAGTAAGCTATTTGGAGAAACATAAACGCTGGTAATTTAAAGGAATTTTGCTGCATTCTAAGACACAGGATCTAGTTGGCATAAGATCTGTAAGCCACCTCCTTACCACAAGAGGATTTCACTATGTTGAGATGATCTTGCAAACCAGCAAAACAAGTAGAAGTAATTCATACTTGCAAGCTTTTTATTTGGAGTCCAAATAAGTAAGTATTGAATATGTGTGTGTTAAGAACTGTGTAATTTAAAACCGCTCGTGTAATACTAATTTCAGTTTAGTGTTTGATGTTTATTTTTGTTCAATACATATGACTTAAATAATATTTTAATTAACTTTTATAGGAGACTTTGCAGCAGTTGATCATGATGTCTTTGCCAAACGTGTTAATAATTGGCAGAAATCCTTTTTCTGGTAAGTTTATTTTTAAATAAGGTGAAAATTGATATCAGTATAATAATTTGTATTATTTCACTGGAAATATATTTCATACAGGGTTGAGTCTTTCAACAGATCGTATATGTGCTTTTAGCAAATGGTTTAATAATGAGTAACATTTTCTTCATTCACACCAAAGGTCCTTTCTTGACAAAAATCTGTTGTTTCCAAACCTCAGTACTGGCTGTCGTTAGGATTCATACTGAAATGAAGTGCATTTCCTGGCAACCAGTTAGTCACTGATAGGACAAAGTGTATGTTTCATGTATTCCCAGCTAGTATATTTTCAACTATCTTTACCTAAGCTATCCTTGAAAAAATTGACAGTTCAGTGCATCCCACTTGGTCCAAAAGCTAATCTTTGTTTCTTTTCCCAAAACTCTCTTGCATCATTACCTGAAAAATACTACAGTTACCTTCTTACTTTCTCCCCCGAACTGATGCTGTCTTCTCCATGCCCCCACCTTCTTTGCTTCCAGCTCTGAGAGTTGAAATTTTCAGACCGAGAAAATTAGCCTGTATGGACCCAGCTGACTATCCACAGCCACTTGGGAATCTCTGCACCATGCTCTCAATTCCAGAAGCACGGAGCAGACACACCTGGCCTGCATGGAGCCACTATGGATTGAGCAGAATTTATTTACTTGGGTCTAATATGTCCCAGGTGTTCTACTTCTGATGTTCTAACACCTCAGCAAAGAGGTTAGGAACTACTCTAACAGGCTATGTAGCTTCCCCTGGCTTTTATTTTTTATTTTTTTATTTTTAAATATGTCTTATATGCCATGCATCAGTGTACGTGAGACAGTATTTTCCTCATCGACAAGAAGAACCATCTGTGCTACTTCAGTTTTCAGTTCCAGGGTTCATAGCATTGATACTTTCCATATCCCATCTGCATATATCCCGTTTATGTAGGTATCTTGATTTAATTTACTTGACGTTTAGTTTCTGCTTTTGATTATTGCTGCTTTTGCTTCCAAAGTCACAGCCTTTTCAGTTTGTGTGTGTGTAGATAATGTAATTTGTCATATATACCAAGGAGTGTGAGTGTGGTCTCATGTGTTCCAACAGCTTTTATATTTTGATTCCAGACTTTCCTAAGGTTTTCAAAATAATCCATGGATTTGCTTAGAAATCAGATGTAGTGGAAAAGCAGACTTAAAAAAAAAAAAAAACAGGCTATAATGCTCTTTTTTAATGAAATTTCTTATTTTCTTTGAGATGCTGAGACAAAATACATCTTAACATTGTGTATCATAGTAGGAAATTTTAGTAAAAAAAAAGCACTACAAAAACACAAAGAATTTAGTATTCGGATGTATGCATAAAAATCTGTGCTTTAGTTCTTAATAAGAAAGCTTCGTCCTGTTTTAGGACCTCAGATAAATCTATTGTAGCTTTTGGGGTTTGGTAGCTAGAATCTCTGTTGGTGCATGTATTGTTTCCTTTGGCAAAGTTACTGTATTTGAGTGAAAATACGGACTTTACTGTAGTATAGCCCACATATTGTAAGGAATTCTGGTATAGGGACAAGATTCTAGAAGATGTTTCAGATTCCTGCTAGAGTTCATCATGGAGTTTTAACTGAAACTGAAGGTAGAATCATTCTTTAGGGTTTCATCCAAAATGTTTTCCCTTTTTAAGTTGACTGCCCTTCAGGTTGACTTGAAGAAGACCTCATCCCTATCGGGATTTTTTTTTTTTTTGGCAGAACAGTGTAGCAAAATCAAACGTCAGTGACCTTTGGAGAGACTTGTTTTCTAAATCTGCATCAAGGCAAGTTGCCACAGTAAAAGTAGATTCTCTGGCAGTGATTAAGATTTTGTCTACTAAAGCTTAGGCTGTAGCTCTGGTTTCTCTTAGAAGCGTCTCAGTTTTCCCACTTGCAGTACTTTGCACATAAGGAAAGATTAGTAGAGAAATTCTAGATGACGACAAATTGTCGAAGGTGAGAGCAGATAAGGCATCAGGAAGAGAAACACTTTTGACTGTATCAGAGGCAGTTGGCTAATCAAGGAAAATGCAGATAGAATGCTGGATTTGAGTTTTGGTTAAAAAGAGGTCGTCAGAGACTTCATCAAGAAACATTTTAGCTGAGACAAATGGCAAGGTGCCAGCTTGAGAAGAAAACTGGGTGAGATGAGCTACAGGCTGTGACTTAATGCTAAGTTAAATTAAAGAGGAAGAGGATAAATGAGATAATGAAGAGGTGAATGTTCTTTAAAGTGGGAAGAGGAAAGATTAAAACCAGTTCGTATTTCTGAGGTAGCAAACTAGGGGATGATAGAAGGCTGCAGAGGTTATGAAAAGTCACAAATAAGATTGAGCAGGAATAAGTCACAAATAAGATAGAGGGAAGATCTAAGGATAGGATAGGGACAAAGTTCAAGCAGCAAGTTGGAGGGTTTAGAACAGAGGTATCAATGATCTACATCTGTATTTGTGATGGAGAAAAAGGAAGAAAAACACACAGGATGGTTGGTAGCAGTGGGAAGCTGAGGTTGTTCAGTATTTTGCTGTGCTCCTTCAGGGAACGTAGGGGAGAGACATGGGAACAGTCTTCAGGTAGGCTTTTAAAAGCCAGTCAGAGATGCTGAGCCAGTGTGTAAATGAGCATCTAAGAGGAGCTCAGGGATTGCTTGGAAAGAAGTGTGATAAGTTTATTAGGATAAATGAATTTAGTGTGTGAGACACTGAGGTGAATTCCTTTTATCACAATATTCTGTTAAACCTTTATTGATTAAAATAGGCAGCTGGGTGGAATTCCTCTTCTTTAGCTGAACTAGTGTGTTTCTCATGACACATGTTCATTGGCGTTTTCTGCTTCTGCGTAAAAGACTTTCACAGCTCCAGTTTTTGGGATACAAAAAGTCTATAAAATGATTAATGATCTCCCACTTGACTTTGTGTTCTTAGTCATATATCTACTTGACAAACTTCTGATTTTGAAAAATGTAAGCATTACCTCTTCATTGGGATTAAACATATCTTCCTCTAAAAGAAACAGATTGAATCAGTGTTGGAGAAAGCTCTTAATATTACAGTGCACAGAGAACTGCTGAAGGTGGAGAAGCTTAGCATCTGTCTCTCAAGGGTTTTGCATCTTTTTAGCTTTTTATTGATTTCTTTTTAATTTCCTCTTTTGATGAAGATTACCTCATATCTGTAACTTTTTAAGAAGGATTTAAAATTTGTACCACTTACAGAATGCTCTAGTGGATCAAATCAAAGGACAACATTTCAAAAAGAAGATTCTGATCAAGTTTTTTTTAAGTTTTTTTTTTTTAAAGATTATCACCACCTTATGATCATATGAGATCATCTGTGATCACTGAGCCCTTTAAAAATGGGATTTCAGTAACTTAGGTCCGGTTCAAGGATGTGTATGCATACCTTACTACATCCTAGACATTGACTGTAGCGTTTATTTGGAGCCAATCTGTTGTTGTCTGTGGTAGTTAAACCAGCTGTGTTGCAGAAGTTTCGTGTGGAATAAGGGTTAGATTTCTAGCCCAACCCAGCATTATGATGTGTGGCAGCGTAGCTTTTGTCTTGTTAGCTAACAACAAAATAAAGAAATTCAGAGTATATCATAGAAAGGATGTGAGATACTTTTATTCATAGATAATTCAGTGGACAGTGTTTAATGTTTCAGTAATGCAAAATGATGTATGACCCTATAGAGTTTAATCCAACTAGTCTGAGCTATTTTGTCATCCTGAAGTGTTTGCTTTATGGCATGCTGTAATATATTTTGAGTGTAAAATGTATCTTTACTAACCTGTAAATAGAGTTCTTTGGTTTAAGCTTTTTTAAGAGATTAGGATGCTTTAAGGCCAGATTCGGCAATACATTTTCATTTTTAGATGTGCAGATGAGTATCCAATGTAGTATCTCAGAAAGCTTTATGAAATAATTTAAATCAACCTGTCACTTAACTATTACAGCTTGAGGGCGGCAAATAATTTAAGCGCTCTTGCACATATCTTGAAATACCTGAGATTACAGTTGAAAACTTGATTGCAGGTATTCATAATACTTCTGAAAATATCACTCCATAACACTTCTGAAAATATCACTCAAGTTTTGCTGTGTGATGGGCTGAAATGTTGCTTTTTCTGTTCTGGATGTTAAGCTATTTGTAAGCACTGAAAGTTGGCAATTAAATGGCAAAAAGGACTAAGTCAAAAGATGGAAAGATGGGGTTTTATTTGTCTTTATTTTCTAAATTGGGTTAACATAAATTATGTGAAAATGATGAAAGAAATGATGTTTTCTGAGCGGTAGAGGAAGAAACTCTCAAATTGCTGTATTACACCTACTGTTTTTTATTCTTGTTCTTTACTTAGAGCCAGGTACTGAAGAAATAAAAAAACTGCTGCTGCTGCTACTTGGGTGTGCGGTTCAGGTAAGTTTAAATAATTACGTTTACATTTGTTTGGAATAGTTTAAGTGTTAATGACTTCCAATCTTACTATTTTAGTATCAGAGGTTGTATGTAACTGTGACCTTCCTTTCTCTAGTGGTAATATTGTATTCCTTGAAAATCTGGATGTTCTGTCAGTTAAAATGGCTTACAACCATCTACCCCTTGTGTCTTACTGTATGAATATGGCAAACTTTGTAGGATTTCTGATCGTTTATTAATTGTAATGTTGTTAATTCACCTCAGATACTGTAAAGAAAGGAAGAAAATAGTAAAATAACGAAGAATTGTCTTACTGTTATCTTACTGAAACAGTTTGAATTCATTCTGCCTACTCTGTTTCTTTAAAGTTTGTGGATGACTTCAATTTATAAAGTAAACATGATGAATGAGTGAGAGAATGGTTGTGTGTTTTAAGACCTTTGAGGTCTAGCGCTAGAGTATTGTGGTGAGGTTACTGTTGCTTTGTATTTGTTTTGAAATTGATGATTAAGGACCTAAGGTAGGAGTGGTCCCACTTAAGTCTTTGTAAACAAATTCCAAGTCCATAATGCTAACCTGCACAATAATTGTGTGCTTGCTTAGGATTTCAAAAATAAGAGGCGTGGACTGTGAACCCAAACCAACCTTCTTAAGTTCATTGCTCATATTGCTAGTTCCCATAGGTGTGGAGGAGATGTATGTATGTGATCTTTACTGTATGAGGATGCATCTTAACTGTATGAATGTCTCTAGTCAGACTACTCAGGTGTGTCATGTCAAGCAAGGAAGTAAATCTTTCCAATATTGGCTCTCTGTGTTGTTTTGCTAAAGAAAATTAAAGTTTAAAATTAGGTCATGACCGTGCAACCTTTACCTTCTAGACAACTCTAACCTAGGCTTTGAAGATTTGCTTATGTGTGAGGATCTGTTATACATTTTTTTGTAGGCTTGGTGAGTGAGTAGGCTACAAGGCAGATAAGGTGTAAATTTGTAAGTGAGCTATCCCATAGTAGCTGAGTAATACACTTCGTTCATGGAAGTAGGTTATATCTCTCAGTGAGAGAGAGAACCTGCTTTGTGCATTGAACAGGTGACAGTAAGAGCAGCGCAGGATAGATGACAAGGTGGAAATTTGTCTGAGATACTCTGTTCCTATGATCACGTATTTAATAAACTTTTCTGATGGACTGCTGTTCTTGTTAGGAAGGTTGGTACCATTCAGCTAATTAAAATGAAAAATAGATCAGTCATACATTCTTAACAACTTAGATAAGTGACGTGAGTATTAAAGGAGGTCACTGGAAAAAATATTTGCGGAACACCTTGTTATAAAATTTGAACAAGTAGCTATTTTAAGAAACTTCTTCCTGGCCACCATTTCAGTAGCTGTTTTTTCTTTATCATGTTGAAAGTTATCATAACTACTACAACATGGCATAAACCAAGTTTTTATTGTTCAAGAAAATTATTGGATAATAATTCAGTAATGTCATTATTGAAATTTCAGTTTATTATATTTAGCTCTTAGAAATGCAAATGAAGAATGAAACCACTTGTCATTTTATATGTGTGTGTGTGTATGTGTAATAGATGTATATTAATTTTTAGTGTCAGAAAAAAGAGGAATTCATTGAAAGTATCCAATGTCTGGATTTTGACACGAGAGCAGCTGTTGCAGCCCATATTCAAGAGGTATATTGTTATTTTTGTGCTTTTCTATTTTTTTTAGAGGTAGATTACTGTGTTGTAAGCAGGTTAATTGCACTTGTTCAAAAACGGGTAAATTAAACACGTGATTTATATATCTGTTGTTTTTAGTAAGCAAAAAATGCCCTTATTTTAACTTGATTCAGAAAAAGATTTCATGACCAATTTCTTTCAGGTTACATTGTTAAAGCAGTAGTAAGGAGCAAGTATAGTGCTCCAAGAAATTCTTAAAACTACAGCAAACTTAGGTTAGTGAAAATTTCATGTGCAAGTTATATATAAAATACAATTCTAATCTCATGTATGCAGTATGTTATGGTCACCTTTTGCTTTTTATTTTGCCAGAAGTACAATTACTGCTTTCATGTAGATAAACTAAATGTAATAGAATAGCTTCTTAATTTTTTTTCCATACCTTGTCTGGGAATTTAACCTGTAGAGTTTTAAAGAGGATGCTTTTTCTCTTCCACTTTGTTTTGTGCAGGTAACTCATAATCAAGAAAATGTGTTTGATCTGCAGTGGATGGAGGTCATTGTATTGACACAAGAATATGTTGAACCTCTCTTGAAAAACATGGCATTACATTTGAAAAGACTTATAGATGAAAGAGATAAGCACTCAGAGGTACAGATGTGCTTTATTGCTTAAGTGAAATACAAGAAATGACTTACGAAAATGATAAAGCTACTATTTTTAGAACTAATAAATCAATGTATACTCCATTATTGTATTTAAACGAGGACTCCTTACTGCCAAAAAGTTTTTTCAGGTGGTTACAGTGTGCATACTGACTGTTGAATGCTGTGACAGACTAGAAGAGATAGTAGCAGATGATCTTTGTCATATAAACAGAGTTTGAAACACCTTCAAATAACATTCAGGTGTGGTTATAAACAGAAAATCCAGAGTTGTAGCAGCTGAAAACTCCATGAATCAGTAACCTATCTGTTTGCATGCCGGTCACTGAGAGATGCCTGTTGTGTTACTGTATCATACAACTTGGAGTGAACTGGAGCAGAATCCATTCTAGGAGGGGAGGTTTTACAAGCTTATCATGAAGCGGTCATTGTACAGTTTGAGAATCAAGAAACGGAAGTGTATTTTTTTAAAAAGTACAAGTTATGAATCATCTTCAGGGTCCCAGATTTGTCTCACAGTAGGTAGCATGGGTATATGTTAGTGTTGCAATTATTCCAAATACTTCTGTGTCAGTTACCAACTCTGTCCAGTTCACAGTAAAACAGAAACTTAAAAATGAGGGGAGAGGATGTGTGGTAATCATTTTTAGCAAAGCAAAGGAGAAACAGAATCATAGAATCACATAATGGTTTGGATTGGAACTGACCTTAAAGACCATCTAATTCCAACCCCCCTGCCATGGGCAGGGACACCTCCCACTAAACCAGGTTGCTCAAAACCCCACCCGTACCTTTACTGTAGAAGAGATCTTCATTTTAGGATAACACCTTTATTTATATGATCAAATAGGAATACTCGTATATGTCTGATGCTTTATTCAGCTGGCAAGGATGCTGCTGCTCACTGAATAACACCAGCTTCTTTAGACATTTATGTTTATTCTTTATTTAGAGATTGGTATTTTTTCAAGGAATACCTGCCATTTCATTGCCCAGTCCATTCTGGGCACTGATAATTTTTGTGGACTTAAATCCAAATTTGATTAGTTTAAGAATACCCCAACTGTACTGTTAAATAGCTGTGAATGTATAAGACTTACTTTAGGTACAGAGGTGTATGTAGGACTTCTAACTTCTTCTATTGCAGAACTCTTATTTTTCTTTTAATATTTTACTTTATTAGACTATCATAGAACTCTCAGAAGAACGGGACTCTCTCCGTTTTCTACCTCATGCATCAGCAGCACAGTCACCTTGTGGATCTCCTGGCATGAAACGCACCGAAAGCAGGCAGCACCTGTCAGTAGAGCTAGCAGATGCCAAAGCAAAGATAAGAAGGCTTAGACAAGAGCTGTGAGTACATGTAGGCTGCAGATGTGTGTTGAGAGTTGTAGAGTTTTAAAATGCTTCTGATGTCATGCAACAGTAATGATCTACAAACAAATACTTCATTTTTTTAAATGTTAAATTACAGTTTAGAATGCCTTTTTAAGTTCTTGCACCCCACAATGTGTATTTCTAGCGTGTAAGCTCTTTTGTGGACCACTGTGACAAATGCAGCTTTTCATCTGAGTGCATCTTAACAATGCACAACTAATCTAATGCAGTGTTGCCTTTTTCTTTTACACATTGTATCCATACTGTTCCAGAGACAAGTTCTGTGTGCCTCCTCTGTTCTTCTGGATCAGTAATGTGTGTCTGACTGTGGCTTTAATGTACCTGTACTCATATATGTTTTTTAAGAGAGTATTTTTGCAAGGATATTTTAGGGGGCAGGCTGGTAAGAACTGAAAGTAAGAGCTGTGTCCTTGATCGCTCAAGGAATAGTAGCAAAAACATCATACTTAAAAGGAGATAGTGTTGTAGTGATTCCTTGTTTGTAGCATAAATAAGTTACCTGTTTGTTTTTGGAAACATAGTAAGAAATACTCACCTGATTCATTCATGTTTTATGAAACATTTTAATTTGTTGCAGATTGGAAAAAATCACTCATTAGAATAATTTTCAGTCTCTACTCTCTTCATTTCTTTGTGGAACTTTTTCTGTGGTTGTCTGCACAACCCTTTTTTTCATGCCTCTCAATAACTGTTCCTTACTTGGGTCTGGCATGCCACTCTACGAAGAAGATGAAGCAAACCTAATTCTACTAAATCTCTTTACCCACTGCAAACCTGAACAGTGGAACAAGCTTTGAGTTCAATGTCAGGAGGTGGTTATTTATGGCAATGGAGGATGTAAATTGCCATGTGAGTAAACGTTATAGATGGGGTTAGATAGTTTCTTAGTTTCCAGCGTGCTAGGTTCATCCAGTTAGGGAGTGCTGCCTTCTCCCTCTGGTGGTGACCCTTTAGCTAAGGGGTTATGTTTCGCCTTCCTTCACCTAGTCCAAGTACTGAGAAAAATCAGTCCCACTGTAACAAAGATCTGTTTCCTTGTTTTCATATTCTAATTAAAACCTCCTTATTCCTTCTGTTTTATGAAGAAAACAGATTCAGGGTCCTTAGAATCTAGGAACAAACCTGAGCTATTGGGAAGAGTTAATTAAAGAGAAAAATAATAGTAGGAGAGTGGGAGAATTTGATTTTCCGTATAGCAATATGTAAAATTTTTTTTTACTAGAATGAAAGGTGCAGTTTGAACTTAAAATTACAGAAGCTAAATTTGAAGAGTCTTAATATGTATGTAAGTAACTTATATAGAATGGAAACAGCCTAATTAGATATTTTTAATCCAGTATATCTAGTGGGGAGACAAGACAGGTAAAATTAAATTAAGAGTTGAAAGTAACATAAGTTAAAATTACCAGCTCATCAGTCTGCCCTTATCAGAGTTTGTTGATCAGATAATCTCTAGCTGGCTGGATGAAGTATCTGGCTGATTTAATCAGAGAATCCCCTTCCCCCACTACATCTTGGTTTTTATGAAGAATAGAGGACAAAAAGATATAGCTTTTTTTCTTTCCCCCTGATGTCTGTATTATTATGTGTCTACTGAAATGAGCCCGCCCAGGATATTCTATAAACAGCTGCACCAAGAAAATTAGTGAAAAAATTGCTGTTATTAGTTTGATTGACAGTTAATAGATAGCCTAAACAGTGAACACTGTTATGTTCTGTATAATTTAGTACAATCCTCTCTAGTCTGTAGCTGAAGCATGCAATTAGGGCAACAGTGATGGCTCGGAACATTTCACATTTTGCACTCTATTTGAATTCAATTCGTAAATAAATTTCTTTTATGTGTAGCAGTACATTTAAAATACTAGACTTTGGTAAATTAAATTCTGTCTGTAGCATTTGCTATTAAGTGTTGTTGATACATTTAAAAATAGGTTCATTCCAGAGTTGAAAAATAGTCAGCTTAAAATTTATTTGTAACATCATTTTGGCAGTGAACCTTCCTATCTGGTTTAATATGCACTGTAGCTAATACAATTTCATACAAAAGATCTGTAAAAATTATTTTTCTTTGTGATGCCATATACCAATGTTTGGATGCAAAGAGTGATTTGAGGCTTGTGATCTAGAAATTCCAGAATTAGAAGTTAACACAGCTAATTTTCTATATTAAGTCCTGTGGTTTTTGATATAAAACAATAATACTGGACCATGAATGTTAATAGTAAAGCTATAGTAACCTAAGGTAATACAGAATGCATTTATATTTCCGTATGGTTTCTGAACACCCATGTAGAGGAAGAGCTTTGATAACTGCTGTGGACACTGATGTTGCAGTCAGTGAGCTATATATATAGATGAACCTCTGCATACCTATAGGCTGTCAAAGACCTTTTTGAAATAATGCGTCATTGCAAAAAGGTCATTCACTGTGAGACTGACTTGTTTTTCTAAGCCAGATTGTTTCAGTTTTGTTTAAAATGAGTGTGGTTTTTTTTGACAGGAATACTTCTAGATTGTATTATACATTTCAGCCTACTAAATTCTTACTTCCCCCTTTTCTACTTCTTTATTTTGTATTTCTGTATTTTCTACATCTGTAATATTGAATATTACGTATTCTGTCTTTGAGATAATTAAATATTTCTCTTGCATTTACTCATTTAAATAACTCATTTTCTGAGCATTGAGAAATTAGCATTAGCTGGAAGTTAAGAATATGAGTCCAAACACTGCATTGTTTCCATAAAACTAAAGTTCATTATATAAGAGGCTGCTTTTCATAAAATCAGGTTATTGAGCAATATCTCTTTTCAGTGAGTAAAGGCACCTGAAAAGCTTAGTTCTTTTCTTTACAAACAAACAAACAAAAAACACCTGGAAGTATAAAAGTGCTTTTTAAAACTGGATTGATTTACCTCATCTGTGGCGTGGTGGTCATTGTGGTGCTGCTAGAAAATATTTGGACTGTTTGAATATGTATTTTGAAGTTATTCTGAGTTTACTTCTGGAATCTCCTGGTGCACGCTCATGTGTATTGTCCTGCTTTTTATTTTAAACAAAAATATTCCTTATCACAAAAATAATTGCATTAGTAAGAAATAGTGAACAATTTAAACAACTACAGAAAATCTGTCTGAATTAAAAAGATTAGATATAGGCTATAACCTGGAGAATACCTGAAGCATAATGCATGCCTAAGCGTGTTACACTCTGATGTCCATGAGATACTAATATTCATTGAGACTTCCTTTATTTAATCCAGTATCTTGTTCTCAAACAAGGTGATAATTAGGAAGTTTTGCAGTCATGTTTAACTGGGTTTTATATTTTTTTCAGTGAGGAAAAGACTGAGCAGTTGCTTGACTGTAAACAAGAACTTGAACAGATGGAAGCTGAACTAAAGAGACTTCAGCAGGAGGTATGGGCTTTGTAAATCTATTGTTTGTTTTTTTAAAAAAAAAAGACGGGCTAAAAAAATTGCCACTACCGGAACAATATTATTTGTTTGTTTCTTTTATCATGGTATTAGGAAGTAGTTTTCATGCTTTTTAAAAATATATTTTGTTTCTTATACTCTGAATATGAACTTGTATAATTTACAAATTTATTTAGACTAGTATGCTGGTAGAAAATTCTGAATTAGGTTACTGTTTCTTCTCTAACTTTTTTTTATTTCCATGTTCAAGATGCTTATCACCACCATATCCTGTAAGTGTACATGTGCAGACTTTTTCTTAAAAACAATCCACTCAAATTTTGGCTGTTTTCCTTTATACTTTGAATCTGTGTAGATAATGAGGGAGAGCATGATTCACTTTTTCTTAGGCTGTTGTGTTTATATAATTATTGGGGATCAGTTGATAATTTAAACTGTTAAAGAAATGTTCTGAAATTTACAAAAGTATATATACCTCTCCTTGAAAAAGACCAGTACAATATTCTTGGAAATGTATTATCTTGGTGCAGCCTCTAAATTGTTTTTTTCTTTTTTTAACATACCTTTCTCAGAATTAAGTTATGATACCCCTCTGCATTACTCCCTATTGAAATAATGAAGCAGCCACATTATCCTTCGGCGTGTACTGTCCAGTATTCTTTTTTTTCAGCTGATGACTTCACAGCAATTGTTTTTTCCTTCACGGAGCTCCCTCAAAATGAGTTGCAGTTGTTTGATAATGAAGACTTTCAGGACTAATGTTAATTAATTTGTTCAGATAGGAAAAGAGTACACTTTTCTAGAAGCTTGAAATGCTCTTTCCCGCATTAAAATGTAAAAGCTTGCATTTTGCAGCTAGTGTTTATACTGTCAACATTTATGTTGTGTTAGATAGTGAGGAACAGGTGCTTGAAAAACAATCAGATGGCTAAAGCAGCTCATTTATTAGGAGGTCTGATGTCTTCAGCAGTGACCTCATACTGTGAGTCTGAAAAACTCTGAAAGACATTTCTCAAAAAAGAGGGACAAGAGAAATAGGAAAGGACTTCATATTGATTGTAGACTCTTGTCTGAGCTTGTTCTTTATTTCCTAAAAATGCCTCTGAATTTGAAATGGAGGGGGGAAGATGCTTTGCAGAAGAGCATTTCAATAAGACATGAAGCTTAGTTTTATCAATATTTTTGGTGGGTTATTTTTTTGTTTGTTTTGTTTTGCCATTTCCTCAGTGCTTCTAAATGGAAGCAAAGACCAGTCACAGCTGCTTATGCAGCTGTGATAAATGCATGAAGTAGCAAAACTTAACATTTTATTTCTCTTTTTGTGGTGTGTGTTCTGAAGCAGACATCATAGTATTTGGAGAGCTTATGTGAAAAGTGAATGTTTTGCATTTGTTTTCACCATTGCCTGTATTGTGAATTGCCTATATGAAGTACTAGCTAGAACGTTTTTAACAAGTTGGATAAACACACTGCAGTTGTAGTTAGCCAGTGATGTTTATTTTGACAAATAAATATTCATCCAGGTTGCTGGTCAATACTAGTCTTTAATTATTGAGCAACTAGAGATTAGAATTTCTCTGTGCAGGAACCTGAGGTTTGAACAGGAAGTCAGAAATGGTCATCTTCCTTTCAATGAGAAAAACATTTGTAGAAACATTCTGTGGCTGAATTCATAAATTATGTACAAATTAAAAATAGCAAATGACCTCACTGGGATGTCAGTGAACCTCAGCTTGGTAACATATCTTATTGTTTATGTGTGTAGACAATGGTCACAGAAAATAACACTTCTGGACTCAAGTATTTTTCTCTGTTTTCATAGAGAAATATTCCAGAGATTTAGACTTACAAAGATTAAATCTTAATAACAGTTGATTGTTATAACATTATTTACCAAAGGTGATTTTTTTTTTACCTAATTTTTTATGGACTTTTGAAATCCTGCTTTGCTTTAGTAGCCTGTAGTCAGTACTCAAGAGATACTGATACTTTTGTATTATGAAGTCACTGTGGTAAAAGTCAATTGCTATGATGAAAGTCTTTTTCATGCAAGATACATTAAGAATATTAGTTCTTAATGTAATACATTTAAAGTAAAAACATACTCTGTGCTTATATACTTCTAGTACACGTGCAGAGTGGTAGTTAGAAAATAATAGCAGTCAAGTCTGTGATCTTTATCAAAATCTTCAAAGGATTTTCAGGATTGTATGCTTGTATATTTCTGTGACCACAGCAGTGCTATTTTAAACATTTTTAGGTATTGAGAAGAGGTAGAGGATCTAACTGTGTATCAGTGAGGATGGAGAAAATGTTCATGGGATTTAATACTCTTCTTTAATTTCTATGTTTTCTAGAACATGAATTTACTCTCCGAGGCCCGTTCTGCCAGAGTGTATAGAGATGAATTAGATGCTCTTCGTGAGAAGGCAATTCGAGTCGACAAGCTTGAAAGTGAAGTCAGCCGGTATAAAGAGAGGCTGCATGATATTGAATTCTACAAAGCTAGAGTGGAGGTATATTATGGAAAATACTGAATAGCCATAATTTTTGTTTACTGTGGCTTTTTTAAAGTTATTTTGATGACTTAAACATTGGGACATGGAAACAGTATCATAGCTTCTTACTCTGGGATATGTAAATAATCAGTCTTTATCATAAATTACAGTTTTTACATAAGACCCCTGTGTCTAATCCCAGGCAGTTTCATTTGAAGTCAGCCGTATTCACCATAACTCTAAGCTGGCAAGACCAATCGGAGAACCTTGGTTTAGGATATATACTATGTGATGAGGAAGCCAGAGAGGGAGTTGATTAACAATATACTGTAACTGTAATAGTTCTTTTCTCTTCTGTAAGTCTTCTCACAAAAGGCAGATTTCTAAATAAAGTGTTCAAGAAATAGTGGCTCAGCAAATGCTAAATGAGTATAGAATGACAACATTCTATGGATAAGCGCATTGACACCAGACAGGAGATTGTTAAATTTGTCATGAATTAGTTAAGAAATCATCAACATGCAGGGTTTATTAGGCATTCATTCTGTCTGTAAATAGCAAATTTGTTGGGCAAATGTGAAGGTGGCAGGATTTGGGAATGAAACAATTACTTGTGGTAGTCAAAGCTAATGAAAGTTTTAAGGAAATTTCAAGATGTGCATTAAAGAAGACAACCCCTAGAAAAGTGGGGAGAACTTGAAATGAATGTTTATTGGAAAAAAATAATTTGTATGAATAATAACTAGTTTGAAGATGTTTCTTTAGGGAAAAAATGATCCAAAAGCAGACAAGATACTAGGCTAAACTATGATGCACAGTTGCAGAATATTATTTTATGTAATTTTCACATTTAATGTGGATTCTTAGAGTCACAAGGTTGGATGGGTGTCTCGGAAATTCATTCAGTCCAGCTTTAAAAACACAGGATATTTTTTATATACCTCTACCACTCCAAACAAAAGCTTGGCATTAATCTGTTTTTTAAGACCTGAGTGGTGAAGTATCCACAACCTTTCATAGCAGCTTTTTTTCTTCTCTGAAGACTGAGACATGTCATATGTCCTCTCTCCTAGTTCTTTATGCTCTACGGCCCTACAGAATTCTGCCTTATAAGGTGTGTTTTTCTGTTTTCTGGGTTCGGTCGTAATTCATACCTTGCTTAAAATCGGGTTCCTAAAACTGGATCTTATACTCCAATTATGGCCTTACCAGTTTGGAATACTGTGGAAAGATTACTTTTCTATACACTTTCTCATATAGTAACTCAAAAGCAACATCAAATCATTGTGATCTGTGGTAACATCCAGATCTTCATCATACAGATCTGCTGTCTAGCCATGATATGATATGATATCCCCAATATTCTAGTTATCATATCTGAAAAATTTTGTAATACTAAATGAAAAGATGGTTACAGACTGATGATACAGCATCCTCTGGAAAGAGACTTCTTTCTCAACAGTGTTTAAGTTAAAACCTTTCTTAAAAGAGCTCAGGGGCAGAGTTCCAATGACGTGTTTTACATTCTCAAAGTTTTCCTGTTATCTTTATATACTGTGAGAGGTTAGTATGCATTGGTCTTCTGGAAAGTCAGGTACTGAGAGTGGTGAGCATTATCATTAGCCTGCGTGCATATGGGAAGATCTCTGTGAGCTATTTGAAACCATCTTACATGAATGACTTCATAAGCTGTGTATATTTACTACTGTTATAAGAAGGACCGAGAGCATATGGCTTTAAAAAAAAAAAAAGAGACCAGTGTGCAAGACTTGAAAACAATGTTTAAACTACTAAAAAACTAAAATTTGTTTACGTGTTTTGTAGCTTGTAAGCTATCTGTTTTTCAAACATGCATAAATAGAGACAGATACTAATTTGTTGGGTTTGCTCCATAATAATAAGTTAATATTTGTAGGGAAGAGTATAATGGGTCAATATTTGTTATATTCAGTGATCTCTTTGTTAGATTTTGCAGCCAATTGCACGCTGAAGTCTGAAAAAAAAACCTTTGTCATGAGTAAAAATGCCAAGTATATGTTTTACGTGTTATTTTCATCCAACACCATTAGAAAAAGTGTGGAAAAAATAAAGCTGTTTAGGACTTCTGAATATGGTTGGTTGAATTCTGAGAATGCATGTGTTTTCATTTTCAGCATCATTTCCTGATTTTGGGCTTAAGTACATTTGCTCAGTTGCCTCTAAACTTGATTATGGTCTACAGAAAATTTCTCTAAGTCTTGTTCTCCATATTCTACAACACAAAGATTGTGGAGTTCAATCTGATAATAAAATAAGTCAGGACTGAAAGGAGCACCTGCATCAGTCTCCAGTCTTTGATGGTGGCCAATAGATGAAAAGTAAAAACAAAACAAACAAACAAACAAAAAAAACCAAAAAACCAGGGCAAGCACTTGGTGATACTTAATCTCCCCAGCCTCCAGTAGTCTCTGAACAAGAAAATCTTACTCAGAGGTGGTAACTTTGAGGTTTTTGGCCTTCTCTTCCATGAATTAGAGTTTAGAGAAATAAAAAAAGGGTTTATGATCTTTGGAAAAGAGGGCAGGCCACTCAGGAGGACTATAAGGATGTTGTAAGGATGTATAGGGACAAAATTAGAAAGGCCAAAGCTCATCTGGAGCTCAATCTGGGCTAATGCTGTTAAAGACAATAGAAAATGTTTTTATAAATTAACACAAAAAGGAGGACTAAGGAGAATCTCCGTCCTTTACTGGATGCGGGGGGAAACTTAGTGACGAGAGATGAGGAAAAGGCTGAGGTGCTTAATGCCTTCTTTGCCTCAGTCTTTAGCAACAAGACTGGTTGTTCTCTGGGTACTCAGTACCCTGAGCTGGTGGAAGGGGATGGGGAGCAGGATGTGGCCCTCATAATCCACGAGGAAATGGTTGGCGACCTGCTACAGCACTTAGATGTATGCAAGTCAATGGGGCAGGATGGGATCCACCCGAGGGTGCTGAGAGAACTGGCGGAAGAACTGGCCAAGCCACTTTCCATCATTTATCAGCAGTCCTGGCTATCAGATGAGGTCCCAGTTGACTGGCGGCTAGCAAATGTGACGCCCATCTACAAGAAGGGCCGGAGGGTAGACCTGGGAAACTATAGGCCTGTCAGTCTGACTTTGGTGCCGGGGAAGCTCATGGAGCAGATTATCTTGAGTGTCATCACGCGGCACTTGCAGGGGAAGCAGGCGATCAGGCCCAGTCAGCATGGGTTTATGAAAGGCAGGTCCTGCTTGACGAACCTGATCTCCTTCTATGACAAAGTGATGCGCTTGGTGGATGAGGGAAAGGCTGTGGATGTGGTCTACCTTGATTTCAGTAAGGCTTTTGACACCATTTCCCACAGCATTCTCCTCGAGAAACTGGCTGCTCTTGGCTTGGACTGGCGTACACTTCATTGGTTTAGAAACTGGCTGGATATCTGGGCCCAAAGAGTTGTGGTGAATGGAGTGAAATTCAGTTGGAGGCCAGTCACTAGTGCAGTCCCCCAGGGCTCAGTACTGGGGCCAGTTCTCTTTAATATCTTTATTGATGAACTGTGTGAGGTTGAACAAGGCCAAGTGCCGGGTCCTGCACCTGGGGCACAACAACCCCAAGCAGAGCTACAGGCTGGGAGATGAGTGGTTGGAAAGCTGCCTGGCAGAGAAGGACCTGGGAGTATTGGTTGATAGTCAGCTGAATATGAGCCAGCAGTGTGCTCAGGTGGCCAAGAAGGCCAACAGCATCCTGGCTTGCATAAGAAACAGTGTGGCCAGCAGGTCTAGGGAAGTGATTGGCCCCCTGTACTTGGCTCTGGTGAGGCCGCACCTCGAGTGCTGTGTTCAGTTTTGGGCCCCTCACTACAAGAAGGACATGGAGGTGCTCGAGCGAGTCCAGAGAAGGGCAACGAAACTGGTGAGGGGTCTGGAGAACAAGTCTTACGAGGAGCAGCTGAGGGAGCTGGGGTTGTTCAGCCTGGAGAAGAGGAGGCTCAGGGGCGACCTTATCGCTCTCTACAGGTACCTTAAAGGAGGCTGTAGCGAGGTGGGGGTTGGTCTGCTCTCCCACGTGGCTGGTGACAGGACGAGGGGGAATGGGCTAAAGTTGCACCAGGGGAGGTTTAGGTTGGATATTAGGAAGAACTTCTTTACCGAAAGGGTTGTTAGGCATTGGAATAGTCTGCCCAGGGAAGTGGTTGAGTCACCATTCCTGGAGGTCTTTAAAAGACATTTAGATTTTGACCTTAGTGAAATGGTTTAGTGGAGGACTTGTTAGTGTTAGGTCAGAGGTTGGACTCGGTGATCTTGGAGGTCTCTTCCAACCTAGATGATTCTGTGGTTCTGTGAATTAAATAACTTCTCAACACATGTAAGCTTTTTCATCTTAGCAATCATAGGGCAATAAATTCCACAATTCAAATATGTGGTATGCAAAATACTTCCTTCTGCTTTTTTTTTTTTTTTGAACCTCAGGCCTTTAATTTTTATTTCAGGTCAGCCTTTTAGTTGTAGTCCATGCACTTGCAGCGCATCTTTCCAGGTTACATCTCAAATCACAGAGATATTTATGGTTTCATAGAATAATAGAATGGCTTGGGTTAGAGGGACCTTAATTATCATCTAGTTGCAACCCCCCTGCCATATGCAGGGATGCCACCCAGTAGATTGTTCAATTCTGATTATCGACAGCTTATTTATTCTTAATGCTTCTCTCTCTCTTTTTTGTTTCTCTCAGGTTATGTAAATTTTTCTGTATGCTACACTTATATGAAATTGCTGTAAATCTGTTTTTAAAGCGTCTGTTACAGCTTTGAAAAGAACGTTTCAGCATTTCTAAAACTAGGTAGCATCAAATTGTATTAATTGTTGTTGTTGCTCTTATAGGAGTTAAAGGAAGACAATCAAGTGTTGCTAGAAACAAAGACAATGTTGGAAGATCAGCTGGAGGGGACACGAGCCCGTTCGGATAAATTACATGAGTTAGAAAAAGAGAATCTACAATTAAAAGCTAAATTACATGATATGGAGATGGTAAGTGTAAATGGAGGATGAAAAAGACTACTGATATTCTATGAAGTTTATTTGCACTTTTAATAAAATAAGGCATTCTGATTGAAATGGCGTGGGAGAAGAGAAAGCTCTGTCCTAATTTAAACGTTTTTCACATAGGTTTTCCTACAGCAGTCTTGGTTCTGCCTAGGGAGGTAAAAATCGCAAAGGCAATACTCTTCCTAAAGGCAATACAGTGTTTAATCAGATAGCTAAAATAAGATGATAAGGCATATGGAGACTCAGTAGTAAGAAGGATAGGATCAAATCTTTTGGAGCTAAAGATAGTTTGTTGTCACTTAAATACTTGGATAAAAGAGATAATTCGTGTTCCAAATTCTAACAATATAGTGACATATTTTTCAGAATGTTTGTCCCAAAATAATTTGTGTTTTTAACACTTTCTTTCACCAGAAGTAAATATTGTAAAAGATAGGATTGTGATTTGCCAGTTTTGTGGGTGGGTGTTTATTTTTGTATGTTGTTGTAGTTGTTTTTAATAAGTTTTCCTTAAGGGTCAAGAGATTGCCACCCCCTATTTGCTTTCATCTTCTGAAAATTTTGAGATTTTTATAGCTGCAGTTAGTTCATGTAAAAGTAGCATGTATTGGGAGAGGGACTGGGAAAGAGTTGGATGAGACTCTTTCATTGTGGACCCAGTCCTGTTATAGCTTTTTGTATGATAGTAGTATTATGGTAGTCTAGAGAAGATTAAATTTTGTTTCTCTATATGTGCTTGTTTTTTGTGTGTGCTACCAAGCTGTGCTTATCATGTGTACTTTCTTTCCTAATATTCTGAGAGAAGTGAACTTTGAAAAAGACCAAACGGAGTCATATCCATAGGTTATGCTGAGAATAAGTTCTTCTCTGCATATTTTTCTTTAATGTTTGTCATGCTCCTGTTCTAGGTCCTCCATAATTTTGTCTTTTTTCCCTGTCTCACTGTGCATTAACAAATCAGAAGATGCACTTTGCATTTGTCTGTGGCATACTTGATAGTATAAAAAATTGTGCACGTTGAGACATAGCTTTTTCTAAAGTTACACATGAAATAATTTTTAAGGAGCGTGATATGGACAGAAAGAAGATTGAGGAACTCATGGAGGAAAATATGACTCTAGAAATGGCTCAGAAACAAAGTATGGATGAATCGTTGCATCTCGGCTGGGAACTTGAACAGATAAATAGGACTACTGAACTTTCTGAAGGTAAGCATAGTAATACTTGCAAACTGCTAAAAAGTGAAAAAAAATAAAGTTGGAAGTGGAGCAGTATTAGGAATTCACAGCTCCTGATCTCTATAGTACAGGATCTTTTGTCCTCTGGAGAAAGTTGGCAGTTTTGGGGTTGTTTCATTTCGGTTGTCATCTTTTTTGTTGTGGTTAGTTGGTTTTTGTTTGTTTGCTCAGTCATGTATGTCCATGGAGGTGGACCCTAAATTAAAAGTTTCTGTTCCTGTAACTCTTGTTCACTTCAGCAGAGATGTAAAACCCATAAATACCGTGGAGTTAAAATGGGTTGCCATTCAAGCATCTATACTCTGTAGTACAGATTGGGAATCTTCTTGCTTTACTATTCTCAAAGTTATGAAAGATTTGTTAAGGTTTCTCAGAGTAATTGTTTGCAGAAACATCTATGGAAAAAATTTTGATCCTTCCAGTATAGAATGCTTGGTCACAACTGGATTGCATACAAAGGATTTGAGGCAATTGGGGAAGATATCTTCAGCTGCAGGAAATCTCTGTCATGATTAGGAACTGTAGGATGTGTAGAACATTTATTTCTATGCATATGTAGTGTTATCTGTTGGGTAAGGAAAATGGGTCACTGATCCTAACTAGCCTTATTCAGCAGAAAAGCATTGGAGAATCATCATAGGCTTCTAAATCCCCTAACTCTAAAAACGCAAAGTCTGTCTGTGAAGAACTCCAGGTAATAATAAACTTAAATTACTTTTTTTTTTTTAATGGTGTTTTAATAGTGCCACAGAAATCACTTGGTCATGAAGTAAATGAACTGACATCAAGCAGATTACTGAAGTTGGAAATGGAAAACCAAAGTTTGCTGAAGACAGTGGAAGAATTACAAAATGCAGTGGGTTCTGTAGAAGACAGTAGTTCAAAGATTCTGAAAATGGAAAAGGAAAACCAAAGACTTAACAAAAAGGTACTCACCAGTGTATGTTTGAATTATCGTGTATTAGTTGCCTAATGTTGCTTGCTGTTTTATTTCTAACAGGTAACTTTATAAATTGCCATTATTTTGAATAAAGCAAATATTGCTAGTGTCTAAATAGTGTTATGGTGCTTATAAACTTAGAGTAAAAAAGAATACAACTTCTGCAGGAATGTTTTTCTATTTTTAATTGTTTTTCATTAATACATGATCACTTTATTCAGAAAGCGCTTTTATCAGTAAGGAAGAAAATCAATGTGTTAATGTAGGGACAGTGAATAATGAAAGTATTTTATGATGCTTGATAAAATTATTTTTAACTTTGTAATTATTAAGCAGGGGAAACTATGTTTACATAGAGATATCAGCCAGTATTCACCTATGCAGAAAATTTGGTCATGTTGTTGTTCGTTACTGAGAAAAGAGAGAAGATGGGCCAAGCAATTGAGCAAGTGAATGAAGAAAATTACTTAGATATATCTGTGCTAGTCTACACTATTTTACTCTACAAATCATATATCAGGTCGTATAATTCAGTCAATGATTATTATAGGGAATAAAAATTGGGAAAAAAAAAAAAAAGAGACTACAGTGGGGTGAAATGTCTAAAGTTTCTGAAATACCGATGTGTGGTGGTTTTACCGGACTGGGCAGCTGAACACCACAACTGCTCTCTCACTCTCCCTCCTTAGATGAGGAGGGGAAGAAGTAAAGGAAAGAACAACTCACGGGTTGAGATAAGGATGATTTAATTAAAGGAAAAAAGAAATAATTATTAAGGAAAGATTGTTATTAATTAAACAATTTAATTAAACAATTTAACTAAATTAACAATTTAACTAAAGGGGAAAAAAAGGGAAAGGGGAAAAGGGAGGGGGAAAGGGAAAACTAAACAAAACAAGTAAAGGCTATGTGGAAGTGCAGAAGAAAGAAACTACTCTCTACTTCCCACAAATGAGCGATGCTTGGCCACATCCTTGAAGCAGGGCCTCAACGCACGTAGCCGGTGTTCGGGAGGAGGACAGACGTTTTCACAATGAGAGCCCACCCCTCCCCTCTTCCTCCTTTTTCCACTTTTTATTGCTGAGTGTGACATCATATGGTATGGAATATCCCTTTGGTTGGTTTAGGTCAGCTGCCCTGGTGATGTTTCTTTTCTCACATCTTTGCCCACCCCTAGGGGGGTTAGAGAGAGTCCTGATGCTGTGCCAGCACTGCTCAGCAGTAGACACAACACTGGTGTGATACCAGTGCTGTTTTAGCTACAAGTGCAGAGCACAGCACTGTATGGGCTGCTGCAGGGAAAGTTAACATCCCAGCCCAACCCAGTACACGATGTCAGACATTAGATTATTGTTGAAGATAGAAGAGGTAATAATTTAAAAAAAATCCCTTCTCTATTTTATACTTCCATGCTATTTCTAATTTCTTAAAAATACATTTTTTTGCAGCAGCAGCCTATGTGCTGCTTTGAGATTTTGTACAATACAAGGAAGACAGTTAGGAGAGTACAAAAGAAGGGAACAGGTTTAAGAAACAAGCAGTAGTAAGTCTTCATAATTGTCTGATACTGTTCTTACAACTTGGGATGTCTGGCAACATGTCCTTTTTCTCAGCTGACCCTACAAAACATTGTTCTGCATTGTGACTACTTCAGCAAAATGTGTGAAGTTGAACAAAATGTTTATTATGGATCTTCTGTGCATAGTCTGTTTCTATCTGGACATGCTTTCTCTTCAAGCAAACTGCTAATATAGAGTCTACACTACACTAAAATGAGCTAGACACAGTGACCGCAGGAACTCTACTCTGTGTCCAGTTGGCAGACAGACCAGCTGAGACAGTTGAGCAAGCTGTGGATAAATTTGGTTCCCACAGGGTGTCTGACTGCATCTCTGCCTAAGTGATTGAGCCAGTTCCTTCTCCGTTGCAAAAAATCAACGAAAGTGCCAATATCCCTGTAAAAGATGCATTGCTCTGTTAAGCAAGGGATCAGGACAATCTTAATTTTGGAGAGAGAGGGAAGTGGAAAACTGGTCAATCATCAGTGTTCTCAGCCGAAGTGAAACTATTCAGGTTCTGACTTAACTGATGTCATGCTTTTTGCCTACTTGCAACCAATAAATTCTTCTGTGGAATAACACATTCTATTCTGCCATCTTTCTGTCATTTTTATTTCTCACTATTTTTTACCAGCAAGTTAAGGTGTAACTCAGATAATTTCTTTCTGGAAATATTGTGCCCTGCTTGTAGTCTGATTTACGTCTGGACTCCTCTAGCATTGGGAAATGTGGAGCGTGGGTTGACATAGAATATAATCTTTCCAGCAGATGATTGTTTAATGTATATGTTGCTTCTAAGTTACTAATTTTGACTTAGATGTGACAGAAAAATCACACTTGGTGACTGTCACCTGCAAACAATTTTGCTGTCCGGTGACATTATGGGAGTTGTAACCATGTTACAAAATAAACCTGTGTATTGAAGTCATAAGTAATCATCATAAGTATCTCTTGAAGTGTTTAAGATGAAATAACATTCAGCTCAGCCCTTTTAAGTTGAAAGGGAGGTGGAGTAGCAGTATAAGCCTCACTGAAATATATTTTTTTTCTTTTTTAAAAGGGTGCTTGGGGAAATATCCAAAACCTAATAAAATCTGACCATTTTTTTTAAATGAAAAAGTCGCTTATAGATATATTTTTTCTAAACCAGGAGAGAAGATGCTGTTAGAAGTAATTTTTTCCTAAAAGAGATGAATTGTTTCAGAGAATAGAAGGTTTCATGTTATTCATTCCTTTAACTTGCTTTACTCATTGTTATAAGACTCCCTTCAACCCAGCTAAGAGTAACGCTATGATCATTTTCAAGTAGATTTTTAAAAAAATTATTTCTTTTCCTCTAGCTTGAAGGGCTAGAGAATGAAATTAGCCAAGAGAAACAAAGTCTGCAGAACAGTCAAAATTTGAGTAAAGATTTGATGAAGGAAAAAACACAGCTTGAAAAGACACTTGAGGCACTTCGAGAAAACTCAGAGCGACAAGTGAGTAACAGAATTAAGTGTTAATGCAGCATTGTATTGTTCTCCTTTTGTACTTCTCTATAGGCATAAAGGGATTGCAAATGTAGCAGATTTGCCAAAAGGACATACCTGCACCAAAACCGTTTGTATGAGACCTGCAGCCAGGGAGAGTCATGACTCATTTTAAGCAGAGGCTTTACTGTTAGTTTTAGAACTTTTTAGTGTTTAGTAATGCTTCTGTGGTTTTCATGGGCTATGCATTTGCTGTAGTTGCTTAGAGGTTGTAGCACAGCCAAAACAGAAAATTGGGAACTTTGGAGTTAGGCCAAACACCTCTCAGTGGAGGAAAACAAGTTCCAGGCAGCTGTTCAGTGTTTGAAGTAATGCTGGAGTACTACTGAGAACTACAGCAGCCTGTCCATTGAGGGGACGTGACAAAGACCAGTGTATCCAAGCTGGTTTGTTTGTTCTTCTGCTGTGCCACTTACCTTCAAAATTATCTGAGGCAGCTTCCTGACAGTCCTTTACGTTAGAATGTTTGCTAGGTGAGGCTTGCAGGTAGATGACAGAATTTGTTATTTTGATCGTCCAAAATAGGAATTTGTGTCTTTGTAAAAGATTTGGGCCGTATTTGGGAGGTACTAAATGTCACTGATGTCTGCACTCACTATATAACAAATATACTTTTAGAGCTTTTTCAGATTAGAAGTATATTTATCTTTTTATGAATTCTACTGATATTTCTTGATCAGATCAACAGTTTTTGGCTTAACTGAAAATATAAAAGTACACTATTTTGGAATACAGAATATTGTAAAAATTCTGAAAATTTGTGCAGGACCAATTTAATCAGAAAATCAAATTCCAGCCCTAACAACAACAAAAATGCTCATTATTGAAGCTTTACTTTCATTTAAAGACAAGTGGGGATAACTTGAAAGCAAAACTACCTTGTCTTGTTTAGATGTTCATTATTAAAATAATTGATTTAGACATTGTATTTGAAGTGTATTCCAGGGAAAAGGGACTAAAACTTTCTAGAATACTGTAATAGGTTGTAAATCCCAGTTCAACTATTAAAGATAAATGTGGTGTTTTCAATGTGTTGAAGTAGGACTGACACTTCAGTGGGGCTAATTCTATTTTAAAACTACGTACTTAGGAGCTGTGCTGAGTTAGCAGCATCTTTTGTGTCTTTTACAAATCCTATGCTGAAACTTTTTGGGAGGGACTCCCTAAAGTACATTTGATTTTTGTCAAAAACATGGAGGCATTGATCATGATATTTTTGTTAAGTTTGGATTATGGAAGCTGAATTCATAGAAAGTAATTATATATGTTCAGTAAGATAGCAATTTATGTAAAGAACCGTTAAAAAAAAAAGGGGGGGTTTAGACACCTTTTTAATAATTTTAGAACAGATAGCCATTTCCAGGATCCAAGTTGCAAATCCTGTTATTAATAGCTATATTCAGACTTAAATATGAAAGAACAGTCTATAATTTTCTCAGTCACTGTTTTTCATTGCAGCTAGCATTTTCACTTTTCTCCAAAGCAGTGTGTTGTTGAAATGCCCCTTATGATACATGATTTGTGTTTTCCTAAATATTGATCTAAACAGTTTTCTGCAATTTGTAGTCTGCCATTCAATACTCAAATCTAAGTAATTCAAATTGATATGAAGTAACTCAATAAAAATAAAATAAAAAATCAAGATACAAAAGCTACATTTGACCTTAAAGTAGATCTGGAAATATGTTTCCTAAGAAAATAATTCAGTCCTGTCAATGATTTACTTTCTTTGGAGGCTGTTTTGAAGCAGTATGTCCCTTTTTAACTGAAAAATGAATGAAGCTTTGTGTTTGTTCCCAAAATGTGATTTACTATGATCAGGATGCCTTCATATCCAACAGATCAGCGCTGTTTTTTCAAGTGAAATAAAAATAATACTTTTGGAGTTCTCTCACCTGCTTTCATCTCAAGTTTGGTTTAGAACTTGACTGCAGTTTTGTTTTTTGTTTACATGTTTCTAGGAGAGAGCTATCTGGAAATTACATAGTTTAAGGAAAATAAACTAGATCTGAATAAACACAAATGAAAAGGAAATGAAGCTAAGAAATAGATACAGCTTTATTCTGTTTTGTATTTTGTTAGTTTTATTTCTGTGTCATCTTCTGTCCAAGAGGAAGGTCTTTGAGGAGTCAAATTGACTTAGGATTTTACTGTCAAACTCTCACCTGGGTTCATATGCAGTGTTTGTAAGGCTGCAAATAAATATCAGTAGTGTAAGAAGAGAAAATCCTATTAAAAACCCTACAGTAAAAGGGAAATATGTTGTAATCTTAGTATCTTAGTAGCTTTCAGTTTATATATGGAATTGGTTATTTGTCGGCATGTTGCTTACTAGAGTTTACATTTTTTCCCCAAAATTAGATTAAGCTATTAGAACAAGAAAATGAACATTTGAATCAAACTGTAGCTTCTCTAAGACAACGCTCACAAATCAGTGCTGAAGCGAGAATGAAGGAAATTGAAAAAGAAAATAAAATTCTTCATGAGTCTATTAAAGAAACCAGTAGTAAGTTAAATAAGATTGAATTTGAGAAAAAACAAGTGAGAAAAGAACTGGAACATTATAAAGAGAAAGGGGAGAGAGCAGAAGAACTCGAGAATGAGCTGCATCATCTGGAGAAGGAAAATGAATTATTACAGAAAAAAATTACTAACTTAAAAATTACTTGTGAGAAGATAGAGGCCTTAGAACAAGAAAACTCAGACCTGGAGACGGAAAACAGAAAGCTGAAAAAGACTTTGGATAGCCTAAAAAATCTCTCTTTTCAATTAGAATCCTTGGAAAAGGAAAATTCACAACTTGATGAAGAAAACTTAGAATTAAGAAGAACAATTGAATCTTTGAAGTGTACAAGCATTAAGGTGGCACAACTACAATTGGAAAATAAGGAACTGGAGAGTGAAAAGGAACAACTTAAAAAAAGCCTTGAACTCATGAAAGCCTCATTTAAGAAAAGTGAACGCTTAGAAGTCAGCTACCAAGGTCTAGACACAGAAAACCAAAGGTTACAGAAAGCCCTTGAAAACAGCAATAAGAAAATTCAGCAACTAGAAAGTGAATTACAAGATTTAGAGTCTGAAAATCAGACTCTGCAGAAAAACTTAGAAGAGTTGAAAATCTCTAGTAAGCGCCTAGAGCAATTGGAAAAGGAGAATAAGTTGTTAGAACAAGAGACTTCTCAACTGGAAAAAGATAAGAAACAGTTAGAAAAAGAAAATAAAAGACTTCGACAACAAGCAGAAATTAAAGATAGTACTTTAGAAGAAAACAATGTAAAAATTAGCAATCTGGAAAAGGAAAATAAATCTCTATTTAAAGAAATAGTTGTATATAAGGAGTCATGCGTTCGCCTGAAAGAACTAGAAAAGGAAAATAAAGAACTTGTGAAAAGAGCTACTATTGATAAGAAAACCCTTGTCACTTTACGAGAGGTAAATAGAAAGTAGTTACCATTCTTAATGTAATCTGTATTTTGGGGGGGGAAAAAGGTATTATGCATTCATCTGTGTATGCTGTTAGTGTCTTCAGTGGTTACAGTAGGGATGGAGTTACATAATAATAAATACATAATAATAAATGCAGTCACATTACATTTAAATCTGTAAGGTTGCATACAGGCAGTCATGAAGCCTTTGTTAAATTAATGTTTTTCATATTCTTCATCTTAGTATTTGCTTTGGCTACAATGTTGCCCCTTGATCCCAATGATTGAGACCAAATTAGGGAAATTCTTCAGAAAGGAAAGGAGTAAAGAGCTACAGTGAAATCATACTTACGGTGACAATATAATGCCTGATGCTAGCTAAAAGCTAACACTTGGAAGGAAAGGAGAGTTAATGACAGTTAAATTTTAGATAGTAATAGAAGACTTGTACATAGGCAAAGAGAATTAAGACTGCATTATTATATTTGTATAATAACACTGCTTTTTTTTTTTCTGTGTAAGGACTTGGTGAGTGAAAAATTGAAGACCCAACAAATGAACAATGATCTAGAAAAGCTTGCCCATGAACTTGAAAAAATAGGCTTAAACAAGGAGCGTCTCTTGCATGATGAACAGAGTAGTGATGACAGGTGAGAATGTCAAGGCCTATCTACTCAACGAATAGTATAGAATTGAGGGTCTTTTATATTCATAAAGATAAAACAGTTTTACAGACTCTTATTGTGTATATGCTTTGGTTTTAATGCACTGTAATAAGCCAAAAATGGAACTTGAAATTCTTTTAAATTAATAAGGTAGCTGATGTGCTTTTGTGTTTTGTCTCTGGAAATGAATTACTACTTCTTACTACTAGGAATTTTCTTGAAGTGTGTCAGTAGATACAGTTAATATATAATCAAAACTTATGTTCTAGTTAGCAATGGAACAGTAGCAGTAAAAGAAAACAGGCCCGTAGTGAGGCTTATTTCTTTTTGACTGATAGAAACATTATTTACACTTTTGTCACATAATGGTTAGCTTAAACTCTCACTCTTTCCTTGATGCTATTTTCTTCTATTTTTTTCTACCAAAAAAGAAACTGCTTGTATTCCCTCTTATACACGCTGGGATGTATCCAATTCTTGAGTGTCTCCAAAACTTCATACTGGTTCTATCACTCTGCCACACCTGCCGGTATAAAGCAGCTGCTATCCTGACATCTGTTTGCTTTGCTGTATGTTGTGTTCTGTCTTATCCTGCAGGGATTTAGGGAAAAATTGTGACTGGAGAAAAGCAGATTAGTATGGGCTTCTAGCCAATCTTTCTTTCATGATGCTATTCAGTTGTGCCCTTTTTAAATAGGAGAAGGGGAAAAAAAAAACTGGCGTCATGATCTGTTATTACTACTGATTGTCATGAACATGTAGATTTATTTGGGGCCTACTATATCAAAAGAAAACCAGATTACATTTTTATTTTCCTTCAGTTTCCCTTTCTTGTTGCCAGAGCTGTGTTAGTGAGGTAGTGCCAAAATCCCGTATGGAGAATCTGTTGACACCTCTTGTTTTCTGCTGGGGTCTTCAATCTACCTTTCTCAGCTCACAGATGAGGAGTTGAAAAAAAGCCATCAGAGCTTTGACTAGTATGACTTCTTCTGGGGAAAAAATATTATTCTGTAGAGGTGCTTTTAGAAATTACACTCTGTGAAAAGATTTATGAATCTGCGTCTACATTTCAGGCAATGCTGTTAGTCTCTTACAAGTGCTTATACTTCTAAAGATTCAGATGTTGTGGGTTCACTTCTCATTGGTTAGTTGCTTTGGGATGTTATATTAATTACGACTTTGGGTCATGTAATGCTAGTGTTTCCATCACATTTTACAGAATGGTATTATTGGATCTATTAATTGTAATTCAGAAGAAAATTTGGAGTTGACATATCTCCATGGAATTGGGAGTTTTATTCAGGTTTAATTAAAATATAATCTGGAAATGAACTTCTGACATAGTTCTGGCACCTGTTGTGACCTCTTCCATTTCTGTGTGTGATTCCATGTTAGTCAAGAGTGGGAATTACACAAGTGAACAGTTTTCAATTGCCTCACTGCCTTTGGTGCTTTTTTCTCTCCAAGGAGTGCATTTTTTTTTCTGTGTATATATTGACTATTACCTGTTCTTGGCCTGTTTTCTGCTGGTCTTAGTTCACTTGTAACTTGGTACTGCTCAGCTGCACTGTTGTTAAGAACAGCTCGTGCTCAATTATTTGCAGATTGCCTTACAGTAGGAGATAATGCCTCTCTTGAAAAGAATTCATATCAGACTTGATTGTCAAGCACTGACCATGTGAAAGCACCACAGAAGCTGATGGAATATTTGATGATACAGGATATTTGGATGTCAGACTGAGTATGATGTCGTTGGTCAGGCTGATTGGTGGGAAGGTGTGCAGTAAGATTTATGTCTTGAATCTTACGTACCCAAAACATTACCTAAAGCCCACTTCTGAGCTCAGGCTTGTGACAAATAGTTTTAGATGTGAAGGAATTTGGGCTAAGCTACTGTTTTGAGACTCTTCTACAATCAAAATGTAGACTGACCTGTAACAACTGCATGTAGAGCTGGAGGATTGTGAGTGGGAAATACTTGTTTGAAAAGTGGAAAGGTTGATTGGTTTGAAATTGTGCTCTGTGACTATCTTGCCTTTCCAGTATTCTCAACTTTTCATAAATCCAAAAGGTGAGACATTAGCAATTATTTGATCAGGTCTGTAGAAAGCTAAGTTCGTTATTGCCAAAATCACTTCTTGGTGCATTTTTGGTCTGTCTCTCTCGTTTTGGTGACAAATTTAAAAAGCACCATTTCTCTCTCTCTGAGAGAAATAAAATTGAGAAGAATCTCCTCTTTGGTGGGGATTAAGCCAACCACTTTTGGTGAATTACCTTCAAGGTGTTTTCCATTTTGTCTTATCTTTCAAATGGCTGTTGTCCTTAGACAAACAGATTTGTGGATTCTGACCCCGAATTTAAAATGCCCAAGTCTTAATGGAATTAGAAAGTTTAACCATTTTTTGTAATCAGGTGTTTAAAAGGAAGATGGGGAATGGCTCTCTGCTATTAGTCTTTCCTTTTCTGCATAAGTGTATAACTTTGCAGTAACGAAACTTCTCATTTGCAGCTGAATATATGCTTCAGCTCAATAAGATAAAATGGTGTGTGTTCTACTGGTTGTAGAATGCCTGTATTTCTTAAGTCCCTGAAAATTGTTTTTCATACCCTAAAATCTAGAGTTCTCATACTACTACATAATGTTTTTGGACATCTTTCTACTTACCATTGGTCTTCTGCTCCAGTTCCTGCATAGATTTAATGCTATTGTCAGTTCAGGAGTCTCTTGCAATCTATTTTTTTCACTTAGCTGATAGATTCTTTGGCAATTGAGATTAGGAAGGGGAATATTTATGGCTTGTTTTATTTTATCCTACCGCAGGCAAAAGTGGGATGTTTTCCAAATTTTGAACACATGTACAGTGATGGTAGTGTTGAAAAGTGATTAATGATTGTAGCATTCTGAAGTAATTTTTTTTAAAGGACTAATAACGCATTAGAATATTGTACACTGACAGTTTCAGGAGATACTGTTTCGAAATAATATATTCTAAATCCTTATCACTTCTCTCCCAAATATGTGGTTTTGGTTTTCTATGTACCCTACAATATTGTAAATATGGTAAAAACTGGAATCATACACATCAGGAGTGGTAACAGTCTTAAAATCCCAGCAGCTGGGCTGAGTGAGCAATTCGCACACTTACGCATCAAATGAGTATGCACCTGCAAAGAACTGTGTTCTTCTCCTTCCCTAGTGCCTCCTCTATTTAAGCAGGCAGGAAATGGAAATTGATGAAAATCTTGCTCTCTGAATACTTCATATTCGAATTTAGTTCAGGTCCCTGCAGGATTCACTGGAGTGGAGCCAGAAGGAAGAGTGCTGTCATCACACACACGCTAATGATCCAAATAAAGCCAGCAGACTAGTGCTGTAGTTGAATGTTGCTTTTTATATATCTAATGTTTTCAAGAATGAAGGATTAAAAAATGTTTTGGATTGCTGCCTTCTGTTTGCTTTAGAAAAAGAACTTGGTATTAATACCAAGGTGTCTTCATGCTTTTGAATAGTCAGCATTCACGTGTTTTTCAATGTAGCTACAGGGCTGCTGTTTCAGAACTCTTTAAAATTTAAATACCTGAAATAATTTTCCAAAATACAATTTTTCTTTCTTTCTGGGATGTCGTTGATCAGTAGGTACAAGCTTCTGGAGTCAAAATTAGAATCCACACTTAAGAAGTCTCTTGAAATAAAAGAAGAAAAAATTGCTGCTTTGGAGGCTCGTTTAGAAGAATCAACAAATTTAAACCAGCAACTCCGTCAAGAGCTTAAAACAGTAAGGAGAATGACATATTTTTTTGTAAGATTAAATGATCCATTTATCAGCTATTGTTGTTTCTATACTTTGCTTGACCTTTTAGTTTAAGAAAGGAAAGGGAAGAGAAAAAAAAAGGGTGGGGGTGTTTTTAGAGTAATATAAGGCAGGACAAAAGTATGACTGCTTTTTAAAACTTCAGTAATATAGGCCTGGTGTTGAAATCACATGAAAAGGTGTGGCGGAGTTGATTCAGTGGTCATTGAATATGTCAGGTAGACTAATAATCTGGAGTTTATTTGATTGGGGAATGCCAAAAATAGTCATTTTTTAGTAAGTTACGTTTTCTGGTCTGCCTTGAGCAGCCTGAGTGGAGTGGTTAAAAAACCAAAAACAAACAAACAAAAAAAACAATCTCCTTGATTTGTTGAACTTTATAAAAGTTGGGGAGTTACAGTTGAAAGCACTAAAGTAAAATACAGAGTAGAGGTCTCTTTGTTGGTCTCGTAGTCATACCTGTCTTAAGTGTTTATTATAGTTAAGCTACAAGTATCCATATGTTATTTGTACATCAACTCATCAAACATATACAGAAAGCAAATTTACAAATACAGTAAGATATGTACGTATTGCACTTTCTGTTCTCTGAGAAGTGGTATGGTCATGTAATAGGATGTTGAAAATGGAAAATTTTAAACCTAATATAAGTTGTTCTAAATAATTTTAGGTGAAAAAGAACTACGAAGCCCTCAAGCAAAGACAAGAAGAGGAAAGGATGGTTCAGAATTCTCCTCCAAGAAGTGGAGAAGAAAATCAGTCTGTCAATAAGTGGGAGAAAGAAAATCAGGAAACTACTAGAGAATTACTGAAAGTTAAAGATAGATTAATAGAAGTGGAAAGGAATGTAAGATGTGCTTTTTCTATTATTCTGATTTTAAGTATTTGTTGTGAGCTGCTCCAGTAATACAAATGAGAATATTCTTAAGGAGGTGTGCAATTTATGACCTAGTTTATAGACTAAACATAATCTGTATAAAATAGTGTATGATACAGCTGGATTCTGCACTGACAGATGCCATAAAGCACTTGACTGGTATTTAAAAGGAAAAAATATAAACCTGGATTTGACTTTTTGAATCCACAGATACCTCACAAATCTCTCTTATATAATATTTGTTTACATTAGTCATTGAGATTTCTTTACTTTTCTTACATAGGTCTAATGTTATTTATGCATTTTTTAAATCTTAATCTATAGCAGTATCATTATATGTTACTTTGTTATATAAGGTGACACAGTTTGTTCTCTGGAAATACCTGTGAATATTTTAAATCCTTTCTCTCTACTGAGGCTAAAGCATAACGAATCATAGTATTATAAGTCATGCTGCTTTATTTGTTCTGGAAAAACAGTTCTATTTGAGGTTCAGTAAACAGCCATGAACTCAAATTTTCTTTTCTCTTTTTTTTTTTGTTGTTCAAAGAATGCTACACTGCAGGCAGAGAAACAAGCACTGAAAACACAATTAAAGCAGCTTGAAACACAGAATAGTAATCTGCAGGCTCAGATTCTTGCACTTCAGAGACAGACTGTTTCTCTACAAGAACAAAATACAACTTTACAAACTCAAAATGCCAAGCTTCAGGTAATATTACAATATTTTATTTTTAAATACAAAATTAATTTAAAAGTTTTTCAAGTGAAAGTTTTAAAGCTAACAGAAATGCTATAAATCATGTTTCGATTCTGGTACAGACATGAAAATGGAAGTAACATACAAATAATCTGCACTAGGAGCAGTCAAATAATATTTTGTGATGGCTGATAAAGAATAAAATTTCCAGAAGTTGCTTTTAATCATTTGTGTTTATCCTATTTAAACCCTTGACTTCATACTCAGGAGTAAAGAAGACTGTTACCCAGTTTTGTAAGATTTTTTTTTTTTTTTTTTTTTACTTCTAAGTTAGGTCAGGAAAGCAGTTAGCATCTCCAAAGAGGCTAATAAATCTATTTTGTCTATTTTTATAGATATAATAATAAATATATAAGTAAAAGTCATACCTAAAAGGAAAATCAAGATGTTAGTAAATACAGAGAATTTGCAAAAAGGTTTGAAAATTGCATAAAAATAAATATGCAAAGATGTAATTTAGATAATGCAGAGGTAGAAAAAAAGGTAATGAGCGGCCGTAGAAATTATAAAAATGTTTTCCTGCAGAGTCCTCCAGCCGTCGTGGCCAAAATTCATATATCATCCTTCATGCTTCCAACAGTGTTGTCAAATGCATATGTTTTTTTTTTCTTCTGATAAATGAAATATTCTTGTTAATGAATCAAATCCTTTTTGGAGCTGTAAGAATACTTAAAGGGGAGATACGAAATCCACAGTTCAGCACAAATAGTAAACAAAATGCCAAAAATGATGAAAAACAGACAGAAATCCATGAGTGAGGGAATCTTTAAAAGGGTGAACAAATAATGCATTTCATGAATGCCTCAAGTCATCTTTCTGTCTCTTGCTGGAAAGCAGAACCCAGTTGTACCACAGATGCACTTTCTATCTACCATGTTGAAATCTAATTAGTGCACAGTACTCCCCTTTGTGTCTGGCAAGCCTGTGAACAAAACAGAACATTTGTGCACATAGTGTGTCTCATCTAGTTGTTAAAAAATTAGTGGACATGGGCATCCTTGACTGTTCTAGACAGATGAGGGTATATATCTGGGGTTCAGAACTCTTTGAGTATTTTGTAATTATATTTGTCAAAATAGCAGGAATATCTTAGGCAGTTTGGTTTTTGCCTCATGGATTGTATAACAGCACAGGCCTTTCCTGTCTGATAAAGCTGGAGAATAAAACAACCATAGATAAGTCAAAGTACTGGGACAATGAGTTAGAAGGGGAAGCATTTTCTGCCTTTTTTTTTTTTTGTGGTGAATCTCACCAAGCAATGTAATTTTAATTGCTGGGGATGACAGGAGGATGTTGCACCCAGCAGTCCAAGAAAGGGAGTTCCACTTGCAAGACAACTCTCTATTAACTCTAAATCAAAATGAAAGGTGAAGTATGCTCATGAAAATGAGAGTGACTGTTAACTAAATCTGAAATGTGAACTAAGACTAAAGTCTATATAGACTATGTCAAGGCTGTTCTTAGGCAACTGTAATTCTAGCATTCTTCCTGATACCCATAAAGAACAAACGAGAGAGAATTTCTTAAAGGGTGACTGGGATTTCTGTACTAAAGCGAACTTGGAATTCAGTCTGAAGTTTTACAGTATACACTTGCCATCAGACATTACTTCATTTCCAGTGAAACGTTCAGCTTTGTCATTGTAGCAGTGCTGCAGTTCCAACAGAAAGGGATTTGTTCCTTAGTAACAGCATGCGTTGCAGTGGTAGTTTTTTTTTTTTTTTCCTTAGCAGATACCCTGAGGGTATTAGAAGCCTTAGTAGTTGATTTTTTTTCTTTTTTTCCTTTTTTTGAATAGGAAAGAGGAGGAAACTAGACTATTGCAGGTCAGATGACAAACATGTCAGGTATCCTTAATTTCTTAAGATATCCAAGGATTAGATGAGGTTAATCTTTTTTAGAAGCACACAAGTAAAGTTTTTTATATGTCCTATTTTGAAAGCTTGAATGTGTTAATGGACATAAATACTGTTCTGACATAACTCTTAGAGAAATGGTACTCTTCCACAGGAATACTTTCCATCAGATCTAACAACATGTACAAATTGGAGTTGTCTGTTAGGATATAAGAAATAAAAGTGTTTCCATTCAAGGCTTTCAGGTAATGGAGTAACTAGAAGGTTGCTGAGATAATGAATTGAACATTCAAGAAATCCTTCGATAGAATGATACAGACAAGATGATCCAGTCTATGAAATTAATGTGCGACTCTTGTCAAATGTTTATGACTGCAGGTTGAAAATTCCACCCTTAATTCTCAAAGTACATCTCTTATGAATCAGAATGCTCAACTGTTGATCCAACAGTCTGCACTAGAAAATGAAAATGAATGTGTGCTCAAGGATCATGAGGATCTGAAATCCTTGTACGATTCACTTCTCAAAGATCATGAAAAACTGGAACACCTACATGAACGTCAAGCTTCTGAGTATGAATCGCTGATTGCTAAACATGGAAGTCTTAAATCTGCACACAAAAATCTGGAGGTGGAGCATAAGGACTTAGAAGATAGGTAAATACTAATATGCATGACTATAATTAGAAGACTGATCCTGACTAAACAGCAAGAAATGCTGTATACCCATGATGAATAAAATCTGTATTCCTGAAATATAACACTAAGATCTTAAAACTTTGAATGATCACATTTTCAAAAAAAAAAACAAAACTCCATGTTTTATTGTTCCAAAAAAAAAAAGCTTAAATACAATTCTTGTTTGCAGGTACAATCAGTTGCTGAAACAGAAAGTGCAGTTGGAAGAGTTGGAGAAAGTGCTCAAGATAGAACAGGAGAAAATGCTTCAGCAAAATGAAAAACACGAAACTGTAGCAGTAGAATATAAGAAACTTCGTGATGAAAATGATAGGTAAAGCAAAACACTGGTGCAGTCTAAACAAGCATTGCATCCTCTCATTTATCTTGATACCCGATGCTGTGCCCCAGAATATTAATGATACATACCTTACAGAAACACACTCTGTTGTTCTATGGTATAATTACTTTAGGAAAACTGAAGAAGGAACAGTTAAAAAAAAACAAAACAAAACAAAAACCCATAAAGCGTAATTATTGCATGCTGACTATACTGAATTCCACATAGCATCTTAAGAATGCCAGGCCATGCACTGTGCTGTGTGGATGTGGGCTGTAGAGGGAGCAAACCATTCTCTGTGAGTTGCTTAAGAGGCAGAATGACTGGTTAATGCTGGTAGGAGTAGAAATTCAGTGTTGTGGGTGGTGAAGGCCAGTTTGATCCCTACTACTGAGGTACAGGTTGCCCTAAATAGTCTGGTTGAAATTAATATTGTTATTTACATAGTACAATACTTACCCACCTCAAGAAGAGGCATTAAGAGTTGTTCATCTGGCGGAGAAGTTTGCAATGACATGCCTTCTGCCTGTGGTGTTGTATGAGAAGAATTAGTGGGAACTGGAAATTGTTTTTAGAAAGGGACGTGGCAGAGCTAGGTAGGAGCAAAGGGAGTCTAAGAGTCCATACACAGCTTATGCAGTTACCAAGGTTTGGACCATTCCTATTTAGTTACTCTTTTGTGTTGGCAAGAAATCTTAGCTGTTTTGTGAGAATTTCATATTTTGAAAAGTGATGTCTTAAAACTAGTTTTTATGTCCACATTTAGAAATCCTAATTATTTTTAAAAATCTGGAGAACCCAGACTGTGTAAAGACTTGATACATACCTAGGAATTTTAGATTTACAGATAACTTACCTACAGCATGTGATACCAAGAAATTCTTACGTGTATTTTGTGAAGTAGCATCAAAGCCTGGAAGTTTCATGTTTCAGGGGGAGTGTGGGTCATGAATACATTTCCTTTTACATGCATGTATTCTTTTATGTTCTCTTTTAATTCCAGGCTTGCTCATACATACAGTCAACTCTTAAGAGAGAATGAAGTTCTGCAAACTGATCATAAGAATCTGAAAACATTATTGAACAATTCTAAACTAGAACAAACGCGATTAGAAGCCGAGTTTTCTAAACTTAGAGAACAATACCAACAACTGGATATTACATCTACCAAATTAAATAATCAATGTGAGGTATGTGACAATTATCCTGTTTGTAGGACTGGTATTGTTGTGATGTTTGTATAAGCTTATTTACAGATTCATAAAATCTTATGAAGTGCTTGAGAATTTGACATTTGGATTATAGATAACGTCGTGAGTCTGAAGACGAATTTGTCTGTTGTACGTGCAGTAGAAAAATTGCAGTTTGTATTAGGTAAACTGTAAGTTATTTAAAGCATCAAAGAAGATTTTACCCATTGAGTCATGATTTTGTTAAGTTTTCTGTTTGATTTGACTGTCTAAATACATTGTAGGCCTAAGTTTTTTTGATAATATCATCTGTGTATGAAATATGCTCACATATAGTTATGTACATACCATTTCATTTATTTTAACAGCTGCTTAGCCAGCTTAAAGGAAATCTGGAGGAGGAAAACAGACATCTACTAGATCAAATTCAGACATTAATGCTACAAAATAGAACATTACTTGAGCAGAATATGGAAAGCAAGGATCTCTTCCATGTAGAGCAAAGGCAGTACATGTGAGTTTTAAAACCAGTTAAATTACTGTGATTAGGGCAGTTACATAATATTAAAAAAAAAAAAAACAACTTTCATTGTATATAGAAATTAATGTTTCAGGAGTAGCATGTGTTTCTGTTCTTAAAATAACAAATTATGTGTGAAAAGCAGATAATTAAAACTAAGAGCATTTTATTTTTAGATCTGAAAGATGAGTGCAACTGCATTCATTATTGGTGAAATGTCTAATAAAAATGTTACTTATTCCCCATTCGGGGATGATAGATTTGTTTGAAAACTGTAATCCTTTTAGTGAATTTGAGAGAAAATATGCTATATTTGTAAATGATTCTGGTATAGCCCATGTGCACGTTGTTACTAAAAATAAAAAAAAGGCAAACTTCTGTTGTATAATAAACAAAGCTAGTGGAAATATTTATAATGATATATTGTGGTGTTAAACAGAAGAATGCTTGTTTTCTTTATCTCACTTTCTTGATTTTTTCCAATAAGAAACAGCTGTTACGTAAGAATTTCTCATGAAAACCTACAGCTTTCAGATAACATATCCAGAGGATCATGTTACTCACATGTTATATATACATTTTCCAAGCATACATTATCATTAATTTCTGTTTACAGTGACAAGCTAAATGAATTAAGGCGACAGAAGGAGAAATTGGAAGAGAAGATAATGGATCAGTATAAATTTTATGAGCCATCTCCACCAAGAAGGTAGTGATGAATATTGTATCAAAATAAACACAAATCTAAAACACAATTACCCATTCTGTTCTGTCTGAAAGACAAGATTTTGTTCAACTTCAGAGGAGCAGAATCATGTCTGTTCTTGCATACAAATTAGGAAAAATATGAAGACCTAAGTAATGTACTATAAATGCAACAAATGTACTGTCTTATTGATAACAGAAGGGGTAACTGGATTGCTCTGAAGATGAAGAAGCTGATAAAATCCAAGAAGGATGCTAATCGAGAACGTTTGAAATCTGTGACCCTTACGCCTACCCGTTCAGAATCCAGTGAAGGATTTCTTCAGCTGCCCCACCAGGACAGTCAAGATAGTTCTTCAGTGGGCTCAAATTCTCTTGAAGATGGCCAGACCCTGGGAACCAAAAAGAGTAGTAGTGAGTATAGCAGAACATTTTTCTTTCAATACTTCTCAGATAAATGTTTTTTTTTGATATATTTAAAAATGGTGCTGAGAAAACCTATGAGTTCTCGAGGTTTTTTACAGATAATTCTGAAAGTCTTTAGGAAATGAGCCTGCATTTTCTCATTAGTGACAAATTTATACTGACTTCATGCAGGCTTGAGTGTATGGGCAGATGCTATTTTTTTTAGCATTTCTGCAGCTATAAATAAAGATGTCAAAATATGTTTAGTTAGGTAAGATGAAGTAGGTAGTGTTACTGTGTCAGGTGAACAGAATTTTGTATAGATTGTCAGATACCACCACAAGCACCGTATTTTGTTTCTCCCTCTTCTCCCAGCATGAATCCTTCCCCTTGTCTTTGAAAGTGCTTTCCAAGCCGTGGCTGTGCTACCATCCTTCAGATCCTAAACAGATCTTCTGTCTGAAGATGTTTCTCCAGCATCACAAAAAATCAGTGATGAAGTTTTTTGATGCTGAGTATGCAATAGGAAGTTTTATGTCTTGGGTTTCACAAGACATCAGATCAATATTTTTGAGCCAGCTATGAATTTACTGTATTAAAAATGATTAAAGCTATTATGTTGTATTTTTTCTTTTAAGGTTACTACATAAACTTTAAGGCATCTAAAAGCACTATTTCAGGAAAACTTTAAATCAGAGTTGTGATTTATTTTAAATATTAAAATTTAAGTTTGAGGGTAAACTATTGCTTTCATTGCTAACTTGTCAGTTTTGGGGAGCTTAGCATTTTTCAGCCTAAGGGTGGTATGTAAAGATTCAAAACAGGTACTTCTGAATAAAGAAGCACAACTGTGGCTTTTGGAATGTAAATTGGAAGTCTTGCGGAGTTCAGAACTGACTGAAGCTATAGCGAATGTTTACAAGTGTGTTTGAATCAACAGTGTGCACGCTTTGGATCAGGTCAGGAGCATCAACGATTTTATGGTCTGGAAGGGCCCTTTTATGTGACAATATTCTTTGCATTGATACTTGGGACCTTGCAGCTGAGTATGCTGCTGCTACACTCAAAGCACTTTTCCTCTTGATAGAGCCAAGGTTGAAGTTAACGGTGGCTAACCCTCAAAAGAAGTTTGAAGTTTTTCAGACCTCAATAATTTTGTACTGTATGGGCCTTGTTCGTGTTCCTTTTAATCCCGGTGTATTTATACGCAAACTGGAAGGGCTGATCTAATTCGGAATCCCAGCTTTCCTCCATTACACGTCACCATGGAAACCATATTTTTGGACAGAATTTGGATAAATTAGGTGCCAGTTCAGTGCTGACTATCTTACTGAGACAGTCTGTGTCTCACAGAGTTAGGACTAGAATATGTCAGTGTGAAAAGAACCAGTAGTGGTACACATTTTGCAGTCTATTTCTTCTTCTTTTAGAATGATTGTAAATCCTAAATACCATGATACTGTGGCTACTTTCTATTCTCTAAGTAGTGGCCTCCATGAAAAAAAACCAAAAAACTATAAGAAAGGAAATCAGGAAGTTGCCCCCTGTCTAAGCAACTACTCAGGTGTTGTAGCTTTTCACACTGACTGAAGGCAGTCTGCACCAAGGGAAGGGACAGGTTCTGGTCCACACTGATCGCCTGTGTCTGCAAATGGAGGTGGTCCCAGCAGGAACTGTTGAGATGGAAAATCCTCCTGTATCCTTCAGGAAGCAAGAGAAGGTAATTTTCATTCCCCAGACTGCAGCCAGTGACACAAATCAGTGGTGCTCTCAAAAGCTATGTTATTCTTTGTCCTCTAATGATCTTTGTGACATAAAGATTTCCTATCCCTTAACCTCTGTCAGAGGAGGTGAGGAGATATGGATGTCCAAATGTATTACTCTGCTACCACGACTGATAAATAATTAGCTATGTGAAATCTGTAGATTTTTTTCTTTTGAAGATAGTGGAGACAGAGTGTTTTCCTAATACAGGACACTCTCATGCAGATGTTTTCAAGAGACCTGTTCTCTTAGAAAGACAGGTGATCTTGGTGCAAAGATCAAGGTTATGCTGTTGAAAAAGGAAGACAGCACCTGAGATTGTTTTCATCTGCTCACAGAGTGCTTGAAGCTCTTTGTTTCCAGAGGTACTCTCAAATGAGGGGCTGCCTGTATGGCTGGGAACATTTGCAGCACTGGTAAAACCCTGCAAGCAGTGTGAATGCTGGATGCTCCTGGCTGCAGGGTTTCACCTTTGCTTTTCACATCTGTATTCAGTGATTGAATCAGGTGAGTGCTGTGGACCTGACATCTGGTTTCTGCAGAGCCTTTCCTCTTGGAGGGGATGGATACCATTCTGAGCTTTTGCATAGAAAACTCAAGGCAAGCAAGTGGAATTTATTTTTTTTTGTGGAGAAAAACGGATTACTTTTCTGAGCTTCCACTTCAGGTGTTTCAGATTGGCAACAGCATTCCAAGGAATTAAGGCTGTTACTCAGCCTGTCGTCTTTTAATAGTACCAGTAGCAGACACATCTCATCCTTGTGGAAGTAATAGAAATATATTGGGCTGCCCAGCGTGGTATTGCTCTGGTTTGACTTGGACTACTGCCTGCTGCTTGAAGACTACATAGCATTGTAGACTGCTTGTTCTAAGTGCTAACACAGAATAATGTGATGGAGAGGGGTATTTGTTTCAAGGTAGTTCATGTGCACTCGTAAATGTATATGTATATATGTACTCCTGTATAAAACAGAAATGGCTGTATAACAAGCCATTGGCTGAGTAGAAAACAAAAGTAAATGACAAAGCATGTGTCCTGAAAAGTCACTTCAGGGAGGTAAAATAAGCAGCTCCTGGGCTGATAGATTGTTCTACACTGCTTTCACATTTGCATAAATAAGAATTTCTCAATAATTCCATTTTTTGTTTCTTCCTGGATCTTTATATCCTAATTTTTTGCATGTGGCTCCTGTATACTTCACAGTCAGCTGGCACGTTTACCTGATGCTTCCAGATGCAGGTGTCTGCCAGTAATCAGTTACTAATGGAGAATAACTGAACCTAAGGACAAGATTAATGTGTGATTTCCCCCTCCCACTCCCCATCTTTTATTACTACTTGAAATTTTAACTCCTGTAATTATATGTTGTTTTAACTTTCCTTTATCCTTCCTAAAATATAGCAGTAACACTCACATTTGGATTTTCTTTTGCTACTTTTTTTTTGAATCTTTGGTATTCTTTCAGTCAAAGAATTGGTGTATATCATTCCAGCCAATACATTTTTATTTTATTTTTCTAATTACAGGTTTGATTTGATTTACAGGTATTTCAGTAAAATACTAAAATCAGTGTGCAAGTAAACATTGTTATTTGAGCATAAGGTCCATGTAATTTTTCAAGAAGACAGTAAGTGATCAAAATTAGTAATAAGCAAAAAATACAACAAATGAAGATTGTTTCCTGCTGTAGACAATGGGCAAAAAATTACAAAAGTTATTCTCAAAAAATAGTGATATGTTCATATTTTAAAGTATAGTTTATACTTGATTACTTTCATTTTGAACTTTTTCTGCTTCACATTTTTCTTTATGTTCAAGAAATACATTTTTCACAGTAAAAAAAATTACAGTCAATTTTTATAATCTGCAAAGCACTTGCGTTTAGTTTTTCATGATGGTAGTTAGGACTTTCAAACTGTGTTACACTCTTCACCATTATTTTCGGTGCATTTCTGAGTATATTAAAGTTTTCATAGTGTAGTTTTCATATTTTGGTGTAGTTTTCATATTTCATTGTCACACAGAAGCATGAGAGTGATAGTTTTTAGCATAGCATACATAGCTTAAACTCAGACATTCATTTCTGTCCTTAGTTTCAACATTTAACTTCCATCTGTTCTTCTCCCTTTTTTTCTTTCATTTCCCTGTTTCCGTTTTTCCTCATGCTATGACATAAAAGTGGTTGCACTGAAAAGACTGCCCTTTTTGAGGAACAGACCGAAGGAAAAAGACAAAATGAAGGCCTTCTACCGTCGCTCCATGTGTAAGACTTTATGACAGTTCAGCTTCTTTTAAATGGCTACACTGGCTTCCATTACTAATTTTTCACTAACCTCTCCCTGGACTGCGCTTTATTTTTCCTCCTATTTTGCAATGTGCAAGTCCTGCTACTATACAAGGAGCTGGAGCTTTTTCTTTTTTTAAACCTTGGCACTGAATACCTTATATATGTGCATATGTGCACACACATGTACCCACACATTTACATGCACAAGCACACACATACATATATATATTCAGTGCATTGTGATTACATGTATTTGTATACATATTTGTCTATATACACATTTGTGTATATAAATTTACAGTGCACTGTGTTAACATCAGTAGTTCTAAATTACACATTTCATAAGCCTTCAGAAATTGCTGCAATTTTTTTGTTTAAAGAAAGTGTAGAAAAAGTAGTGCAAGGCTGTATGGTGGTCTGTCACTCTTCAAGTATTCATCAGTTGTTGTTGCCAAAATGTTGTATTGATTTGTTTTACTTTATTTTACTTTTTCAAGAGTAGTGGATAATTTTCTGTCTTTGCAAAGTAAAGGTGAATATCATCAGAAGTCATCTTTTTCAGATCTTTTTATTTGTTATGTAAAATACAATGTCCCTGCAGTAACCTGCACTGTTCAAGGATCCCGTGTCATTGTTGACATAGTTGTGTTAGCACCTTGCCCGTTTTATCCTTATTCATTCCATCTTATCATTGCAAACAGTATATCAAGGCTTCTAACATATATATTGCATATCATTGCAGCACAAGCATGACGACTATGCCTAATAAAATCAGTTTAAAGAACCATAATGAATTCAGAGAAGTCTCTGACTTACAACACTTCTCATTCATTGAGCTGATTGCATGTTATAACGTGGATGATCTTGTGTTTGTACCTTGCAGTACTCTATACGCTATAATGCTTAGAAAACTGTCAAACATTTTGCAATACAAGATAAGAACAAAAGCAAATACATTGACCATGCTGATCATTTGCTTTCATTTGCATCCCAGCCATGAATGACCTGGTGCAGTCCATGGTCCTAGCAGGAGGACAATGGACAGGTAGTTCTGAGCATCTGGAGGGTCCTGATGATATATCTGCGGGTAAAAGGAGAAAAGAATTGGGAGCTATGGCCTTCTCTACTACAGCTATCAACTTTGCAGCTGTCAACTCTTCTACAGGCTTCAGATCCAAGCAGTTGCTAAATAATAAAGGTATAGGTAGAAGCTTTTTGCACCATGATGTGTCTATGTGTAACAGCAATTTCCTATAAATCTTCATTTTACTTACTTATATTTTCATTTTGTAGAAAAAAATAATTAAAAAAAAAGGCAACCTGAATAATTGAATTCCAGTGATAAGATACTGAACAGGTTTATTAACTGCAGTTACAAAACGTTTCAGGATTATTCCTACAAAATGTTACATAAATAAAACTCTTTGACGATTATTTTAATATATTTTTTAGATGATGAAATAAATACGCCTATAATCTATTTTATTTTACATCTGTTTTTATGTCTCTGTGTATAGATACTACATCCTTTGAAGATGTAAGTCCACAAGGTATTAGTGATGATTCTAGTACAGGATCAAGAGTTCATGGTAAGATGTGAATTTTAATTAAATGACTTAAGGATATATTATGTGAATGTGAATAAGGTCTAAAAAAACGTGAATGGTATAATTATGAGTGAGCATGTTTTATGTGATTTGCATACCTCTTGAATGTATAACATCATTTCTTCAGATTATTGCTTGTACTATCTTTTCTTCTTAAATACTATCAGATATTCTATATCTCCAGTAGAAAGTATCTATGAAGTGCATCTGAACAGGATCAAATTTTTTTGCCTTTTAAAAATGTATTTGGATTTGATAGTAAAATAAAATCATTATTACAATTCCAATCTTTAAAAAAATAAAAAATTGAAATCTGGCCAGCTTTTCCAATGTTTATTGTTCAGTGAAATGTAAATTTATCATGTACCATATTTTATAAAATCATGACATGTTCCTTCAAGCAAAGCTATGAAGTGAAAGCTGTAATAAGTGAAGTTTTAACTCTTCTAAAAATACTTGAAATTAGTATGAGCAATAAACATTTTTGAAGATAATAACAGTGCATTTCCCTTGTATTGGATAGGAGTACAGGACATTAACTGTGCAGATGCTCTTGCTCCTCCTGTTCGTGGCATTTCAACAATGTGCAAGGTTCCTTGTCAAATCTGTTGTAAGTGACCTAATCACAAGCAGCTTTCTGCATGCCAGTCCTTTCACCTGTAAAATCCTGGTTTCCCACTAACCAATCTGTTTCAATTCTAAATGTACACTCTATTTCTCTCTTCCTCTCCCTTGTACCTTACTATTCCTGTAGTGCCCTTTTCTAAAGTGTCCTCTTGGACTGCCTGGAAATCCCTTCGCTTTCTGATCTGTAAGAAACCACTTTGTTGACAATGGGCATGCTCAGCCTGTGAAATAGTGCATGATTCCTGCCTCAGAGCATTCTGTGATCAGAATGTAAAGGTACCGTGTCATCTGCTAAAATTTTGTTCATCATGGTATCTCCTAATTTTCCATTTAGCTTCCAGACCAGCCAGCCTTGATAGTGGCAGAACATCCACTAGCAATAGCAATAACAATGCTTCACTCCATGAAGTCAAAGGTATGCTGTAGGTGAATTTACATACATGCTTCATTTCCATTACTCTTTGTAGGATTGTCTATATGGGTTAAAAACAAAACAACAAAAATGAAAAAAACAACATAGCATGTTTTTTTGTTTAGGCACTTTTATACCACAGCCTTTGTTCCCCAAATTAGGAAAGGATACAAGTATTAGAACTTAGATTTTTAATAGATTTTCAAATGATGATACTGCCATGTGAGTTTCAAACTATTTCAAGCCAAAGCTTACAAAGTAACAATCTTGCACAATAAGAACTCCCCCCCCAAATTATGTTAAAATCTTGTATTTCTAAACAGAGAAGTTACTCTGCTTTTTCTCCTAGCATCCAAACATCTGTGCACTGCTGCTGTAAAGTTGTATGGTATACAACACAAAACACACAAATGGTCTATGTAATACTGTCCTGCAAATGGTTGTGTTTTGATTTTAAAAGATTAATAACATTCCTTGATTTGGCAATATTTTCTAAATTCCATATATTATTAGCCTTGACATACTTTTTTGTAATAGACATTCAACAAGTTTTTTAAAAATTATTATTAGTTGGAGACCATTGTATGTAAACCACTGCCAATTCGAGATCCATTTAATGTTTGTGACTTACATTTTTAAAACAATATCTGTTTGGAAATTGAGAGCTGAATGTTAGCTTAAGATTTTTAGTCATTTTTTTTCTGTTTGATTAATCCCTTTTACAAAGAATTCTTTAAGGTAGTCCATGCCCTAGTTCATATAAAGTATTAGAAATTTCTTCTGTAAACAATTTATTGTTCTTCAAACTTTACTTCATTTCCCAGGAGTAACATGAAATAGGAAATACTTGATTTTTTCATCAGCATTTTCTAAGCAATTTGCAATTATTGAAAAACAAGCAGAAATGGTGTTGTAGAATTTATTGTGCGTTTAATGCCACGTGCCTCCTTCAGGTAACAGCTGTAATAAACTAGAAGTAATGGGAGAAACTGTTGGAGAATGAACATTCTAAAATTGTTCTTGTTGAAAAACCATGTTGAAGACAATACTTGTTTTGCATTCCATCTTTTGTATTTCATTTAATGTAAAACTCATTTACAGTACATTAAAATGTGTACTTCACAGTCATGCTGAACAAGAATGGAGGCATACGTTTGGCCTCACAGAATACAATGTTATGTAGATAGTGGTTCACATTGTAAAGGTAGTTTTTATTCAAAAGCTATTATGTCATGTTGAAAAAGCTGTAAGAGGTAAATCAGGGGAGTGAACTTGTACTCATATTTGTTTTGAGCAATATAAGAAAACTAGATTTCTTTTTTTTTTTTTTTTAAGTATTCTAAATGGAATTACCTTTAACTGAATGTGAAAGTGTTCAAATTTGGGTAAGGTTATACTAACAGCTTTCATATATTTTTGTTACGGGATATTTAATACTGTTTACTCCAAAAGCAGGTGTGGTTAACAATCAAAGCAGGCCGCAAAGTCACAGCAGTGGAGAATTTAGTCTGTTGCATGAACACGAGGCTTGGTCTAGCAGCAGCAGCAGTCCTATTCAGTATTTGAAAGGTCATACAAGGTCTAGTCCTGTGCTCCAGCAAAGAACACCCGAAACACTGGATAGTCGTGGAAAACAGATCAAAAACGGTTCTCCTGGAAGTGAAGTTGTTACCCTGCAGCAGTTTTTAGAAGAAAGCAACAAAAGTACCTCAAGCGAGGTTAGTTTAAAAACTACTTCCTACGCCATGTATGGCTACAGAATTAATAGAGTACTTAAAGCGTGTAGAATTGCTTTAAAACTTTGTAGAGGTTCTGGTTATGCGTACATTTAGTACTAGTGTGGACTGTATCCTGATGAACTCTACTTGTTGTATTACATAAATATCAGTTTGGAATTTTGCAGCTTCACTCTTTCTAGGGTGCTGAATTAGGTGAGAAAGTCAATCTCCACTGCACAAAATTATCCAGTGTACTGATGCATGGTACACTCACTCACCAGAGTTTAGATGGAAGACCATAAACTCAAAGGAAATTTACTTTTCACCTTCCAGTTCAGCCACTGACTTCAGTAGTAGCTATTGTCAGATTTGTCTTATATTAACAGAAAGGAAGATATATACAGATATATGTACAGATATAGATAAAGGGTTTTTTTTTTTAACTCTGTTGGGCAAAACACCTAAACACCTGACCATCGAGCTGATTGAAATCTGGAAGGAATAAGACAATGTTTCTCTAAATCACTGAAGGTTTGTTAGAAGCTCAGAATCAATCACGTCTCTGCCAGTATTCTAATTTCTTCATCACTAGTTCTCAAGCAGATCTGTCCTAAGCCTAGATGTCCACTAGGGTAAAGCAAATTAGTTACTGAGGCTAGGGCCTATCGAGAATAAGGATCAGACTCCATCTATTTTTAACTACACAATTATAATGGAAACATACATATTCGTAGCTGAATTGATTAGCATAGTCCATGACTTGAATCTGGAACAGGTCACTGGATTTTTTGTTAGCTACTTAAAATTATGTATCGCTTGTGATTTCTCTGGCAAGAGAATTACCATTATTACTTTTATTATCCTTTAGCATTAGACAGTTCTGGAAATAGAACTTAAAGAAACAACCTGAGTCATCAAGTCAGTCTACTGCTGTTCAGGAATCACAAAATCCCTTTCATAGCATCGCAGAATAATTCGGGCTGGAAGGCGGCTCTTCAAGAGATCTCTCTTCACCCTTCTGCTAGAGCCTTTCCTTAATAATCTTAGCTTAAAACTTTTTTCCAAATTGTCCCCTTTACCATTTTGAAAGACTGAAGTCTTTCTCTGAGTCTGTGAATAGTATTCACTGAAAACTTATTTTTATATTTCTGAAGTCTTTTCTCCAAAAAGAGAAGTTTGAAAACCAGCTGATCCAAATTAAGGCACCAAGGTTATGTGCTTTGTATTACTTCCTAAGATTCTTGTCTTTATTATTTGAATATGTAGAGAATGTAAGCTTTTAGCTTCATATTATCAGTATAAGTTAAAATAATAGCACATATGAATTTGCTTAGCAAATTATCGATGGGTGATGGCAGAGGGAAAGTGAGTGAGAAGATGAACTTGAAGTTTTCAACTTCTGATTTACTGGATTATTCAGTATTACGGGAGCTAATTCCAGGTACTTGTGATATCTCTGACACCTAGTTTTCAAAGTACTTGCTTGTAGGTAACCTGTACAGAAAACTCATCAATGTGTACTCTAAACATTTACGTTATAATACCACTTACAGTTCTGAGAATTTTTTAAAATATTTTAGAATATTTTTTTTATGTCCATGAAGATTGCTTAAGGAAAAGTCAAAATTAGAAATTATGAATTTATAAGACATTTCATATTTTTGACAGATGAAATCTGCAAGTGAAGAGAATCTTTTAGATGAAGTAATGAAAAGTTTATCTGAGTCTGCTGAGCTGACAGGAAAGGAAAAGCTAAGAAAACAGGCATCTGCTGGTTGTGGTATTGTGAGGTCGTTAAGCGTAAAAAATACAGTTGATTTCTCAGATGGACGATCCATTAAACCAGAACAACTTGTAAGGCCCAGCTTCCGTAAAACTGAAGATGCCTACTTTACTAGCTCTCCAATAAAATTTACATCAGGCACTCAAGGGAAGACCAAATCAGTTAAAGAAAAGATGCAAGCAACTGTATCACAGCGACAATCAAGAGATTGCAATCCTTATGCTACCTTACCTCGTGCAAGCAGCGTAATTTCTACAGCAGAAGGAACTACTCGAAGGACAAGCATTCATGATTTTTTGTCTAAGGATATTAGGCAACCTGTTTCAGTTGATCCAGCGCCATCCACCGCTGACAGAAGCGTTCCAGCAACATCTAGTGAGTACTCAGCACATCAGTTATCCCCTAACGTTTTGCACTGTGTGGCTTACAGAATAGATTGTGTTCCACAAAGTGATGCAGCTAATACAGTTAAACCACGTAATTTAGGATGTAACTTTGATGTGCCTAAGACTCCAAGGATGGAAAGGTCAAATTTTCATGAGAAAACTTTAAGCACAAATGTGTTTAATGATAAAGTCAGTGTATCTGGCAATGATAGCACAAGATCATTTACTGTGGCTCATCCATTTTTATCCCTTAACACTGAATTAGTTAGTAATATAAGTGGATTGCCTCCAAGGTCTGCATCAAAAACTGATCAGGCGAACCTGTCAACATTTAGATCTGTACTGAAAAGTCAAGAACAGCCTTCAGCTAATCAGAAATCTGATCATAGTGACCTACGGTCAGCTCTAACTAGTGAATTTGCTCCTACCACCTGTGTAACCACTAGTGAGGCTGAACCCCCGCTGCTCGTTTCTGAAGATAATAAAACTGTGTGGTATGAGTATGGTTGTGTCTGAAAAGAAAATTGTATTTTTAAATATATAATCATATATGACATAGGATTTTTTTTCAATGTCCACTGGATTTATAAAAAATTTCACTACAATGAAAAAGTGATTTGCTTTTAGATCTATGGGTTGTTGTTTTTTCTGAGAACAGTGACACAAAGTTCAGCTGTGTACTCTAGCATGTATTCGAATGTAAAATTGTAATTTCACCAAAGTTTGCATGAAACGTTAATTGCACTGTGTATATTTTGCATGCCTTTAAAATTCTTTATAATACAAGCTATATTTAATTTGTCATCCATTACAAATATTTTGTTTTTTTTCCTCCTGTACGTAACTGAATGCATGTTAAACCAGTTGCATGCTGCATCGCCAAAAGCGGCACAGTGAATTACGTAATTTTTGGTCCAAGACAGTACTTTTCAGTTGTGTTCGTGCTTTCAGATGCATCAGTAATATGTTGATTATGTATTCGGAGTAGAAATGCATTTTTTTTCCTTCTTTCAAAAATGCTTCTTTTCATTAGCATTTCATTTAGAGAGATTTCAGTATCTCACTCTTAACATTTCTGCCACGTCCAGTGTGTCACTCTGCACGTGGAACAAGTTATAGCCCAATAATTCAATGACTTACCTTGCACAACAGATATGCATCCTTGTTCAGATTAACATTCAAATATTTTAATAAGTAACTACAATTAACATTCATAATCCTAAACATAAATGATAATTCTTAAGAGGTAAACAGTGTGCAGCACTTGCAATGATAAAATGACCCTTTCCACCGTTTCCCTTTCATATGCAGTGTTTTTTCCACGTCTGGTGTACAAATGTGGTGAGGTATGCTGTTCAGTAGGAGTCAAGTAACACAGTTATCTGAGACTCCGGGTGATGTATGGTAATAAAAACTTGTACTGATTATGGTGGAAATTCATTTTTTCTTCTTACTATAAGTAACGCTCATGTAATAGAAAACAAGGTGCAACAATAACAAAAACTGTGTTAAATATTAGTGCTGCAGAAGCCAAATAATTTAAAATTTGCTTACCAAATTATAGGAATATAAGCATGCTTAAGTGAATAACTCATTACTGTTTAGCTGGTCACCTGGAATTAAATGTTGAAAAGTAATTACTTAATAAGCCACTATTTCAAGCAATTGCTTGAAACTTTGCAATGATAAACAACGGATTAAAATTGTGCCATACTCAAGCTATAATTCCATAAGGTTTTAGACGTCGGTGCTTTTTTTGAGAGGAAATAGTTACTGACAGTTGCAGCTCAAAATTACATGGGCTATGAAATATATATATATATATATATATATAAAGGAAAAATACTTAATTGGAAATAACAAATACCCTATTCTGATTTTTTCCAATTGAATTTATTTTGCCAGCAGTTTTGTGGCAGTCATGGTACTGCTGCATGAGTTGCACTTCAATTCCTTCACATTTAACTAAGGAGGGGTAGAAGTACTGCAGAAATACAGTTCCTTGAGGGAAAGCAGTAGACATTGTATGTGTTGTTAAGTCTCTAGAATCTCCATTTCATACAGCAGAATTGTTAACAAAGTGCAGAAGTAACCCTTTCCTGAGCTTCAACTAGTTTTCAAGATGGGGAAAAAAAATGGATGTTTTAAACACATTCTGTGGAGGGCAAACTCATTGTTTCAAAATACAACAGCTATCCTTTACCATGTTTGCAGGCATCCATTATTATTGGGCTGAGAAAATTTTCAGTTCATCATTGTCCACCATGTGCTGCTAATCATTGCTGTATCATTGCCTCTAAAATTATTTCACCCTTTCAAAAAAAAAAAAAAAAAAAAAACAAAAACAAACACAAGATCCAAAATCTGAAGCAGAATCTTAATTTCATATGCGTTTTACTCTGATTTGGGTCAGATCATTCATCTTCATTTCTGTAATCCACAGATGTGTTTGAATTAGTTTTGAGATGAATAGTGCTGTTATCTGAAGTGACACATTCATACTATGTTTTGTAAGTTGAGAAATTAGAGAAAATCTTTTTAGCTCTGACAGTACGCGCTGTAAACTCATGCTTTCAGTATCTTTTTTTTTTTTTGGCTTAACTGATTGCAAGGTTGTGCCTTGCAGCAAAACTTCTAATGATGATCAGAAGAAGGTTTGTAGCTAGAGACAGTATCTTCTGTTTAAATTGGTTGCTGCTGTTTGAGAAATGGGATAAGATTTCAAGCATGCTGTTCTCTCGTGTGTGCAAGCCTTACCTTGCTTAGGCCCTTAGACTATCACAGCTACAAAAAATAGCAATATTGTGTCCAGATACATGTTTATTAACTTCCCAGCACAAGCCCCGGTCCCCGGTTGTAATGAGCAAGGCCAATCTAAAGAGAAATTTAACTTCACGGGGAGAATGCTTAAAAGCTTGTTTTGAGGGCATCAAAAAAAAGTTTTTTTTTTTTTTCCTGGCACTGCTCACAGAGCACTTGTTTGCATTGTTTCATTTCTTTTCACAGCACTAAACTTCCACACACAAAACAAGTCTGATAGTGTATATTTATACCTGATAGTGAATGCCTTTAAAGCCTGTGTCTTGCATTATGCCAGGGAAGGAGGGAGCAGCATTAGAACAGCTGCTTTTGCTAATACAAAGGGCTTCAGTATAACTGAATGCTAGTGTCATCGAACACTAGTGCCTCATGTCCTCTTACAGGAGTTCTTGATAATCTTGTCCAACTCAAGCTACTATTTGGAATTGTATTATAAAGTTGTAATGAATTACATTTCAGTTCTGAGGATAATAATTTTTGTGCTCCTATACTTGCACCACTGCAGCACCAAAAGCATGGGATTTTTTTAATGTCTCTGAAAAAAAAATTGTCAGCTTTTGTTTATTATATATGAAATATTCTCATGTATAAAAAGGATTATTTTTTGTCCATTTTTTGGTCTTTACACATTAACAATGCATACATACATCATGGATGTCTGTTGGTTTGTGCACAGGTAGTGGAAGAGTCTGTGAAATTCCTTTCAGATCTGGTCACTGCTGCTCCTTGGCCATTCAGGTGGCTAACTGTAAAACCCAAATGCGCTTGCTCATTTCTTGGTCCCTGTTGCCTTTAAAAATGATGTTAGGAATTTGCATGGTAATTATAAACACTAAATAGTGGCTGCCAGCCAAAGAAGGTTTTGTTGTTCAGGTTCAATAATTTGCTTGCAGTTAAATGTTTGCTTGATGCTTTGCTTTAAGTGAATAGTAAACCGAGATACTGCATTTTGCATGTTCAGCTGTTGCATGCAAAGATAATTTACGGCTTTTCTGAATTGAATGTGAGCATTTCCGTAAACATTTAGCAGATAAAAAAGACAAAGAAGAGTTCAGTTCTCAGCTAAGTTCAGTCAATCTTGATTAAATATGATGTTTTTCCTTTTCATACAGGCAGAAATATAGGGTTAATGTATATCACAGTTAAGTATATGTGATTGTGGCTTTGAAAATAATATCTGATTATTCTAAATGCTAAGATGAATTTTAATGAGTATAATTGAGTAGGTGCTTCGAATTATTCTTCTGTCCCTCTTGTCTGTCCTTTCCTCTTACCAAAAAAAAAAAAAAGTGTTTGTATATCCTTTTGCTCTACTAATAAGTAGAATGTATTTTAATGCATGAGGGTTTTTTTCATGTCCTGATAAACACAATGAATAATATGAAATGCTTTTCTCTGCAGATGTGGAAGCTATCCCAGAAAGCAGAAATTCAAAATGCAGGTCTAGGGAGCAACAAAGCTCCTAATTCTATTACCCACTACATGAGATGTGGGCCAAGTGGTGAGTTTCCTGCCCAATATGTAAATGAGATTAATTTCATTTACAACAAACTAACAGCATTACATATGAGAAAAAGTGCACATGGCATTAACCAGATGTAAATACTGCTTGCTTAACTGGCATCTATCTTGCTTATTAGTTAAGCCAGAACAGGTTGTTTTAGAGCAGTTATTTTGCCTATCAAGATAGGGAGCTTCAGTCTGTTAATCCTTTTGCTTGTAAAAATGCCATTTATTTTTATTTTTCAAATTTCTCTTGAAGAAAGTTCAACAAAATCAGATTAAGAAGTAATACTGAAATCAGTTCTTAGATAAATCTAAAAGAATAGTTGAACAAAACATTTTTGTTTCATAAAGCATTCAATAGTATGAGGAAACTGCCTTTTTATAAAGCTTATCTTTGGCGTTCTGTCCTTCTCCTGACTTCATTAAAACATCTTTGATGCATGCTGTTAGTGCTGTTAGTTCTGTTAGTGACTTAACTCTGTATTTTATACTTCTACACTTTAAGCTTTTCTTATGTTCTTTTCTCTTTCTACCTTTTAACTGAACACAGAGAGAAAAGTGTCCTTCAGTATCTCAGTATGAAGCCTTTATTTCTGAAGTAAACAAGACAGCGACTGTAGGAATCATTAATAAAAATTAAGGGATTTTTTTACGTTCTTCGTGACTAGAGCAGGCAAGAAATAAAAACCTACCTACCTACCTTCCTTCCTTGAATCAAGGAGCTCTACTGGAGTCTACTGCCGAAAATTTGTAGATGGTCTTAGGAATTATTGCACATTGCACTGTTAAGATCTACTGAAAAAAGGACAGTTCTCATCTCCCTAAGGACCAAGAATTTTAAGGTCTCAAGAATTACTCCAGGAAAAAAAAAAAGAAAAAAAAAACTTTTAATCTTCTGTTTATGAAATTAGCCACTGATTTGCTTAAGCTTCTGCTAATACTTAGCCAAAAAACATAACTTGCAGTTTATATTTACTTCTGTAAATTTAAAATAAATGCTGTAGTATTTTGTTGAAAGTGACTGTATATACAGATACAAAAACCTCACAGCTTACTGGCACTTCACTGCCTTATTTGGTTAGCATAATCTGCATGAAATTGCTCTTTAAAAAGTTTATGCTGATTTTTTTTTTGTTGCATACTGCAAGAGAAAAATTTGTTTACATACATGAAAACATTTGATAACTAACAAAAGTGGGAGTCATAGGATAATCGTATTATATTGAAATTGTCATTTGTGTTTTTCACATTCCCAAGTTATTCTGCCTATGTATGTTCAGATTTCTTGACAGGAAATTGTCAGGTGTGACTTTTCTGTAACTTTTATTTTAATATAAGGCTGTTCTCAACAAATGGCATTTCCAGGATAAGACTGTCTTACAATGTTTATGTATTGACTAATTTTTTCTTTTATTGTTCGTCTTTTGACATGAGCTGTTTGTGGCTTAGGAGGCTTCTTGATGGCAAAAAAAATAATAATAATATCATGCATTTTACAGTCACCTTCCCTTAAGGTTATCTTTTATTAGTAAGATACTTTTTGTTCATTATTGATTCATATTAAAGTCAGCAAATGTAATTGGTACATTCAATGGTTGTATACATTTGTTGTCTTGAAAGCATTTGCAGGGAGCTCAAAGGAAGCATACATGAACTTAGAAACAGACACAAAGTCAGTGTAATTCTATTATATTACAAATCAGTAGGTACATTCATATTTATGTTCTAAAGGGTTAAGTTAACTGTGTAACCTCCTAGTGCCAGGTCTTCCAAACAGGCGTGTAGAAAACGTTCACCTCTAACTTCCTCTGTTTGCTTACGGTAAGCATGACTTGAATATTCACAGAACTTGAGTTGCAGACTGCTTGGAGATTGATCACGCTGCTGCTTAGAAGGTGTGACACAGCCACTGCAACTTCTTTAACTTAACTTTTTTTCTTGAGGCTTACAGGTTTTATCATTTACGAAGTCTCAAGCTTTCAGGGACAATTGAAAACGAATCATTTTCCACTGGAGAGAGAATGCAGTTCAACAGGTTTAAAAGCATATTGGAAAGTCATTTTTTGATTTTACTGAAATTATGTCAAAAGCAGAGGGGGGAGGAGGAGGAGGAGTTCAATAAGCTTTAGAATGGGAAATTGTCTTTTTTCCTTTAAATGACTTCCTTCTGAAATACTTTTTTTATGACAGTGTTAAAAGATCTAGATCAAAACATTAGTTTTGCAGTATAAACACTTTGTTCAGCCTGAGATTGTTTCCACAGAGAATTTTATTCCCTCCCCTGCCTTAAGTGAAAATAGGACAGATTTAGCAGCTTTCCACCATATAGAATTTCCATTCTTCCTCTAAAGATGTTTTTGGTGTTTTATTAAATTAATTAGTTTATTTTGGTTACCAACTCATACTAGCATCTGTTTCTGGTCCCCTTATTCTCCATGTCCAGATGTTCACTGACATCAGTGAAAGCATCATGAATTGTAGAGTATGAACAGTGTTCAGCAGCTCCAGGAGTGATCTGAAGCTCAGAGTATTCCTGAAATCCAGTTCCACAATGTTTTTATAGGCAGGCTGAGCTCAGTTGCATATGGAATAATTTCCCATGCTGTAATTGGTAATATGACCTTTTGGGGAAGGTTTCAGAGCACTCCAAACTGTGCAATGACAGCTACCAGATGTCACCAGAGGGGCAGGTGGGATGTATGGCAGTGGCCAGAACAGGCACGATGTGTCATGGCACGCCTGTACTGCAGGTAAATTGGGTGTTCCTGTATGCCCTCATAGCTCAGGGCATGGCTGAGTTTCTCCCATAGTACCAAGTGAGCCAGGCAGAGCCCTGGTGTGCTCTAGGAGAAAATTACTTTAAGCAATAAGAACTTGGTCTCAAGCCTAATCTCTGCGCCATTCCTGTACTGCAGTAGTGGCATAGCCATAGATTCTGGAGGGACACTTGCCTTTACATCATTTCGTAGACATGAAATTGGTAATGTCAGTAGCCCTTACTAAGAGCACAGCTCTTTCTGAAAGAGAATTGAAATATGGTAAATGTTAGGAAAGCGTCTCCAATTCTGAATTTTGATACTTTTCAGGCTCACTTCAGGGTCTGACTGTTGGTGGATTCTTCCAGAAGCTCTCCTCATTGATGCATTTCAAACTATTAAACCCTGACTGAAGTAGCATCACTATTTTTAGAAGAACGTGTATCTTGAATTAACAGATTTAACCTCTAGTGCCAAATGTTGTTTGTATTCACAGAATCTGTGCAGTTGTATGTGCTTAGGTATACCATGTACTCAAAGACCCTGGGAATGTGTGAGAGAATGGTGTGTTGCCATGACTGATGCATGGCACGCTTCTCTGCAGGGAACATTGTTGGGCACACGTAACATTGTGCTCTCACATGTGGCTGTGCCATTTCCTTCACAGGGGCATCTCCTGACTCTTCATTTATTAGCTCTTTTTTATATTCCTGAAGTTGTCCAAGATACCCCATCACAGCTTCCTACGCTTGCTTTTTGTATATTATCACATCTTAAAGAATGGCTGTGCAGTCACAACCAGGATGTTGAGTCACAAACATTACAATTACTATTCAACTGATGACATGTACTGAAAGTGAAATCCCCTTATCCAAAAACCTCGGCAAATCTTCCTTGCCTGAGAGAATCAGCAGGAATTTGAGGGCGAGGCAACAGAATGCATCCCGCTAGGTCAGCCTAGCGTAGGTGCATCTGCATGCCAGAGGCCTGGCTAGTGTCCATCTGCGCCATCACGAGCAGGTTTCAAGGCGCTCAGGCTGCATCAGTGCAGAGGCCAGAGTGGGATTTTGGTTTGTATTGACTGAATTATCCAAAAGCAGCACCGGGTTTACATTCCCAGCACCTTCTTCTGCGGAGAGGTTTCAGAGCAGAAGAGCTGACCGGATGTTCTCTGTGCTCTGATGATGATGATGATTTTTTTCCTTTCTGAATTGGTACAAAACTTACATAACACACTTAATCTTCCTAGTCTGTGCCCATAAAATTAAAAAAAAAAAAAAAACACAAACCAAAACCAAGGATATAATTCGGGAGCCACAACCCTTTTTTTTGAAGCACGGACTCCCAGAGGAGTAACACAGCAGCTGTTGGGCAGCCTACAGCAAGAGTACATAGCTGTTTTCAGCAAGAGTTAAGAGTTGCCAAATGTGTCACTGTTAGTTCAAGGTTACAAAAGATGTTTTAATACCGTACAATGTATAATTTTCATTTGCTTTGCTGGTAGTCTGTTGAGGATTTAGTAACATTCCCAACATGTATTATTTTTAAACTTTTTCCAAGACATGATGCAGCCTCAACAAAGGAGCTCATGTATGATTCTTAGAGGTAGATGATAATGTATATGTAAATAATGCTTTGATATTAATAAAACTGCCTTAAAGGAATGTACCTAGGTGTGAAACAAAACTTAAAAAGCTCTTATTTAAAACTGTAATTTCCTTTACATACTGATTTTTTTAATGTTTGCCATTGTATACATTTATTAATGATGTTATTAAAATGCCGAACCAAATAATTTTTATTCTTATTTTGTGTGTACATTTATACACACTTTTTCTGGAAACTGATGTTACTGGAAGAATATTGGTGTTAAGTAATGGCATTGTTGACGGTAATGTGTTTAGTGACTATTTCTTCTGGAAGGAAACCTATAAAACTGTAACAGAAATTTTCTGGACGGTGTGTAGTTTGTTTTCGTGTTGCTTATTTGTAAAAATCTGTGTAGCTTTTAACTATACATTATTTTAATATTATTTAAAAAAACACTAATTTCATAGTAAATACAATAAGAACTCATTGTATATTTGCCAAGTTAGTATTTGATGCTTTAGTTTTGCTTGGTCATTATTTTTGCTGAAACAAGTCTCAGAATCTCTTCTAAAGATGAAGGTAGTTAAAGTTTAAATTGTACAGATTTTAAGATTCGTGAAGCATAGTAAACTGCTATTGTGCATGTCTTTTAAACTCATCTTTGACATTTAAATTCTGTTTTTTTTTAAACTTGACAAGTTGCATTTACTCTATTTTTTTTGTTCTTTTTGGAAGTGATAAAGGATTTTGGGGGTAGCACAAAGAAGAAACCCTAAAAGGAAGGGAGAGTGAGTGGCAGGCAGAGGGTAAGATAAATTTCACTTTTAAAGATGCCTAAGACTGTATCTTAATATCTAGGTATTTCAGTAACACATCTATCAACCCAAAGTTCCCTGGGCAGTCCATTAATCAATCTAGTATTCCCAAACAACAGATGTTCCTTTCAGTCTTTCATTTAACAAAAAGTATACAGTCACGTGTATCTGGACATCTTTTTGTGACTTTTATACAGGTTTCTATCTGTTCAGCGTTTTTAGGTCTCTTCTTTCTCATTTGAGCCAACTGCCATTATAGATGGGATCAGTTTCTGTCTTTCCAAAGTAGACAAGAACTTAAACTGCTATATCATGAAGTATGCTGTAGTTCTGTTCACATCTGTGAGAATAGGTGCCAAATCTTGCTGAAATAAAGGAAAACATGTTAACAATGTTTGAAATACCTTGTCTTATCCTAGAAGAAGCTTTTTTTTTTTTTTTTTTAATTAACTCAGTTAATGGAAGTTATTCATTTTCAAGATTTCAGTGGGGCGTGGGAGAACGATGTTGATGTTCTCAGCTCCTAGAATTGCCTTGGCCATATATAATGAAGTGAGTGGCCATATATAATGAATGAGTCAAATTGGGTGATTTTTGCCTTTTGTTTATTTAAAATGTTTCCCTTGATCACTGTTAGTATTGCATCCTTTAGCATGATGCAGTAGCAAATAGTCCTTTTATATGGTTGATTGTTTTTATTTTTTTCCTTTTTCTCTGTGCTTACCCTGTTGCTTGCCTTTTAGGCATTTTTCTTGCACAACAGACACTTTCATTAGGCTGTGTTTAAAAGCCCTTTTTCCCTGTCATCTTCAAATTTCACACTTTCACAGCTCCCGTGTCTTTGGTTTTTAGTGGGTACTTGTTACCACAGTATTTCTGCTGGACTCCATGGAGTTTCTGCTTCTTCTGTCTTAATACAAAGAAAGTCTTTTGAAGGGATTTTTATTTGTTCAGGCAGGAGAGAGGAGAAAGATTAGAAATTCAATGTTGAGAATGTGCTGGTCTTGTTCTTGTGATAGTACTCTTCTATACAAAATATATCATATATTTAAAGCAAAATCAGCCTCCCCACAACCTTTTAAACATGGGGATGTTTGTATGTTCAGTCCCCTTCTCCTGAAGGGAGAAACTCAAGTATGTCTGCTGTCATACTGTTCTTTCCACTTGTATAGGCACCTGGTTAAAAGGCTACAGTGGAGCAGAGAATATGCACGTCTTCCACATGAACCAGTAGAAATTGCACACAAAAGTGAACACAGTGCCAGGCTGTATTTACTTTCCTCCCAGGAATCACCAGGTAACACTGCAATTACAGGAACCTGCAATAACATTATTCCTTAGAGCTCTTTTCCTGGGAATTTGCACCCCTCTCTGCTTTCAGACATCTCCTTCGCGTTCTGCCGTTTTGGAGAGGCATGCTGCCCTAATGCAGCCATTAGTAGTCACGTCATCTGGGAATTACCAGAAGACTTAGTAGTTAGTTCTGAAGGGAGGATACCGTGAGAGTGAAAATGCAGCTAAAAATGTAGACAATCAAGTACATTTTCTGTAGTGCAACTAAGTTACTTTTTTCTAGATTAAAAATAAGGAAAAAAAAAGGTAACATACTAGGGGACAAATGGATATAGTTTAAAAAAAAAAAAGACACTTCTGTCCTAGGTGCTGACAAATAGTTTAGACCTGTTAACTCATTATTTCTTAATTTAGATCTTCAAGTCCAGTACCACACACAAAAAGTTCCAGTTCATCCATTTTATTAATAAACGCTAAAACATATAATGCCATTTCTACTTGTTGTTTACTTACAGGTATATCGCAAACATCTTTTCTTTGTAAGAATATTCTGTTAAAACTTTTAACAGCTGAAATACAGTATTTTTTCCTCATCAGATTATACAACATAAGAAGGAAGATGCTTATTTTTTCGAAGTGTATTTGTAATAAAAATTTCACCAGTTTTGCTCTATAAAATCTTTGCCGAGTAATAAAAATGTCAACTTCTTCTATTTAATGTCCTTATCAAAATGTATGATTATTGGATCGTGGCCTGTTGATTTCACAAACTTCATGAAGTCTTCAGGGCTTAGGCCCATGGTTGCAGAGTTTGTCATGGGATGGAAATACACCTTCTTGTGGCCCCCCTCCAGAAAGCCGGCATCCAGCACGAACTTCACGTCTCCTTGGTCGCAGAAGAGGGCCAGAGGTGTCGCACAGCCTTGGCCTACTTTTAATTTTTCCAGCATGGCGTTCTCATCAGCAAACCTTAGGTTTCCGCTTCCAACACCCAGTTTTTTGGCAAGCTCGTTCAAGTTGATCTGCCTGTCGTGCAGGACGGTCACCAGCCAGAAGCCTTTCTTCTTTTTGTCTCTAAGGAAAAGGTTTTTGCTGTGCCCTCCTTTCAGGTGTTGGACGTGGGACATCATTTCCTCAACCGTGAACACCTGCAGAGTACAACAAGCATAGCGTGAGGCTGTACCCGTCAGCCTTACCGGCAGCTTTTGTTAAAAATTTAGGAAACGCTGAATGTCATGCTCAGCCTAAAAACTGTACCCTTCTATGAAGAAATTTAAAAGAACCCGAATAAAACGCGACACGCTGGTCCCGCACCCTTTCTCGTTCGTTTCTCACACGCATCCGCGCTCGATCGAAAACGCAAGAAAAAAACCGTGGGGTCCGAGTCCCGCACCTGGGGGTGTTCGGCGGTGAGCGCGGCGATGCCCAGCTCCCGCAGCCGCTGCTCCAGCGCCTCCCGCAGCCCCGCCGCCGCCATGGCCGCCACGGGGCCGCCCCGCTCCGGCAGCGGCACCGCGCAGGCGCCGGGCCCCCACACGTCGCGCCTGCGCACGGCGGCGAGGACTGCTGGGGCGGTTGGGTGCCGTTGGGGGTCCCCGGAGCGGGCCCGGCCGTGAGGGTGAGGGGCCCCGGGGCCGCCGCGGGGCGTGAGGGGAGCCCAGCGCCCTCCGGGCCGCGGGGGGGAGGTTCCCGAAATTACCGCCAGGGCGTTTGTCCTCTGTGAGCGTGTCCGGCATTGCCTCGGACGGTTCCTAGCTGCTCCTCGGGTCTGCTGTTTCTGCCCTTTAAAGTTCTCTTTAAGGGGGAAAAAATGAGCTGTTGGTTGGTTACTTTGTCCTCTGCTCGTTCCCTGTAGGTACTTTGGTACAGGAGAGGTTTTACAACGACCGTGGGCGTGCTGAGAGGGATTGAGGATAGCGCCTTGCTCTCAGAGCTTCTTGGAAGATGGTACAGCACTGCCTGTGAGAGCAAACAAGGTGTTGAGAATGGGCCGGGGAACGCAGATAGGAGCTACGAAATAGCGAACTGAACAAGAAGAGTAGCTTGAATAGGAGACTGTTTTACAGGGTAGGTAGCAAAATGACTCAAAACACAGTTAACATGGTTAAAAGAAGATGCGGGAGGAACTGACGGAGGTATCTTGAAAAGCTTAATTGCTAAGCCAAGCCTTAGCCTAGAAAGATGTCTCCGTGCATGCAATAACACTATTATCATAGAATCATATCGTTATAACAGTATCATTAGAATGCTGCAGTCTTTTAGTGGAGTTACATGCTCGTGTAAGTGTCATTTTGCAAATTTGTTTTACTGGCGGGAGAGGGAGGTTGCACTGGGTATCTGGCAGTATGGTACAAATGTCACTTTTTTGAGTTAATATCAGAGAACCTCGAGTTAGGATTTTAGTAATTTACGTTAAAGGTCAGCGAAGACAGATGAAGGACTTGTAAGTTATGGTAACATTAGTAGATCTGTGTGTCTGAACTGGAATAGTGACAGTGGCAGAAGGTGAAGTGCATCAGGAAAATGAAAAATGAGCAGATCTACTAAGTAGTTCAACATCTTCAGTATCAAAAAGCCTGCTTTGAAGCATTGTAGCATTTATGCCTTGTTTTCCTGTGCATATTGTCATAGCAAAGAACAACTTCCAGCCTTGAGACTGATTTCAATGTGTCCTTTGTATTTTCAGTGAAGAAATGAATCGAAGGTTGATAGTGAAATTTGAAAATCTGGTCCAGTTACGTGGTGCTTGCCGACAGCTGCGTACTGTTTCCTACAGGAAAGTCAACAGAGCACAATGGAAGCCTGTGCAGTCATCTGCGTATCCTGTACAGTCCGTTCATCTGTATCCACAGTTCTGGCAAAAAGACAAATCAATCAGTGTCGCCTTATCTCAATACAGACATCTAGCTACAACGGAGGTAATTAACAAAATCCAGTCATCTCTGATTCCGTGTGAAATTTCAAAGTACAAAAAGTCAATTTGAGCACTTTATGACAAAAAAGGAGAACTTCACAGAAGCTATTCTAAGTTTATGAGCCAAAATGTACTTGTTTAAGACTACATTGTTACTCCTCTCAAATATTGACTTGAAGTACTTACACCAGGAGCATCATGAATCTTGAAGAGGCAGGATAACATTTTTTTCCCTTGTTTTGAACAATTGAATATGGAAAAAAAATTAAGGGCAGAATGCTATACATTTTAAATATTCAGTGTGATGTTTTAAGTCACTAATTTATTGTAATACATTCATATTATAGACAAAAAGATGTGGCTTGAGACCATTGTCTCTTTAATATTGTTTTTATTATTTCTTAGTTTATACCAGCTATATGTTCCTATATACATGTCTAATTCCATATAGGAGAAGAAAAAGAGCAAAAAGAAATTGCCGCTGACCAAAGGTGAAGTGGAGATAAGGCAGCAGATGACTGTTGAGGAACTTGCACAAGCAATGGGCAAAGACGTAGGTGAGAGCCTGCTTTGTTACTCAAGATGTATTTTAACTGTTGTGTTTTAGTCAGTTGCGACACACACTCCGTGTGTGGTCAAGGCAAAGATGTTCTGAGATGGTACTAGCTGTTCCTAATCCTTCCCTTGGCAAGGTAGATTGTACGCATTACCAAAGTAACTCCTTTCATCAAAGACATTTAACCAGAGAAAAAGAACATATGGGTAGGCAAGATGCCAGTCTAAGGAGAAAAAATGTTAGGCCGTCCAAATTATTGGGCAGGACACTATGACTGCTCGCAAAATGCTAAATTATATTGCGGAAGGAGAAACATTGCACTGTGGTTTGTTGAAGCTGGGTGAGAGCTGCTACGTAAAGAATTTGGGGCTAAAGAAAAGGCACAAAAGAGCTTCGGCCTGAGATATTTGTCTGAGAGCAGGATGTTGGGTTTGGGAGCAATTTGCGTTCCATTAAAACAGTCTTATTGCTAATTTCTTCTTCTCAACCATGTACTTTTTCTGGCAAACTTCTTTCTCAGTAGCAAGGAGAGAAACAAGAGTCTGTCACGTCTCTGTATGTTTCAGAGGGAGATTGGTAATGGTGCTGAGGTCGGTGTGGAACAATCTTTGACTATTGCAGTATGTCCTGTATTTCTTCTGCCAGAGAAAGTCACAAATGAACAGATTTATCACGTTTTCTTCCTCCTTGAATCACTTCTTAGCTATTTAGTTTAGATGAGTTTCAAGTAGGAAAGTAAGCTGTGAAAATTTGAGTGAAAAATAAGATTGTAGCAACTTCTAGATAAATCTACCTAAAGCAAAAATGCTTTGTGAATGAAACTTACCATTACAATATAAACTACTAACCCAAAATCTTAAATTGTATTTAACAATTAACAAACAATGTGTTTCTGTCCCTTGTTTGTTATTATTTTTTTTTTTTGGTGAGTTGTTAAATATCTTTCTCTCTTCCTTAGATCATGTTTATGAAGCCCTGCTGTACACAGATATTGATCTTGGTTCCATAGAAGCAGATTCCATTTTAAATGAGGACTATATCAAGCTAATTGTTAAAAAATCAGGAATGAAGTATAAGTCAGCAAAACTGAAAGAAGAGAAAGAAAGAGAAAATACAGATGCTGTAAAACGGTAAATTGTGAACTATTCGTTTTTGCTGTTTTTTATCCTATTTGCTTCTGCAAGAGTTATTGATATACTGTTTTCTTTCTTCTAATGGTGTGTTGATGATACCTGATAAGGTCATAAATTGTAATATTTAAAAGGAGTTTACAGTTTTGATTTCTTTGTGCATTAAACTGATGTTCAGGTGTGATTTGTTTTAGGTGAGTTTTTTCTATGTGTTTTTCTGAAGGAAAGCCAACTTTGTTTTTTGATGCAGCAGGAAGTTTGAATACTAAAAGGGCAAACTGTGATGTATCTAGGATTTGCAGTTACTGTGGGGAGAAGCTAGGCTTACCTCTTCATCACTGAGTTCTGGTAAATGGCTTTTCGTTAGCCATGCTGGGCATGATGGTGGCTTGGTAAACTTTTTTGGTACTTATGAAAGGTGTTATTGTTTTGATTGCAGACCCCCTGCAGACCCAGCATTATTAACCCCACGGCCCCCAGTTGTTACTATAATGGGCCATGTTGATCATGGGAAAACAACTTTACTTGACAGCCTACGAAAAACTCAAGTGGCATCAATGGAAGCAGGAGGCATTACACAACACATTGGTGCTTTCCTTGGTATGATCCAAGTGTACGCGCGTGTGTGTAAAGCAATTTTCTGTATCTTACATGGTGGGCTGACTTGCTGACAGTTTATTGGGGAAAATGTTGCAGCATACACAGTTTATATGTAAGCAGTGAAAAAGGAAAGCATAACTTGTGATAACTAGAATGGAATAGTTCACTTGGAAGGGACCTACCAAGATCATCATGTCCAACTGCCTGACTATTTCAGGGCTAACCAAAAAGTAGAGCATGTTATTAAGGAATATCAAGCACCTCACAAGGAAGGCTGTTGAGTGTTTGGACTGCTCTCCAGAATCTTTTCCTAATGTCCAGTCTGAACCTTCCCTAGTGCAGCTTTGCGCTGTTCCCATGTGTTCTGTTACAGGTTACCAGGGGGAGGAGACCAGTGCCTTCGCCTCCATTTCCCCTCCTCTGGAAGTTGTAGAGCAATGAGGTTCCCAATTAGCCTCCTTTTCTCCAAACTAGACGAACTTTTAAAACTGTGTGGATGGAACTTTTAAGTAGATAGTCTAAAATTATTTCAGTTGTACAATTTTGGATTATGAAAGATTCTAGTGTGCTTTTTTCTTCCCTGAGAAGAAGAAGTACCTTTAACCTCCATGCCAGTTATCTGTCTTCCTTAAAAAATCTGTGTTTTATATATAAAAAAATCATTAAATGACTGATTGCTCTATTTACAGTAAGTCAAATAAAGCTGTGTGAAATGTATTGTTCACAGTGCATCTGCCTTCTGGGGAAAAGATAACTTTTCTTGATACTCCTGGACATGCAGCTTTTTCAGCCATGCGAGCAAGAGGTACCTCTGTAACTGACATCGTCATACTGGTTGTAGCAGCAGAAGATGGAGTAATGCAACAAACTGTAGAATCCATTCAACATGCTAAAAATGCAGGAGGTACAGTGTTTGACTTCTTAACATCACATTTGGAAGAGAGTGGCAAGCCCAGTGCATAAAGTTAATCCGTGAGATGTGTGTTACTGTGCAGCTCAGATACAGAGCACCTTGCAATTGTTTATCCGCCTCTCAAAGGAAACTCCTTGAATTAAAATCCATGGACTTTGTGAAGTTACTGTCCTATCCTGCCTCCTTCTCCCCTGGGAAGATGTCTGAAAATATATACCAAATATTATATTAGTACATAAAAATACTAAGAAATTTTTGCAGGATTTGTAGTTTTGCCAGAAAAGCATGAGTAGTGTGTAGGTAGCTTTGTTTTACTTTTTTTCTTCTATATTAAAATAACTCCTCCAAGTCTCTACTTAAGGTTGCCCAGCAAATAGGTGCCAAGAGAGCTGATTTGTTCTAAGTGGTCATAAGCTGTTCTAACATCTTATTGCAGCTATGCTAGCAGCAGCAAGTTTTTGTTAGGTCAGTAATGTGTTTGTTCTCTTCTTTTAGTTCCTCTTATCCTTGCCATTAACAAATGTGACAAACCTGAAGCTGATCCTGAAAGAGTGAAGAAGGAATTGATGGGTCACGATGTGATCTGTGAAGAGTTTGGAGGGGATGTTCAAGCTGTAAATATTTCAGCACTCAAGGTAAAGTTTTGAAACAAATGATTGTGTTCGTGGATGTCTAAGATGTGCATACACCCACATTTTTGTTTGGTGGTTGGAATATGAATGCTTATCTTTCTGGTATTTGACACCTTACCATGAGCTACGTGCTGCTGCCTCTCACCAGCATCATTTGAAACATAATCCTGTCATATTTTGAGACTCAGCCCTTCAGTGAGCACTAAAAACTATTTTTCTTCTTTGGGAAATCTAGTGGATGGTTTTCAGGTTAATCCTAGTTTTTGTTTCCTCATATATTCCCTGATTGTTTATTTGTGCAAAATCAAGGTCAGTGATAGTGGCATGTATGAAGAGAGAAATTCAAACAAAGGGAAATAAATATTTTTATAACGCATGCCTTATCACAGGAATGTAGTTTTGTAGTGAACTTGCAAGGATAAGATGGTAAATCATGTGAACAACTGATAGCTTAAAAAATAAACTATGTTTGCTTATAGTTTTATGGTGGCCAAACTAATTTAGCAGTATCTTAGGCTTATTACTGTCCTTCTAAATGCATTCCAAGTCATCTTCTAAAATTTCAGCCAAGTTCAAGACCTTTTGAAGTTGTTCCCTTACACTTTTTCAAAATAGTCATGCATAAAAATGGTTTCTCCATTCACCTCCGTAGCAGAATATTGCAATTTGCATCCTTAACTCTGATGTTGTGAAGAGGAAAGTAAGGAAACTATCCTTACTAGTATATCTTGTATTCTGGACCACCAATCGTAGTATTTCATTACTTTAGTACCATCTTGCCTTAAAAGGTGAAGGAATCCATGGCATTGGATGGTATTGCATTGTTAGAAGTTCTGAATTAAATGGGAGACCTCGGTACTAAGATTTCAACTTCTGATCTTTTTTTAATTGGGCACTTCCTTTATTCTTTTTTTTGGTATGGTTTTATACAGGGTGAAAACCTGATGGTTTTGGCAGAAGCAACTGTTGCTTTAGCAGAGATGTTAGAACTGAAGGCAGACTACACAGGTCTGGTAGAGGGGACTGTAATTGAGTCTCGCAAAGACAAAGGGAAAGGGTAAGTTATATGTTGTCTTTACAACTTCAAGGAAGCAATTTGTAATAATGCAGCAATACTGTTCAGGTGGTTTGTACTTTTGTACTTAGGTTTAATATTGTACTTTTTTTCTGTGAAATTAGATAAAAACCAGCAGTTTCTTTGCAGCACTTGTAAATAAAGCGTTAAAACATCATTTTACAGCATGATGTACAGAAAGAGGTTATAAACTGATACAACATAAGTTACCATATCACTGAAATGAAATCCTGTAAGCTCAGGAAATACTCTAAAATGTTAGAACAGGTGTATTTTTTTTAAACGTCATTTAAAAGTAAAGATGATGAAGTTCATAGTCATAATATAATAAATAGATACATCACAATTTGTCAAAAACTGTATGACATTTTACACTTCAAAGTATTTTAGCCCTTTTGCATGTCCTCTGTGAAGAAAGTATGTTCTGTCCTCTTTAAAAATGAACTGAAGGCTGGAAATTTTGGGGGGAGGATGGAATGGGGGTTCACTTAACATGTGAAATCAGTCTATTGCTGAGAGATTCAAGATGCCAAATTTTGTATTAATCTGCAGAAACGAAGAGTACGGTACAGGCTTGGGGCTTTTTGCACTTTAAAATTTTCTTTGCATGCTGATAAGAATGAGTCACAGGAATATTGTGCCTGAGATTGATTGCAAGTACATTATGTTTCGTGTTTCCTTACTTACGCTAAGCCTGAAAATGGTCACTTTAATTTTGTAATTTTCCTCTCTGCTCTTTGCTAGTCCAGTTACCACAGCCATTGTCCAAAGAGGAACCCTGAGGAAAGGCTGTGTTCTGGTTGCAGGGAAGACCTGGGCAAAAGTGCGTTTCATGTTTGATGAGAATGGAAAAGCTGTAGATGCAGCCTCTCCCGGCATCCCTGTGGAAATCATGGGCTGGAAGGAAGTCCCTTCAGCGGGAGATGAAATCCTTGAAGTAGAATCTGAGGTACAGAAAGAACTGTTTAATGGAAAATTCATACTGCAGTAAGATAGGAAGGAAGGAGCTAAGTTTAAAAGTAATAAGTAAATCAATAAAATAAAATTGCATTTCATTCTAAGTAACCAGGGTAAACTGGTGAAAGATGAAGGCTGAGCATGGGTATTAAGATGTCTGAGCTAGGTGTTCTGTAAGAGGAATGAGAATTTGCATATTGCCTCTTTCTTTCTCTTCCACTGCCCCCACTTCTCTCCTGCTGGACTGTTACATCCTCTCCTCTCCTTTCCAGGCATCCAAATTAATCTTACTTTACAATCACATGAAGAAAGCAGGCTGCCACGGGAGATAAAGAGTCACCATTGGTTCATGCCTTTTACTTCTCGTGGTCATCATGCCTTCCTCTATGCTATGTTTGCAATGAACGTAGTCTGAAATGGCTGCTTCAGGGATAACCTGGGATACATTCTAATGTATTTCCTTTCTAAAGGCACAGAAAGCTGTTTTCACTTTCATATAACCACACTGTTACCCTACCTGGAGAACAATCCAGTACTTAATAGTATCAGTATTGTAATTTTATGAGAGAATTAGTTGCTGACAGAAGATTGTGCTTAAGATTTAGCTTGAAATAGGTGTTGTGGGGGCTGGAGAAATACCACATGAAAAAAAAATATTATTTTCTCTGATGCAGAGATGCCTTGAGTTGTGCTGTTGTAGCATGGGGAGGAAGCCATTGTGCTGATTCTTTGTCATCATAGCAGCAAAATCTATTGATAAACGCTAAAGAAAATGAGTAGGACGGTAGAGAAGAAACAAAAGGATAAAAGAGAGTTAATGTGGACTTTTCCATTGCAGTGCTTTGAAAGATCGTTTCTTTTTTTCCTGACCAGCAAAGGGCACATGAAGTTGTGGCTTGGAGAACCTATGTTGAACAGCAAGAGAAGATGAGAAGAGATGGGGAAGTTATTGAAGCAAAGCAAAAGGAACACAGGGTGGAATATGAGAAGAAGCAACAGAAGCTAGCCCATCTGACCTGGAGACAGAGAAAGGCGTTGCTCTACAAGACCAACAAGCATCTAATGTTCTCAAAGCCTAAAGAGAGAACAGAAGTGGACAAAAACGTGCTGTCAGTAATTGTTAAAGGTATTGTTCTGTTCTGTTTACTGCTGCAATGTTTCCATGCTTCTCAAATGCTCAGTCTGCAACGTAGTTCTAAATAATTAACAAAAATTTTGTTAGCAGAAGTTTGATCAATTTAAAACTGAACAAGTTATTGAATGCCTCTCAGGAAGGGGAGGGTCATCAGAGATCATCCCATGGTCAGAAGAATGTGCTTCCAGAAGGGTCAGAGCAAGATGAAATCTTAGGGGCCCAAACCCTTACCCAGGAACTCCTGAATAAAAGCCATACAAGTGCATGTGTGTAAGTTATATGAGCAGCAGTACTGCATTAGCAGAATGGAGGAAAAGAACAACTGTGTATTACTTAAAGTGGGGCAGGAGGAACTCGGTTTGACCTTACGTTCAGTGGTATGTGTGTAGTGGAAGTAGTAAGTGAAAAACTATGTAGACTTGACCTAGAAATGGCAGCAGATGTGGAGCTTCTGGTCCTGTTGTCTTTATTCACTTCACTTTTGTAATAGGAAGACTTTTCAGGTGTGTTCTAATATACTGCTGGAAATACAAAAAGAATGCTAAATATCCAACGCTTTTGATTATATTGCATAATGTGGAATTTTCATTCCCCTAATTCTTCTTCTTCGGTATCACTTTGATTCACACAAAGTCAACAGCACTACCATTTATATACCCAGGTGATGTGGATGGATCTGTCGAAGCTATTCTGAACATTCTAGACAGCTATGATGCTGATCATGAATGTAGATTGGATATCATCCATTTTGGAATGGGAGATATCAGCGAAACTGACATAAGTCTTGCTGAAGCATTTAATGGTGAGTGTATGTTTAAAAATTAATTTACAGTTAGTAGAAACTTCTCTCCATTGAAATCAGTAGATCTCATACTGTTATTTTTTTTGTAATAATTAACAGCATCAATAATGTAAACTTATATGTATATTAATAATATCAAGTAACACCTTTAACATCAAATACTAATGCAGGTAGGGAAGGCTAGAAATCTCACAAAAATAGGACTGTGACAGGCCATTGCCAGTAACTGAATTATTAATGGCAGATAATGGTTAGATCTCAACTTCTCACGTAAGTTGCTTTATGATGTTGAGCAGGGCAATGCCAGAAAAGTAGCACACAACAGAATTTCCTTTTGCTCGGGGAGGTCACTGAACAGAAAGACCTCTATCAATAGTTGTTCCCCTTTTTGCTCCATGATTCTCACCTGCTCTAGAGTGTGTGTGTGGGGGGGTCACTGGACCTAACACGCTCCATGGGTGGATGAGAATGTAGAAAGTTCATTTCCAGCTTATACTGGGCAACCAAATTGTTTTCCCAGCCCAAAAATGGGGGAATCTTTTTGTTGTGTGTGTGTGTGTGTGATGCCATCTGCTCTGGTGGGCTCTGTGTATGCAGTAATTTCTGCTTTGATAACTTCATCTCTGTCATGAGGGAACTTTCTGTGAGGAGTGTTTTGAGCCCATTTGTTTTGATACGAGGCTAGTAGTAGCGGGTGTGCTGACTGCAGTGATAGTGGGGGAGGTAAATGGTCCCCCATTAAAAGGGAAGTAGTGAAATGGTGTTTCTTGTATTGCTGACTGCTAATGCTAATTTTAACCTCTGCTGCAAGTTCAACATTTCAGAAGAGATGGCAAATGCTTTCACTTATTAAGAATTTCTCTTGTTATCAGTTGCTGATTATTATATTTGCCAGGTGTTGTTTATGGATTCAGCGTGAAAGCCAATGAAACTATTAAAAAGCTGGCTGCTAAAAAGGGAATAAAAATTAAACTTCACAACGTCATCTACAAACTTATTGAAGACTTGCAAGATGAGCTAAATAGCAGACTGCCTCCATCTGTGGTGGAAAATACAATAGGTGACTTTTCAGGGAGTATTAAATTACATTTTTGCTGTGCTGCATGGCTTTAACTTCGCGCTCCAGTGATGCATTCTTGCTGTATCAAGTAATTAATGCTCCTCTGTAGCTGCCTTTCTATTTTGTTATAAAGCTTAGTAAGTGGAAGAGCATGGCTTGGTTTTTCTTATTATGTGTTTATTATTCTCCTGTACTTCTTAAAACTGTACTACATTTTTTTTTTCTTTTAGGGACAGCTTCTGTTCTTGACGTCTTCTCTGTAACAGTAGGAAAAAACAAAATTCCAGTAGCTGGGTGCAGAGTACAGAAGGGGCAATTAGACAAAAAGATGAAATTTAAGTTAATCCGTAAAGGGGATGTTATTTGGCAAGGTAAGTAACTGGCTACAAAACTAGTGTTTGTACTCAGTGTTATGACATGACTAGTTAGTTCCATGTGAAATTAATGCAAAAGGTGTGCATCTAATCATAAGGCAATTACGTGTGCTGTTTAGGATAGAATTGTTCAAAGCAGAGAAAGCTGTAAAATGTCACCATACTCTTTATCCAGACCTCTAACCACCACTTTTCTGATAGAAAAGTAGTATCACAGGCTTTGCCTATGGAAAAGGACTGATGCCTGACTTTCATCAGCTGCAAGCGCTTGCAACCCCCAGCTTGTCTTGCTTTTGTTTTGTAGCTGTGTGGTGAAACCTGAATTGTGTGAGAAGGGGAAACCAAACCACATCTGTACTCTGATGTCAGGGGGCTTTCTTTCTTTTTCCTCTCTGTAGGATCTTTATCATCACTGAAGCATCATAAAGATGATGTCCAAGTAATAAAGACAGGTATGGATTGTGGATTAAGTTTAGACAAGCATATAGAATTCAATATTGGAGATGAAATTGTCTGTTATGAAGAAAAAGAAGTTCAACAGACAACGTCATGGGACCCAGGGTTTTAAAATACATCTGAATCCCCAGCAAGGACATGCACTATTCCTGGCCTTGAACTCTTAACATTAAATGAACTTATGAAGAAGCTTACGTGCATCTCTCTATCTGATGCTTCTGTATTCTATGTTTAAACCTCATCAAGCAACCAGCATACCTCATTGGAGCACCAGATGAATGACCCTAACTGCAAGCACTTTGTGTGTGTAAAGCCATCAAGGTGTAAATACTTCTGACTTTATTGATTTCGAAATAGCTGAGCCCTCTTTTTCTTCCCTCGCAAGGGTGCTGGTACCATTTTTTCAGTATACGATCTTCATGGTGAGGACCCCCCTTTGCTCTAGTACTGATTTTGCATATGATTTCAGACTTTGTGGTCTCCCAGGTTTCCTGATAAGAACTGCAGTGCTATCTACTCATGTTTAAATAGACCACTTACAGTTAAGAGTTAGCTATGGCAGAACAAAAAGAGAATACAAATACACCCTGCTTCCTTCAAATACATTTCTAGGAATATTTGTTCATGACTGGCTAATGCTGTGAAAAACAGGTCAAAAGCAGTTTCATGCCTGACCATAACTGGGGGAACGGAATATTTTTGAAAAAAACTTAGGAAGGGTGCTTGCACGGTGTGTATTTGAAGTACTAAATCACTAAATATTTATGTTAGATGAGCCTCAGAACTAAGAGATCTGGAAAAGATTCTCCTGCGGTCTTTGCATAGCTGTTTTTTCCCTTCTTCTTGGTAAAAGAACCTCATCTCCCAAAAACAGGCACAGAACAAGACTTTACAAAACTTCGTCTTACCAGTGAAGAGGAAATACAGTGCAGAAATAAATCTCTAAACAGTACAGAACTTCAGATTTTTATTGTCTAATACATTTACTTGTCCTCTGGTTTATTGAAGCAGTATGTCAGACAGCACTTGCCACAATAGTGTCTGTCAAAGTGGCTAGCCATGAAGACTCCTGCTCCACACTCCTCAGAGGGGCACTCTCGGCGCAGACGACTGATCTTGCCGTTCTCATCCACCTGTCAAGGGCAAGAGGCAACATCTCATACATACTCACCACCTTTTAGCACAAATTATTTTCAAGTACTTTTCTTTGACAAAGCAGCTTTTGGGATTGCTTTCAGGAATCTGACACAGAAAGTTCTGAAGTGCCTGACTGCAACAAACTTCTGTTTTATTTAAGAGATGGGGTATTTGCAAACAGAAGGACTTTAAATACACTGGGTGACACACAGACTGGTTACAGGCTTTGTATGCTTTAACTAGTCCCTTCCTGGTGAGAGCAAAGCATTCATCGAGCTTCATCTAGTTAGTTTTACATACCTTGTAGTACTTAAGCACTGCAAGTTTAACCTTCTTTCTCTTATGCTTGTTCTTCTTGGGAGTAGTGTAAGACTTCTTCTTCCTTTTCTTAGCACCACCACGAAGTCTCAACACAAGGTGAAGGGTTGATTCCTATTTGTAAAATAAGAAAATTTGATACCATTTGAAAGAGTCAAAATGCTTTCACAAGCCAAGAGTAGTATTTAAGCAGGCCTTTTCTTTTATCTACAGCTAATACTTAAATAGCAGAATTTCAACCTCCAGCCAACTAGGAAAACTCTTAAAGGATTTTTCACTCGTTAGTATGCAAATGAGCAGGCACCAGAGAACTGTGTGCTGTCACATCCCAAAGCCTTAAAGGTTCAAATACTATTAAAAGTATTGTGATTGTATTCCTCGGTTTTAACTAAAATTGCAGAATACAGTTTCATGATGTGACTAAGCCAATCTATCACCAATTTGTTACTGTAAAAATAATCTGGTCTTCCATTTTCTAGTTGCATTGCTGCTCATCTGACAGAGGTCAGCAGCAGTTTCCACATTAGCCCCCTAAAATCACTCACCAGAAAGTGCCAACTTACAGAGCTGACAAAAGAGAAGCAATGAAGTAGCTCTCAGAAATGTTTCCTTCTGACCTGAAGATACGACCTCCACTGCAGCAACTGCCAGATCTAGTCTTAGCATCAGTACTTCCCAAGCTAGAGTGCCACCTCCCCTCATCAATTTGTTTCAATCTATTTGAAGCACTTTTTAGGCTCACAACCTACAGCCAGTCTGCTCCTACAGCACCAGGTGGTACCGCGCTCCTCTCAGCATTTCCTACTCACTTTTTGAATGTTGTAGTCAGACAGCGTGCGTCCATCCTCTAACTGCTTACCAGCAAAAATCAGTCGCTGCTGATCAGGAGGAATCCCTGATAGGGGCAGAAAGGAGGAACACGTGAGAAATACAAACCGTGACCCACCCTAACTGAGGAGAAAGCAAAACGTGCATCTCGACCTTACCTTCCTTATCCTGGATCTTGGCTTTTACATTTTCTATGGTATCGGAAGGCTCAACCTGTTACGAAACAAGGCAGCGGGGATGTAAGACACGTTTATATTCACGCTTTGCCATGTAATTAGCGCGGGGCTGCAGGGGAAGCAGCAGCCATTTCGGGCACGCCGCCGGCCCTGCCGCGGCCATTTAGCCCTCCGCAGCTCCAGCGCGGCCTCTGCCGTGCAGCCGCGCCTTTCGTTCCGCCCCTTCCGTGTCCAGCGCCGGGCTCCGCCGGGCACCGGCTCCCGAGGCACGGCACGGCCCGGCCCGGCCCGGCGGCGAGCGGCAGCGCGGAGGCCTGGACGCGGCGAGCCACGGTCGACCCGGTGCCGGGGCGGGGCGGGGTGGTGGGCGCAGCCTCACCTCGAGGGTGATGGTTTTCCCCGTGAGGGTCTTCACGAAGATCTGCATGGCGAGCCCGGCCGCGCCGCGCAGCTCCCCGACCTGCTCCCGGAATGGCGGCGCCCCGAAAGAGCGCCGCGCCGCACCGCACGGGGTTTCCACCCCCGCCGCAGGAAGGGCGGGCAGTGCGGCGGGACTACGGCTCCCGGCGTGCCTCACCGCAGCCAGCCGCGCTGCGGCCTGCTGGGAGCTGTAGTCTCACCCCCACAGCCGAAGTGCGCCATGGGAGTCGTAGGCGGAAGGCGGGACCGCGAGGGAAGGGGAACTGCAGCCCCCATGATGCATCGCGGCTCCTCTCGCGCTGTGGGCGCCAGGCGGTGGAAGTCCGGAGTTCTCTGCACAGAGGGGCCGTGCACATGCAGACTGCCGGCGCATTAGGGACCGCCTTTTTTTTGTTTTGTTTTGTTTTGTTTTTCCTTCCCCCCCCCCGGTAGCCGTGTAGCTGTGTTTCCACAAGTCGGCGCTGCAGCGCGAAGTCCCAGAAATCTGGTCCCTCATCTCCTTCTAGTTCCGTGAAGGCAATTTAAACGCCTACAAATCCTGCCTGCATTTGTTGGGCAAATATCCTTAGAATTTTCTAGAAAAGTCTTAGGTAAGTTAGGTACGGAACAGTACTGAGAGTCACATTAATTTCGAAACCCCTGGTGCACTTTTAACAATTTCAACTTTTCTTCCAGGTTTTGATCTGAAGCACGCGTTAAATAAAGCAGGAGGGAGGTTTAGATTCTCTGTCAGAAAGGTGCCAGGTTGCTATGCTAAGCCATGGAGGGGGAGCAGAGAAACCCTCCCTTCCTTTTGGAGAAGGACAGGAGGTTTCTGGAGAGCATACGAGGAAACATACTGACAGAAACTGAAAAACTGGGCTGTGCTGAGCAAGGGTCCTCTGAGGAGTGCTACATTATATACAGTAATGTATTTGACAAGGTAATATATTTCTCAGGTAAATGAGCAAGACCAATATAGCTCACACTGACAGTGGTTTGCAGCTTTGTTTTCTGAGGAAGAATACACAAACAGACCAATGGTGAAGTGTAGGTATTTTTACACGGATCAAAGGTTGGTGCATTTTTATCCATTTCTTTTATGCCCACTATGTACGCTACAGTCAAATAGAAGCCATTATGATGAATTCATAGTACCAGAAGTTATATTATAGTAGTGTTCATGCTTGATAACCCCTTTTCTTAACTTTTTTTTTTTTTTTTTCAAATTTGAAATGGTAAAACATAAAGCTGCCTGGAAACAGGAGAAAAACCGCATAACTATAAAGACTCATGACATTTACCCCATATGCCCTGTGTGAGCATCAACTGCTCTTCAGTTAGGCTGAAAAGTTGTTTCTGAAGCTTCTGAAGGACTCCTGCCTGCCTGATTCCATCTGCCTTTTTCAGATTCTGACTGAAATGGAAGATGCTGTGAATAAATAAATAAGACACTCTTGCACACCTAGCTTTCTGGATAAGTAGGAATGAAGGTTACTCTGTCTACTTTTACATCTTCACTTATTTTAACATACTAACGTGTGGCCCCTGTACCTTTGGTTTTCCAAGCCTGTTTTTGAAGCTCTTTTTTATTATGTTAGAGTGGTGGTGTAGAGCTTGATCTAAGAAGTATTGTTTTGTCTAGCCATTTTCTTTTAAAGCTATCATGTATTAGAAAGTTCCAGAAAGATTTTTGTTGTTGATTCTCTTCCCACAAATACTGCATCCAAAAATACATTCACAGATAATAGAGTATGTTAGTGCGTACAAGAACATCCTGACTTCAATCAAACAGGAATATAAGGCATTTATTACCAGAATTAAGAATGGCCAAAGGAATGCGTTTTTTCTTTGTGGGAGATTAAAAGCTCTGGAATCTGAGTGCACAGCTCTGTTATACTATAGGAAAAGAGCAATGGAGCTTGAAGACAAGTAAGCTCTCTCTCATGATGCTTAGAACAAAATATGTTGTTTTAATTAGGATGTAAATAATTTAAGTGTAGTTGACTTCTGACACTTTTTTATGTTTTAATTGTTGGTTGTTTTGTTTGTTTTGTATGGAAGTTCCCAGTGATTGTATAAAACCTTGCTAAAAGTTGCCGTTAGATTTCCGTTCTTCGGATCCTGGTGCTGATTCTTGCGCAGTTAAAGCTGAGGTGAAATCAGCAAAGGCTTTGCTTGCACGGTAATATAGGATCAGGCTTGGGAGTTACACATCTGTCTCACAATTTATAAGAATGATATAACCTAACAGAGAACAGTCATTGCTAAAATGCATTGTCTGATGCTGAGAAATACAGAAAAGAAAGTGAATTGCTAACTTTTCCCCAGTTTAGTCTTATATTAAGAAGGTACTATATAGCTGCATTTATCTAGTAGAATTCTGCAAGGAGCCAATTATCTTGCTATGTGCAGTCTGAAATAGAATATGGCAAACTGGGGAGCAGAAAACAGCAAAACAGTGTGAGACCAAGCAAGTTCAGAAACTTTTGGTACTGATATTCTTGCAGCCTGATGTATTAAAAATGACCAGGTAACAGTTCCTGTGTTGTTTGTTTGGGGTTTTTGTTCATTTGTTTTCCCAGAATAAAAGCTATTGAGAAGAATTCTGCAAAAATTAAAAATGAAATATTAAAAATTCAAAATATAGGAAAGGTGCCCTCTGAAACCTTTGTCACACAAGAGAAAACAGTACATCCTGCTAAGCCCATCCCAGGTAAATCCAAGGTTCTGCTATTGTGAGCATTTCTTCTACATTAGGTATGTTTTTAAGTAATAATGATTACCAAATAAAAAGGCAAGCCACCCAGAATACTGCAGTTTATCAGTGAGATGCAAATCAGCCCGTGTTCCTGTCATCAGACGGCTTTACTATTTTTTGCCCAGAACAGAGGGAGTGAAAAAGCCTGTCTTTACCACTGGCTCAGCCTCTCACTTATTTGGGATGACAAGCAGGAGTTGAGGACTTATGAGGGCTAACCCCAGGGCAGGCATAGAGAGAGTTGGTTGTGCTTGCTGGATCTGCAGCAGCTGATTGTTCTGGTCTTTTATGCAAGCCAGGGCATTCCTTAAAGCTCCAACTTAAACCCGTCTGCAGCGGATCTTGTTGGCATCTGCAAGAATGAGGACTCAACAAGGCACAAGGATGTAACTGGCCCCATCTCACACCAACTGAAATGTGCCCCTGGGTTGCTTTATGGTGTTTTATAGGCACCTTTTCATAGGTGGTTATGGGAGCAGCAATTTGGCTACTGAATAGGTCCTCTGAGGACCAGAAGGTGGCAAATCTGATGCCTGTTGGAAGTAAGGATGTGAGAGATTTAGAGAATTACAGATCTGCAAGATTGAAGTCCAAACAGGAAAAATAATAAGAGATGCAGCGTAAGTGGATGTGCGTCTAAATAGAGCTTGTTTGGGAAGAGTGAACATTACCTTTGCTTGGGGAGGTCCTTCCATTTTTTGCAGGGAGGTTGCATGTGGGTGGGGTGACATGACACAACCATGATTTTTCAAAAGGCTTCAGGCAAATCTTTGAAATAAGTCATGCAGCGTAAGAAGCAAAGTCTTTCCTTGTATAAATATTTGTTTAAAAGATAGAAAATGGAGAGTAGAAACAAAAAGTATCATCTTTCCTGATAGTGCTGAGGTATTCAGGATGGCAAGGATGTGAGCCAAGTGTGAATTGCAACAGGAGAACCTTATGAGACTGAGCATCACATCTGAACTCCATGACAGACAAAAACAAAACAAAACAAAAAAAGAGTGTAAGGAATTAACTTAGAGGAGAAGCAGAGAGCAAAACAGAGTATATAATCAGACCTCTGTATCTCCTGTGTCTTGTGACTTGAGAGAGTCCAGCAGAGTTGGACTTGATGATCCTTATGGGTCCCTTCCAACTCGGGATATTCTATGATTCTATGATTCAGAGTTATTGCTGGATTTCCTCAAAAGAAAGACCTGGAAGAGATTTGCAAGAGGGATGCTGAGAGCTCATGAAAGGCATTTTGTTCTCCCACAGGTCTGAGTGTAGAGGAATCTCTCAGCTTGGAATCTCTTTCTAAACATCTCGCTCAGTTAGACAGATGGTTGCTGGAATTGAAAAAAGATGGGAACGGGAAGTACATCCCTCATCAGAAAAAGACAAAATTAGAACAAGAACTCTTGCACTTACTGACCATAAGAGATACAGCTGAAGCAAAGAGGGAAAAGCTGAAGCTCAGGTTCACAAGCATCTGCAACACTTCCTTTTGATATGTTCTTTCTGTCACATTGACATTTTTTAAAGTCTTACAGATTAAGCCTCAGGACATGAATCAATTATTAATACAGATACTGCAGATCCTATGATGAATATTTCTGCATTCATGAAACTCTTCTGATAACATACCTTTTTCCCTCTTCAACTATCTGTAGAATTTCATTAGTTGCAAATGCTATTTCTGCCTGTGCAAAATCAGACAGGACTATCACCCTGCAAAATGTCCCCTCTCAGATCACGAAAAATGATGAAAGAGGTAAAATCATTAAAATAAAATGTCAGAACAGTCAAGAATGAGAGTGTGAGAGTAGACAGTCAGCTGTAGTGAACTAAGAGTTCGGTCTTTAAGATAGTATTTTCTCCGTCTCTCTTTTCCAGAGAGATATTTCATTTTTGAGGGCACTGGCGGGAAAACTGTCTTTAGAGTTTAACTGATGTGGCAAAAGGTGTGTCTTAAACAATCATCCACTTAAGGAGATTGTTTCAATTCTTTAAAAATACATGAAAATATTTTCAGCTTAAATTATATGCCTTCATATAAATGTATCAGTTGTTAAAGTTTTTTGTTGTTGTTGTTTTGTTTTTAAATGCTTTAGCACTTTTAATGCTGATTTGCTTGTTGAGGTAGTACTGTGATTACCCTACACTGCCATATCTTATATTTCAGCTCTTGATGTCCCTAGTAAAGTGGCTGAGGATTCACTTGAATATTTTGAAAGGTAAAAAGAATATTGTTATTGTGCTCTGCATTAGCAGTTTACAACATTGGAGCTAATATATCATACTGGATGCCTGAATGCAGTCCTTCCTTTTTTTTTTTTTTTGTGACCCTTTTGGAGCTTGTAAAAAGTGCTGGCATTTAGACATAGACATTATATCAAAGGTTTGTCCGCTTTCAGAGGCTCTTCTTTGGTCCTTTTTCTAACGGGACTGACATTGAAGAGACCACCTGTTGAGGTGTATGATTAGCTTACTTCCTTGTGTTGTGAAAACTGACAAGCTAATTTTAAATATATATGGTTTTGTACCTATGGGTGAAAATGTAGGTTTTTTTTCAAAACTGAGGATTTGATGAAATTGAGGGTTTTTCAAAAGTGTCCAGATACGTGAAGGAAATTGGACATTACTGGTCTTTTCTAAAGCATCCAATGCAGAGGCTTACTTCTAGATGCCTAGATCTCATCACTAAATAATCACTTGATTTTAAAAATAGGAATTAGTTTATCAACTCATCTCGTATAGCCTGCTGTGTAACTGTTAAACAGAAGTAACTCACTTCTGTTTCTGGCAATTGATTAATTTTCTTAGTTCCTCCTAAATCACAATCTTTTACAAGCCTTATATTAAAATACAGTTGATTTCTCTTTACAATTGCCCAGATAACTCCCTCTTAGATTTCTCAGTTTTCATTATGGACACTCTCAGAAGCGCTAGGTAGTGAGGCAGAAGAAACGTAACTAGATGTGTGGGGAACGAAAATTGCTGCTTCATACTGGAAAACGCGATAAAGATGTACTAGGTTAAAATATATTTTTTTAAGCTATTTTTTTAATTTAGGATTCTTGACTGGATTGCTATTCACTAGCCAGCCATTTTGTGTATGTGTATTTATTTAGTGTTTGCAAAGCATATACTCTGTATTTTTTCTTCCTCTTTACTAGTTTCAGTGAATTATTTTCAAGTGGTCAGTATGATGCTGCAGCAATGTGTGCAATAAACTCTCCTGGAGGAATTCTCTGTAATGAAGAGGCTCTAAAGAATCTTAAATGTAAGAACTTGATAATTGGATCCATTCTTACTGGACCTTAGTTGATGTCAAGCTAGTTGTTTTAGTGCTTAGGATCTTGGGATTTATCAAACAAGATTTTTTTTTTTTTGGTGGGGGTTTGAGGCTTACATTTAAAATTCCAAATTGAATACAAAAAAATTGTAAGGCTTTTTCTTTCTCCTTTGTTCTATGTTAAGCACATGCCCTGAAAGGCAGGAAAGGAGATAGCTAGCTTACAACAGTTGTTGTTTTGTTTCTGTTTTTACTGTTGGAGCAGCACTGGGGTAAGCACTGGGTTAGGGAAAAGAATGGAACATAAACAGTTATGTAAGCTTTTCAAAAAATGTGTGGCTGGTGAAATTACAACTAGCTAATAGACTTCATTATGTTACAGGCAAGGCCTTTTCCATCACTCTGGGGCTCAGGGTCTGCAGAAGTATAATTCCTGTTACCATGGTCTTAAGGTCTAGTGTAAAGCTGTTCCTAAAGCTGTGCTGAAATTGTTTTTGTTTCTACTGAGGGGTGACATGTAGTAGACAAGAACCACCTGCTAGTCCACCTGCTAGTTTGACTGTTATATGTGTTAACTGTGTAAGCCTAGCCTTTTGAGCTGTAAAGCCATATTCCAGTTAGCTGCATTAAAAATAGTTTCTGAAATCTAAGATATGTAAAAACTATTGCTGATTTTAAATATCCCAGGTAAATGAAAAATAGTCTATATAATTTTGTCTTTGTGTCAATGTTTTGGCTTGTATTTGGAAATGCAAAATTCAGTGGTAGTGGTGGTATCAGAGATCGGAGCAGCTGAATATTTTGTTCTTCATCTGGAAGGAATCGTAGGGGCGTGGTTGAACTTTAAAAGATCAACATTTTTTGTGTGTGTGTACATATTTTTATTGGCTTTCATTCAATTTTAAAGGTAATAACCAAGAGAAGAACTGTGATAAGCTAATATGTGGGATCTGAATTACAAATTTACTAAATCAGTCTTAACAGAAGATCTTATATTCCAAAAGCAGTAAGAAGGCATTTACAATGTTATTTCTTGCATTTTCACCTTAAAAACTATATGGCTTAAATACCCAACCATCTCTCCCCCTGAGATTTACCATTACCTGTCAATGGTAAAATACTGTCATGATTCCTGTGCCTTCAGTTCTGAGCAACCTTCATTTTGAGCGATTAATGTAGCATTGCATATGACACAACCTCAGAGAAGATTTGCTAAGAATTGTGTTAGAGGCCTTTGGTGTGTGTCAGCAAACAAAGACTAAAACTTAAGAAGTCTTAAATAGTGAAAGTTACTTTTCTCTTTGTACTTTTCTGGGTGACTTTTGTTTTCAACACTAGCTCTTAGCTGTCTTGAAGGGAGAAATCTGCCCTTGCTGAAGTATTTTGACACTCTCATAAATGCAAGTACTGCAGCTGGACACCTTCCAAATTTACCTGTAATTCTGGAAGCAATTAAATGTGCGTTGTCTGAAAAACAATTAAACCTGGTAAACCATTGGGTTACACAGCAAAGGTATGTGGGTCTTCTGCACTGAGGTCCATGAGGCTTTTCCTTTTCTTCAAACTAAACCCTTTGAAACAAAACAACCAAAAATACATTAATGTACATACATTAATCCTTTTTGATTCTCCTATTTTTTTCCTTCTTTTGATTCTCCTATTAAACCCACTGTTAAATCTTAACTTCAATATGAGCATAGATCAAATAAGCGTTGTCAACGGCAAGTTCTGAAGAACACATTTTGGTTTCGTTGCTGTCAACCTTTCTTGCAGCACTGCCGAGTCCAGTTTTGTTTGAGACTCTTTTCTCTTATGCTGTAGTTAAAAACTATACAGATGCAAGTTTTTCACACCATACTGTGGATTAAGAAAACTGTAATTACTGAAAGACGGGTTTCTTTCATTCTTCTCTTGATGCCAGAAACCCGAGCATTTCCTTTTCTCTGAAAGCAGCTTTGAATCTCCCATGTCCAGGAGGAATGTAAGAATGTTCCTCCCAGCTGCCACAGACTGGAATTGCAGTAATCTCTAAAAGACATGTCCCATTGGTTGCTATTACTTTCTGTGGCAGTTCAGACATTAAGAAAGAGAAGGAAGAGGCTACTTTTTAAAATGTAGAGAATTAAGGCTGCAAGGGAGGCAGAAAGAAAAAGGGGTATAGTTTAATAGTTATACATGTAGAAATATGCCCATCTATACAATCCACTTATGTTGGAGCTCATTTTGAAATATTCTGAAGTTACAAAGCATATTAGGAATGCTGGCCTGTTTTGTTGCCTTGTCTTCTTCAGACTAACCTTTTCTGAGGCAGTGGGAGACGTTATTTATGATTATGGGAAAGAGGAGCCAAACAACATGTCGGAATGCCTGGCTTTGGCTCAGGCTGCATATGGTCATTCTGGTGCATACAAAAAAGTTGTGTTGTGCCTGTGTAAACAGGGCCAAATTGCTGGAGCAGCGGATTATATTCAGCAAGTGGAGCATTTTTCTTTAGGTAAATAATAAGGCGCTTGTATTGTCTTTCATGATTGTTCTACCGTTTATTTATTTTAGGTATAATGACGATGCTTTGGACCACATTTGTACAGAAGGAATTTGAAGTGAATCGAAATCTGAACTTCTCATCATGTTTAAGTAGACCTCAAGAACTCTGATTAAAAGACCCTGTATGCTTTATCATAATATCAATGCGTGATCTTCTGAAATAAGGAATTTCTTTTTGTACCCTTGTTTGAAAAACACTGGAGGGATTTCCCAAAACCCCAGTAGGAGGCTTGCAGGAAGTCTCAGAGATTTAGCCCTCTGGAGGATCATGAGTTTATTAATCAAACAATGAAAGGAAAGAAGGGTGTCCTATGTTCTTTATTAGGTTCCTTTCCACTTAGCTGACTTCTGGCTGTGTCATTTTTTTCTTCTATATGTATTCTTGCTTAGAATGTTGTTGCTCAGTTAAGTTACAGTTTTTCATGCTTATTTTATTATTTTTTCTTATTTTATTCCCTGACCATATTCCAAATCATTTTAAAGGCGGATTTTCAATATTAAGTTCTTTTCTGCTGTGTGCTCATTTTCTCATTCTGTGAGATTTCTAAAATAATTACAGAAAAGATTTTTTTTTTCCAAGTAAATGAAGGTTAGATTTTAATCACATAGTAGCTTTTCCACAGTGTTTAGGAAAATTGTTGTGTTCTTTTATAGTGAGGAAGGGTAGAAGTGACCATGTGCAAATATATAATAATCTTGGTGTTTGATTTTCAGATGATTACTTCTTCTTATTGGAAAACTGTCCTAGCACTGCATTAATTCGCTGTCTCAGTCAACAGTGGATTAGAAAACCACCATTTTCATCTGTGGGGGCTACAATCCTGTCTTTTATCTCAGCCAAACACAAAAAGCATGGCTTTCAGCTGTTGGAGGAAATGAACAATAAAAGTAAGCACAGCAAAATTTGAATAACAAACTTTCAGACTTGACATTTTAATTCAACTCCAGTTTCAGCCTGTAAATTACTGTGGATTCAGTGCTCCTTGTTTATAATGGAAACTAAATAAAAGCTTTTCCTTCACAGCAAGCTGAACTGTGCATTCTTGCGTCTTCTGAAGCTCCCACAGGGATGAGGGTCACTCACGTCAGATTTCACAGCCCATCCTGCTTGCTCTCACACACACAGGTTCAGTCTTTGCTGTTGCACAGAGCACCCCTTGGGGCAAACAAACCACTGAAATAATTGTGCAGGCACTTTGCTTGCTTCTAGCAGAGACTCTGTAGGCTGCCTCTTGGACAACCAGTAACTTATTTACTGCTTAGGACATAAAAAAGAAATAACCAAAGTCCTACTTTGATGTAAGATTTGTAAGTTCCCAGAGCGTTTACACTGCCAGGTACAGAAGTCTTCAGGCAACGTGAGCTCAAGCCAAGGACAGACAGCTGCAACAAACCACATGGGCAGCATGTGCTGCAGAGTCTGCAGGAAAAGTAATGCTTATTTGCCTAGACTTAGCCAAGAAACTCAGGAATGGTTATTTCCATCTATTGTATATATTGTATCTTGCCCTTAACTGCTCTTAACTTTGGTGTCTGCCACTTCTCTGTCGTTCTATTGCTCTTCTGGGTTTCAGAAATGATTTTGAGTTTAATCAAAGATTTTAGCCTTTAATCCTTTTCAATTAAAGACTGCTTTTCTTATAAGTCTTTAATGTGATCAGCTGTTCTTTCCTCAATCATAGGATTTATAATCCATCTGAAAAAAACTGATCCATCTGATTTGTGCAGTATCCCTAATATGATTAATACAGAGCTTATTGAGGCAAATACAGGGTCTTTATATATATAATGTTTTTTTCTTTTTTTTTATTTTTTATTTTTCTTTTTATTTTTTCTTTTTATTTTTTTCTTTTTTTTTTTTTATTTCCCTTAGATGCTTTGGAACAGATTGTTCTAAGTGACACTGTCAGCACTTGGGAAGACTACAGTAAGATAGCAGTTACCTGTGCAGAAAATAAGCATGAAAAGTTATCTCAGAAAATTGTGTCAGTCCTCACCTCACAGGATGGAGTGTTTGACAATTCACGACTTGAAGGTGAAAAAGACACAAGGATAATGGAACAGGTTTTCTAGTAGTTTTCCTGTGTAACAACAGAGGGAGCTGTTACAGCAGTCAAGTGAAGAGTCCATTTAGCTCTTTATATGAATTACAGTAAACAGTAAGCATGCAGAAAACAGTACTGAGAATTATTTTACCAGCAAGTATCAGTTATTCATCGCTCTTAATGTGTCTGTGTGAGAATGTGTTCATGGCAGTGTTTTGTTTAACTGGAAATGTATCCTTAATGTAGAAGAAAGTTGGCATATGACACTCTGGAGTGGTGTACTGTGGTAATGATACACATTTCTTTTATCCACCCTGTTCTCAGCTTCAGTACATCACGTCTGTCTTTTAGGGTAGTGCTGGAGGGAGATACTGCACAGGGTTTGGAATCAGTGTGGGTAAGGGAAACTGGTGTTCATGGATCATCGTTCTGAGGGCACTGTACAATAGGGCATTGTGCAAGGTAGACTCACCCTAATGCCTTTTTCTTTTTTTTTTTTTTCTGGTAGGCCAGAAAGGTCACCATCACTAGAGTCATAGTACAAGTTAGATTATCCTGATAATCTAACAAATCCTGTCAAAATGCAACAAGTGCTTGCTTAGAACAAAGTTAGGTTTCAGTTCTGCACATCCAACTGCTTCTTGGATTCCTGTGGGAATTAAGTGACCATATTGCAATGTAAGAGCCAGTACTGGAAGTCTTACTTAGCTTGGATCAGTTATTAAGAGATGGGTGATTCAGCCTTAGAAAAAGGAAGATGTCCAACTATAGTCTTATGCTGGGTGCGTGTTGGCAGAGCCTGTTTTTAGCTCTCAGCCCACAACCAGTATAAACAGGAAGAATGCTGAATGTCATCTATTGCTGTCACTGTGCTACATGTTCCCAAATAACAGATATCTCTATAATTAAGCTAGATATGACTATTGCTGTGTTGTTATTTTTTTTTTTAATTTTTAATGCATTTTTGCATTTTAAAAAGTTAATAGGAAATATTTGTTATATGGGTGAATCTGAAGAGTTAAGATTCACAAGAGAACTTTCTTTAAAAGAAGAAAAATATAAGTCTGCAGATATTTTAAGTATTGGGTGTGAATCAAGAACAGAGAGGGGTATCCAATTTCCATTTTTAACGTTTAGAATAATGACTTCTAAATATAACCCTTAAATTAAATACATAAATATATTGACATTTTCTGAAATAAATTACTGTTAAACATATAAATACACACATACACACATATATATTATATATATATATATATATATATATATAGTAATTCCTGTCACTTAATAACGTGTTTCCAAATACTTGTGAATTATTACTGCTCTGAAGAGCTTGTAGTTTATGAAGGTTTCATTAGGGATACAGTCGTTATAATGAACATTACAACTTTAACCTTGAGTGGTTCAAATCTATCAAAGACTGGCTGTTTTAGTAGCTCTTCGGTGTTGTAGAAAAATGTAACTTCTGTGATGCGAAGGAGCAAGGCCTTGCCAGGACGCCTTTGTAGTTGTCTCAGCTGATCACATCTTTTCCCAGGTAGAATTTCTTTTTTAAGCTAATATATATTATTTTGTATTACATCTGCTATGTTGACAAAGAATTTAAAACATTTTTAAAAGTCAAAAGGCATTTGATAAAATTCTGTTTGAAGGAAAGGGGGGAGAAGGAGGTGAAATTGTCAGAAGAAAGTAAGGAACAATGAGATTGAAAATATTTATTATGGCACCTATTTCTGCGTGTATTCAGGAAAAAAAAATACTTAGGTGATGTTTAATTTACATACAATTGCAGCTGAATTTTGACTAACATTTGAGTACATTTCTCCAGAATTACTAACATGCTTTGGGGACCACTTGGTTTTATAAGAAATGCAGTGTTCACAAAATGCTTATTTTCCAGATTGAGATAGTTATTTCTGTAACAGAACTGAAGCATTCTTTACTGAGACCTGATCTCTTCCTTAGCTCAGCTTGACACCCCCAGAGCGACCACAGACTTCTACACTTTCTGACTGTGAAATGTGGAGCAGTGGAATTCCATTGGAAAGCTTTTTCCAGAGTCCGGTATCATCACACATGATGAACTCAGAGGTCAGTAGACGTTTCTCTTCCCACTTACGCAATCTAATTTAGTTATGAAATTCTTGAATTTTACTAGTGACCAACTTGCTTTGGACAGTCTGTGCCAGATGAAAATGGATTCATTATTATACGTGACTGTGCCTATTGAAACCTCAGGTTCAATTTTCTCATTCTGTTTTTTGCTGGTGTGCATCTATTAGTTTCAATGGTGCTATTTCTCATATATGTAATGAGTAACAAAGGATCGTTATCCTAATAGTTGTCACAATTATTATATGATAAGGTGGGGTGAGCATTTGATCTTAGATACATTGTATGTATTGTAACCTGATTTACAGTATAGCATAGATTGGAATGTGACCCAAAAGATGAAAGTAATGAATGAAAAGATCACTGACATTCTTTCTGCATGAAAGCTGACATCATACAAGAAAGCAGTGCAGATATAACTGACATGCTCCCCCAGGTGACTTCATGGTTCTTGTTTAATATTTGCAGCAACTGAGAAATGAAAATGCTTGTTTAATAAACAAGACAGTGATGGGCTAAACCCACAAAGTTTTATTCTTTTTCTTTATAGCCATTTTTACTGTGCAGAGGTGGTTTCTAGCAAGGATAGGTGATCAAATGGCAGGCCTGAGGTATGTGCCAGTTTAGTTGCCCTGTTTACTTGCTATTTTGTATTAAGCATTCTGTAGAAGTTTTAGAAATCATGCTACATAAGAAAAACAATGTAAGGGTGGAGTCAAATGTATACACTTAGAGCAGACAAAATTGTTACTGGGGAGGAGTGTATGGGGAGGTATTGCATTATATGCCTTATTTTCCTTCAAAGGAACTTTGAGCTTTGTGTGTCTCCTAGTCCAATAATCATTTGATAATCATCTGCTCAGGCTTAAAGTGATTTAGACCTGTGTGTTTTATTCAGCAAGATAAAGAATTTACAATTACTTCCTCTTGCAAAAAAAAAAAAAAAAAAGCACACAAACAAAGCAAACGAAAAACTGTCTTAAATCTCATGGACATTCTATTTAGCAGTCAATATACTTTTACCCAAAGTCTCCATAAAAGCTAAGTAATATTTTAATAGTACTTAAACATCTAAAGTTACATTAAAAAAAAAAAAAGACTTTCAAAAAGTTAGAAACATCTGTAAATGCCTAAGCAACTTTAAAGCCTACCCCTAAATTGCTTACAAACCTTTACATCCCCAGTCCCCGATGGAATTTTCAATGTGATTTACCCAGTGTCACAGAGAAGGGAACTGTTTGATCACCTGGCCGTTAGGAGATTCTGGAACACTTTGGATACTGGCAATATATTTCTTTCTTGTTTATTTATTAATCAAACGCAGTATTAATAGTTTACCTAGTGTTGAAACGATTTTGAGTTAGGTAAAGCAATCTGGCTGAAATGTAATTATAAGAAAGTAGGTGTGAATTTTAAAAGTGGTTGAAGAATGAACAATATTTACAGGTAGACATCATCACAGTCCTATGCAATTGTTTATTGCCAAGCTCTGACTAGCTGACTTTATTTCTGTCTCTAGTTGGTTGGTGTGCTGCATTCACCTCCCTCAAATGCAGATCTGACAAAGGTAAGCCACAGATTTATACCTTTATTTGATGAAGAAATTAAGCCCTTTCAAGATAGGTGTCACATTTTTTGACCCCTTGTGTAGAAAAGAATTTGAAATTAAAGATGTCAGAATGAGAGGAAATGCAAGGTTAGTTACATAGCCTAGTGTCCAAGATGCTTACTGGAAGGAGGAAATTACAAGCTGTGCTTTCTGCTTTATTGAATTATTTAGACTTCAAATACATTATTCACTGGAAAAATACAAAGCTCTTCCAAGAACCACTTCCAAGGTGAGTGCCCTTACTGCATATAAGATGTTTTTTCTCCAAATTCCACTAAGAAATTTCACAAGGGTTTAAAGAAGTGTTAATACCATTGTTACTGCATTCTCATCTTAGTGAGATGATTTTTTTCTGATATTACTCCAGCAAGTTTTATGGAAAGAAGGAGATGGCTACAAATGTAGATAGCTTTTTGCATGCTTTAATGACAAAATCAGATGCGATGCAAGAGTTATGTTTTCTGAAGTTATGAGAAGCAAAATAAAATGTTGTGGTACAGCTTTCACCAAATGCAAATCACAGGTGGTGTGTTATCTGTATAAAAAGGTTTGTTTTGATGAACAGATAAATGATGAAGATATTAATAAGGTTTTATGTTGATAAGAATCCTTCAGTGGTATTTGTAGTACCTTTTAAGGAAAACGAAATATTTTATTTAAATGTGTTATATAAATATTTAAATATTTTAAAACTTATTCCTTCAGGATCTTCCCATTATTTCATTTTTTTTCTTCTAGCTTTCTTGTATTCCCATAGTGCAATTATGCTCATACTTCAAATCATAGAATGGCAGGGAACAATCTTTCACTGGCAGGCGATTAATGATATTAGTATGGTGACCTAATACGGTAAATATGGTCTATTTCCATCCTGCTGTAATCCCATTGAAACCTATGAGTCACACTGAGGATGTTTGGCCTTATGCCTTTTCCTTTGCTGAATTTTAAGACTCTGTGAGTCTCCCTTCTGTCTTTCAAAGCTGTGTGTGCAGTCACCTGATTTGCATCATTACTGAAGCCTTTAGTCAGAAGGAACTATAGAAGAGGCAGCAGTGGATTTACCTAACCAATCAACTGAGCTCTCCCAAGCACAATTATGTGAATCCTAGACGCGGTAGCATTGTTTTGACAGATGGCTTCAAAACTTCCAGAGACATTGAGAAATCCTGATCACTTTATTCTAAATTATTTGGAACCTGCTATCTAATCATAGTGTTCCAGACTTCATTAATTCAAGCTTCTCACTGAATTTACTAAGCCATAAATTCTGGATTGTGTTTTGCTCCAGTGATATTCACTCTGACCATTCCACTGGGTAGCTGAAAGTGCAAGTAGATATCTCTGAAGATTGCAAAACGCAGCAAAAAAATGAAGTATTAGTTTCTGAGTTTTTGTGGCAGGGTTCTGTCAAGCTTAAACTCCAGTTGTTCACTATCTTATGTTCAACAAAAATAAACATAGTACCAAAAAAAATTTTGAATGCTATAAATATGCTGTAAGGGAGAGAATTAGCACGCATACAGCTGCTGAAGGCAGATTTGATAAGCTGTAGTAAATTCATTTTGCATGAATCTTGCATTGATGAAATTTAAAAGGTTAAATCATTTGCAGTAACTCACTGTTAACCCCTGATGTAAGTGGAACATCTAACTATATTTCTACTTCAGAAGTAAAAATAATAAAAGATTGTGAAGTGGCATTGTAGCTACAGTCATTCAGGCCTGCAGTTCCTGATGATTTTTTTTCACCAAGACTAATGTCTTTTAAGAAGCATGAATGCAGATGAATCCGTGCTTTATGTTTCAAAGTGATACTTGGCACAAATGCAGGAAAAACTGCACAGCTTTCCCTCCTGCAATCAGCAGAGCTACAAGTAGTCAGTTACAACCATTTTGATCATAAATCATCTTGGAAGGGGGGAGCAACCCCTAGTGTTTCATATAAGCTTCAGTGTTCCTGCAGTATAAGAATGCTGAGTTGAGTTGCTTTTTTTTTTTTTTTCTAAGTAAAAGGATTTTTTTCAATAAAACAATATTAGAAAAGAAATCTCTGCTGGGTATCTTGCAAAGATTATTTCTTTTATTGCAGTAGCACTGAGACTGCATTCTCATTTTACCAGATATTGTTCAAATACCAAGAGACAGACAGCAAAGATAAAAAGAAAGCAAACTATAAATACTCAAGGGATCTGGAAAGGTCATTGATAGATGCTTTTGTTCTGGTTACTTTTCTGAATTCTAAAATAGACAATGAAAAGAGTGAGGAGAGAGAGATATGTATCATAATCAGCTGAAACTTCTAGAGGGGAGTATTCTGTTTCTAGAGATTGATTACCAGTTTATTTGTACTCCTGAGTTCCGTTAGGACTGGAATTAGAGTGTAGCAAACATGGCTGCTTGGTGAATACAATCCAGGTCTGTGGATATGCTAAAATACTTGAAAGTCTTGAGTTTTAGGCTATTTTACTCATGCTTGAACAAAAATGTAAGGTGTCTGCCAGATACCCAGCACCTTGTAAGGATGTTGCACCCAACTCAAGGTACGTAATTCAGCTGTGAATTTCCTGAGGCTGCTTCTGTAGGTGTCATGCATACCAGGGTTAGAATGCAGTGCTATTGCACATAGATCACAACTGGGCGAGAGCTCATCTCACTCCCTTCCTCAGCTGCAGTTGCTCAGGCAACAAGCTCCATCAGCAACAGAAAGGCATAGAAGGAAACTGTAAGGAGTGGGAGGAGAGAGGTGTCCCAGGGGCTAGAGAGGATGGAGGGCAGGGGAGGGAGAATAGTGGTACTTGTCTCGGAGAAGATATTTGCCATTACTGTTGCATAGACAATGGAGAGAAAGGGTGCCAGAGTTGCATCAAAGCACCTCAATTAAAGCTGCTTTCTAAATCTTCCGTTTGGAGTATATTTTATTGTTGTTCTCTGTTAGCTGTTTTGCCCCGCCCACACTCCCCCCCCCCAAAAAAATAAAAAGCTTTACAAAAGCTTTACATTGTCTGACAGTAGATACCAAAAAGAACCTTTTTTTTTTTTCTTCCGAAGCCTAGATTTTTCTTCTTAATTTCATTGAATGCTATTGTTTGGGTACACCTGTTTGTTTTCATAGTTTTGGGAAGCTCTGAAGTGAGAGTGCTATGGAAAGAACAGGAGATGAGAGCTGGTTGGAGGTGGTGATTGTGCCACAAATCTAAGGCAGTTACTTGGTGTTTCATGTCTTATGGCAGAGCATCCAGGTTTTGACGGAAAGCTGCAAACTTGTACCAGGAATGTGAGAGATTATTCCATAAAAATGCAGGTTTCACATAATCGGGTACATAAATAGTTGCTTTTGATTTGTTACCCTTTGGACAGTGAAAGAATGAGTGGCTCAAGAAAAGGAAGAGTGAAGAGGGAGTTTATATTGCATATAGAGAAGAAAAAGCTGCACAGGAAGGGAAGATGAAAGAGGAGACTCAGACCAAAGTGAGGAAGGAGGAGAGATAAGGGCAAATTTTAATATAATTTCCAAGCTTTCATATGGGAGAAAAACAAAAAGGGAGAGATCCTTAGGGAGGATAAAAGATACAAAAATTTAAGGAAGCACAGAAAATCTTTGAGCTGGAAGGAAAAAAAAATAAGAAAAGTACACGTTTCTGTGTAAATGGTGGGAAATGTTTGAGAAAGCAACCCCAAATTCTGAAAAATATTGAAAATATTGAAGGAATGTCAGAAGACAGGCACATCTTTGTTTTTCAGGTAGAAAAAGACTGTCACCCACTGGCCCTTCAACAGATGGTTGTATAGCTTTTGTGTTTTATTTTGAATTCCTGTAGGTGCTTTCAAAGAATGATGTAACAAATACTTGGAAAAGGGGAGCCCTGATTTTTATTGTTTGTTTGTTTGTTTTTGTTGTTTGTTTTTTCTTGTTGTTATTTTTGTTTTTGAGTATTCCTTACTTAGGAACACACTTCTTCCTGAGCTTTTTAGTAAAAGGAGATATAGAAACACAAAGAATGAACGGAACTTTTTACAGTCATATCAATATTGAAAAGGATTGAAAAGTCAGGAAAAAAATAATTATGCTGATTATGAGGAGGTAGTTCTTAGCAGAGTGACTATTATGGCAGTGTTGTCCATTGGAGATGATAGTTCTGTCCTTTGGGATATTTGAAACTGGATTGGACAGAAGACTGCTGGTTTAGTAAATGTCTTATGTGTGTAAACGTGGGTGACGCAGAATCACAGGGCAGTGTCATGCATAGCTGAACCATTGTACTGCTATGAAAGTATTGCTTGCCCTGCATTTGCAGTAGGTCCGTTTCTTAAATTAGACTCGCAGACAAGTAACATTGCATGAATTTGAGTCCCAACAGTTGTATTCTAGGCTGGGATCAAGTGCAATCAGGAACTGGCAGCTGCTCATGGAATATCTGAATAGGGAGGTTATATTCAGAATTTTCCTTCAGCACCAAGTATGGGCATAAATATTCTTGTGCATCAGGATTTATACATCCCTCATTAGTTGCATGTCTAAATCCTCTTTACATTGAGAAACTTACAGTGGTGGTTTTAGTTATTCTTAGAGCTAATCCCTGGGCAAAAACATATTTGGGAGGGTATAATCCTTCAGTAGTTTTAGACTTGCTTCTGCTGTGCCCAGCTATTAAAAATACTTCTAATTTCCATTCAGTGAGTATACTTAATTTGTCTTCATAGCTGTGGGTGTGGGAACGTGTTTGTATTTTTCATTAGCTAATGTTTCCAAATTGAGTTTCATGTCATTGGCAGAGAATGTCAGAACTGAATTTCTTCCTCATTCCGGAGCCTACGTGTGGCAGAAATTTTGTTTGAGGAGGGCCAGCTAAATGGTCTTCTCATTCTAAAATACTTCTGGAAATCCCCTTCTTGATTCATACATTCATAAATTTAGATTCTGTTTGTCACACATGAATAATGCCTTAATTTTCTAGAGCTTACTGGGAATACCACACTCTTAGAGGTGTTTATTTTGCTGGGTTTTGCCTGACAGAGACCTGTACAAGCAACAGTTTGTTCTTTCTAGAAGTGTCAGGTGCTGCTGTCTGTATGTGTAAACTAGGAATAGGCATAAAATGAAATCTCACGTCCATGTGCTTCTTGACTGCAGGGAAATGGGGATTCATGGTTTTGAGTCCAGATCTTGGCAAATAGACGCTTTTAGCTTTTACTAAGAAGGTGAATCATAGTCTTCACTGCTCGTCAGAATGACCTCAGGCTTAGAGCCATTTTCATAGTCAAGACCAAGTCATTTTGTGGCTTAGGATCAACTGTTGTCTAAATGTGTCAGACATACAGTAGCTTAACAACAGCAGTATAAATAGAATATGTTACAATTTTGGTAGCATGGACAAAAAGTCCCATTCAGCTGCTGTGATGATTTGCTGTTGGTGTTAGGAAACTCTCCAAACATGGAGACTGGCATTGCTGAATGTTTCCTCTAGAGCAAGGGAGTAAGAGGCGGGGCGGTTGGCTGCAGGCTCCAGGCTTGTAATGAGAGGCCAAGGTGCTGCCTGGAGTTTCTCCAGCGTAGAGAGAGCTTTGTCCTCTGCTTTTGTGGCACCTTAGCTGCCACCGGTGGGGGTAAGGGAAGGCTAGAGAGGTCTGCGTCCCAGATCTTTGCTGGAAGTTGTGGGGGAACACACATCTTCTTCTGGAAGAAGATAAAACATGTACAAGAAAGCATTCAGCTTTGACCTGGCATTTATGTAATTATAGATGTTGATAATTAATACTTGCCAGCAGATGGCGCCCACGAATGTTGAGAGCAGAGAGCAGGGTCAGTGGGACCCGCAATCTTTGCCTTTTGTGTATCGCCTGAACAGTTTTTTTTTTTTTTTTTTCCAAGCAGCTGTTAAGAAGCTCGGCATAGTATGCCGTCCTAAATTAATTTGTAAAACAGCAAGTAATGCATCAAATTGACAACACCCGTTGCTTTGTGTGAGAACTGAAACTGTCTGGGGGTTGGTTGTGGGAAGAAGTGTCTGCAGTACTGGTGACGGAGGAAAAGCAGCACTGCAGGATTCCAGAGAGGAATGGCCATGGCAGGAGGAAAAAATCCCTTGTTCCAGATGCAGCTTCACTTTAAACGTAGTGACTTGTCTGAAACAAATGTATACAGTAAATAAAACCCTTATAAAGCCTTGCAGAAGGCTAGTTAATTACAAATAATTGTTTGGGTGGGTGTAATTGGGATGGTATGTCAGGAATGAGATTTCTTGCTTAGTCATGCTTTGCAACATATGTTCAAACATTTTTTTTCCTCTTATAAATATTGGAGAGAATAAGATGGGATGCTTTAGAAGTGAGAGCTTGCTTCTCTTGCTCTCAGCACTCAGGTGAAACAGAGAGAGGGATTAAAAATGGATTAAATAAGCATTCCTGAGGGAGTAGAGAACTCTGGGAATAGTGCTCTGGCCTACTAATTGTGAAGAATGCAAAAAAAATTTGCCAGATGCTTTTTCAGATTTGGAAAAGCACGGTATTTGCATTGGTTTTTGCCTGATTTACAGCTGCTTTCTTTTTTCTTTTGTTTGTTTGTTTGTTTGTTTCCTCTGACTTTTTAACTGGTTCAAGTATCCAATGTGTCTTCACAATTCTATTCAGATGTCCTTTCCTGATGTATCCCAGGTGCCTTAAAATGTCAATAGGACTGGAAATAAAACTGTGACCCATAAAACGATACTCAAACTCTTGTGTAATTCCAACTTGTTGAGATACACCATTTGAATTTTAGGCAATTTATTCTCTAGGGCAATGTTCTCTGCCTGATTGCTTGAGAACATTATAGTTGAATTCCAGGGGAATACCATAAAGAGGTGAGGCCATGACATGTATATACTTTATGTCTATGTTTAGTTATTATTGTGTGCTTTCTAAATGCTGGGCAAGGAGATTAGTCAGCACATCTAATTATTACATGTTAATTAGTACCCTAAGAACAGCAACAGATCACAAATATTCCTGAGAAATCAATTTCTCTCTGGGAATTAGGGCTGTTGTAGTACTGCCTCCCGAGAAACTGATAGACTGGCAGTAGGCACTGTTCAGCACTTAAGTTTCTGTGGAGAAAGATAAGACTACTGGTAACAAAGGGCAAAATGGCAGTGTCTCAGTGTTAGCAGCTGAATCTATTCTGTCTGTCTCCTGCCAAAAAGCCTATTAAGCCTTTCAGCATTATGCTGTCTGTGACACTAGGAGTTGGTCCCATTTATACTAATAGCTTTACTGTAACGGAGTAGCATGCATACCCTTTGTTAGTCCTACAGATAAATTTCCAGACAGTATATGGAACATAAATCGCTTAAAAGATGTCCTTAATGTATCATATATAATATGTAATATATTAACTATCTATATATGCTTAATATCTAGCATAAATCTGTATCACTGTTCATAGAATCATAGAATCATAGAATGGCCTGGGTTGAAAAGGACCTTAAAGATCATCTAGTTTCAACCCCACTGCTCTGGGCAGGGTTGCCAAACACTAGAGCAGGCTGCCCAGAGCCGCATCCAGCCTGGCCTTAAATGCCTCCAGGGATGGGGCATCCACAACCCCATCCCTGGAGGCTATTCTATTAAGTTCTACGTTGGATTGGAAGAATAACATTGGTGTATAACATTGCCATTTATTTCATAGCTGCTGTCAAACTAACTGAATCTTTACTAGCCTTTTTGTCTATTTTATCCTGTTTGTATTCTTTTGATCTGTGCCACATTTTAATGCAATGATGTGTTATCCTTTCATAAGGTTTGCTTCCCTACTGAGCATTCAGGAGCGCAACATGCTACGTGCTTATGCACCATGAATTGTTTCACATAAAATGCGTTTGTTTGTTTGTTTTCCACAGATGCTAGTCAAGAAGCCAAATTTAGGGACCCAAAGTACAAGTATTGTTAGAGGCATAAGAGTTGTTGTATTGCTTAGAAATGGATCGCAAAGACCTACCCTACTCAGTTGGGACTCTGAGTTCCTACAAAACTGCAGAATGCAAAATAGGTAGTAATCTGCATGAAAAGCTTAAGCAAACAGTGAACTCTCATTCATGTTAAAACACCACACTGTACTCATTTAAAAAAACAACCAAGCAAAAAAAAAAAAAAAAGAGGTAGATATGTAGCCTGTGAACATGTAGTAGGAATTAAAGAAAAACTTGAAACAGCAAAACATCTCAGCTACTATGCAGTGTTGCAACTCACTGTGCATGCATACAAGAAACTCTTGCAAAACAGTTGCTTTGAGTAGCAGATGCTTTTATTGTATCTAGAAGAGGCATTCTGCTGAATAGTATTTTGTAATATTATTCCATAAACAGTGACAACAACCCTGACCTCTGGTAAAACAGACCTATGTTCTAGATTAACAGAACAATGAAATTAATAAAAATAAAAATTAAAAATTAAAAAAAATTCAGAAACAAAGTATGCATGAGTGAGCAGAGAGAGAAATTTCCCCCAATTTGCCTATGTAATTTTAGTCTACCCTCCCATGTACATGGTTATTATACAGCTTTTCATCATGTAATCACGTACTGTGGGAAATAGCTGAGCAAAAACACATCATGATTTCTACAGTGCTTTGTCCATGCTTGTGATGCCATGCTGTGCAAACGTTTACATTCCCACCCATTTATTTCATGCATTTCCCTTCTCTTTAGCTTTCTTTCAAAATAATTAATTAATTAAACAGCTTATTTCCTGCAAAGATCTATGGGCTACTGTTTACTTCCAACTTTATTATTGTTTGGGGCAGTAATTGCTGCAGATCTGTGTTTGAAGTATTATGAAAGAGTCAAAGCTTTTTTTCTTTTCCATAGTCTGGTTTCTCATACACAGTTGGTGTTCTTATGCAGTATTTGCAGAGACACTGCTGCTCGTATGTCTTTGATATCTTTCTGATTAAATGATGTTGTCCTTTGTCAGGCTTTCCAGTCACCAGACACTAAAGAGGCAGCCAGAGCAGACTTTGTCACCAAAGCTACAGTTAGGGGAAGCATACAGTAAATTTCTGGTCCCCATGTGCTATCACGCAGAACAACATGGTGTTTTCCCATTCTCATTGGGGAGCAGTGTTTGTGCATGTGAGCCTGTTGCTAAGATGGATGCATTTTTGCTGGGCTTTGTACACAGCTACTTAGTTTAATATTACTTTCAGGCTTTGATTTTGTGTAGAATGAACAGATCTTGAGAATTCTAGGAAAAAGAATACAACAGAAGAGAGAAAATCAGTGTTAGTTAAACTAGCATACTTTTTAAGAAAAGAAGATTTGCAAATTCCTCTGGATTTCTTTCTGTCAGACTGCAGATACAGCTAACAGCACATTTACAGCATGCTGCTGCTGGCTGCTTCTTCACTCAGCCTTTTGCTCCATGATGGGCACTGCAATGCAATCTTAAAATACGTGTATTATTGTTGTAGTCTGTGTATCATGTGTGTTGATTTGGGTTTTCATTTTCAAAGTTCATTATGAATTTTCTTGTCACAATTAAGGCTTCTTTCTTAGTTTTGGTGATAAGAAATTTCACAGCTCCTACTTAAAGGCTTGCAGAAAGCATTCTTGCTGAAGCTCTAACATTTCCTGTTAGGTAACTGAGGTTAACCTAACACATTACTTGAGGGGCATACAAGAGATCAGACTTCATCTGATATTCCAAAATAAATGCTGACACAGTTTTTCAGTTAAAAAAAGTTTGCCAGAATATTTTAGAAACCAACAATTATATGCTAATATTTCTAGACTAACAGGAATCAGAATTAGAATTAATGAGTTCTCTGAAGGTATATCTGTCACATATTTAATGATAGTAGGCACATTAATGCTCCCAGCACTCTGCTAACATTATGCAACCCTTGCAATAGCTGTCTGCAGTAAATACCGGTCTTGATTTGATGCTAGAGAAAATGAAATCTCGTTTACAGATGTGGCACCCTGAAGTGCTAAGTGTGTTTCCCCTCTGAAGTCAGTGGATGTGAACATTACTTGGACTATCTGTATAAAGCTGTGACCCAGGGGAGTTGGCGATATTACTTGTGACTGAAAATGTCCTTGTTTAAAATATATTTACAATTTAGAACCTCTGGCTGCCATAGCTTTGTACTGCCCAGTTGGGTGCACCAGTTTGCAGTCAGTGAAGCCTTGAATTTAGAGAAGCAGCAATTTGTAAACATACCTCTTGAGCTGCTCATGTCTCCTGGCATAAGCACAAAGATAAATGATGAGTAAATATATTTGCTTAGAGAATGAAGTTTTAACCTGTCACATTTTCTGTGGATGCTAATTAAATGACCTGATTTTTCTCTGTCGTCATTCTCCCCTGTGTAAAATTAGAATAATAATTGCACCTATCTTAGAAGAAGGTGAAAGAATAAATTTTCCCTAGTACTGAGACGGTGTTGCTCTAACAGAAGGATTTCTTAATCCTTCTTATGATAGAATAAGAACACCTAGATAAGGTGCCAAACACCACTGTGCTTGACATTGTACGTATGCTGACAAAGGCATTGTCTTCTTTTGGCAAACTGTTTGGTCAAAATAAACAGGTAGATATTAGACTCTTCACTTTCAGTCTCCCCATAATTCACTATATCGCCACAAACTAATTGTGCCTGTGATTCATTTAACTTGCAATTTATAAAAGAAAGTACCTATAAATGGGAATTGGTTTGAAATTCTGCTGCTTTTTACTCATTTGGTTTACGCTCCTTTCCATTCACAAGTAATACAACCAACTACTAGTAGTCTTTAATGTAAAAATTGGATATGAGGAAAAGAGACATGGCAGTTTAATTAATTGCTGCTGCAGTTATACCTTTGTGCAAGGTTGGTGTTGACGGGTGTAGAATTCACTCACCAAGACTACGAGACCCACTCTCAATTGGTTTGACTGTGGTCTTTGGAGTTGTTCATACTTCTTTTTGAATTACCTCATTTCAGGCTAGGATAGTACTAGGTATGTGCAGAGCAGATATCTTCAGGCAGACCGGTGGACATAAAAGGACCTAAAGGGTTCCAATTTGGCTCTTAACTTTCCTCATCTAGGAGTTGTTTTAAGCTTGAAGGTCTATGTGAATCCCATTGTAGGCTTAATTTATAAATTCAGCTCTAGTTCTATAGGCTAGAAATAAGGAGGATTTTCCTTCAGTCTTGATGTCCAGCATATATCCTGGATAGTTGTGTCTGTGTATTTGACATCACTGGTGGCAGACTTGACAGAATAGAAAACCTTTCATTTTGCTCATTAATAGAAATTCCACTTAACCCCAATGTGATAGAAAAAGAAAAAGAAAAAGAAAAAGAAAAAGAAAAAGAAAAAGAAAAAGAAAAAGAAAAAGAAAAAGAAAAAGAAAAAGAAAAAGAAAAAGAAAAAGAAAAAGAAAAAGAAAAAGAAAAAGAAAAAGAAAAAGAAAAAGAAAAAGAAAAAGAAAAAGAAAAAGAAAAAAAAAGTCATGAATATAGAAAGACTATGGCTCATGCCTTTGTTCCTGAATTTTGCGTAATAAGAATAATTTCCCTCATCCAGGGAAATAGGGGACTGGAGTACATAGAGATATTTCGGTTTCCAGAAATATCTCATGCTGCACCTGAGTTATTAGGCCTTCTTGTTGCCGTGTTGGATAACTAGCACATACAGCAAGCTCTTAGTCACATGAAGGAATACTCTCTCTTTTCCTTCCTTTTCAGTGCATCAGTATGCCTGTCATCTCATGTCCTTGCTTTAAAATAGGTATCTTCTGGCAGACTAACGTCCAGCCTGAAGGACATCTTGCTTGCAGATAGATCATCTTGGCCACTGTCTAGGAGCTCTTCAAACATGTATTAGTGACAAAAATTATCCATCAGAACTCATTCGTTCCTTCACAAGGGCTTTTGAAGAATAACTAAGTTTCTTTTCATTTTAAGGATGCAGAAATAAGTACTGTTGATGTCTGGCCACAGTGAGTCTCCCTGCACTACAGAAACTGGTGTACTTCTGCTGCTGTTCTTTCACTTAATTTTTGAGCCACAGTATCTGAAAAGACTGTTTTAAAAGCAAAAGTAAATCAAGGGGCAGTGTAAGCCAGATGGTATGGTCCTGATGACTCTAGACTTATGACTGGGCTTTAGCAAGTTGCTGTTTTTCTCCCCCAGGACATGCCTCCACTGGAGATTGCAGTGTAGCTTAGAGGTATCCAACCTGTCCTTAAACTAGATTGTCAAGAAACAGGGAAAATTAGTCCATGGCAGACTCCCTTCAGAACTGCTGTAGCTGGAGTGCTGCCCAGTCTCAGCCAAACAAGCTGGGCTCATTTAAAACTGGTTTTGGTCTCTATACTTTTGGTCTTTTGGTCTCTATATTTTAGGCTTTGGTAAGGATCTAGCTCTGGTTTTCCCTGTTTAATCTAGTGAAAATTTTACAAGTGCTGTAGGAAAAGCTTTATCAGTTGTGAATAACAAATGCTAGGAGGAGCCAGTAGTTTTTTGTAGAATGTCTTTAAATTTCTAAGGTGGGCACCAGAATCAGCAGCAAGGCAAGAAAGCATATTAAAGTCAGAGGATTGTGTCTTGTACCAATTCTCCTTCTAAAATGATGTTGAAATTGTACTGAAAGATGTTGAAATTGCTCCGAAGATGTTGAAATTGCACCAAACTAGCAGTAACTCTGCTTTGGTACTAATGAACTACTGAACTAAGCTCCTGGGAATGATGAATGAGGGAAATAAAGTATTTTTAATTCTCCTGATCTAATCTGTGGGGTTTAATTAAGTATCCAGTTTTAAATCCGGTTGTGTTTGTATATGGCTTTAGCATTTCCTCTTAATTCAAAGAGTAAACACGGCCATGTTCTTCTCTCACAGATTTCTCTGTAAATGTTCTTTAAGGTTGAAATGCCTGTCAGAAACACTGATTACTTTTTCTTGTGACCTTTTTTATTTTCCTCTTGAAAACTTGCTTCTAAATAATCTACAAAATGTGGGTAAGCTTACCTTAAAAAATAATTAAATGTGAAATAAATCTCATAACTTTTGAAGTTGAGAATAGTTTACATCTAGAAAGAAATACGGGATTATTGAGATGTGGTTTTGGTGGCCTTAGATCACTGTGTACCTGCCACACTCTGCAAGGAGGTGAGCAGATCCTCCAGACAAAATATACAAGGCCCTATTTCTTTTGCTTAGGGCTTGTGTTTTTTAAGATTAAAACTTTGATTCCTGTTGTTTTGTATCCCCAGCACTTGATTGAAATGAGTTAATTACTTCTAAACTGAAAAGATATTTTGGAAGAACAATTTGTGAACTTTTGGACCTGGTCATATTTATATAGCTACTCCGGTTTTATGTCTCAGATGACCTTCAGATATAACCATTTTTTTTATTTTTTATTTTTTATTTTTTATCTTCCAGATATCTACCTTTTTTATTTTGCTGATACTTGATTCTGGATCCTAGGGGAACCATATGCATATCCGTGTTGCCAGCTATGTTCTACCTATCCAGGTACACAATGCATACGTTAATAGTGTATCATATGTTCAAATTCAGCTTTCGTCTGCAAATTCATGCATCTCCTACATGAATTTGGGTATTTGGACGTATATTTTATAAGAGGGCAATACATAAAGATCCTTATTGATCAGCCATGATGTGCAGAAGTGCTATTCAGACTTAGACTAGAGTTAAGCATAAGTCAAATCAAGGACTAGGCTGGCAAGTATTCAGGCTCAGGCACCACAATGCTGAAATCTGCATTTATTCTAATCTATTCAGCTACGATTTCTGCAGTGCAGCCAGTATCTAAGTTGACCTCAAATCCAAAGAATCATTGATTGCTGGTCTGTTTCCAAAGGCTTAATCACTTCTTATCTTGGGTTTCTTCTGTTCTTCCTTATGCCTCTACAGACTTAAATGATATTTCTGTTGCTGTTTTTTTTTTTTTTTTCTTTTTTTTTCCGAAACAGTCCTTCACATCACGTATGGATTATCAGTATTTTTGCACTTCCTTTTTGGACTATTAATTTCACTTGATCCCACTTCTGCATGCAGTCAGAAGGGTCTTTAGGAGAATCAGCTATCAGTTACTGTGCAGGCAAGACATTTTTTCCCACTCTGTTTATTTTCTTCATGATGTCCTTGTGTCAATCCTTGTGTTCTCTGTGCATTCTGAAGGAAACTGCTACCTTCTCCAGGCCGACTGTGTGCTGAGGAAAAGGTTGCTGTGAGCAGGACAGGGGAGTTCCTGCCCTCAGTTTGTGTCCAGCCTTCTAGCATCTGGGTTCGGCAGATGGAAGTCCTTGTGAGTCCCTGGAGCTTACTTTCTGCAGGTGGGCAGTGCCTGCAGTCTGATTCCATACAGAGTTGTAAAAGGCATTGGGGTCTCCAAAAGTTTAGTAGCTTCGAGTTCTAGAAAATCTAACAAGTGGAATTTTTCTGGGGATTGTAAGAACATTTTCTTTCAGGAATAGTAAGGTGCACACCTCACCAGTTACAAGGTCTTCAGAATTAAACCAACAACAAAACCAACAACAACAATCACAAACAAAAAAAGCCCACCAACCTGCCCCCTCAAAAACAAACAAACAAACGAACAAACAAAAAACTCGGAAGATTTCTTTTTGTAATATAGTCATGACAATGTATTTTCTCTCCAACTTATTTATTGGAAACAGCTGAATCATTTCTTGCTGAAATGCTCTCCAAAATGTTCAGCCAATGACATGGAAAATTTTGACTGAAACATTTATTTAGCAGCTGCAGTCAAGTTTTTTTAATGGGGAGTGACAGGCTGGTGTGGCAATGTTGGATTCTGTGAGCCCAGACTATAATGCACATATATATAAACACAACCTTACTGTTCAGTCATCCAATCATCCAAGTGAATAGAACATGAAAGACTTTTATTCTGTTAAAGGAACATGAAGTATTTTAAAACAATTTTATCATTTTTTCACTGATAGTAATTGCGTGTAGTTGTGTATGAGTAAACAAGGCCAGCATATTTGTAGTGCATGTGTTATGGAAATCTGACCTTTCCTGTAAATCTGAGCAAGATAACAGGTCTTCGATTGTATCTGGAGTGCAGAGCTTGTATCTGCTTAGCACCAGTGCTGGAAGCATTTCTGTTTGTAGCAGGCAACTGTTTTGCCATAAGTTGAGATTCCATATCAATACTCAGTAAGTTTCCATCTGATGGAGTTTGTGCAAATTGAATTACACTAACACCATCTATGGTTCAGGGCTATCTTATTTGCATTAACAAACGGTCTTACAAACAGTGTGCATACTGCACACTCACCAGTTAGGCTTTCTTTTCAATCCTCTTGGTCGTTCATAAAAAAAGGAAAGTTGTTTTTTTTTTTGGGTGGGGGTGTTGCAAAGAAAAGCCGCTAATGAAGGAATGATGAATGGTCTGATTGTGTTACTGTTTGTATAGTTTCACCTTCATTTGCATCAGTACCAGGCACAGATCCCAAGACTCATTTTTCACTTCTCAGTACTCTTCTTCTTTGGACCCTCTCTGCACCAGAACCAACCAAACAAGCACATTTATCTTTGCCTCCTAGAACACAGAATAGAAATATTTCCCTTCTTACATTACTGGGGCCTGCGTGCGCCAGATTGTGTGCCTCTTCCCCAGCACGTCTCCTGTCTTCAGTTGCAGGTTGATTTGGAGATCTGACACCTGTAGGAGGTTACACACAGTGTACAGGGAGCCATTGCTACTCTTTGTCAGGAATGCTTAATGCATCATCTCCAAGTGTGTGTCCATTTCCTGCTCCAAGTAATGGATCTCTTATTTAGTATGTTTTTCCAGCAGTTTCCACAGTGTTTCGCACCATAAAAATAACTTCTTCCCCCATCCCCCAAAAGAGAGAAAGCACACAAGCAGAGTGTCAAATTACTTATATAGCCAACCCATAAATGATTCAAATCAAAAGTCTGTGAGCCTGTTCTGCAGAGCAAACAGTGGAGCAATCCCTTTCTCCCTGCAGCAGCAAATGAGTTATACGCAACCCACAGTTGACAAGTGACCCTTCAGTTATGGAGTTCTCTTTGGGTGTTCCTATTTTTCCTGTCATTTTGAAAATATATCAACTGCTGAAAAATAATGATTTTCTTTTTAAAAAGAAAATAAAAGAATGTGGCCCTTTGTTTTCTATATCTGGTCAGGGAACAAGCTTCATTTGATTGAATGCCAGAAAGAGGATAATACAATCTCCCATTAGGCTTGTTTGCATCTTTTTCCAGGATGACAGTTTAAGTCTGCTGGCTACAGATGGCCTTTGACAACTGACAACACTTGCTGTTATGCCAGTGTATGACTTCATCTGTGTGACACTGCATGTGACTGCAGTTTTCTTCCCCTTTTGCCTGCAGAGACTGGTCTCCATTTCAGTAGCACCAGAATAAGAGGTTCCCCCTGCAGAAGCCTAAAACTGCAATGCTGGTTATGTTAGAAGATACAGGGAGCTGGACAAACTTTAATGTTGGAATCTGGCTGTTTTGTATTTTATTTTTATATTTAACCAGCCACTCTGAAATTAAGTTGGCCAAATTTGCTGAAGCACATTTACAGCTTCCATACTTTTTTGAAGTTTCCAATTCTGTTAAGGTCTGTGTCCTTTTAAGAGTTTCTGTAATAACTAGCCCTCATGCATGAGAGTGCTTCCCAAGTAAAGAAACACCAGGCTTTGGAGAGCTGTCTTGTTCTGGGGCAGAGCCTCTGGGTCTGTGCTGGAATTTGCAGCAGTTTTTGTCTCCTGAGTCTTGGCAACCCCTGGGAATGCTATAAGGTGGATGGATGAATGCAGTCATGCATTATCTAGCAGTGTCTGGAATAAGTGGAACTCATTCCCATTCTGCCTCTTGCTTCAGAAGGTGGAACAAAGTAAGATTTATCTTTTAGACTTTTCTTTTTAGCACCTTTGGAAAGGGCTCACAATTTTCTCTATGGTTAGTAGCTGTTTTTCCTAATTTTGGTTATAACTTGTGGTCTAAACATGGCCCAAAGGCTTATTCCAAGACAACTACCTTAATATCGGCAAAAGAAAGAAAGGAAAAGAAAAAGAAAGAAAGGAAGGAAGGAAAAGAAAGAAAGAAAGAAAGAAAGAAAGAAAGAAAGAAAGAAAGAAAGAAAGAAAGAAAGAAAGAGAAAGAGAAAGAAAGAAAGAGAAAGAAAACAAGAACAACAAAAGAAACAATAAACCCCAAACTTGTATCTTTTCGTCAGTATTTTTTCTGATTTTTGTTCCAGGCAAAGAAAGAGCTGAGATACACATATAGCAGTGTAGCTTATAGGCAGTACATACGCGTGCTGTCAAAGTAGTCCATCATAGGCCTGGACTGGGCATGAAGTTTAGCAAATATTGTGCCTCACTACAGATGGTGATAGACAAAAAGTTAAACACCATACAGTAATGAAACTCCTGTACTAACAGAACACAGCAGTGATGTTATCTGGCAGTACCTGCACTGCAGCTTGCTGTAGCAGACATGGAAATATTTTGAATGCCGGACACACGGCCTCTGAGTCCTGGGACATGTAATGCAGAAGCGACTGTGAGACTTTAGTCTTCTAGGAAGTTCTCTGTCACCTCTGGGAAGAGGAGGTCGCACTAGTGTGGCAGAAGTAAATGCTGGCCTGCAGGGGTAAATCTGCATGACCAGCTGGAGCAAGTCTTGATCAGTACAAAGATTCTAGGAGTGGTATTTTTCAGTCATTTTTATTTTTAATGGAACTACAGAGAGATTCTTCTGAACTATATTGTGCAAGCATTTCAAAGTCTTCAGGTTAGTCATTCTGTTTTATTGAAATGATGCCTTTTTGGATATCCAGGGAACAAGAAGAATATATATAATAATCTCAATTTTTTAAAGATCACATTTGGAACATGATGCTGTTTTCACCTTGGAGCCGAACTCCTATGAAAATGCCACTGTCGTTAAGTCTGTGGACCATGTTAAAGACCAGGAAAATGAATACCCACTTATCTGTTTTCTTTGATAATGTCCTTGAATCTATCTCACTGTAAAAACCACCACCACCAACAAAACCATGGACAGCCTGGAAGGTGTTAAAAATTAACATCCAACGAGTTGTATTTGGTATTACTAAGGAGAATCCTGCTTCGGCAAATCATGACGAAATTCTGTAAAAATTTCATAAGTTTGTGAAAATAAAATTGAACCATCCTGTTTAAGTGATTTACTTCAATTAAATGGAAGTTTTGGAAACAAACTGTTCTGAGAACTTAATTTTTGCTCCATGCTGTAAGCAGCCTGAATTAGCCAAGAGAATAGGTCTGTGACTCTCTTTACAAGATAACTCCTTCAAGTTTTACTATTAAATTTTTATATACCCCACATCCTGCTAAGAAAGGGTGAGACAGAGGCTTCAGATTTAAAACTTTGGCACTTACTCCATCTGGCTACAGGGTAATTTAAGAGATGACAAAATAGAGGAATGACGCTTACAAAAAGAATTTCCCTTCCGGTTTCCTTAGTCATGTGGTGAATATGTTAGATCTACAGTCAGGGTGACATCCATTGTGCTGGAAGTGCTGAGTTATAGTTCCTGTACTGCCCTGAAATCCATCACCTCCTCTGTTACGCAGAGTGTTTGGTCTCTTGAAGCTGACAGGCTTGCAGCCAGGTAGATATCACCTCTGTTTCTGCTGTGATGCTCAAACCACCCTCTTCACAGACTTAGTTACCAATATGTTAGTGTTATTTCTATGGAGTCTTCTAATACGACTCCTCTTCCAAAATACCTTGAATCTGAAAAATTGCTTGATTCTTGTGCCCTTGGTCCTTGTAACTGTGTATGAATGTGTCTGTTTGTTTTGGATCTTAAGAAGAACTGGTAAATTTTCCTCTTGTTTAACCTGATCTTTTCTATCTAGTGACTGTGAGGCTGAGCCCTTGGAAAGGACAGAGAAGAATAGCAGCTGCTTGGCTGTGAGGAATCACTTGGGCTGGCGGTTTGTGAAAGAACACAGTCTGTTGACTGGTAGCGATATAAATATTCAGGAGTGAATTGACAGTATGCAGGACATAAGCCTGCTGGGGACAGTGAAACAGACATGGCTTCTTTCCTTCTTTTGCACTGTTTCTGTGAAAGCATGTCCAGCAACAAGTTTCGTTCCTTCCCTAAGATAAACCGTTAGGGGGCAAATCTGAGCAGCGAGAAGTTGTTGGTGCTGTTTTGCACTTCGTTTCAACTCCAGCAAACAAAGCTAGAGCTAGTAAGTGAATGCAGTTTAGATAGCTTGCTGGACCCTGCCAAAAATGATGAGTCTCAAGGCTGCTTTTTTTCCTGCTTCTCCCAGGATAAAGAGGGACTGCATAAATGACAGAGCACTTTGGTGTTGGCTATATTGGGCAATTTATTTGTAATTCACCTCATTGCCCATCAGTTTGGTGCTTGATGCAAAAGATAATTAATTTCAGTGACAGTGAAAAAGCAGTTCTCAGTAACAGTTAGGGGGCTTCATTTAAAGGCTAATTAATGTGGTGACATCAGTACTGAGGAACGTTATTTGCAGACAAATGTGGCCAAAGAGACAAATGGTTCTACTCCATGACATAAACATTTAAAAAAATATATAAAAATACTTTTTTTTAAAAAAAGAAGTTTAAATGTCTTTCTAGCGTATGAATTCCCAGAAACTCAAAGTTGATAATTAAAGCCATTTTTTAATCTACTCTTGGCCCAGATGAAATCAGTATGATTATTCTGAAACACCCATAATACTCGTGGGATGAATATTAACTTTAGGCTAAGAAGATTCTACTTATCAATAGACCTAAAAACACATGAGGTCTGAGATTTTCCCAATAATACAGAATAGGACCTACGTCTGTTGTATGTATTATGTAGGTGCATGTGCAGCAGAAACATTTCATCTATGTACTTATATTTATGACCTTTCTTTCCCCTTTTCTTTTGGGGCATATTTTATGTACGCAGCAGAAGTGCACCTGAGACAAGCTCTGAAAATTGTTGGGTAATCTGTAGGCAAAAAGCATAGCAGGGGAAATACATGAAAGGAAAAATACCAGATTGTGAAAGGAAACCAAGACTGACTTTTTGCTTTGTTCTTAGTGACACATGCTGTTTCTGCTTCACATTCTTATGTTGCTGAGAAACCCTGTCATCTGTAAACAAAACCAGCTCATGCAGTATAGAGCTGAGTGTGCACAGAATGTAAAGAGGGAGATAGCTGTACTCAGCATGCAAGAAGTTGCCACATTATTTCCATGCACACAAAAAGGTACTTTTTGGCATCTGATTTACTACCTTAAGTGGCAACTTTTCTGCAGTTAATGTATTTTATCAGGAAGTTTTGTTGTTGTTGTTTTTAAGACTTGACTCCCATATTTCATAACTAGTAAATAAAAAGCCAGAGTCAAGATATGGAGTATGATCCAAAAGATCAGTCAGTATTTTATTAAAATTACAGCATGTGGGATTACTGTTATGTAGACTTTTAAGCAGGAACACCTGACTCAGGGTTAATAAATAGCTCTCCATACCCTTGAAAAAACAAGTAGTTTTAGTACTAGATTTAGTAAATTCTTACAGAATTTCTCTATTTAATGAGAATGGTTTTACCGAGAATAGAATTTGGTCCTATAGTATCCTTAACATTTTGCTTTCTGTCCATATTTTTGTGCCCTCTCATCTCTTTATTAACTCTCTGGACAAAAAAAAAAAAAAAAAAAAAAAAAAAAGCTCAGTTGTGGATTCCTTTTTGAGCTGTTTGCCCATTAAGGGCCAAATCTGCCCTTGGATTTTTAGAAGTGTAGCCCTAGCTAGGAAATTCTATGACTGCAAGATTATATCTGAAATAAAAATTTCGTCCCAGTAGTGAAATAACAGTGTTTTCTCAGCCAAAAACTGCTTAGTCAGACAATCTGAGAGTAACGGACTGGCTATATTTGTATTGCTGCAGTGACACATTGCAAGACAAACCAGGAGGGCACAGCTGACTCAAGATCTTTGATCAAAGATACTCACGGTGATGAAGCATTGTCAACAGTAAGGTGCTGGTAGGCAGGTGGCAGTGCACAGGGTGCTGCAAGGGGTCTCCTCACATTCAGATTCCCCATTATATCTGCAGGGCTCTTCTGTCCTTGTTAGGGGACTGGGTCTAATGGGCTCTGACTAATGACTAAACAGGAAAAAAAATGGAGAATTAGCTCCTTTGTAATTTTTCTTTCTTTCTTTCATCCATCTTTGACAGGCTGTAAATGGATTTTCTGTAGCTGTTACATTTCATGGGGAAAATTAGCATGGTATCTTTTTAGATTGTTAGTCTTGATCTATAGGGTTTGTGCTCTGTTCTTGCACTGTTACCATGTGAGACCAATAGGTAACAAGAAGATCCCTCAGTTAACAAGTGAGAATTCCTGCTGGGGTGTCTATGGAAGAAAATTGCCCCAGTGCTGTTCATCCCCAAGGCTGTAACAAGACATGGAGGTCTTCACTTCTTGTCACTACCAGGCTCTGGACACAGTTTCTGCAGACGTCATGACTGCTTGGCTCCGCTCTAAGCAGCTGCATCTGTGCACACTCAAACATGCTGTGTAGACTTCACAGACAGAGAAGAGACTGCAAAACCTCATATTTTCTACATGGTTTTAGGCCAGCCTCTGCATTTTTAGAAGGCTTCAGATTTCCAGATATTCATAATCTAGAATATGAAAAATGTGCAGCTTTTTTGTTGATAGGGTTGAAATGCAAATTTTTAGTTCATCCTTCATGCTTGTCATGTAATTCCAACTTCAAGGAAAAACCTATGGAGTAAGTTCCCTGATGCCCCATGTTTGCAGAAAGCTTGGCACAGTGATGTCACTGTGTTTGCAGGAAGCATGTTGGGTCAATATTTCACTTCTGGAGTGTTGAAGAAGAATGAGAAAGATTCATGAACTGAGAATACTGCTCGCTGTCTACATAGGAAAAGAAAAAACAAACAATACCTTATATTTGAGAAAAACTGACCATATTAACAGCATACCTTATTTCAGTAAGGCAATAATACTTGATTTAAGGCAGGAAAGGAAATTCCTTTCATTGCAAGCAAGCTTTTTTCAAAGCTGAAGAACCTGAGAAGATTTGGGCTTTTTTTTTTTCAAAATAAGTGGAATCCCCAGACACATGCAGCTATCAACTTCTCCCACGAGCCCAGCATGGTTAGGCTGCTACACTGTGGTAAAAGAGATTATTTAATTGAGTATTCTTACTGGGGTGTTTATGGGGAAAAAAATGCCCCAGTGTTGGTTTTATAAAAGTGCTTTGGCAGATGAAAACATGTGGAGCGGGAAAGAGAAACCTACCTTTACTGGGGTGTAAATGTACAGGCCATTTAATCTACATTTTTTTGGCTTAGTACATCTGAAATATTTGAGAGAACTTTGCACGGCATGTTTCTTGGAGCTGAGTGGTATCCTGATGTGTGGGAAAGCTTTTTAACAGAAAACATTACATTTGTTAATAGGCTGTAATAAGCTTATTGCCAGTTTGAATCTCAGTCCAAAGAAATGTGATCTGTTCTTCAAACAGGCAATTAACTGCGCACACTGCAAGTGAGAGAGAATGTCCCCTGACCATGTCTCGAAGTGGCACAATGCTTGGGCTGTCACAGATATGTGAAGCTTTAAAAAGGAGCTCTTACAGAAAGCCTATCTGTGGTTTGCCAGTGTTGCAGAGGCATTACATAGGCTAGTTGGGAAAGGAAAGTCATTTCAGCAGTCTGCAGAGCATGACTTAGTGTTTTCAAAGCTGAAAAAAGCTTCTTATAACTGCTTCTTCCTTGGCTTCTATTCCCCCTTATGTGGGATTCTGGTGCCTATATATCCTTATTTTAAATGACTCAGATGCTAATGCTTATGGTTTGAAGACTTAATTGGTCAGAGAGCATAAATGTTGGCGGACTATGTAGAATGAGTGTCACGTGAAAGTTTATGTAATATGGAGTTGTTTTACCTAATCATGAAGGTACAAGAATTTATAGATTTCACAATGTCTTAAGTTGCTAGTAAAATGAAAACGAAATCTGTAAATACCTGTTGTCTGGAAATGGCCTCTCAGAGCGCTTGGTTTCAGTAGGTATGCCACACCTGATGGAAAGCATCAGACATCCGTGAGCTGTCATTCTTCCCTACCTTCCTTCCTTCCTCCATAAAGGTGTGCCTGTATGGGCACACAGGGCAGTTTGAGTCTTCATTATCATCTCTCTTGGCACTAAATAAGAAGTCTTAAAACAAACAGTACATTGATTTGGTTTAACTTGGTAATGTATGGAGATTAACTTTGTGGTTGCAAAGGAAAACAAGTAGTAGATAGAATATGAATACTGCTGTTGACTACTCTAAAAGTAAGCCAGAAAGAACAGTAAAGTGTGTTGTAGTTTAGAATCATGCCTTGTGCTTGTCTGTAAGTTGTCCAAGTCAAGCTATGGAGATGTAATGTCTCCTGAACTCATTGGAAAGATTCCTCAAGGAGTTGGATTGTCTGGAATTTAAAACTAGGGGAATAGATTTGCTGTCATGCCAAAGCTCTGTGTTCTTTTTACTATCCAGCAATGAATTTTATCACTGTTTCATTCCCAAATATTTTAAATAGGACTTTTTTTTTGTTTAATAAACATGAAAAGATGAGAAGGTGTTTGAAGGAAACAAGCATAGAAAGAGGGAAGTAGCTCTGGAGGAAATGAGGAAAACGGTGAGGCCCTAAGGGAAAGAAAGCAGAGGGTGTTGAAATTATGTTAGAAGTTTCTTTTAAAAATGTTTCCTTTTGAAGATTTGGATGCATGATTCTAAATAAATAAATAAATAAAAATAATTTGATTCCTGCCTAAAGAGAAGAAACGAAAAGAAGGCAGAAGTATTTTTAAAGTCACGGCTAGGGATTAGCTATTGTTCATTCCCCAAAGGAACTCATTTGGATAGTTTGTTTTAATCTGGGAAGTTGACAAGCATACTTTGAAGGCAGAGGTGGTACAGCAAATAAAGCTTGAGCTAGCAAAGAAGGCAGCTTCCTCAGAAGATGTAATGGCTGAGAAGTGACAGCAGCAGAAATTATTCCCAGTGAGGATCAGAGTTACTCAGCATTATTGTGTGACTGTGCTAAATCCGCTCCCTGACACCATTTTCAGAGATTTGCTGGTGAAGGCTCAAGCTGGAGAAGGCGCTGCTTTGACTGTCGCACGGAAGAATGGTTTGGGAGGTAATTTATACTGTAGCTGACTGCAAGATGACAGCACGTTCCAGTTTGGGGGTATTTCTTCATAAAGCTGATGTGTGATGGCCAGCCAATAATAACAAAGAAATTAAGAGGTTCTAAGCTCACTCTTTTGAACTCTGTTCTGTTTGCATGTATAATTAATAGTTCTATCTCATCACAATTAACCAGCATATTACATGCTCCAGTATATAAATGTAGAAAAATTGTGAAGAGTTATTTTCAGTTGGCCTAAATTACATAGGTTAATTAATATAACTGAGGTTTGCTGGTTTATTCTCACCTGTAGCACAACTGTAATTTACCTTCAATTAACAGAAAATTAGAAACATTTTCCTCTATTATTTCATAATGTAATTGGTAGTATATCTGGTAAACAGCTGAAATAGACTCAATCATTCATGTCTATTTGAACTCCATCTGTAATAAGCAATAACAGGTTTTCTGAATCAGATATGGAAAGTGGCTGTGATAGCTTTTGTTCAGCCATGAAATGAGACATTCATACAACATAGATCACCCAGCAGCTTGGTAACATGAAATAATGAAGGGGTAAAATGCTCTTAACACCCTACGAATTGGTTGTAATGGAAGTAAATCTCCCTGGTTGAAATTTGCATAGTGGAATTCTTTAGATAGGTTTCATTTGCTTCTACTGATAGTTATTCTGATATTTATCAGATTGTATGGACAGAAGAGTGTTGGTCAAAAACTTTGAAAGAAATTTATGCTCATCAGAATCCTTATTAACGTAGCCTTGATGCTGTTTAATAAGGTGGTCCAGTTTGAACTTGAAAAACACTTTTCCAGCACAGATGCAATTCAGCAAAATTAAAACAGCAGCTTGGATAAGTGAAAGTAACCAAGCATTTGTCCCCTCTGACCTGTCATATCTCAGCATGGGTGTTCAGCCTAATGCCACAAGGCTTGTAAAAAGTAACGCAAAGCGAAGCAAGCAAGCAACCAACCAAAAAACCCTGGCAGTTTACATTAACTGAAGGACTGGCTCACTGCTTTTTGCCTTCCTGTGTGAAATTTGTGTGTACACCCAATGCTAATGCTCATTAATAAGAGCTCTGTGAATTCCACCACCGGGAGAGTTCCAAAGAAAGGAGACTGCTCAATGAGTGCCTTTGGAGAAGGAGGCTGTCCAGCGACTTACCGCCTAGGGAGACAGGTTTGTCTATTGTCCAGTAGCTAGCAACAGGTTTTCCTCTTTTTCAATGAATATAAACAATTTGTGGTTCTGACAGGTAGATGAGGTACAAATTGCTTTCTATATTTAGCTTCAGGCGTAATTTTTGTTTGGGACAGGTTCAGGTACCTAGGCTACACACAGCCTACACAAAGGAGAAAACATACAGTGCCCAAGCAGCAACATGAAAGCTCCTGAAAGAAAAAGAAAAAAAAAAAAACAGAGTCTTTTTCAAAGAGGCTTTCATTTTATCTTGTAATGAGGAAAGGAAAAAACTATATATGTCTGCTATTGTTAGGTGGGAAGAGAGAAAAGAATGACTGATAAAGTGCAGAAACAAACATGAATAACTTAGTCATCAGTGATTTTTTTTTTTTCTAACTGAAAGAATTTGGTTTTATTTGATGTCTTAGCTTACCTTCTGGCTGTTTGTTCAGTATTGTCCCTGTCTGTGGCAGTACTTTCACTGATCATTTCTACAGAAAGACATCCACATTTCTTCTTTCTGTTTTAAGATAAATATTGATTATCTTACAGTTTAGATGGTTGCTGTCCAGGTATAAAGTGGGAAAGTGAGAATTACTGAATTGTTAGTTTTACTTGGTCAGAATTTCGTGTAATAATTCTCCGGTTTACTTGCTGCTTGGTATGCATTATGCTTGAAAAATAGTTCAGAATGAAAGATTTAATCAAGTAGTGTGCATAACTGTTGTGAATCTAGTCCCTGTTGAATATTTTTCCTATCCATCTTCTTCTATTTCTCTTTAATATAACAGATGTTAAACAGGATAACATTTGGAACAGTTTGAAATTGTGGTATCTTTCAATTATACTGAATTTTTCTTGGATTTATGATATCATACTAGGGCTAATGTTACAGTCCCTTGGGGATGCAAAACAATAATGGGAGCTGGAGTTTAAGCATGTTTTCAGGGTTAATTCACGTTATCTCTTTGGAACATATTCTTTATGCAGATTAGTGTTGCTGTTAAGCAACGTAGGCTTATTTCATTGAGTAAAAATTTTTCACGTGTTCAGGTGAGGCTCATTGGATATTTTTGGCTTCCGTGTAAACACGAGGCACTGTAAATCAAACTAGGCTGTAAATCTTTCTCATCACTGTTGCAGTCTTGTTCCTTCAATACACAAACAGTAAAACGCAATTTAAAGGAAGCTAAAAACTTTATAATGGGATTTGTTGAAATACTTACCCTTACAAGGGCCCAATCTTGATATCTTTGTAATGATGTAAATTACTAAAGCCTAACATAAGTATCCGCTAGGTGTGTGAGGCCTGGAAATAACTTGTTTTGCATTTATGAAGTCGGAGGAAATTTATTTGGCATAAACCATTTCATAAAAATTTAAGACAGATCACTGCCTGACAGCCTGGTTTATCTTCAGTGTATTATGGACAATAACAATGGTTTTTTTACTCAGTGCTATCATCTTTTTGGCTGAAGTCTGGAAGATTTGTACACATGAATAATTTTGTTTACGTGAATACTTTTACTGAAGTCATGCATGTAAATATTTTCAGGGCAGAGACTTGGCCAGTATAAATTCTTCAGAAAAGTGATTACAGTGCCTACCTTCTGGGTTATTGTAACAGAACTGATAACTTAATAATTGTATTTCTGATATGTGTTTAAAACTTCAGTGACAAATATTTTTTGTGAAATGTGTTTTGAGAAAGGACATATCAGTTACCAACAGATAAGAAGTTTTGAGGTGAGTAGAAATAATGGATTTACATATGTTAGTGAGACAAAATTTAAAGTTTTCAGATAAACCTATCTATGTAAACATGTTATTTGTATTTAGAAAAAGGATGATTTTTTTTTAACTGACTACATAGGAAAATAAATTTGTTGTAAAGACCATGGGCCAAATGAAATAATTTCTACTGAGGTTATGGTCATACTGACTAATATCAGACTATGTCAGCCAATGACCTCTTTTTTTTTTTTTTTTTACAATAGGGGCTACTTCAGAGAGTGGATTTTGGTCTTTTTATGGATGCATAGTAACATTCAAACATCTGCAAAAATCTTGGGGCAAATCTTGCATGTTAATTAAGTGTATCAGGATAAAATTATAAAGTCAGATTAGTACTTTACCGAATAATTTTCACCAATATAGTAATTGAAATGTGTTTTGTTGCCTAGGATTTCCTGCTACAACATCTGTCTTACTGAAATCTTTCCTAATAGAGAGAAAAATTACTAATTCAGGTATGAACATTGATTTTTGTCCTTTTAACACAAAGTACAGGCATTCAGAGACATATGCATAAGGTCTTGTAATTCATATTTTCCAACTCTGCTATAAAGTGTATATGGCTTCAGAAGCATCTGTCTGTGTCAGGATGGAGTTTATTTTCCATGCCTTGCTTTATTAAATGTGAGAAGCTCACCAGCACTAGAAATGCCTGGCTGATAAGATGATGCACTTTTTATCTACTTGGAGCCTGACTGACATCATTGAACACTGTTATATCTAAACAGCTTGAATAAATGACCTCATTCCTTAAATACCATCACTTGAACAGCTCTTGTTGCTAAAATAAAAGCACTGTTGATCCTCTGTTGTGCAAACTCCTACAGACCCTCTGACAAGCACAAACTAAACCACACCTTTTTTTTGTACTATGATAAAAATGATTGCTTATTTGTAGCAATTGCAGTGTACCTGCAATGGCAATTACAGCGAAGGTATCGCTCGTGGTTTTTATGACATTCACTTTGTGTTAACCTCTGACTGTCACGGAAATCTCTGTCACATGGAGCAGGATTGGGGAACAGACCTCAAGGAAAATGATCCTGGGAAGGTAAAGTGGCTGAATAATTTTGTTTTCTTATATGGACAAGTAGTTTGTTAACTTATGGCTTAGACCTAAACTGAGGGAAGATTGTAATTGAGCCAGACTTCCCAGTAAGATAAAAAAGAGGCCAGGATCAGCCTTCTCATTTTACACTGTGTTTTAATGCTGTGAAATAAGCCCTCTGCAATGTGGGCCTATGTCAGTACTTTGTAAAGTATAATCAGGATTTTAAAAACACAAGCTATGCCCTCCATTCAAACACAACTGTGTGTTTCTCTGGAAACAATGTTTGTGATTTTTTTCCCAAGAGGTGCTACTTGGAAAACTGAACTTTTAGTGGGAAGCTGAAGTATGGTCTGGTTAAAAAGAAGCGTTTTTGTTTTTTTTTTTTAATCTATGAAAACCATCTCTGTGGGAGGTCTATGTACAAGTTCTCTGTGACATAAATAAGAGAGAAAAAAATCTTATTGGCTGTTGTTTAAACAGTCTTTTCAGTTAGTTTGAGCTTGTTGGTTGAAATAGTATTCTGAAACAGAATTGTGACTACATATTTGCATACAGTTGTGTTGCAGATGCATGTGTGACGATAGATACAAGCTCTGTAACTTGCTGTGCTTTGTTACTATTGGCAGTATTGAGGCAAGTGCCACAAAGGCCAAAGGGGTCAGCTGCTAGAAAGGATATTCAGATAACTACCACATCTTTAATATAATCTAGACCTCTTCCTCCAAAAGCTGACAGTAAATTGTTTTAAAATTGTGTTTCATTTTCAGAATATAACCTAATTTTCTTAAGGTAAAACCTTTAAAAATATAAGTCCTGTTCTTAGGTCTAGTCCACCAAATGCTTTGCTACTAAGCAGTTTTGGATACGGGGTAGAGCAGGTTGTGACTATGAAGGAGGAACACATGTACAAGTACTTGCAGAATCAAAACCTGCCAGTTGGTGTACAAGCAAATAAGAGAGCTCCTGTTTTTCATTTGCAGGTGTGAGTCAAAAGAATAAGGAATTGGTGTTGTCCTTCCATTACATATTGCATACAAACGTATTACTTACTGAAAGTTTCACTGGTTTGAAATAAAGCCAGACTATGTGGATCGATTTATACTAATTATACCACACTATTTTTAATCTTTTCATCCAATGTTATGAATTGTCATCAGGATCAGCATGTGCTTGTTGTGTATTTCCTAAAGCTCTGTATTATTTTGGTAAGAGGAGAGTGTAATCAAGAGCAACAACTTCAATTTTTATTTTATTTTATAACAACCAAATATGGCATTTACTAAAAATAAAGGACTTCAGCACAACTTTGGATGCCAAACCTGCATTTATGGGGAAAGAGTTAAAAAAAAATGCCTTGAGTGCAATCTCTGTGTAACTTTGGTGATCACAATTAGGTGGACATTCCTGCAGGAGAAAGGCACTAGGGGCAGTTAAGTTGCAAGTTGGCTGGGCACATTTGTATACCTGCGGGTGGGACAGGGAGGACTCAGCCAAGCCTGTTTGGCACTCAGGAAGGTGAGGGAGGGAATTGCTGTATTGGAGAACACGCTCGGACTGAGATTCCACGAGGCTTTAAAGGTCAAGAGGAAGTACCTTGAGGCCAATATTGAATGTGTTTGGCAACCAGGGTAACTAAGCCATGGAGAGAGTTATGTGCTTACCCTGTCTGCTGCCAACAAAACTCCTGCCAGCATCTTTTTGTAGTAGATGAAGTCTATTAGTTCTGCATGCATACACATCAGCAGAAAGGGTCTAGCATTACGCCGATCTAAATGAAACAAAACATAGGCATGAAGGACAGTCATATCCGAATGAGGCAAGGAAGTGTATTGGCAATGCTCCCAAAAAGAAGGGGAAACATTTCACTCACGTGAAGGCGCACTGGCTGCCTGATGGACCAGAGTGCAGCTAGATTCCTAGGGTTGAGAAAGAGCAGTGTGAGACATTCTGGAATAAATGCCAAGTTTAAATTGTATCTAGATAACATACACACTTTCTGTGCTCAGATTACAGAAATTTGCAGGAGACTTCTTAACACTCTGCATACAGAGGACTCAGGTGCACTGACAGTGCACAGAAGTGGCAGATGGAATAGTGGTGATGATTTTTAATTACATCTTTTTCATACTGGCAGATGACAGAAAATTAAGCTTCCTGATGATTTTATTAGATCTGTAAGTGAAAAGTTTATGGATTGAAGGAAAGAATAAAAAATAGAGCAGTGAGAAAACCCATAATGAATGATTTAATGAAGTAGTTAAATCCACTGTAGAACACAAGCTGTTTTTAATTGGAAACATTGGATGGTTTCATCTTTCAATCAAATGTTCAGAGGAAATCAAATACCCCGTTGTATAAAAAGCAGCTGGGACAAGGGGAGAATGGCACTTATATCAGTACTCTGTGAGAGGTCAATGACAATTTTAATTGATGCTATTTCAGTTCTAGTGGTATGGTTGATAACTAGAATAGAAATATCTGAACTGCTTGTTCTTAGAAATATGTAGACTTTATTCAGGAGAATCTTCAGCTGATAATCAAGTGCAAAAATTAGATGAAACTTGCAGATACAAGAAAATGAGTGCAGTTAAAGTTGCAGTTAAAGTTTGTTTTATGGGCACATCCCATTCCATTAGTTTCTGAAAAATATAGGGACTGGCAACACTCATTTTCAAAACAAGTTAATAGTAAAGCCACATATTATAAAAAATTGTATGCTACTCAAAACCTCATAGACCTAAAAAAAAATAATTATAAGTAATAATTGCTTTAAAGATTTTTTTTTCTTGCCTTCTTAGACTTTACAGAGCCCTTTTATGGCTTGTTCTTTGTCAGCCTGAGATCACAGCATGGTCCTACTAAATCCGTCTCTTGATTTCTTTGGTGTCAGTGTTGCATACCATCCCAAATAGAAACAGGATTACTAAAGTAGTGGGAATATGGGCTCAAGTTTGAACAATAGTAGTATTCCCAGTTTGGTTTTGCTTTTTCAAATACACACAGTAAGATTGCTATAGGGCAACAGAGACAATAACAGGAAAAAATGTCTCTAATTTTGGCGGTAGAGTATTTCTATAGTTTATCTGTGAAGAGACCTACTTGTTGTAGGGTACTGGGAAGTCTTTTTTGGCTTGTGGTGTAGGGATATGTGAAGAGCGGATGGTCTTTTGGCTCTCTGAATGAAGCACTGGGAAGGTGGACATTGGGAGTCAGATGGTCCAATCTACATCAATGTTTCTGTGATGCATGGTGGATTTGGTGTCAGACTTCAGCTTGGACTGTTACTTTTCTGCAGAGAGATATCTTCTGATACGTTGCTTTTCAGAGAGCCCATGTTTCATTTAGTTTTGAATTACTTAAGCCTAACTGTAGCAAGCCAGATTCTCAGCTGCCACTAATTCCCAGCAGTGTATTGATCTGAGTGAAACAGCCTGGATCTGTACAAGCTGAGGAGCTAATTCTCCCAATTCCCATTCTCTCCATGACTCTGCATTCTTCCATTCTCTCCCATTCTCTCAATGATTCTGCACAAGAAGGTTGTGTCTGATTTTAGTGACAATTCTCTTAAATAAATAATGCAAACTCTCTAGACCTATTTTTTACCCAGGTTGGTAAAAATTAAGGGTCACTTTACTTTTTCCTGAAGCAAATATTTCCATGATTTCACACATTTCCAGGGTTATCTTTTGAAAACAATGTAGTCTACAAATGCCACGAGCACATAAATCTGCCACAAAGTGCTGTGGTAGTCTTAGAATGAGTTTGTGCTCCTTACACTGCAGAGCAGCATAGAAGAAAAGCTCCCTCTGGAGAAGTATGGGGGAGATGATTTCTGCAGGGCTGCTTCAGCTAGCGATCTGCAGCTCTCAGACAGATGCAGCAGGGTTTCAGGTCTATCCTTGTGACACTTCAAAGCCTTGTGGGCATTGAGGATTACATTAGTGCTGGTAACTTTGGTAACTTTATGCTGGGATAATACCCACTTCTTTTTCTTCAAGTATTCTCCCGCCCCACACACACTCCCCTCTCTGTGGTTCATGCTGCTCACATTCCCAGACCCCTGCCAGTTTAGCTCACTTGTGTTTCTTACTTCATCATACCAGTCTATTGACATCAGACTTGCATCATCTGAAGAAGCAATGTTATTGCATGAGTTAAATAGCTGCATCTCTTGAGCTGCTCATTTCCTAGTTTGAATACCTCTTGATACTTTTTCCCAGCTCTGTTGTGCTTTCTAGGTTTTAGGTGGAGTCCTTCTCAAATGCTTTCATCACATTAACTTTGTAATAATGGTTTTGTTTATTATTATACATTCAAATGTCTTTTCAGCTTATATTTGTGGGTGGGGTTTTTTTGCTTAATAGTCATTTGAGGATGAATTCTTAGTCTAAGAAGCTTAACCTGAGTGGTGTGCATAAATGCAGAGATTCAAATTTGCTATTATTCATTAAATGAATACATGTTTTTTTCAGAATATTGTTTAACTTAGTGTAATGTCTTCCTATTTTAATATCTGTATATAATTAGAATGAGCAGAATGGAAGGTGAAGCTGTAAAGACAGTCCTCATCTTATTAAAAATACTTTAACTGGATTTGTCTTGCACCAGATTTAATATTTTAGTCTTCTTGCCTTCAGATACTTATAAATAACTGCATTGTAGTGTGGTGACACTTACATGCACATACCTGAGAGAAAACTCAATCAAGCCACTAATATGTTCAGTACAGCAAGGTAACCTGAAGTTAGATTTTTCACTGTTTTTCTGCCTCATTTATTTTTGTGACAGAAAAGGGGATTTCTTGCCCTTTCCTTTTGGTCTTCATATTTTTACAGTCACTGTATATTGCAGTCATGATTCATTTCACTCTTCTTCTCCTAATCCTCTCATGTCTGGCCACAGGCCATTCTTTCAGAAAATGTAGGGACGCAGGTTCCATTTTGTTCTGCCTGTTTTCTTTCTCCTCCAGCTGCTGCTGAATGACACTGCTTGGCTTTTCCTCCCTGCCAGGCTGGAAAGCACAGGGAACTTGCTCAGCTGTCATTCACAGTTTCTGTACATAGATTCCCACTTTCCCTTTTTTGCCATTTCAAACTCTTCCCCACGTAACCATCGCTGACAAGCCCTTAAACTCCTAGCTTCAGTATTGCATTGCTTCTCCTGAGAAAATGACTTAATTCGGGCTCACCAACAGGAACAGCCAGCCGTTCTTCATGCTCGCTATATTAGATGGCCATTACTTTTGGAAGAGTACCACACAGCTTATACTGGCGTCAGAGTTTCGGTGTAGCAGCACTGAGAATACAAATACCCAACAATATCTCTTGCAGTAATCTTGTGTGTTCCTTATCCGAGTATTGCCAACCCCAAACCCGCCTATCTTGTCAAATCCCATGTGATGTTGCCCCAGGTGATATGGCTACATACATTGCATACGCATGTTCCACACAGCTATTTGTTGCCTGTACTCAGGATTTTAAAACAAATCAGGCATGTGCTGACATGAAGCCTGAATTAAAGCTGAATAAATAGAAATTAAATTGTTCTACATGTTGTGCTGTTAACTTCATGGGCACAGTGATTCTTCTGAACTTTACTGGGGGTTACTGGCACCTCATTCAGCTGTGCTTTCAGCTGATATGTTTGGCTTATCTGTGGAGCTGTGAGAAACCTGATTAAAAAAGAAAAATATAAGGCCAGCCTGGCAGGAGGTATTTGTAATATCTGTGTATCATACAGGGGCTGTGATCAGGATTGTGGATTTGTTGTGGTATGCTCTGTAAATAAGAGTTTATGCAGTCTTTGTCTTAGAAGCTTACAAATGAAGAGAGCGCACAGAAGTGTGTGCAATTAGCTATAATATAATATATAGTGCAGAACATATATGCTATATGTTCTAAACTGCCTATGTATTCAAATTTAACATTATGAGATGCTGTTCTTAGCTCACTGAGGATCAATTTTTTTTCTCTCGATGCATGTATATATTTTCTTGCTTCCTTCTAGATCTGGTTTGCAAATCCAAAACATCTGCAAGAGAAATCAACTAACCAATAAAGGTAGGTGGCAAACTGCTGCTTTTCCACTGACCTCTTTGGTTTGTTGTTGCCTCATTTTTCCAAAACACCATGGCGCAAGGTCTTTCATCCACCTGTTGTATTGTGCCTTGTGAACTGTGTGTAGGAGGAACCAACTTTTTAACATACCAGGACATTGCATAATCCAGTGAGCCTTGATACTCGGCTGGCATGCCTGGGCATTCTGGAAGGGTAAACATGAACCTGATAAAACAAAAACAAACAGCCCATCAGGCTAGAGACAGCATATTTAACTTTTTTTGTTCATATTTTGCATATACATATATGTGCCACACACAATTATAGATGCATAAATACTGCAGGAATGAAGGAATACCATGAAGTGAAGGAATACCATGATCTGAAATGAAATTTCCAGGTGGAGGTAGACAAAATCGCTAACATACTATGTTTAAAAACTGCATATTTTTAGAAATGTGACAAAAATTTAAATGCCATTCAGTTGCCATAAAATGATCTAAAATTGCATCAATGCATGATATATTACATATTTATATAGGGGCACATGGTTTTATTAAAAAACAGTTCAAATAGCACTTGCCATTTCTGAAAACTCTGGGAGATTATATCATGTACTACTTTTAGGAATAAAATGATTACCTTTATTTGGTTGGAGCTGTATGGATGATATAAGAAGGAGTAAGAATTATCCAGTTATGGACTGTTTTAGTCTGGGGGAACGAAAGTTGATAGTTTTAGATTGTGCCAGTTGCCAGTGCTGATCTTTCTATTCTGTGCATCACCAGCTGGAGGTCTCATCCATTTTAGCATCCCTTTTTGACTGCTCCCAGCTGTTTTTCCTCTTATCCCGCAGTGGGATGCATGAATTACTTGTAAAAGTTCAACATCCCGAGGCAGCCATAGCAGTAGATTTTCAAATAAGTGCCTTAGATCATGGCAGAGAGACTGAGTCTGCAGAGATAGTAACCATCACCCAATTTGCAGAAAAAAACAGGATGGAAATTTTAATGAAGTATTACATGTAGTTAAGATGAAATGCATATGCATCTGAATGTCTTACAACCTTTCTTTCTGCTACATTCTGGAAGAAAAATAAAGGATACTTTGCCTCAGAGAAAGAGTTCAGTACAAATGTTGAACATCTGTATGAACTTCAAGCTGTAAGGGCTAAACCAAGTCAGATGAGAAGCGACATGATACCAGTGATGATCTTTGAGGGAAATTGGCTAGAAGTAGGCTGAATTTGAGGATTCTTCTGAGACAAGAGTAGAAGGTAAGGATGACACTTGCATCAGTGTTGAAAAGAGACCACGAGTGATCAGAGGTACATCTTGCCATCATATCAGTTACATGAACATGCCATAGTATGGGGAAACTGTCTATATATCATCCATGATCACACAGTATTGAGCAAAATAGAGGAATTCTTAGGTTTAACGAATAGGCACAAGGAGGATATCTTCCTATCATGGAAAAGATTTATTTGAAATGGCAATCAGCAGGCCTGTTGTTTTTGTTTAATTATTTTTTAACTGGGATACTTACAAAACAGTTTTACACTGTAAGAAATACCATGTGTATGTCTTATTTCTGCCCCTAGGTAAAAGAAAGTACTATGGTGTAATGTCAGAAAGCTGTTAGTCATCACACAGTGAGGTTGGCTTTACAGTAGTTTCTGAGGGTAGACAACATCTGCCATCTTAGATCATCTATATTAGCTTCAGAAAGATTGTAACGTGCTCCATCAGACAAATCTGTTCAATATTCCAATGGCCCAATGCAAAATTTACGAGAACTCTATTGAACTGATTTAGTTGGATAAATCTTAAAGACTGCTGGTTCTAAATTCTGATTTAATTTACTAAAGCTTTAAGAGGGTAAGATTTGGATGAGAAACAAATAACAAATAGCTACCTCTAAAGTCAGAATAATTTTTTTTTTCAGTTAACCTAGGTACTTCTGCCCAGGGTATGGTCAAGTTATAATTATTTTCAGGCTCATATATTAAAACTTGCACTGTTTAGCAACCTGTTTCTAACTGATGGAATGAAAGCAGTTAATTTGCTAATTAACTGTACTGAAGGAGTAATTTGAACAGATGATATATGGTATTCAAGTAGTTGTTTTTTACTGAAATATGTTACATTTTTCACAAGTTACAATGAGAAAAGTAAAAATTGTCTTTGTACTAAAAAAATGTATTTTTAAACAGCTTAGAATAAGCAATACCTGCCTAGAATTGTGCCTTAGAAAACCCGAAGAACCTTGATTTTTCTTAGGCAATAAGATAGCCCTATGTAACTTCTTTAATGTGCTATTTTTTTCCCAGATCTTTTCCTTTTGCTTCTATTCCTTTTCATGGGATATATTGGATAGAATTTGGTCTACAAAATTTATGTTCCTTTTTTTTCTGCTCTTGCCAAAACTGTGGCTGCACCTAGGTAGTCTTCACCACAGTTCCACTGGCGTGACTCATGTAAAATTCATCCCTGTCTACAACAGTCAGAAACCAGTTCTAAAACCAGTAAAACTAGGAAATTCAGGTTTCCCATAGCTTCAGGTCTTACAGTGTATACTGGAATATGTTCAGTTGTTCTACATGTCTCTTATCCTCCTTCATGGTTTTGCCATCTGGGTGAGAGACAGACATGCTTATAAAAACTGCATACTGGCTGATGGCTGCAAAACACAATGGGCAACAGCTGAGTTCTCCCTAGCTCACTCTCCACAGGAGAGCTTGTCACCTCTTTGTATTTTAGGCAGCTGCTGATTTTTACAAAGCTATCAGGAATTTGATATTCTTGAATTTTCTACTACTGCCATAGTTAGCCGAAATTGTCCGAAGTGTTCAAAAGCTCGAGGTGGTGGTGGTGGGCTTTTTGTTTTATGTGGGGAAAGGTGAGGGAGATAAAGGGCTTCCGTGTTTGATCAGCTTGGTGTGGTACTCAGAAAGCAGGGTAGTCATGTTGAAATTTTTTTTAGTCATCCTATCTTTGTCTGACCCAGATAAAAGGAAGAGCTCCCTAAACGCTCATAAGAAAAGATGTAGCAGTCACAGACTCGGTGTTGGCTTCCAAAGGTGCTATACCATCTGTCCTTGGAAGTCAAAAATGCACTGAAACGCCCATACACCACTGTGACCTGTGTGAAGACTCCAGCTGCTATGGTTTGATAAAAACAGTTATAAGGCATAAGCTATTAAGCACTGAGCAAAGTGGTAGAAGACGCTGTGCTGATTCCTTTCAAATGTGAGGCATTTAAAATCAGTACTGTTTCCAAAGCAAACTTTCCCCGTCTTCTTAAGGTTTATAGTTCCAGTAGCAGTGCCATCAGTTTTGTCTACAATAATGGCGACAATGTTGCTACTCTCAGTCTCTTTACTCCCTGGGCATATTCGGCAGCCAAAGGAATAACCTGAATGTTGGTTACCAGACTGTTTCTTTCCTAAGCAGGTAAATATTAATGCTTAAAAAGAGCAAATATTGATTTCTAAGTTAAAGTATACATGCTTTCCCTTAAAAAAAAAAATCCAAATTACTATAGCTTTTATGAATTCCCAAGATTTTTTTTTATTATTTTTTTAAAAGCTATTAAAATAATGTGAATAAATTGCTATATTTTCAGATAGTTCATGCTTGCTGTTGGAATTGTAAATTCAAGTCACTGAGCTAGCAGAATCACAAGCTCAGCATCTGGAATCAGAATGGTGGGGCTGCCAGGTCAGCCCCTGCCACCTGTGTCTTCCCCTGAACATGCAGGGAACACATTTTCCTCAATTAGTTTGTTCAGCTAATTCAGCTCAGTCGCTTGTACACTCCAAGTTAAGAAATCAGTGGTTGAGCATGTATGTTAGATACTCTGAGCCTGCAACATGCCATCCAAATTCTGTTCCTGCTCTAAAACTACACTTGTAGCTTGTAAAACTGTTCTTTCTGTGCTCTTATTTGTGTGGTAATGAGTACATCCTCCTTTCCTCACTCCATGGGAATTGGACATCACAAATACGTCTGTCCAAAGAACCTGAAAGGTACTGGGCATCAGTGGACTCTCCTCCATTGAATCCCCAGGCACACAGGGAACAAACACTGCTGGTTCACGACATTAATTACAGTATGTGGGATGTTTGCATAAAACAGAGCCATAATAAAGCCCTAAAAAAAGGCTAAGTATCAAGGCTGTAACGTTTCAGTGTAGACACATGCATGGGTACAGATTTAGTGAGGGATGCTGAGACCTAAACTTGATAGTGATTTTAAGCATTTATGCTTAAACGTGTATCATGCATTATGATACTGATATCATAATAAACGGATATCATGCATTATAAAAAGTAATTATTATACTACCTTGATCTGCTTGCAAGAGGTATTAATAGTGAATGGATTTTTTGTGTTTAGGTCCAGTGAAGCTGGTGGTTCTTATATTCCTCGGGAGTCTGAATGATTGCGGCCAAACTGGTAAGTGAATAATTTAATTTTATTTCTTAGAGGTGTGAGGGACTGAATAGTAGCAATATTGAAACTAAACTGGGGAATTATCTGCATTCTGGATAATTTGAAAAATTTGCACCATTCATTCTGATTCCTTAGACAATTTTGTGAATGTTCACAGACAGTCTCAGAGGACTTCACATTCTTGTATGTTTAAATTTTCTAAAGTGACCTGGTGAATTTTGATAGTGATATTAAAAATTGTTCAGTGCACGTCATTCTGCCACACTTCCATGGTTTTATGTCCCTAATACACTATTATTAAGGTGTGAATGGATACATTTATTTAATTAACTTTCTTATTAATATATTGAATTGCTGTAATAATAAAATGTAAGAATGTAATAATTGTTTTCACTTAAGGACTTTTCTGATTCACAGCAGCGTATTCCCTTGAGCGTCCAACCGTCACCTCCCTGACTGGGCAGAGAGGAGAGGACTTCAAGGAAAATACTTATTTTAAATCCCCACTATCTGCTTGTTGAGAACTTGTTAGTCATGCAAGTGAACTAGCCTTAGCTGGGGTCAGTACTTAGATAGAAGGTTATCCAGGAACATGGAAGTGCTACAGTGTTTGAATGGTTTTGAACAGAAGTCTTATCTTTCTTCAGTGTAAACAGTGTCTTATTTGGGTGTGGAAGGACATCACTGCTTAGGGTCCCACAACATCAGTAAGGCATAAAATCGGTATTTTAGGCGTAATGGTTCGTTTGCAAGGGAAAGAGTAGTCAGACCAAAATCCAATTTAAGTTGAATTCCTGTGCAGGTTTAATGAGGTGAATACTTTAGATCATAGCCTTGTTTGCTGGAGAGCATTGTGCATTATCATTGGTATGCTTCATATGCTGGTATAGTTTAATGGTCGAGCAAATAGATTCTTGTCCTCTGTTGCAATGTCATTTTTAATGTTATCAGCTGGTTCCTTTGAATGGAAGCTTAAATAAACCAAGTTGTGGCCTGGGCAGAAATTACCTGGATGCAGGAATTTAAAGCTACAGCTGGTGGTAACTTTGCACTTGTGCCAGCTGACATAATTTGGAGCTGTCCTTAAACCAGTCTCATCTATGCAGATGGAGTGGTGCAGCACCCCACTGGCTGGCTGGCTGAAGGAAGTTTTAAAGATTTTTTTGTGACAGATCTAAATCAGAATACGGTATATTGACGGGGCTATACGGACCCTTTCTGTAGAAATGGGTTGCTTTGATTTTTCAAGATGATATTGGAGGGGAAAAAGTAGAAAAATTGGCTCAACTTAAGTCAGCTCACAGTAAAGTAACAAGCCCAGAATAGGAAGTGCCTGGAACACAAAAGAACATAAAAGGTTTAAAAAGTGACTGTCAAGAAAATGTTAATTATTGCAGAGGACCAGGCTGAAAGGCAGGCCCTAGAGAAAATTCTGATAGAGCAAACCTGCCTGTTACCATCAGGAGCTGGCAATCCTTCTGTGCTGTTGTTTTAACACTTTTTTCCCTCAGTATGCTGCGTTATTAGTAAACTAAGGAGTGATTTTGTAAAATATCCCACTGCTGATCTTGAAAAGAAGTACAGCAAGCATTCAAACCAAGACAAAAGTGCTAGGTAAACATGCTTGATGCCCAAGGCACGGCAGCACAGGCATAATCTGTAAGCAAAGGCACTGCCGCTTTTTATCCTTCCAGAGATAAAGAGATGATGTCTGAAATCTGGAGGATCATATTTTGAGCTTAAAATGAGGGACAGAAATCCAGCTGTCCCTGTAACATTAACTCCAGGTTTTTAAATTGCTACCTGAGACTAAATGTTTTTCCTGTTTGAACCTGCTGTGACACAGCATAACACGGCATTTGTCCCCTCACAATTATTTACCTAGTCGATGATATACTGTGATATCATATTGCTTCTGTGTAAGATCAGGCAGAAGGTCATGGTGGACAGATGAAAATACAACTAGTCCATAGCCATTGTCAGCTCTGCTGTGGAAATTCAGAAACACACCAAACTGAATGGTTTTATTCCTAAGTTTGCTATGTGAAAACATCTCATGAAAATCTGTAAATTAGCTTGATGAATATCTGCAAAGTATTCCTACTTGCTGACAATTTTCATGTTATAATAGTAAAATATTTTTCTGAGAGCTAAAAGAAAGGGTATTTTGCGGTATATGTTCGGTACTGCAGATCTGTGTTTCCCTCTCACTTGTTAATTTGACTTGCCTAGGCAATCTGGAACTCCCTTCCTGTTTCCCTCCAAGACCTTTAGTCACTTCCTTTCCCTAAATAAAAATCCCTTTCATTTCTCTTTAACTGATGATGGATTTGCTTTTAAGCATTCTGATAAAATCAACTGAATTATATATAGATTTTTCCTACTTGTAGAAGACCAAAAATCACTGTGGCTAGATATGTTAAAATTACTTTCAGCACTGTGTCTGTATTCAGAATTTTATGAAGTATTAAAAGTACTTTGTTGCCTAAAAGTATATTTTAATGGAATGTTAAAATTTCTATTTTCTTGTTTAACTAAGAGATGTGAAAATGAGATTTTCTGGTGAAATTATAAGGAGCTTACTCAAAATATTTCTATTTGCTATACAAAAAGTGCAGATTTACAATAAAAAAGTGTACTTTCATATTATGTAATAAATGAGTACACAGAAAAGCTGAAGTTTCCTTTTATGAAATATTTCAGGCTCAGTCATCTTCTGGTGAATGGGGTAAAATTCCATTGAAGATCACAGACTTACATTCATCTGTAAAGTCATTAAATCTGGCCTGGTATTTGCATAGATAAAAACCATCACCAGATTGTTACTAATTTCTTAATGCACTTTATTACTTTAATCTTTTTCAAAGTGTTAAAATGTTCTGAGACTCGACTCTGCCATGAAGCGAGCGCTTTCCCCTGCGCATGTGCTCCGCATTGGCCAGCTGGGAGGAGGAGCACACTATTGCTGACATCTTCTTTGCTTGCACCAGCACCGTGGCAGCTGCTGTAGGACACTGGGTAGATACAGCAATAGGTAAGTAAAAAGAAGACAAGTTTATGTCTTAATTTTCCTGGGCCTTTTCTGGCTTTAGTTCTGTCGATGAAGTCCACTGGCTGTAACAATACAACTAGGAATAGCATTTAGCCACTACTGAAACTTCCAAGTTTTATGTTTAACAACACATTTATTTTAATTTCGTCCATCCATCCTGCTGCCACTGCAGCATCCCTTACAGCACTGTAAAAAGGTCTGGTTTGAAAATGTACACGGACAATTTGTCAATAGAAAATACAAAATCTTAAGGGGAAAGAAAGGCAGAATGAAGTCTGAAGACCTTACAGGTCTTTAGTTAAGTGCTTATTCACCAGCTGTGAAATTTTGTATCCCCATGGTGTTTGTCTCCCCGTGGTGTTGTCTTCACTTTTGCTATAAAAATACTTTCCATGATCCTTCTAGATGTGCCTGGTGGAGGTAGGGAATAGCCATGTCTTTGTACATCCTTCTGAAAAACTCACCTGGCCCAAACTGAGTCTGGAACAGGTGCAGGCAAAGGCTGCTGGAAGCAGCAAGGGAAAGGGTGACAGCTGAGCTGCTCTAGCCTGGCTTAAGGAGGCAATGAATGGACAAGGTGTATCCCTTTAAACAGGTTAGGAATTAAAATTCAGAGAAAAGAACAGTTTAAAGTAAAGGGAATAGTGGGAAAAGGATGTGCCTTGAACAAATTAAGACTGGAAATTAGGAGGTTTCTAGTTGTTTGGAAAATGGTATTTTAGAATAGCCTTCCCAGTACCAGTAGTGCAACACACCCTATCCCCAAATATTTGGGTTTGAACAGTGGTTACAAAACAAGGCAATACGTCTTTCTGAGACAAAAGAGGGCTGAGTGCTGGGACCCTATAATGTCCCTCCATCCACCTGTAGCCCTCCTGTTTTTTTCTGGACAGTGACTTGGTGCCTGAGACCTAAATGCAGCCCAGAAGGCAGATACAGTGAGTGGAGCCCGTTCCGTGCTCCAGGTGATGTGGTTGTGCGTGACGGGCCTGCAGGCCAAGCGTGCCTCTCCACGCCCTTTGCCGTGCAGCAGTGGGGAGGCGTGCAGAGATTTGTTGCGCCCTTGCCTTGCGTGGTTTGTCTCAGCCAGCCAGCAGCGTTTCCGTGAGTGAGTGCAGACAGGAGAAGTCATCTGCGGGTTAAAATCCCTAACAAACAACTCTGGGGAGGTATTGCATATGCAACTGCGAGCCTCGTGGTCATATCGTGGCAGCTGTGAGGGTAAAAACGGTGTCCCCGAGAGGCTGCGCTACCAAACCCCAGCGCTGCATCGAGGCCTCTGGGCTGGCCCACGAAGCCACGTGCGGCTGCGTGCCCGCCCGGCAGAGCAGCGGGGGCAGAGCGGCGGCAGCGCCCACCGGGCCGCCTCGCCTCAAAATGTCTGCTCTCCGGCCAGCCGGCGCGGCGCCAGCACGCCTCACGATTTTTCCAGCCGCACCAAGTTCTGGTGCTCGAGTGCTGCTTTTGCACCGCGCTGCGGTGAGGCCGCGTTCCCCAGCGCCTTCCCGGCTGCGGCGGAGCCGCCAGCCCGCCCGGCCCCGGGCTGCTCCGGCCCAGCGAGCGGCTCCCCCGCACTGCGGAGCCCGGGGGGCGCGGGGGCCGGGGACCGCGGGCCGGGCTCAGGGTGGGGCGGGGCGGGCGGCGCTGACTCACAGCGGCGGCGAGGCCGAGCGGGGCGCTCGCTCCGGGCCGGCCCCGAGCCCGGCGAGGCGGTGCGGGGCGAACCCGGCCCCGCCGCATCCTCGGTGGCAGCGCGGGGGTGGGGCTGGGGCTGGGGCTGGGGCTGGGGCTGGAACCGGAGCCGGCACCGCGCCCAGCTGCACCGGCCCCGCCCCTCATGCATATGCATGAGGCTGATGCGCCCCATTGGCCGAGCCGCGCCCCCATCGCTTCCCACTGGCTCCCGCCGCCGTCGCTCAGCGGCCGGGCGGGACGGGGGGCGGGCGGCCGCGCCCCGCCGCCCCCCCAGCGGTGAGTCACCAGGGCGGGGAGGCCGGGCCCGCAGCCGGCAGCGGCACAGCCCCAGCCCCAGCCCCGCTCATTGTTCCGCCCGCTCCCGGCGCCATGGACGAGCTGGACCAGTCGCCCCTGGTCTCCTCCTCCTCCTCCGGGCCCCCGCGGCCGCAGCAGCCCCAGTTCAAGTACCAGTTCGTGGTGGACGACGAGAAGGAGGAGGAGGAGGAAGAGGAGGAGGAGGACGAAGACTTCGACGAGCAGCTGGAGGTGATGGAGAGGAAGCCGGCCCCGCCGCCCGCCGCAGCCCTACCCGAGCGGCCGCCGCAGCAGCTGGAGCTGAGCGGCCCCACCGAGCCGCCCCGCCCCGCCGCCCCGGAGCCGCCGCAGCCCGGCTGGAGCCCCGCGGCCGCCGTCTCCTCCTCCTCGTCCTCTGCCGCCACCACGCCGTCCCCCGCCCAGGAGCAGCCCCTGGCCCCCGGCTCGCCCCCGGCGGAGCCTCCCGCGGCCCGCAAGAGAGGAGCCTCGGGCTCGGCCGGTGAGTGCCGCGGGGCGGGCGGGCGGGCGGGGGGCGCTGCCTTTGTCTGCCCGCCGTCGGGCGCGGCCCCGCTCCGCCGCCGCACCCTGCGCAGGAAACCAGCTTTTTGTTTTATCCCCTTTTTTAAAAAAAAATCCTCTTTTTGTGTGCGCGTCCCTCCCCTCTTTCTTGTGCTAAGGGAGGGAGGGCGGGGCGCCGCCTGGCCGCCGCCTCGCACATGGGCCGTGGGGTGAGGCCGCCGCCGCATGGCAACGGCCGCGAGGCGGGGGGCGGGAACGGCCGCGGGACCCCCGCGGGACCCCCGCTCAAGGGGGCAGCACGGCCTTTGGCCTCGCTCCGGGGCCGAGGTTGCTCCCGTCGGGACGCTGGGGCCGGGGGCGCCGCGCCCCTCCCTCACACAAAGGTGGCGGCACGGCACGGGAGCGGTGCCGGGCTCCCGCCCCACCCCCGGGCCCCGGCAGCGCTTCAGGGCGGGCGGCCCCCAGCCCCGAAGCGTTGCCGTGGGGCCGAGCCCCCCGGAACAGTCGCGGCGCTGCGGGTGCCAGAGCCTTCCCGCAGGGCCTCCGGCCCCGTGAGGCGCTGATGGCGGTGGATCCCTAACCCCGGTGGTGGCTGCTGGTTGCGGCTGCACCTCGGCCTCTCTTGTGCTTAGCTGCAAGTGCACGAGCTGTTGGGAGGCCATTAAAACAATGGAAGTTGGCGAAGCAAGATGCCTTATCATGACGGTGCCTTATATCTTAATTCCTGCTGTCTTGTATCGGTACATTATATACATCTGGGAGATGCAGGGTTTCAATAATAACGTCAGGAGTGAATGTGATATTCAAGATTTAATTGAAAAAAGGTACTGGAGAAACAACAAAAAGCCCTGCTAAACATGAATTATGTTTTTGGGGGGATAGATTTAGAATGCATATTATTTGCACGTGTGCCAGGACTTTGTGGTTGGTTCTGCTGTTGTCTTTTATGAAGCCTTCTTATTTTGTTCTTTCAGTAGTTCTCTGTAGCAGTATACTGAGGAGATTTTTATTTCCACCATTTGGATGATGGATAATGACAAAAAACTTGGAACAGATTTAATTGGAGGGATCCTATATGATGGGGGAGTGGCATTTTTTCTTTCTAGGCAAGTAGTTTGAGTGGAGCCATGGAGGCTTAAGCAGAACAAAATGGAAGAAATAGGATCAACCAAATCTTGCTGTTGCTTTGAAAAGTGGGGATAAAAGTGTGATTTGTAGAGCTGCATTTGCTTTCTGCTCCTTAACCCTAGAGGGATAAGGCAAGGAACATGGTAATTCCTGAAATATTTCTTCTTTCTTGGAGTAGAGGAGACACAACTCAGCTGGGTTGAGTTACGAGGATTGGGTAGTGTAGCTGCAGAGTGGTGTCAGAGTTATTTTGTAAGACCTAACTGGAGGGGACGGAATTTATCAGTGGTGACTAATTCAGAGCTCTGAAGTGAGGAGGCCATCTTTGGGAGGCCTGGCTCCCAGAGACAAGGTGTGGCAGATAAAATGCTCATCTAATGATGGGTTGGAACATTACAGGTTATGTTTTAAGCACTTGAAACCACTAGATGAGAACAAATAGTTTTGATAGAAGCACTGTCTGGATATGCTATGAATGCTTTGGTCCTCTCAGGTGCAGGAGTACTTTGTTTCAACAGCAACCTGGTGTAAAACCGAAAAACAGTTGATGTTTAAAGGGATACTGAACATTTCTCAGTCAAAATGTTTACCTTGCTTCAAGTGAGTTCACTTCCAGTCTTGCTCTGAAATTGGCAAAATCAAATTGGTGCCTGCAGCTTGTGGTGGGGTGTCGGGGTGTCTATGGGATGGATCACCCCATGTCTGTGGTGGCTCCCCCTCTTCTGGAGGGTTATGGTTTCATTTACTTTCAGCTCTGCTATGAGTTTAAGATACAGGTGAAAAACTGCAATCTATAATCTAGAAATTTAGAAGATGTTCTCTTCGTATTAAAAATCTAAGGCTTTGATTTAATGATGTTTTGAGACAAATATCTTTGAAATTTTATTTCTGAGAAAGTAGTATTGCCTATAGCAAGCGTGTGAAGAATAGTAGAGTTTTCTTTTTATATCCAACAATAGGGCCTAGTGCTGCTTTTTGTCAGCATAACAATAGAGAAAATGTATGGACAACTTCTTGGCCCATTAAAATGTACTATTTATATCTGGAGGTGCTTTAAAAAGTAAATCTTTGTAATTAATATCAGCTACATACTTATAAGTATTCAGTGTTGTTGTAAGAGACTGACATAATTATATGTAATGTGAGTCTCTGGCTGTGCGTCTGCAGCCTACCTTCTTAAGAGCTAATATAAATATTTGCTGCAGAAGAAAACAAGAGGGCTACAGTAAAACTTAAGCTGTCTTGGGCACTTCTTTTCCTTGCTACACAATGTTACGTAGGTAGCAAAATTTACTGTTCTTGAGAGCTTTCTACGTAAATCTTCTCAATTACCTAAATTAACATACAAAGAAAAACAGGTTTGAGGTGGTCATGCATGGTAAAAATAAATCCTTTTTTTTTCCCTCCCCAAGCTGTCTAAAGTAAGATCAGCAAGTAAACTAATATGAGAAGATGCCACTTTCCATCTTCAAAGCCCCAGATCCTAGCCGCGCATACTGCTAAAGGCAGGTTATATATCGCTTTGCTGGAAGGGGAGGTTGTGGTAGGACATTTAACCACGTACTTAACAAGAAACCCATATGCACAGCAAGCCAGCCTGGCCTCATGGGACGGCAGACCAGCATCCAAAGCGAACAAAGGTGATGACTTGCATGCCAGCAGCCTACGACTCAGCAGTGGTTCGATGCATATGCAAATGTTCTGATTTGCTAGTTGATGAATTAGTTTTGCTTTTAATCTAGTTTTTTTAGGACTTAGTTTAATTCATCAATGTTCAGGAGAGATTTCATAAACAGTCTGCCTGCGTGCCGGACTGCGTCAAACAGGTCAGCAGGGAAGCCATTAGTAGCCTCAAGCTACCAGCAGCACAAACTATTCTGTATTAGAGTTCATCCTCATCAAATTTCCCCCAGCAGTGATAGGAGGGCAATTACATACAATATACCTGCTTCTGTCCACTTTATTACAGAGTGTCCCTTTTATCCTGCAGTGGAAATATCCTGAAATCCTGTGACTTGCATTTTACACAAATTCTAAAGCAGCATATGTACTCTTTGGCTTTTTTCCACGTTGATGAGTTTTTCTGGTGCGCTGCTATGAATGCACAGAGGAGTTGTGTGGGGTCTGGGGACGGAATGCAGCGTGACTTGGAAAAAATACAGCTATCCCTGAATGCTGCTGCTGGTGACTTTCATTTGCATCCCTTGGTTATTAAAATATGTTCCTGCTGATCTTCAGCATTTCTTTGAGGCGTATCCCCTCCTGCCTTCCCAAAAGTAGTCAGTAAAGCTGTAAGGGAGGTGGTCATAACCTGTGTATATCAAAGCTGGAATGTGACTTTTTCTGGCTGTTATCAATGTCCATTTCAGTGATGTACAGAGGGGGAGAGTAAACAGCGATTTGACTGGTACAGTAAAGCCAGTATTTTCATTTTTGTATTCCACGTTCAGTGAAGGATCTTTCTATTTCATTTAGTTGTGTGCACGTGCAATGTCAAGTGCTGCGGGACCAGCTGCTTTAAGAGATTCTGAAGCCAAAACCCCATATTTCTCCTGTTAACCAGATGTATGTGCAAGGATGGCCCTTACAGGTTTGGTAGTGTATTTGCTTAGTGTGTATGTGTCCTTTGACTTGCTTTGCAAGATAAAACAGCACAGCTTCCACCTACCAGATAATGAGGTAGCCCACAGGGAGGCTTTGAATTGCATTGGGTGCTTTCCCTTGGAGATGAAATCCTGCAAACCACAGAAGTGCTGGTTGGTTGCCCTTTATTCCCCTCCTCCTTACCTTTACTTAAGGGAGTTTGCAGCGTGCCTACGAAGTGACAACTGATGTCCACGCTGTTGCATCACTGCTGGTGAGCACTGAACCTCTTTATCTCCTGGATAAGCACTGATGGCAGCCCTGCTAAAGAAGAGTCAAGGGCAACGTTCAAGCCTCCGGGTCAGTGGTGTTCCCTTGCTCTGGTTGAGAAAACCTAGAAAATTGCTAGGAAAGTGTCGAGTCCCTTTGCAATGACTGATCTACCGATGAGTTAGGAATGAGTGGTAGTTGGAACATAAAGGTCAAAAGATTGCAACTTTGCAGCTCACAGGGAGAGAAATACACAATTGGCATGGCAAGGAGGCAGTCTTAGAGTAGAACTGTCACTGGAACATTGAAGCATTTTGTGTTATTTCAGTAATTTGCCATGCATTTTTCTAGCCTAAATTCTGGTTGGTGTGCTGTGAGGAGGTCACTTTCCCTGTTCCTTCCTCCTCTTCCTCCAGATGGGAAGGATGCGGATCTTGCAGAGCATTCCATCCAGGAGCCTGGCTACTTAGCAGAAGCCATGCAGTCTTCATTCTCTTAGCCCTGGAAACCAGTGTTACCATTCTGGTGGCGTTCTGCGCAGATTCTGCTGCTTGCCACGAGGTTTCAATAGGGCCAGTAAGTCTGTGTCTTTCAACATCTGTTTTGCAGCACCAGTGACTTGCTTGTTCTCACTGGGTTGCTCTAGCTGTTAACCTACAGGGCTGTTAACCTACAACTTGAGACATATCTTAGTGTGCTTGTTATCTTTGTTTTCTGTTAAAACAATATTTTGAATGAAAATGGCTTTTTTTGAGCTTACATGTTACTATGGTAACTATGAAACTGATACAAAAATTAGGAACCCTTAGTTAGTCTGAAAATGTCCTTCAGGTTCTAGATAGTTTGTAAGCAAGGAAATACTTCTTGGTGTTTTGCTGTCCAGAAAACATAAAGCAGCGCATGTAGCTTACAAATAAATTGTCCTGACATATTCAGGAATGTTTACGTACAAAGTAGGAGAAAATCATGTAGCTAACGATTGAGCTGCATTAGAAATGAAAGAAAAGAAGCTATTATATATATAAAGTGAACTGTGAGTCTACGTAGAACAGTGAAATATTTTTTTTTTTTGCATATCTTGTTTTATGGATTGAAATAGAATTGACTCCTATCATGCTTTGAAGACACTACGTGATGTTTTCTACATTTTAAGATTGCTTTTGGGGCAGTAAAGTACAGGTAGCAGTGAGATCACTGGACTTACAGCTGTTTCACATGGATGGAGCTATGACAGTAGCAATAAAATAATGGGCTTATTAATATTCATAAAGTCAGAAAATCAAATTACATTAGAATGTTTTTAATCTTTCAAGTGGAAATAATCTGCTGCTAACTGTATCTGTCAAAATAAGACAATTTCTACATAGAGGTTTTCTTAAGACTGCTCTTCCCCATGGTTTTTAATGGCTTTGTCTCTGTTTAGTGTTTTGCTATGTATAAAGGGGGCATACCTTTTTCAGTACAAAAATTATTAGTTTGTTGTTGTGTGGAAGTGTTAGGAATACCGCTTTGACCTTCTGTTTTTGCTGGAAGGCTTGCTTTCTGTCTTAGGAATGCATTGTGAACATTTACTTGCAGCTTTTCAATGAGTGGAGCAATCATGTCATCAACTTCATCAGCTAAGAAGAATATGTTAATTGAGAAGTCTTTAAATAGGACAGCAGACTGAGATAAATATAAACTTTTCTGTTTTCCATTAAAAATGCTCTTGGCCTATTAGATGCTGTTGGTCTGATGTCAAAATTCTACTGCTTATCCAGTCATTAGTGTTTTGTGACCAGTTTTCTTGAGCTGTGCTATAGTCCCGCTTCTGAGAGAAGACAAAAGCCTGTAATGCCTGTCCATCTCTGTCCTTTGTGATAAGGAAATGAATGCCAAGCAAAATGGATAGAGCATGTGTGAGGCCTTTAGAAAGCAGGTTGGAGCTGGAGAACCGTAAGGAAAAGGAACAAGAGCTGGAGAAAGTAGAAAAAAGTATGTGGTAGTGTTGGAAGAAAGGTCGTTTCTTGGTCTTCAGCCTAGTCTTTGAGTATTCATGCCTTCAGCTTGAGAAATGCTGTTCAAAGGGCAAAGGGAGGAATTTCCAGTGTTTTGAACCCAAGCTTTGTTTAAAAGATCTCATTGTTAGATAAGAAAATCAGTTCTCCCGTGTATGTGAGTTGTTTGCCCACTTGGATTTTAAAATCACTCAGTTAAAACCTGTATTGACCAAAATCTACTGCAACCCAGGATTATAGCCCTACTTAATATCTCAACATATTGCTTTAAAAGGAGATTATTGGGATAGTGTATTTAATATTTTCACACCGTTCATCCATTTCATGAAAAGATATTCTTACATGATGGTAATGGCTTTGTTGAACCCTTAGAATATCCATGTTTTTTCTGTCTTGTGGCATGGACTTACCTTATGCATCCATTTGTTTTTATTTTACAGACTATAAATTCTTAAGACAGAGGCTTGTCACACAAGGTAATGTGTTGGGAATAGATGCTGGAAGAAATTGGTAGCATCTCTTCTCCATTTCTGAAAGATTAATTTAGCTAATAAATGTATTCTGCAATGATAAAGTAGCTAATCTAAATATTGCTTAATTTCTTTAATCATGGAGCAAGCAGAGAAAAATTCCATCTGTACAGATCAGTGAAGGGGACTCTTATGATTGGTATAATTTCTGAAATTAAATTGGATAATGCTTGCGTAATTATACGGTTTGCATGGCTCTTTAGACCTCTTGCTTCTGAATAAGTTTGGGTGTAATTATGTTTTTCTGTTTTGTGGCACTGCCAGAACCCAAATTTGTTTGTTATGCCAATGTGTGGTTAAAGAATCTGGATCTTAAGGAAGGCTTATTTAGTTTTTAGATGAATTACATAAGTTTTTGGTTACAAATACTGCCAGTGTGAGTCCTCATCTATAAGGTTGTGTGGAGCTGGACTTGTGTTTGTAGCTGGCTAGATAGCTTGTTATCTTAAATTAAGTACATTAAAATAATTTAAATCCTTAAATATAAATCCCTGATCTGTGAATATCCATTCATATCTGAGATCTCTAGATTCATTCTAAGCCTTGCTATTAAATATTTGCCTTTGTGATGAAGTGGGTATTTTCAGGCCTTCACAGGTGAGCTGTGAACAGATGAAGCTGATGATTGTGGCCACCTGACATTAATAAAAGGAGGTATTTACCCACCACCTGATGCTAATTCTGTAAGAAGACACTTTGTAGTTAGATCAGTTGATATAGCTGGGCGAGGAGACAGACTTGGTTAATCTAGGTGAAAGTTATTTGTTATGTGCTGCTTATTCTTAAGTGAACTTATTTTTTCCCTAAAAGCCGGATAAAATTGTGTCCCTGCTCCAAAGAGATACAGTGATACTTGTACTGGTGAGAGCCTGGAGATAGGAAGTGGCGAAACAACCGTCTTCTGTAACGCCCCTTGGATCCTGTCCATAGAATTATTCATCAGTGTTTGATGCAAGACTAAGGAGGGGTTGGCAGTTGTGTCAGAAGTATTTAAAGGTCTTTAAAGGAAAGAAAAAAAACAAAACAAAATACCAACACTCTTACAATGGACATTCATTTTGGCAGTCTGGCAATTGTAATGGAGGGAATCGTCATACAGCTGGAATTAACACATCTTCCCTGTACCCCCGTTCCTGCTTTGGTTGGTAGCTGAGTATTGCAGGGCTGGTATAGTCTCCCTTTTTACTGTATAGCTGACCAAAAGAAGATGAAATGGCATCTTTTACCTGTGTTGTTGTACCCTGAACAGCATTTGCATTGCTGAGCAACTCCTCTCAAATGTCATTTTTCGAAAAGAAGGAAGGATGCTGTGAGTAGGACAATGCAAATACCATATTTGAAGAAGGAGGAAAAAAAGCTGCTTAAACCACTCTGGTTATAGATTTCTTAAACAGTAAGATGACACTGCTTCTGGCTAGAGACTAGTTTCCATAAAACAGAGTATCTAAAGTAGCAAACGTTCAAAATGCTTGTTTGGAACTCATTTTCTTGATCTGTTTCAACTAATGTAAAATTAGAAGTCTCCCATGCGGTATAGTGGAACTTACTCTGCAAATGATGCATGATTGATGCCTCTTGGCAGTAACTGGAGTCCCAAGAGGACTTCCAGTTGCCCTTGCTAATGATAAAGTTCTTGGATCCTTTTGTGATCCTACCTCTGATACCATCAAGATGTTAAAAATAGGGCTTCTGTTTTCATTTGAATCTTCAGCAGTCTCTGTCTTCTGTAGCAGCTTGTATGTAAATACTTTTCTCTTAAGATTTCCAGGTAGTTTACAGTCTGAATTTACTAAACTGGAAATGTCTGTTTATAGACTACATGTATGACTAAACAGTATCGAATGAGAGAACCTAGTTGTTTGCTGTGGCTCTGCAGCCAGATCTAATGATATGAAAAGATGCTATTAGCAGTTGAATCCTCATCTTGAATTGCTTAAATATTTGGTGAAATACTGTATTTAGAACAAGTGCATCAGAACAGGAGGTGATTTAAATGGAGTCTGTGTAGGCAGCTGCTCTTCTCAAAGTTCTTGCGAAGTTGTGTGCTTTTGTGCACTGCAGTACAGAATTAGGCATCTGAGATCTTGACTCTGCTTAAATATATTTAACTTTCTCAAATGGTCAGATACATTACTTTGATGCTTTATGCCAAGATGGAACAGTTTCCTCATAATAATTTGATACAGGCACATGGCAGGGGAAAAACATAGCACTTTGTCCTTGTGCTTATAAAATGTGAGGGTACTGCATTGCTCTGCAAAGACCTGGGGGTTTTTGTAGATCCTGAATCTAAAAAAAAAAAAAAAAAAAAAAAATCACAATCATAAAACAGTAAGAACCACAGAATCATAAAGAGTAAAACTTCATAGCAGTAATACATATACATGTTTTCTCTAAATAATGATTTGAGATCAATAATGCAGCTTGGGGCAGTCTTTGCTGTGGTCAAATTAACAACTTGATGCGTTGAAGAAGCAGGCAGTTTCTTTTCCTGTCAGCCCCACAGGAATTGCTGTGGATATAACTTTTATGCCACATGAGATGCCACTGATTTTGTCTGTTCTTTTATTGTTACATATTTATATTAACAAGAGAGGCTCTTCAGAATTGGTGTCCCATTGTGGTGGGTCTGTCTTATTAGTACTTTGTCTTGCTAGCAGGCATTTTGATCTTTTTCTTAAAAATGCAGAGGTGAAATGGATTCTTAAAAATTTTATTCTTAAAAAAAAACAAAGAATAGTTGGCAAGAATAATGTACAGTCTCCAGTAAACTAATCCAGGAAATGTTTTTTTATTTTCTGAAGACTGAAACTGCCGTTTAGCATTAGCAAATTCCCTGATGCAGTCCCCTAATAAAGCTAAGCTGTGCATCAGGATGAAGTTTACTATCAATGTTTATACATAAGGAAAAAATATTTTTGTCTCTTTTTTCAATACCGAGCTCATACATAAAAATGAGGAGTGTATCAGAACAACAGACCTGTCTTACCATAAACCTGATGCTTGAAAAGTTATGTGTGAGAGCAGGTGGATGGGTGCATTTGTTACCAAAAATCCAGCAATGGGGGCGAAGCATGTTCTTCTCAGTTCTTTTTTTTCTGTGACTAGACTTAAGTCCTCTGCTTGCTGCTTTCTTGTGGCAAGTATATTTTGAAGAAAATTCATTTTTTTGATAAATTGTTTTCACAGGAACTGTCAGTTTACTACTTTTTCATTTTTAAACGTTCTTCTCTTTCTCTGGAAGTGTTTTGCAGCTAACTTTACTTTCTCTCCGTTGTCTCAGAAATCTTTCTCTTCATTTAATTCTATGCTCTTTTTCCAAACTTTGGTATTAACTAGTCTATGCACTATTTTTATGTTTAAACTGATGATAACAGTTTCCTATAACAACCCTGGTTAGTGGGGGAATTGGTACAAAATCAGAATGTGAGTCTTAAATGATGCTTCATTGGTATGTTGCCATCTCATTTTTTTATTTTTAAACAAAACATAAAAACATAAATCAGTTTCATGTTAGTGGAACTTACATTTTAGTTGAAACAATTATACAGAGCTTTTGATTATGAGGGTTCATGCTAATGAAAGGAAGAGCTGCATTTTTTTGGGGGGGGGAATATTTTGTATAAAGTTGAGGTAAAATTTGCTGAGTCATTTTAAAAATTGATCAAAATGAATCACTTTTTACATGAATATGTTATTTTCTTTTTTTCCTCTCCTCTTAGGGCGATATGTTCATATACATGGGTGGTTGTTTTTAAAAAGCTACACTGAAGCTTAAATGAGACCATAAATAAATTTGCACAGCTCCTTGGCTGGATATGTATGTGCATAGTGAAATATTATATTTTAATCTTTAGTTTGACCTGCACAATCCTATTCTTAATCTACAGCTACCGTATATACTCTTGATTTATTGCATAGCTGCTAGCCTGTGAGGATGGGGGGTGTGATGGGAAAACTTCTGAAGTTTTGTTCCTGTCTGGCTGTTCCTCCTCCCTCAGTATTTAAAAATATTCCTTATGGGCTTGTGAAACTAAAAATCTAGGTAAGAATGTTGTTCTTAATGAAGCATGCTCTGCATAGTACCTGGTAAAGTCACCTCTGATTCCTCAGTCAGCTCAGACATGAGCTCGAGTATGGTGTTTGAGCAGAGCAAAAATACCAGGGCAAATATGCAATAAAGGCTATTCAGCGTGTGATACCACGGGTCTGTATTACATGACCAATACTGATGGGCTGTCATAAACTTACATTTGTGCTTCCATTTGTTCCAAAGTACAGGGTGTGCTGGAACTTCTGTGAGACCGGCCCTTGGTTCCAACACCCAAAGCAAAGCACCCACAGAGTTGTTTCTGGAAGGTTTCTACCTCCAATTTTTATATCACAGGTAAAGATTCTTCAGTGCAAATGTCATTGCTCGAAAAGAGTCGTTCCCTTCAGTCATTTGAACTACAGTTTGAAGAGAATGGGTGGTTCCCTCAGCAGTCATGCAGATGTGGGAGTTGTAGAGGTCCTACTCTGTTCCCCCCACATGCCTGGAGGTGTTACACAGGGCCAACGGCAGGAAATGGTTCTCGTGTTATCTTCCTTTTGGCAGCAAAAATGCTGCTCTGACGTGGATGGAGGGCAAGTGGGTGGTTCTCCTTGGCTGGTTAGGAAATACTGCTTTTATATAATCCCTTTTCACGCTCCAGCTATGTGTGAAAAGTAAAGTATGGGTGTGGGCATAATATCCTTCCATTAAGAGAAGCTGGGAATTCAGTGACTGGCGTGGCTATTGTGTGTTTGTGTTGAGTAAATGGAGGCCAAACCTGAGAGTTCTTGTGTTGTGCTGTCTCAATGAAGCACTCAAAAATCAGGGATCACATTCCTAAAATCAGTGTTCCTCAGCAGAAACCTCTCTCGCTGGGGTTGTGAAGTATTAAAAAGATTTCCTCTTCACCTCCTTACCTCAGCAGACTGTCTTCCTTCTTTGCCCTTCTGTTTCTAGATTTTCTGCATCCCCATTGCTTTGGCTTGTGCTTGGTTTCCCTGTGGTGAGATCCTTTTCTTCCAGAGTGTCTGTCTCCTGATGCTGTGCTGTACAGTCTCTTCAAGTCCATCCTGCTTCCCTTCCCATCTCCTCTGCTCCCAAGTGTAAATCCTTTCCAGCAAACATAGGATTTGCTGTTCCGGCATGGCCTGGAGGAGATGAATGTGTGTTTTTGGGGAAGGTGCACACTGAGCAGCGCTCCTTGTTGCCAGCTTCCTGGTGAGCTGGCACGTGGCAGGTCCCTTGCGGCTTTGGACCTGGTGTTTGTGTGTGCAGTGCTCCAAGGGGAGTGTGTCATGGGCAGGGAAGAGGTGAGGTGATAAGAGATGTTGGCCTTGGCTCAGGAATATGCAGGCACTGCTGATCCTTTTAACCAAGTGGTATTAAATGTTTCAGTAGGACCAGCATCTGGCATGCGAAAAGAGGGACATAGCTCCGTATTTATGGCTGGGAGGTGCTACTTGCTCAGTCCTTCCAGGCATAAAGCTGGGGGATAAGAGAGTGTGCTGCTTCTTGGTGCAAATGGTGAGGCCAAAAATATAAAGCTCAACTGTGGCCCTTGACACAGTGGGCACACTAGAGGCTGAAGAAAAATACCTGATGTTACTGCTTTTGGCATCATTTTGAGGAAAGCAGAGCAGTGCTCTGGACTGGTGGGTCCCAGGCTGCATTTTCGGTGAAGCCCCTTGTTTCACTCCAAGCCTGGTGAAGTGGTTGGGCAGCGGGCTCTGCAGGAGCTTGCAGGAGGGGCAGCACTTGGCTGAAGAGATCGCTGGGAGCCCAGGCCCGCGGGATTGAGCATCTCCTGAAATAAAGGACACGTGGTGATACTCGACAGTGTGTGGGTGGGCGTCGCAGTTCTGTGACCTGTGGTATCACAGATTGGTCAGTTGTCCTCTGGTGCGATTTTTATTCTTAAAAGCTTTTGCTGCCGCTGAACTGTAGTGCTGTTTTAACAAGTTTTAAATTGGGAATTGAGGTTTCACTCTGTGGTTCTTAATAGGAAAATGTAATTTCCAGAAGACTGAACAGAGGTCACCTTTAGCCTGGCAGGAGTTAAGGAAGCTTCTAAATACTGAGTCCTATGCTCCAACTTTATTACTCTTGCCATGTTTTGTGAATTCTAAACATCACTTGAAGATAAGTGTTCTGCAAAACAAAAATAACTGACTGTATTGCGACAGGAAATGTAGGTTGTGCGAAGACTTCTGATTTTTGGAAAACTGCAGTTGGGAATAATTTGAGTAAGCCAAACAGGTCATGAGGCTCTTGAAGTGGCATTGCTTTTGCAGAAAGTCTTGGTTCAATGCTGAATGACCATAATGTCTTTATTGGATTATTCCCTATATGCTGCTGGACTCTACCATGTTTCTCATTTCTTGCCTTTCATCATTTGAAAGCAATTGATTCTATTTCGCTTTGATTTTAATTACGATATATGTCCTTAACTTCTTTAGTACTTGATTTTTGTCCAGGCAAATAAAACTAAAGATTGTTGATGTTGTCTAGACTGGAAATTGAAAATCTAATTGAAATGGTTTGAAATAATTTTCCATTCTGCTAATGCAATCAATGTAAACTGCAAATATTCTTTAACGCTCTCATTCTGAAGAGTGTATAAAGTTTTTGAATTAAAAGATAGTTACTTAAATGTTACTATTTTTACATCGATGTAATGCCAACAGGCCATGACAGATCTGGGAAAAATACTGCTGCTGACATGAATATAGAGGAAGACTTGGTTTGTTTGGTTCCTAATGACATCGTTGTCAGGCATCGCTGCTTTTAAACTGGGATTTCATTAAATGTTTCATGCAGCTTTGTAAACTATAGTTGTGCCTTTATTTCAGGTAGTGTAAAATCTGAAACTCTGGGATCCTCTGGCTTCTTGACATGCATTTGTGAAGTAGAGTGACTATCTTACCTTAGGAGAACGGTGTCCTTCCTTATATTTACTTAGCTCTTTGGGTGGTAATTGGAGGTCTGGAGCTTTCTCTGGTGAAATATTAAGGTTAATACATATTTAGAAAAACAAATAGTCTTCTTGACTCATGACAAAGCAAGATTTAAGAATGTCTTCCTTTGGAAGTTTGTCTACATTATAACATAATGAAATAGTAAGTAGGAGTACAGTCACTTACTGTTACCAGATCAGCACTCTGTGGAGAGCTTCAGATCTTTACTCATTTTAACTTTTCAGAATTTTTGGTTGAGTCTTGTTATCCCTGCTGTTCTCATACATGTTAGGAGCTAGGAAAACCCTCTGACAAAGGGAGTAGGTTAAGGACAGTGTGTCAATGGTAGGTGATTTTTCTAATGATGGAGATACTAAAACTGCTTGGTAGTATGCAAGTTTGAATAATGAAAATAAAAAATAGTTACTGGTGTGTATCTTATCCTAAACTGGACCTTGGCTTGAAGGGTGGAGATCTCTGTTACCTCAGTAAAGATCCTGTTGTAAAGGGAGAACTCTGAACATTGACTCTCCCAAATTACCTGGCTTGTATCTAGTTCGGAGGTTCTGTGTGGGTGTTGGCTATGGGCCTGTCTAGTTACTGGGAACTACTTGCTCGCTCCTCCCTCCATTTCCCCTTCCTCTCCCCTTTCAAACTATTTAGCCTTTATTTCTGCTGAGGTTATTTGTTTGTTTTTCAGATGAGACCCTTTTTGCTCTTCCTGCTACATCTGCGCCTCTGATGCACTCCTCTGCAGGCAAGTTCTTTCTGCTCACCTTTGTCTGATTACATCCTGCATTTCTGATCTGATCTCATTAACTCTTTCCAATTAGTCTGCCTTTACTAAAAGTCAGCATGGGTCCAAGAATAGCGCCTCTCATTCTTTTTCAGTTTTGAATTTTCAGTTGATCTGTTCAAGATTTTAATACGCATTCATTTATTTACATGGTAAACTGTTCTATAAACAAACTACAGCCATCTGTGAGTTCTTGGACCCTTGATGTAAGAGAGCAGTTGATACTATTAACAGGTTAGCACATTAAAGCATAGTTGCTTTACTGATTTAGCAGAAAGAATTAATCCATAGTAACTTTCTGCAGTACTTCACATAAGTAAAATTTGTACCTATATATTTTTAGTGGATTTTGTTAGCTACATTGTCCACCAAATTCCCATTATTTAAACAAAAAATGGAAAAAAAAATTCTTACTGGCATGCAAGTCTGTGCATATGTTTATGCACAAGCGTATGGACATACCCTCTTTCTGTTTCTTTTCCCCCTGCACTTTGACAATATTACCTGTTATACTTGGATGCTCTGTACTTGTCTGGCATCTTCAGCTTTACTGTGATCTTTGCACTGCAAAAAGTTGCTGCTTCTCTAGCCTCCTGCATACTTGTCTGCTAGAAGAGATGAAATAGAATAGCATACTTTAAACGATACTTTGTTTTATTGGCTAGTAATATTTGTGATAGAACTCAGAACCTCTTCATAACTAACATCACATGAACTTGTCATGAAAATTTGCATTGACTTTAAGAGCACTTGAATTCTCTAACTTTCCTTTCTGTCCACGGTCACAGAAAAAGTTATGGACTTGCAGGAGCAGCCAGGTAGCACTAAGTCACTTGGTCAAGAGGATTTTACTGCAGTCCCGCTTGATACTGCTGCTTCTCTTCCCTCCCTCTCTCCTCTCTCAGCTGATCCCTTTAAAGAGCACACAGCCTTTGATAAACTCTCAGATGGATTACCTGCAAGAGGCATTTACAGAGAAAATGCAAGTGAGGTTTGTAAAGAAACAATGGAAAACATAAGAAATCCATTTCTTGCCGAGGGAAACAAAGACATTTCCAAGATGAAATACTCAGAAATGGAACCCCCATTTGCTAAAGCAGAAGCAGCCATTTTATCTCAAGCTGAAGAAGAAACGCAGCTAGAGGGCCCTAAAGAATTATGTAACCTGGAGAAAATGCCTGTACAGCAGCAGAAAATGTCTCCAGAAACTTGTGAAGATTTGTCTGAGAAAATTGAGGAAGATATATTTTATAACAAAGACAAGTACAGAGGTGGTGATTATGGTGAAAAGGGAGCATTGAAAAAAGACGCTATTCAGAGGGAAGAATATGTAGACTTCAAACCATATGAGTCAATATGGGAATTAAAAGGTGCTAGTCACGGACTGAGCAGCTTGAGAGAGGATGTTGGAAGTAAGATAGATGGCACAGTGGAAAGCAGTTTAGATGACAAATACGGTGTAGATAAGCTGGTGGTGCAGAAGGATTATGAAAGAGAGAGTGAAGGCAGTGCTGAAGATCTCTCCTTCCCAAGTACCCCAGAAGCTGTAAAAGAACCTTCTCAGACTTACATCACTTGCACTAAATTTGAATCCTCTGTAACTCCTGATGGTGACAAAGTCAAATCTCCTTCTCCACTAGAGGAAGACACTTCAGAAAATAGAACTGATGATGAGAAAAAAATTGCAGAGATGAAAGCTCAGAACACAGAACAAGGTGATTTTAGTACTCGAGCAGTTGGCAAGCAGGAAGGCCAGGAAGCTGACTATGCTAAAACAGGTAGCACTGTTGATACGCTATCTGACATCGCAGCGAGTATGCCTGAAGGTCTTACTCCTGATCTAGTACAAGAAGCATATGAAAGTGAAATGCATGATGTGGCATGTACCAAACTTGCTTATGAAACAAAGATTGATTTAGTTCAAACCTCCGAGTCAGTACAAGAGACTCTGAAACCTGTGACGCAGCTCTGTCCCTCATTTGAAGGGTCGGAAGCTGCTCCGTCACCAGTATTGCCTGATATTGTCATGGAAGCCCCGCTAAGCAGTGGGACTGCTGGTACAGAAACATCTACTGTGCAGCTTGAAGCTTCCCCATTAGAAACATTTATTCCTACTGCTAATTATGAGAATGTAAAGCAAGAGGCAGAAAAACCTCCCTTATACCAAGAAGCAGTGAATGTACCATTGACACAGGCCCAAGAAGCAAAAGAGGAATTGACACTTAAACCTGATCGTGAGAGTAGTGCCAGTCCTGATGACACAGAGACTCCATATATATCTATCGCATGTGACTTAATTAAGGAAACAAAGGTCTCTGGTGAATCTGCTTCTTCATCTTTAACAGACTATTCAAAGATGCCAGTAACAGAATGCATTTCTCAGGATGTTTCTGAACACAAGGAATTTGTTGAAAAACTGTCTTCACAGTTTGGAAAATCTGACTTGTTTAATAGTGAGGTGATATCTGACTTTCCTGAGAAAGAAAGTGAAGAGCAGTCTCTCATCTTTAAAAGTAAATCAACTGAGAGCATTGTAACTGATGATGAACATGAAGAACAACCTGTAGATTCAGTAGCTGCCCCAGGCAAGCCTTATCTGGAGTCTTTCCAAGCTGAACTGGACTCTTCCAAAACTGTGGCCACGCAGCCATCTGAGCCAACACCTACAAAAATAGCTAAGGCAGAGAAGATTCCCCTTCAAATGGAAGAGCTGAATGCAATGACTTACTCAGCTGATGTATCTGTTGCTACAGAACCAAAAACAGGAGACAGCAAAGGTCTCTCATCTGTGGAGTCTTCCCCAGTCTCGGTAGCAGAAGACTTTGTGATGTTAGTTGATCCTAAAACTGCTCCTGAATTTGTGGCAGAAGTTGCTGACAGAGAAATAATGCACAAAGATGAAAGTGAAGGTATCAGTAATGAGATCAAAGATGAGAAGAGGCAGTTGCCTTGCCCAGAGCTACCCTGTGATCTGTCTATAAAGAATGTAGAAGTTAAAGCTGAAGAAGATGCTCGTGTCTTGAAAAAGTCCTTGGAGTCAGTGGACAGAGAAGTGCCTGAAGTATCCATGTTGTCCTTACCAGCCACAGATACCTTACCTGTATCCACTGAAAAAGAGATAGTCAGTGTAGTAAAACCAGAAGCTTTTGAGAAGGAAGCTGAGAGAGAAGCTGCTTCAATTAAAGAAAAGGAAAAAACTACTGCTGTGTTTTCAGCAAAGCTGAATAAATCTTCAGGTAATCTGTGTACACTGTCTTGCAGTTCACTAATCTTCGTAATTCTTTAGCTACACTTAAGCATGTCATGATTTAATCTTTAAGTCATATTCTGCAAACTTCCCTGTATAGGTTGAGGGTAACAAAAACGTTAGTGCCTGCACTCTTAGCTTTTTCATATTCTGACTGCTTTAGTACTTTTTTTTCCTGTTTATCAGGGCTGGACTCACTGTCTTCAGGTTTCTCCTTCAGTTCTCCTGCTGGTGATCTGTTGATGCAGAAATAAGTCACTACTCACTGCAAGCTCTTCTGTGATTGTCTGCAGGCTGGGCATTAGATGGCCTTCCAAATCTGCTCTTACTACATGATAGTAAGCCAAATATGGTGTCTTGGTCTGCTCCATGTGCACAATTTGAAGGGCATTTTTCTTTTTATACAGAATTCAGTTAATCATCAGACTTTGAAATGTAGGAGAATATCATTTCTGCTGTGATATGTACAACTTGTGTCTGGAATATGGAAAAGAAACTGTGCAGCTCCACTCAACATGACTTGCAGCTTTTGTTAGATCAAGGCCAGAGGTTTAAAATAAGTAGCACACATGAGGGAGTTACTTGTTCAGGTTAGTGGGAAAGTGGCCAGTAAGAAGTTCAGTATCCTGCAAACATTAAAATTGGTTTACATACAGCACAGATGATAGCTTTCATGTGGGACTTGCATTTCAATGTAGTTAATATTTCAGCTGGTGATGTGGTAATTAAAGTAGCAGAGAATTAAGAAAAGATAAGACTGCTGTCAATTTTCCCTTGCGTTCTACACTGAATGGATTGTGAAGCTCCAGCTTCTTGTAGACCAGAGGAGTACTTTGCTTTCTGATGTCACAGTACTCTGCTGCTGCTTTACAGTCTAGCACCAGAAGCTTTCCCACTAAAACCTATTACTGCAGAAAGCACAATTAATTTTTTTCTAATAAAATCAAATGTTTGGGCAAAAAGTCTTCATGCAAAAATGTTAGTTAAGAGATTAAAACCAACAAACAAAAAGAAACCCTGAATGTTACATGTATATATTTTAGCTGTTTTCCTAGTTCTTTTAACAGGAAGTCTTTGGGTCTGACAAGGACACAGCTGTTGCTGTTCTGTCTGTATGAAACTGCCGGGGAAGCTGCGCATAAAAGGAGAGAAAGGAGTTGAAGACTGTCTGCGTTCTCCTGTCTAGTGGCACGGTGCTGTGACAGGGCACCCATCTGTCCTGCATTTATGTTAGCTGAGGGGCAGGAGCTGGGCCAGGCGTGGGGCTGGGAACTGTCTGCAGTCTCTGTCGGTGGTTGTATTCACCCTATAAAGCAGTTGTATTTTTTGACATGCTGTATTATTTGGGAAGAAAAAATATTTTTCTGCCTTATTATAGAGGAACATTTTCTTAAACAGATGAGAACATGAAATGAAAATCATTTTTTTTCTAGATTTTTGTTTGCTTTTTAAAGTATGTGCTGTTTTTTGCTCATGTTTGCTGTATTATAGAACATGGAACTGGGCTTCTGGGACCTGCCTCGAGATTCTGACCACAAGCCTTGAATAAAATTTGATTTTAATACCAAATTACTTAAACACAAAGTAGGAGGCAGAGTAACAAACCAAAGAACACTTAGTTGCTTTCCACTCTTTCAGAAAGGAAGGCAGTAATTCACAGGGCCAAGAGGGGATCTGTGTGTGTGTTTGTGCTTCTGAGTCTAGCTTTATTGTGATGCTCTCAAATACTTACCAGTCCTGTTTGTTGAAAGCTGACCTAAATGCAAGCATACCTCTGTGCACCTGCAGTTGTAACTTCTGACTGTCCCAGTGGACTGCAGGGAGCCGACAGCAACCCAAAAATGATTGCAGATTTTTTTTTTTAATAAAAACCATCACTCCAGTAAAGCATGCAAAGCTTTTAACAGTCTCACTGGTAGCACTGGATTTGTTTAATGCTGCCTGACAGAGCTGTGGGTTGCCTGTTGTGTTCTGTAATGGTGTCAGACCACAGGGGCCTTGTACTTCATGGCGGCGTGGATTTAAAAAAAAATTGCCAAAAGTAATTCAGAACTAAACTATAAAGAAGCCTATCTCCATTTAAGACATTACAACTTATAGTAGTTTCAATGGCAAAGACCACTCTTTTTCCTATGCAACACCAGTGCCTATGACTGTTGAACACTGGAGTGTTGCCTTAAGAGATCATGACAAGCGTGGGCTTTTCTTGCCTTTTCAGTTTGGGCTGTATTAGCTTTGTAGCAGATAACCCTCCTGCTTCACTCTCATGCTTCTGACTGGACTTTAAAACTTGTATGTTCCATCTCCATAAAACTGCTGTGCCTTCAGAGGGGCCCTTCCCTCCCTGTTCGGATGCTGCCGCCCAGTGCCCCAGCAGGCGCAGTTGCAGCTTCCATCAGGCCTTGTTCCTGTGGGGTGTGTGCGTATGGCTGTGGTGCAGTGGGGGCTCTGGGCAGTCATTTTACAGCATGTTCATTAGGGAGGGCTTTGATGCCATCTAGTGTTTGTAAAGGAACAGGAGCTCAATATGACTTCCAGAGGATTGCATTCAAGGTTTTGAGAAATTCTGACATGTTGAAGTTCACTTAATATTCGCAGAGTTAGAACCTGTTACAAATCTTAGCCCTTTTGTTGTGCAGACTTTCTTCACTCTAACACATATTTACTTCCGGATAGAGGCAGTTAGTTCGCATGAATATGCTAGAAAAACACCATTCCATAACCTTTTTTTGATGCATGGCACACGGAGTTTTTTGTTTTACCAAATTGCAAACTCAAAGTATGCCGTAGTGTCCCCAAAACCTAAACTCGTGTTTGTGACGTCTAGTTGTGTACCTCAGTGTAACTACATAGGCAGTTTAAATTACCCAGACTGTTTGTGCTAAGCGTTGCAGGAAGTTTAAGAAATGGCTTTGAGAAGTTGACTATCAGGCAGTCAGTTTCACAGGAAACCCATGTTTCATGGTGCTTTTGAAAAATCATTCTCTGCAGATGTGTTTGGATATGCTGAGGTTAACACTAGATTGTACAGGCTTACAGAGCTCTCACTTGTACGTGCTAACGGTGCTCAGTACTTGAATTACAGAAATGCAGCAAAGTACTGATACCTTATATGTTTCCTATCCTTTTGAGGGGGCACATTCATTGTGCTTTGAGAGGGTAGCTGAGCGGTAATCGTGGCAAAGCTTTTCTTTTTACTCCCAGATTATAAGGGCAGAAATAAAATACATCCTGTGGTTCTGCAACAGCAAACCAGGTTGTTGCTGTTACATGAAATGTAAAAGAAATTAGAAATGCTGTCTTACACCAGCACTGCATCCACTTGGTTCATTTCTGTTTCATATTTATAGCTCACTTAAGTAGAGCCATTCAGCAGGTGGGAAGCATTGGTTTTGTTTTTTGTTTGACTGAGGGAAAAATACCCTAGAATGCCTCTGATCAGTTTCCTTCAGGAGCAGGTTATTTGTAAAATACCATTTAATTCAACATAAAATCGTGATTTACTTTCGCCTGGTTATATTTTTAGATTATTTGGCTCTTGAGGGCATCATAAATAGAGACTTCTCTTCCAGTGCAGAGACTCCAGGGAGGAGCAGGAAGAATTAAAAGCAAAAACCTTGAGTGAAGTCCTCCTGAAGGAAAGCCCTAGACCTGCTGTGTTTCACTGGAGCTCAGGTCACCCCTGTTGAGAGGTAAAGGCTTTTGTAGAGTTCAGAGTGAGGCATTTTGTGTGTGGAAGAATTATGGAGAAAATGGAGTGCTTGTGGTAAATAATCAGCTTTCCCAGAAGCACAGATGGGTGGCCAGCGCTGAGTGCGATGTCAGGCGCAAGCAGAATCAGGTAGCTATCCAAGCGCTCCCCTGTTCCAAGTCAGGAACGGAACAGGCAGCTGCTGGGGGAGATTTAATGACGGTTTGGTGAGTAAGGCACCCGCCCTGCAGCCGTGCAGTCCCTTTGAACATAGATGCATCAGCAGAGGGACGCGCTTTGAACGTGATTGTATCTGTTTGAGTTGTCTGGGTCACTTGGTAATATTGTTCTGTACCTAGCCTGTTGGTTGGGGAGCTCTAGCTTGGATGTTGGGGCAGAAACATGCAGACGCAATGAAGCTTAGGCAGGACTCCTGGCACGGTGCCGGCACTCAGTTGGCGCAGATGTAGGGTAGCGTTACAGGGGTGTGTGTATCTTGCCTGGCGTGGGAGATGTGAGTGCAGGGGCATTCTGACTTCATTTTAGGTATCATTTGCATGGAGTGGTAGCAATGAAGGTTGAGAATGCAAATAGCCAAGAGCCGGCTCAGGAGGCCAGGGAGAAATTCCTGCCGAGGGAGTTGGTGCCCCTTTGGGCTGGGAGGCAGGGCTGGTGACGTGGCTCAGCGCCCGCTGCTGGGGCAGTGCTGTGCTGCAGGAACCTTCCTGAAGAAGGATGTGGCGGAAGGAAGGCGAAGGAGAAGCGAGGAGGTTTTGGTCATGTGTCTATAGAAATTTGCTAACCAGCGGAAGGAACTTTCTGAAAGCATAAAGATCGAATTAATGTAGTGACAGTGCAGCTATCTGAAGGGCGAGGGGAGAAACACAGGTTTTGGTGGCTTCCAGTCAGTATTAGGAATTTCAGCTCAGAGACAGAAGCAGGTTTTTAGACATGTTTTGTACTTTTTCACTATAGGGTAACTCTCTGAGTTTTCTTGCACTACGATGTTTGAGTGTACATTTCGCATGCCCCTCTTAGGGTATAGGTTTTGATTTGCCTGTTGGAATTGAGAATGAAATGCATATCTTCTATAAATTAAAAATATATGTAACCAATCCTGCCATAAAAAGGAGTCTTTAAATCTGTGTAGTAATTGAAACAATATATAGGGTTTTCAGTTAATTTTGTGGTAATCTTTCTCCACATGAGATTGTCTCTTCTACTGGAAAACTAAAAGTGGCTCTTTTTGGAGTGATCAGCATCCCCATCCCAGCCATTCTGCAGGATTTCCATGGAAATGTCTGAATGCCCTTTTCTCATTCTTTTGAAAATAGCTTATCAATTTTTAAGAGGTTTTAGAGCAGCAGTGGGGAGTTTTTAGTGCGTCTTTTTTTTCTTGTCAGCCACAAGTATTAAAGAGAGACTCCATGCTAGAGAGTAGCCATACATTTTTCCACATGAATGGAAAACAGAAGGACAACATGGTTCTCACAGCTCTTTCAGATTTTGAGTTTCTAGTTTTTGTTCATCTCATGTCTGTACAATACTTTGTGTTACTTCTTACATGTTAGTAGTATAAACCTATGGGTTGCTCTCATTTTCATTTAAGCGATGGGAAAATTTAATTGTCAGATCTGTAGCTGACAACATAAGATGCTGATTTAAAATAAGAAGAGGAGGTGTTAGTCTGCAGGCATTAGGTAGAGGGCGAGATAGCTGTTCTCAGTCTGTGCTTCACTGAAATTAAATATGTCTGAACAGTTCATAAGGACTAAAGATACCAGCAAAAAAGACTTGTATTCTTCATGAGCCCCTTGCTTTTATTACAGGCAATGGTAAGGTCCTACTGTGTTTTCCTTTAGGCTTTTTTTTTTTATTTAAAGGGAGAGGTGCGTTACAGAGATGTTTGTTAGTCACATACGCAGTCAGACGTTTGTTTTTAAAACAAGGGAAAAGCCTACACGGAGCAGATGTGTGAGTGTGCATTTACCGTTGCTTGAAGCGCAATCTGTTCCACGTTTGTCTGGTGGATTGCCACTTCGAGCTCCACGTCGTTGTGAAAAGCTGCTTGGGGCGGTCCAGCTCCTTTAGCCTGCGCTGAGCCTCTCTGCACCAGTGTTCCCAATGCTGCAGTGCTGCTCCGCAGGGTCGAGCCAGTTGCTGCCTCCCTTTGTGCGGGTGCCGGCAGTCTCTTTCTCCACCCTGCATCTTTTCAGTTCTGTTGAGCAGTGAGAAGCAAATGGCTGCAGCAGCCGGGGATTGCCTTTCCGCCTCGGTGCCGGAGCAGCGTTAGCAGCCTGGTTACAGCTCGCACTGCGTCAGCCGCGCTCCACACCCCGCGCCGTCAGCTGACTGGCCTCCTGCAGCACCAGTGCAGCAGCAGACTGCAGACGCTGCTGGGAAAGCCCATGTTTGCCATCCCGGGCTGTAGATTTCTCCTCTTGCAGCTGTCCTGTTGGTATGCATAATTGATAATCACAGCTGGAGGGTAGATCGCTGGGAGAGATGGACAGTCAGCCGAGCAGTTGGAAGGATAAGGGTATTTGTTCTTTTACCTTTTTTCCTTTTTTTTTTTTTTTTTTAAGCTAAAGATGCTGCAGGTTGCTTTTAACAAATGGTATTTGTAGCATGTATTTGATGGTGAAATGTATCTGAAGATGTAAGTTCTGTTTGTAGTATATGTAAAATTGTAAAAGCTGTAGGTTAGAATGGATAAACACAAGCAATGCAGACAGAATAAATTATTTATGTAGGTGAAATAGCTTGTGTGGCACTGCAGATCTTTTCCAGTCCTACAGAACGTATTAAAGAACAGCTTCTTTTGGTATGCATTGCACAAATACCAGCATAGTCTGATTTTAGTTGTTGAAATTCCTAGGTTATTAATAATTTAATAATATTAACCATTAGCTCAAAAGAATCTCGTGTTTGCAGGTCATGCAGTTCAGTAATTTTAGGAGGAGAAATTGCATGCAGGCTATAGCAGACTTTTTTTTTTTCCCTTTGGTATATACCATGTTTGGGGTCTACTGTTAATTGTGTTTGCTTAGGATTTTTTGTAATTCTGTTGGATTCTAGGTAAAAGTGTGCCAGATTTTCGGAACTTAAAGGTCTAATATCAAATTGTTTCAGGTAAATAAGTAGCTAGCCTTAAATTAGCGTGGTGCTGACCTTTGTTCCTGTAACCACCAATGGGAGATCGCCATTGTAAATCTCTGTGGATCATGATTAGTGCTCAGTGTGTAAGAGTTTAAGCCTTATTCAAATACATAATCTTCAAACTTTATCAACAAGACAAGCTTTAAAAAAATTTAATTATCTCTGGATACTAAACTTCTTAAAGGTCCCTGTCGTGCTTGGTACTTGTATTTGGGAAGTTTTCCTCTTTTTTATAATTATTGTTTCAAATTTATGGTGTTTTTTTTTTTTTCCCCTCAGGCAAAATTGCCAGCTGTCTAGAATCTGTAAAATGCTCTATCAGAATTTAAATATGTAGAAAAAAAATGCTGCAGGTGAAAAATCTTCACCCTGAAGACAACCATTCTCAGTTGTAAGCTTTCATTAAAGGGCTGTAAAATATTAGGAAAAAATACCCTGCAGTGTTTTGTAATATGTATTAATGTGTAATTATTTTAAATGTTCAGCACTCCCTATGTCAGGCCTGAAATTCTTGGGTTTAAAAAACTGAAAAGAGGGTGGGGTTGGAAGAATTCTGTGAAAATTGAACGCGTTACCTTTGGGCACTTTGGCCCCATTTTCAGGCTTTCTTTTGCAACCCAACAAGCAGGATTGGCTGTAGTCTGTCCCTTGCTGCAACTGAAAGCAGGCGTTTCCTAACCCAGAATTCAAGGCCTTGAGAATAATAGAGTCTTTCTTGGATTAAAATTAATGAGTTGCCAATCATAAGCGTGCCTTTATTGCACAGGAGGGTACTCAGGGGGTTACGCCAAGCCCTGTAAGCTGTGTGCTGCTGCTGCATGGAGGGGAGACGAGCTGTGGGGAGGCCAGTGGCCTGGGGTCTGCAGGCTTCTATGCAAAGCGTGGACCTGATCAGCATGTTCTGGGAGTGGTAACAAATGGACAAAGCAAAACTGAACCTGTCCTTCACGTATGTTTTGTGCTGGTATAACTGTTTGAAGCAGTGTTTTAAATTCCTCTTCCCCACCTCTTTGTTCTTACAGAATGGCATCCCGTTAGGTGGAGGAAGCTGTTTTTGTGCCTGTTTCTCCCTCCAAGGAAGTCCCTACTGATCTGAGGTTTAATTATAATACAACTGGTACAGTCAGGGTCTGTAAGAAAATGGAAGCAGAGCAAGAAGAAGGTTTTCTGGGGAAGCAGAACAGTCTGGTTCCTCTCCTTTTGTGACTGTGCTAGTGTGGTTTCTGTTAGCATTTGTTTATGAAGAGATGCAGAAGTCCTCTTTCATGTTTTCTTATTTTGTTAGGTCAGGCTCCAGCGGCGTGGAAACTGATGGGTAAAGTTCAGGGACTGATGACACTATTCACCTTGCCACAAAATAAATATAGAAGCAAATATTGCAACATGCTTTTTTTCCATGCTTAAAAATAAACTTAAAAAAATGAAGTAACAATCAAATCTAACATCAGAGAAGAGCCAAAAGTATGGTTCATAGTTAGATTTTCTACCTAGAGCACTACTTTCTACTTAAAATAATCTTAAACTTGTTTTTGATATGCATGTTTCTTCTGGTACAGCTGTAGTAGTTGAGAAAGCAGCACAGTGAAAGTGGTAAACTCCCCTACCTGTGGTATTGATCATCGAGATAAGCAGGGTGAAATAAGTTTACCCTGGGGATGGCAACACTTTTATTTTTAGCACGTTTAAAGACAGCCCCCATGGAGTAATCAATACTGAAGTGTCTAGAATGGACTATTTTTTTTTAATAATTTCAATGGGTTGTCAGGTTTTAATGGCTGAATAATAGTAATGATAGGATGAACACCACAGCTGTCCACCCAGGCTATCCCAGGAGTATCAGGAGTATTATTATTTATTTATTTTTTGGATTCATATACTGAAAATATCTCTGAGTTCTGGTTTAGATTTCATAAAAGGTGGAAGGGGTTGCATAGGCTCATACAGCCTTTGATTTGCAAAATTTCATGAGGTGTAAACAGGACTTGAGAATGGTTTCCTCAGTTCATATGTTGTGTGTGAGTGCACGCATCCATGGGTATACGATTAAGTAGAAATGAAAGAAAACATACTGCAGTGGCTCAATTAAAATTGTTAGATAGTATTTGCATTTGGGGGGTGGGTAACCTGGTAGTGTTGGACTTCATTTTCATTCTAGCATGTACTTTGTGGAATCTGTATCATTTTTTCATTGCTGGGGATTGTGGTGCAGACGTGCCAGGTCAGAAAGGTGTATGATCCAGGCTCACTGTCCGACCTTTGGGTTGCAGGTTGGCCTGTCGGTCCCGCTGGACTTGGTGCTACTTTGTAGTGCCTCTCCCCAGGACAGGGAAGGCTCTGTGGGTTGGAGCCGGCCCCACAAGCTTGGCACCACATGCAGTCATGCCATGACCACACTGTGTTTCCAGCTTGGGGTTGGTTTGGTGTTTGCTGACTTGCAGCAAGACCCATCTGGCTCCCAGCATCTGATCAGGGTAAAGTAGCCTACTCTATAACTGCTCCTGCTTACAATGGCAACCACAATTTGGAAAAAAACAAAACAAACAAACAACAACAACAACAACAAAAAAGACACGTAACCTTGTCATTCTGATGTGGGAAGTCTTTAAAATGTGAAACCTGAGTGTGCTAATGGTGTCTGTGCTTGGAAGGCTTTGACCACCTGATGAGACACATTTAAGACCTTCTCTGTAGTATTAACGAAATTGCTTTCAGGTGGGGTATTTCAATACATAGGCAATATCTGGCAGAACTGTAATGTCAGGGATCTGCTCTGGTTTGGTTACCTGAGTGTAACATCACTCTCTGACTGCGTGCTGCTTGCAGCGTGTCTCCAGGTTAGCATTCCTGCCACTCCATCACCAGCAGTAAATAGTGTCATGCTAGCTGCCTTCCTATAGCAAAGAGAAGCACAGGCTTCCCTTTCATGCAGATGTCTTTTCCAGCAGGCCCTCCAAATTAATGACCAGTTTGTTGGGGTGCCTCTAGGTTTGAACCTGAGCTGCTCCCCAGAGGCGAGTGCTTTGGGGCTCCGCAGGGCTCCGGGCTGGCTCCTCGCCGCTCCGCTCCTGACTTCTCCCTGGGGCTGGATTTTTCCAGCCCAGCCTGCCCCACAGCCGCTTGATCAAGCTTGGAAAGCGAAATGTGGCTTCAGACCTCGCCTGCCAGGTACTCTTCACGAAGGATCTGTGGAAACATGAAGATCACTGTCATAAGTGAATACGAAGTTTAATTAAAGGAGCTGGAAAGTGCCCCTCTGAAAAGAAATTGGCAGCAATTTACCTACTGTGGTCCTAACGGTCATGATGACAGTTGTCCTTTAGCACCATAGATGCATTTGGGAGCTGCCCGTTCTCAATGCTTGTATTCAACTTCTGTGTTAGTACAACGCTGTTCTTAACTTGATCCAGAAAAGGCTTCTATTTGTGTGTCTAAGCTATTTTTACTATTATTTGAAGAATATAAGGATTTTCTGCTTACATTTCAGATTACAGAAAGATTCTAGTGTAATGGCTGTTGTTCACACAATGTTTGTAAATCACACGCTGCTTGCGTTTTTTTTAAATCTTCATTCTCCCTTTAGACAAATAGTCTTTATATGGTGCTGAAGCCCTTTGTTTGTTTGTTCTTAAAGGCTGCGTGCAGAGTAGTTGTTCATTGTAGGCACGCATCTCTGCCCGGCAGCTGCGTTCCAAGGACTTAGCAGAGAGGCGGCTATTGGCTGTGGGCTGCGAGCCTCCTGCTTGCCTGCGAGATTTCGCGCTCGCAGCGAGACGCAGCGAGCAGGCAGGCAGTTGCGTATATCTGCTGACCTTTGAATGACCCAGCAGGAAGTGAAAAGGCGTTGGGTAGTCAGCTGTACAAGATCTGGGTGCATGCAAGCAAACTCAAGATGGATGCCAAAATTGGTTAGTCCCCCCTTTTTTTTTTTGGTTCGTTTCATGTGTGTGAATTAAGCTCTGTTGTAGATCTTTCTCTTTCTAAATTTCTCTTTCTAAAAAAAGAGTGGATTACTTGGTTTGTTTTTTTTAGAGAGGATTGTCAGGTTAAATATATTAAACCACTATTTTTTGTCATCAAGAAACTATGCAATTATTCAGTTTTAAGATAAATGACTGTGAAAGAAAGAAGAGACTTCAAAAAATACAGTGATAAACCTGCTATCACGGCACTTGCTTTATAAGCAAAATGTAATTGGATGAGTTCTGCATGTAAGGCACGGATGCTAGCAGTACTATTTTTAGATATGCCAAGTGACAGTTCGTGCTTACCAAATGTAGGCAGCTGTTCTTGCTTTAGAATAGGCCTGGAATACTTGAATTAAATGCATGAGATTATAGTTCATGTTGTATAAAATACAGCTTAAAACAGTTTCAGTGAGGAGAGGCTGCTTGGCAGTGCTGTTCTTGGGAGTCCGTTTTTTTGGGTTTTATTTTTTAATCTGCTGTGAATATCTTATGTTTAAGTTAACACCAGAAAGCTGCTTATAGTAATGCTTTTAACCTTTTCTTTTACTTTAGGAAGAAATGCAAATACCTGTTTCAGATCAATTGGGAAAAAAATCAATTTCACCATTTACTCTCTGGACTAAAAATTACAATTCCATTTTTCAGGTGATATATAACACCAAATTTCCCTTTGAAGAATTCACTATGAAACAAGATACACACGTCGTGACGTGGAGGTTGATTTGATTGTTCTCCAAATGGAGTGGAGACAGAGTGAGGGGGAAAAGTCTTCTTGTGCAGCTTAACTGAGGGGGAAAAGTCTTCTTGTGCAGCTTAACTGTGGTCTGGGAGGTCCTAGCTTGGGGATTTTTCTTATTACTGAGAACAAAAGACCTGAAGATAGGTTGCTGGAAGCCATTTGGTGTTTGTGGTGTGCTTTAATTCCAGCAATTTGCCTTTGTTTCTCCTATTTTGGAAACTGTCATACAGATGAATTACTGTCTTTACATTTTTATAACTGGGTTCAGGTATAACACGCTACCAGTTGTAATATGTGGTTTCCTATGAAGCAGTAAGAACCCTCTACCAGCATAGATGCTTTAAAATTGTGTTACAGAGAAGGGAGTATTGCTTTTATAGAGCTAATGCCATCTGCAGAAGGAGAGTACGGCCATGCTTAGTGTGTCACGTGAGCATCACCCTAATATTAATGTATGGATGCTCAAATTGCACCATTTAAAAATAAATGTAGTGTCAGTATCTGAAGCAAATACTCAGGGAAAAAAATCAAAGATTTTTGCATGATTTAGGAGCAAAATGCCCACCAATGTTTTTTGTCAAGATGGTTTTTGAAAATCTCACCCAAGTGTTACGGATACTTGCGGCTCAGTTTTGGAAGGGCTCTTCAGTTTCCAGTGGTTTGTAGGTCATGCTCACAGCTTCATCCCTAGCCGCCTTCTGCATGCTGAACTTGCTAATGTAAGGTGTACAGAGACACTGATAGACACTTCTGTGATTAGAGCCAAAGAAACCAAATAAAACGTTGTTAAATGTAGGGTTTGTAGTTCATACCAAAGGATTTTTTCTGAGACTTACTTTTTGTTTGTTTGATTTTTACAAATAGTAAAGAAAAGTACTTGTCTTGCCTTGGCTTAGAGCTTTGTTTGTTTGACAGGGAAGATAGCAGTGCAGCTTTGTAGCACGAAGAGACCCAGAGGACTAACGGGTCAGCAGAGTGCTTGGGGATATGTTGGGCTGCAATTCGACAAGGACTTTAAACTGATGCTGTTCTGAGAGCAGGAGTGTCACCTCCTTCGGTTGGCTGCTCTATCTCTCACCCCATATGTCTGCAGGGTCACATGGTGAACCACATCCAGAATCTGATCTGGCCGACTGCTTCGTTGGTGTGTTGTTGTATTTGTTCCACTGGTTGTTGGCTGCATGCAGAGAACCAGGCTGGTTCTGTGTATGGCCGTGCAGAAGAAAGTAATGGGACTGCGTGGTGGAGGGCTGAGACCATTTCTTTCAACAGCAGTTTTGGCTTATGACAAATTTAAAGCGTTCATGTAACTGTAACCTGATTGTAGAGCTTGAGGAAATTTCTACCAATACATTAATCTAAATATTTAGGTAAAATATTTAGCGTTACGAAAATGGCTTCCCTAAGTTTCTGACCAGAGTTTTCGTTTTTGCAGTGCCTGCTGCTCAGTGTGGTTTCCCTACAGAAATAATTAAGAAAGGATGTCAGCTTCTGAAACACGTGGAATTGCTCCAGTGGCATTGTTGTGTTGTACCTACAAAAGGATTATGCAGATGTTGCCCTAAAGAGGCTACTAAGTTATTTAATGTTGGTGCATTAGCACACTTTCATCCTGCAAAAAATAATAATCATACTGTTTTTGATTTGCTTTGTTTACAGTAATTTAGAGTAAGAATCCTGTTCTGAATTGTAATACACTATTTTACAGTTAACTTCTGCAATGTCTAGGACAGGATTACTAAGATTGTGTTGTAACAGTAGTAATAGTTTGTAATTCGTCTTGAGTTCTGCATTTAATAACTCTTACGTTACCACTATTAACAAGCAGTTTTGATGCACAAGAGGAATTTATTCTCATGAAACCTAATCAGCTGTGGAAGTAGAAACCATGAAGAGTGAATTTTGTTGTGTTACCTCACCATGAAGTATAAAACTAGACCAGACTAGGTGATTCTGCACAGTTGTGTACTCAGCAATGGAGAATGATGTTTGGCGGATTTCATGAACAAATTGTTTAACAAACCTCCCCCCCCAAAAAAAAACCCCCCACACCAAAACCAACCAACCAAAAAAAACCCTGCAATTGATGCACTAAGCCATTACTTATGACTTATGCAAGGGTGTAGTTTGCTTTAAACGGTGATGCTGAACATGGCATAATACAGCATTCTCAGCTGTCACTTAGAGAAAAAATAAACTTGGTTTATAAATGAAGGATTTTGCATTTGTAGCACAGCAGATTTGTCCTGAATTGAAATTAGAGTGAGGTTAGTCCATCTTAATGGCTCATTCTGTCACAATACCATATACTCCCGAGGGAACTTCTTCAGTCAAAAGGAAACAAAACAAACTGTTGATGCCTTTGCCTCTGTTGGACTTGCAATGATACCATGGTGCAGAGATCTGTTAATGTATGTGTCATTTGTCCTAACAGGGAATCAGAATTAACCTCTTCAGTAAGTGGCCTCCACAAAAATAAAATTAAATGAAGCACAAGCTGCTGTGGTTCTTATGCATAACACAGCACTGCAGTTGAAGAGATTAATTCTGACATCACTTAGGGGCAGAATCGTTCTTAAATTTTAGCAATTACATTTCAGGTAATCCTAACATCAATAATCCCAATAATCTGAACTCCAATGCAAAAGCAGTGCTACAATAACCTATTTCTAGCTGCAATTTCAGCTCTCGTTTGATAGTGAGATTGCGAGTTCCATTCTTGATGACTCTCAGCAGTCAAGTGAATGACATTCTCTGTTTTCATATGGATGCAAAAGGTATCTTGTGCTAATTTCTTACCTTTTTTAATTTTTAGTTGTTGACCTCCTTTACTGGCGAGACATTAAGAAGACAGGAGTGGTGTTTGGTGCCAGCTTGTTCCTGCTGCTCTCGTTAACAGTGTTCAGCATCGTGAGCGTGACTGCTTACATTGCCTTGGCCCTGCTTTCTGTGACCATCAGCTTTAGGATATACAAGGGAGTCATCCAGGCAATCCAAAAGTCCGATGAAGGCCACCCGTTTAGGTGAGGTTTTTCTTATTATAATTAAGAAAAAACGTGTGTTGTTTTGGGGCGCAGCACTGTTGGTGCTGTTATGAGCAGTAAATGACATATGCCATACTATGTTGCATAATAATGTAAATAGCCTCTGTACTGAAAAGTCGGTCACCCAGCCTACGACTACACTGCTTTCAGTTTTTCTCAGGAGGCAAACACAGTGGAAAAGCAAATGAATTGAGCACTTGGTACAGGGGATTTTCCTGCTACAGGGGATTTTCCTGGCAGTGCTAGAGTGTCCTAATTTGCATTTAAAAACAGAACAACAAAAAACCATATTCCAACCTAATGGAATAATTTGTGCATTTTGGAGTGGCGTAGTCTTCAGAATGCGAACCAGTGGCAGATGATGTACAAAATGTAAATATTACTTCAGCACTTCCAATGCAATTTATTTAGCAAAAAAATATAATAAATGTAGTAGGGGGTACTTGTATCTTTTTGAAACTTCAGAATACTCCTTAAATTATATATTAGCACGTAACAGCAGAGCTGCGTTCTCCATATGCAAGGCTGCCTTGTGATCAGCGGAATCCAGGTTCATTGCAGCCTGCCCAGATAAGAAATCCAGAAACCTGGACTCTGAAGGAATTCCTAAGGATTGAGGAGTTGAATCGTAGGATTAAGTGGTTTTAAGTGGTTCTGAGTGCTGAGCTAAGTCCTTGGGGTACACCATGTGTGCACTTCCCTGCGGGGGGGAATGCAGCTTGCTTGGTAATCATACTCTGTGTAGAGTACAATGGTGCCCATTATTGCAGATGCATTATTGCATCTTAAGAGAAATAAATATATTGGTGGGTTAGACTAATTGCTAAGAGTGCATGCCCTGTCCCACACTGCTCTTGCTTCTCTCCCTTTTCAACAAATTAAGTGGTTCAGTCTGAATTTCCCTTGCATCTTTCAGAAAATACTGCTTGCCCTCCTATTTACAGCCCTCTTACTCATTTTATGGTGTTTCCAGTCATTCTTTTTCTTCCTCTCATCTTTAGTAAGACAAAGTAAAATATTTTCTTGAGTTTTGTTTTTGTTTTTTCTCCCTGTCTACATGTAGTGGCTCATTTAGCCAGTACAAGCCAATCTCTACCTAAAACAACAGTGGGACAGAACTCTGAGGGGAAAAGTATTTGTTTTCAAGCTTAGAAAAAAATACATCTGGCCAATTGACAATAATATTCATAGTAGCAGCATGAAATATGTATCTTTTGCAAAACAAAACCATTAAGGCCTTTGTTTCTTACTAGGGTGAATAAGTCCCAGTGGAAATCCGGTTTGCTCTGTGCTTTTTAAGCAGTTTATTTTTAAAAATACTGATATTCATAAGAAGCTTCCAGACATTCTTTTCCGACATCCCTGGTTGCTTTTCAACTGCAGGAAGGATGCTTTTACTTGAATTTAGTTTGACAGTGAAGAGACATCCATGAGATCGATGTACCTTTTGATTCAAGTACCAAATCTCCTGCTGATGAGCTGAGGTGGCTGTGCAGATTCAAACCAAATGTGGACAGCAGAAATGTAGCCTTGAAATGGCTGCCCTGTGTAGTTACCGTTGAGAGTATTTTAATTTGCTTTGGACTTAACACAAGGCAATGTTTAGCTTTGCCTTACTAATATATGTAGGAGACTCCATTATATGTCTCCTATGCATAATAGGGGATAATCAAAAACGCAAAAATGACCTCCCACCCCAAAGCAGAATCCCCAACTGAAAGTAATAGTTAAGGTGCAGTAACTATAAAATGAGCACCCTGTGACAGGAGTGCTGCATTACTCCGTCTCCCTCTAATGCACAAATCAGATCAATTACTCTTCATTTAAAGAGTCTAAATTGTCATAGCCACAACAACTACAGATAAATGTCATGGTGTAGTGGAAAGGACACTTAACTGGACACAATTTTACATCTTTCTGTTAAAAGAATTGCTGTCACTAATTGTGAGAAGTATTTTTGAGCAAACAATAAAAAATTCTCATTTTGCCATGCCTTATTAGTGTATTTGTCACAGTGTGATGCTGATTTCAGAAGTGTCTTCTAGCAGTATGAATGGATATGTTGATTTTGTAGGACATAGTTTCTGTTTGAGAAACGTAGAAATACCAAGTCCAGCGGAGTCTCAGGTTGCCTTAAGAACTTTCTTTTTCCTAATGCAGTAGCAAAATCAGTAAATGATCTCCTCCTCCCCTGCCAGCCTGTCCATCGGTGTCTCTTATTTTAAATGTACGTTGGCCTTATTAGCGTGATAGACAGCAGTATACGTGTCAGAGGTGCTGGAAACTGTTTTGGCCACTTGCTAGCCTTGTCTGTTCATTCGTGTGTGCTAGCCAGCGTGCCTTTTTGCCTGGTCTCCGGGTAAGACTGCATGTGACTTTGTAAATACACTAGCACAGCAGAGCTGTGAGAGAGAAGCTCTTTATTCTTTTCTCTTTAAGAGGATATGGGTGTGTTTTTCCTCTTTTGAGGTTTGCTTTTACCTTCCAAGAATAACTTAGGTTAGCTCTGTTCTATACTTGTAGCATGCCACATATAGTGAGGTTTTTCTCTTTTTAACATGCTGTATGTTGATATTGTTTGGCAGAACTCTTACAGTACAGTTTAATAAGCTATTCTTTCTTGCAGGGCTTACTTGGAGTCTGACGTAGCCGTGTCTGAAGAGCTTATTCAGAAATACAGTAATGTTGTGCTTGGTCATGTTAATGGCACAGTCAAAGAGCTGAGACGTCTCTTCCTAGTCGATGACTTAGTTGATTCTCTGAAGGTAAGTTTACTTCAGCTGTAGATGTGACAGCCTTGTGTAAATAGATTCCTTGCTGACCTAGGTTAGCAAAGCCCACTTGTCCTTACAAATGTGAATGAACAATAGCATCTTTGGCTCTGTATCGAGTTTTAGTTTGCTTGCTGGAAGTACCAATTTTTGTGGTTTTTCAGCAAGTGCAGCATTCTCTTAGATACATTAAGTACTGAATGCAGTCATGGAGTGGTTAGCTTTATTTGTACTTCATTTTGACAGTACAGTAAAAATGAATGGAAAACTGAAATGAGCTTTGGCTGCATACAGTCGAGCTGTTACACCTCCTTGCTGGTGCTTAAAAGCAGAAATCTTAAGAAAACAAGACACTGCTCCAGTATGGGCATTCAGAATGCATCACTACCACCTCTCTCTCACTCACTGTCTTAAAAAAATATCTCCGTTTACGGCTAGACTGGCACAGTCTGGTTTATGTTTTTCGGTTTGTTTCTGTACAGAGACTAGCAAGTGGTCAATTAATGTACACTTACTTGCCTTGAACAGCAGGAGTTTTCTATCCATTTTTTTACTGGAAGAATTGGGACTGAATAACGCCTGTGCTTTACTAGGAAGGTGGACGCTTCTTTGGTCACTTGGTTTGGGTGTAAATAGTTGTTTTTCTTAGCAATACCAATTACTGAAATGTTTTTTTGGAAACAACTCTGCATAAAGCATGCAAAACAGCCTAACAGATACCTAGTATATGTTTAATTAGTATTGAATAGAGTTTACTGAACGTTGCAGAGCAAAACTGAGGTGCTCTTTACTGAGGTGGCAGAGCAAGAAATGGCGTAAAAATGGCTGAAAATCCTTCATTTTTATTCTGTGAGACTTATGTTCTCTCCTGCCAAGCTTATCACATTTCTTTGTCTTTCAAACAATTGTTTCCTTTACTGAGTACAACTTGTTGTCCATTTGCTTTTCAGTTTGCATAATCTTGAAATAAAGTTGCATTTATCCTCCAGTAAATCTTTTGCTTATAAAGTGCTTTGCCAAGGCCTTTGAGTTGTTGTGAGGATGAGAGAAGGGGTTTGTAGAGAAACTTGGAATAAAATAGGAAGGCTCTAAAAGTCCGTTTTATTTGTGGAATAGAAATTGGAGATAGTTCTCAGGATCTTAGAGTTTCTAGATGCAGTTTCTCATATAGATGCACTTCTCATGCAGTTGCTCCTACATAAGCAAAGTGAGGAGTTGGTACTGTGGGTATTGCAAATAATGTTGTCCAAGTCTTCCCCAGGAAGAGCCCTTTCCCTCTGGAAAGAGGAAAAGATGTGTAAGGATGTTGGGTGTTATCACCCGTGATCTGGTGCTCGTAGAAAAGATTCAGGTTCTCAGAATGAGAAGAGGAGATGAAGGATTAGCCCAGGGTTTTGTGCAGTATTCTTCCAGCTCCTACAGGGCTGTGCAATAAAAGTACTTTTATGAGGTGCTTGTGCGTTCGTATTTTCTGGTCACCTTTCTGTACACGATTGATATTACTGTAGTCATTTTATGACAGTACGGCATAAATGAGCCTGTTTCTGTCTGTGCCTTGCTGGTGTTCCCACTCGGGGCTTGGTTTGGATGGCTAAATCGTGTCAGCCCTGCCTGCTGCCTGTGAGAGGCTGGCTTGCCTTCGCACTTCAGTGGCTGTGTGCTTGCGGTGCATCTCTGCAGCACTGTGGCCTTGGTCAAAGGAATTGTTGTTATGTGACTAGAACTGCATTTGGATAACATAAACTTGGAGTGTGAGGGAGGAAAGGAACATATTCTGTTTATTGCGCTTTTTAATGGCATTGAGTTTCAGTGTTCAAAAAAGGTTATTTTGCTGAAGTCATATTTGGATCGTATTAAACAACTGGATACATCACAGAAAACCTTGTAGTCACAAGGTCACTTGTATTTCTTCAATAATTAAGCCCTTTGTGGTATGATCCTTCATCTGAGTTATGCGAATTTCCACACTATTTGTTTAGAGTTCACAGTCCCTTGCAGTAAGGAAGGGGAAGCAGCGAATAGCCAACTGCTGTTTTACTTAGCACTGTTTTAAGAATTAAGTCTTCCAGTAGTAGAATTAATTCCAGTCAAGATGTCTTCAAGGCACTCTAATCACTTCTAAAATAGTATGGTATGTAGGAAATACATTTTCATTCAGATGAAATAATTCACTTCCCCTCTATTCTGGCATTTAAAACATTTTATGTGGGTTAATTAGTCTAATTTATGGTAGTTGGGAGCAACCCTCTATAAAACTAGTGAATGTCAGGACCATTTACAGTTGCTGATTTTGAAGAGTTTGTGCTTGAGGAGAACATTAAGATGCTGAGGTTTTATGTAATACAGCAGCTCTGTTTTTATTAAAAAAAAATATGCCTGGCTCGTGTAGTTTAAACATCTTCACCATAGGAAACAGCATGTTTGTATATAATGAAAGTTAAAGAGCTTTGATGTAGAAAATGTCTGCAGGTTAGTTTATTGTGCATAATAGTTCTGGCTGTAAAATCTGTCTCGTTAAGATCTTTTTCTTCTTTTTTTTTTTTTTATTAAACAGTGCTTCAGTCATGGAAGTCTTAAAATGTACTAAATATTTATGCAGCACAAGGAGAAGTTCCTCATAGCTTTTCAGGGGAAATTTCAGCAGAGCCCTTGTCAGGGTCCGAGGAGGAGCTGCACTTTGTCCTGACTCACAGTAATCGAGCAGTGCACCCAGGGCTGCGCAATCAGTAGCAGTTCTCTTCTGACGTCAGGGCACAGTTGCTTTCAATTTGTCATTGCTCAACTGATATTTTGAGAAATAGAGCTCTGTGCTATATTTGAACTGGTTTATAGTAAAGAAACTGATATATGGGCCTTTCTGGATTTGCCATTAAATTGCCTTATGCTTTGGGTACTAGGGAGTCTCACTGAATAAGGTAGGCAAAAACTGGATCCAGTCCTTCAGATACACAGTTCTGTTGCTGGTTCACATATCATTGTAACGTGCAAGTGGTGAGCTTGGGCCCTGTGCCTTCCTTCTATCCTGTTCTGAGTGTGTGGGAAGAACAATATTATCTTTGTAGGTCAGTCCTGGGTTGCTTTCAGCTTTTTTTTTTTTTTTTTTTTTTTTCATCTTAGAGCTTTAAGTGTTCAGGCATGCTTGAGGTAAACCTTTACACATTTGTAAGTTTGTCTCATTTCTAGGAAAAAATAGAGACCATAAGTAAATGAGGGATTGAGATTGAGTCCATTTATTCCTGGGAGCCTGGTTTTAACTGTCAGAAAGGTGTGAGGATGGAGAGGTGGTGGTTTGGGAGGGGGCTTTGGAGGGTTTTGCTGAACATCATTTGCTTTGGTGGCCACAGCTTAGAAAACAGCTGTCATTTACTGACAGCAGTCAGCAGGACATGGCAAAGAGAGGTGGTCTCACTGGGGTCGGGGGTTCCCTCTCCTGCCTGGAACAAATGGGCAAAGTGGACAGAAACTTCACACACTATAGACTTTGTCATTAAACCCTGGCACTGCTTTGGGCAGACTTGAGGAGGTGCAATGCCAGTGTCAGTCAAATGTTAACTTCAGGATTTTTATATTTCTGGGACCATAAATTCAGTGCTTACTAAATGATATTCCAGTGATTGTTCTGATAGTTGTTGGACTTTTGGATTGATTTCGTTTCTGTTACCCCACTGCTTACGTGAACTGTGTTTTCTGACATGGGCATAGTCTTGAGCTCTGTTATCAATGTTTACCTGGGCAGGGTGGTGCCTTGCTTCTGGAACTGTGCTCATGCAGGGGAGAGCTCAGGGAGCAGTCAAAATGGTTCACTGTGTGTGCTTGAAGCCAGCTGATTTACGATACCAAATGCACGCTTTGTGAGAGAGTCATTCTGAGTGTTCACAAACTTGGGGGCTTTTTGCTGTATAACAGTTGTTGGCTTTCCTCCTATCTCTGGGGTAGGGGACATGCTGCAGGGACAGACTTGCTCAGAAAGTGGAGATTTGCTTTGGTAAAGTTGTTGTGCAAAGAGGCTGGCAGCTAGCTCTCACCCTGGCACTGCAGAGAGCAGAACTGGGCCAAGGTTTGAATGAATCATGAGGGAGGTTAGAGAAATCTGCTTTATTTTTCTTGATAAACTTGCCAAATTCCTTCAGTGGAAATGCAGCTGATGGTAACATTGCAGCCTTGTTAACTTTGGGTTAACTTTTCAGGGTTAACTTTGTGCCTCTAGTGCTACTTGCGTCACCTCTGGAAAGAACTGACAGATAAAGAACTGCATCATTTGCAATTAATCCTGCTCAATTTTGAATGGGATCAGCTTTGAAGGAAGCTCTTGAAGTAAACTTACTGTCATTACAGGGGTTGTGCAGCTAGACCTGTCTTTACTGCCCTGCCCTTACTGCTGGCTGTTGATTTTGTTTGGTTTGGACATTTTGCGTCTTATGATAAGCTAAAAATGGACGTCTGACTGCATAACTTCTGAGTAACTCAGCTGTAGTCTGCATCTTTTGCCCACAGTCCTTCAGCTTAGAGTCTTTATTTTGCAGTGCTTTGTGCCCGTCTTTTGCCTTTGCATCTCCTGCTTATTGTGGTGCTTCACCTTCGGTTGCTGTCTGTGCCCACATCTTTGGATTTGGATGGATCTGCAGCCTCTGCACCACCTTCCACTGTTTTGCAGCGTCTTGCCCAGAAAATAACCAGACATGCTTAGCTGATTAGAGTGCTGGGGTTCTTGTCTGCTTAGCAAGAAATAAGTGCTGCTAAATCCACTAGATCTGACATCCGAATCCTGGCTTCTGCTCTGTTCCTTATGGGCTGTGCAACACTAGAAGAAATGGGCTGGTTTTCCTCAGGGAGGAATCCTACACAGAAATAGAGCTGGCAGCCTGCAGCCCGCTCCTGCCCTGGTATAGGTCAGAGGTGTGCTTGGGTCACTCTGCACCTGATGGAAAGCTGGTGGGGTTTAACTCCCTCAGAGCTGTGCAAAACCGTTGAAGCAGGGTCGAGACCCCCCCCCCCCCGACAGGGCCTGCGCAAGAGCGGAGTCAGCAGGGCAGGGGGAGCAATAGCGAGGCCGGTGCTGGGGCAGGCACCACGAACAGCAGCGGGAAGGGCTGGGTGCGCGTTAACGGAAAGTCTTCTCATTGGAGTTTGTCTCTGACCTGCAGCCGTCTTCCATTTTATGGCACTGATGACTTCTTTCTTCCGTGAATATTGTAGTATTCTAAGTCCTTGTGTTGTTTAAGGGAAGAAAGTCACGCAAGCCAGCCTTGCCGCATTCCCTTCCTTCCAGACAGGTTTTTCACCCAGTGTGGCAGAAGCCCCTGCCTGCCTAGCATAGTCAGTGCTTCATGGAGAATCGCAGCGTGGCTCTGGTGGGGCAGTGCCACCGGTGGCTTTGCAGCCCCAGGGTTGATGTGCTCATGTGTTGGCTGCTGGGCTGCCATGCAACCAAATGACCTGCTTTCCTTCTCGCTCTGTCCCCAAGGGCTGTGGCATGTGCCAGCCCTTTAACCTCCCTGCCTGTCCTGTTCCTGTCTTCGAAGGGTGGGAGGTAGGAACTGTTTGCCCGTCGTTCTTAAATGCTGTATTGGAAGTGCTGTGTACACGCAGAGGGCCTTGAGCAGCCACCACGTACTGACAGCTTGTGGTCACTGCTGACTTGGGCCGAATTCAGCCCAATGACCTAGACGCAAGAGGCCACATATCCCATTACTAAACCCTTCAGCCATCTCGTCACTCATCTATAATTACATTAGATGCACATGGGTGGAGTTTGGGGTATTCCAGCTTCATATGTACATTTAGAGAAGTTATCTCACTGGTATAACTAGTATGTTCTTGTAAGACCAGTCACAGGCTGACATGTGCTTTTTATTTTTCAGTTCGCAGTGTTGATGTGGGTATTCACTTATGTTGGTGCCTTGTTTAATGGTCTGACATTACTGATATTGGGTAAGCGTTTTAAATTGTGTTAAATACCTGGCATTACAAAATAACCCTGGAAAAGCAATGAAGTCTGCCCGATACTCCCAGGCTATTCCTGTGTTCTTGAGAGTGTATCAAGATGGTATAGTTGTGTGTCCTTTCTCTAGGACATTGATAACCCTGCAGAATGGATAATTTTGAATTGTGTTGAATTCTGTGAAGTTGCACATTTTCCAGACATCATATCTCCCTGTCAGGGTTAGCTTTTCTTTAATATCATTGCTATATTGTAACTTTGGTGGGGGTACAAAATCAGCTCTGGTCACCTCCCACTGAAGATAGTTTGTTTCTTGTAGCCCAGAGCAGTGCAGACAGGGGTGCCACTGACCTAAGCATTCTTGCTGAAGAATGTGCCCTAACCCACAGTGAAAAAGTGAACTGTGACCAGACTTACTGTATCATTAACAAGACCTGGAGAGCAGCCCAGCTTCTCCTGAACAGGGATTATTTAAATTACTGGCCAACACTTTTTGTATGTGGCCTAGTTATTTCTTTTTGTTGTACCTTTTTGAAAGAAATGTCAAGGTGTGAAAGCTAGTCTTTGTTTAACTGAGCACCATTCCTTCTGTCAATATTTATACCTTTGATCTGTTCTTTTCCAGCTTTGATTTCACTCTTCAGTGTTCCTGTTATTTATGAGAGACATCAGGTGAGTGTTCAATAAGGTTCATTAAATATTCCATAAAGTTAGCTCTGTTGAAGCAAAACCAGGAGAAAATACAAATTCATTTTATTCTTCTAAACTCTTTGAAGTCTTTAAAATGGAGGCCTTTAATCAGGAGTCACTGCCAGAGCCAAGAGAACCAAGTTCACTTGGAAGTCCAGGCCATGCATGCTTTCCCCTCCTCCTTTTTGGTGGAAGTGTAAGGCGGATTCCCCAGCAAACGATTATGAAAAAAAACATGATTAACCTGGAGGCCTTCTCTTCCTCTCATCCAGATTTGTTCAGGCCTGCTGCAGCAGTAGGCAGGGTGTGTGAATCTTGATGTAAGTACTTTAAAACCAATTCCTGAGAGAGGAAAAAAAAAACAAAAAAACAAAAACACTTTGGAGCTGCTATTCAGGATTTGTGTCCTGAAGCCCCACAGAATTTGTAATTTGGCTAAAGCAGGCAGCAGGAAAGGCTTGGCACAGTCTAATACTTCTATCAACAGACTAATGTAAAGGAAAAGGCGGTGAGAAGAAGCCAAAGTAAAATGACTATGATTAAATAATAGTAGAGCTTGCTCAGGGACTGTCTTCAGCAGGTGATAGCACAGGAGGGGGGGAAGCCAGCCCTGGCTTAGCAGTTCCTTCTCCTCTTTCCAAAACAACTCTGCTCCTGGAGGTCAGTCTGGGATGTAGGAAAGGTGGAAGAAATGCTCTAAAAAGATGGGAGAGCTTCTCAGGCTCCTCTCCAACCTCTGTATGACCCTAGAAACGAGCTAAATACTGTGCAGTGAAAAGAAAGACGAAGGACAGTTTGTGTGGCTTAGCCTGGGCTCCTCGATCCTCCTGACAAGCTGAAGGCTGCTCTCGGAGGGTGTAAGCTGTTCAACAGCAAAGCAGCTTTCCTTCTCTGTGGTGCCCAGAGGAGAAAGAGGAGCTGACTGCTCACTCCTCACCACGGGCCTTGGTTGTGCATACTTGTGTTGGAGCAGCATCAAACTGGGAAATAAACACTGTTGAGCTGCTTCCTTCCATCAGTGGTCATTCCTGCAAGGCATGTCTTGGTGTGTGTAACTGCCTGCCAGGCAGCAAAGGAACTGTTGGTAAGCCTTGGTCTCTAACATCTCTTACCTTAAATTTCAGGCCCAAATTGACCATTATTTGGGACTAGTGAACAAGAATGTCAAAGATGCGATGGCTAAGTGAGTTTTTTGTTTGTTTTTCATTTAAACATAAATAATGTTTAGGTTCTTGGCACACATGCTGCTTCTGTATATAACAAATGCATTATATATACTAGTTGTGGGAGGAGAAAGTTCTTTGCTTAAAATGGAATGGTTATGAAATCAGCTCTTTTCTTGGAGATGCATTTAAGTTCATCCAATGTTATTTTTAATAGAAATCTATATATTAGTGAAACTGTAGTCCCTCAGCAGTTGCAGCTGTGGGGTGAGCGAAGGAGGCCTTTAGCAGTTCTATCAATTTCTCAGTGTAATAGTTGGTTTGCCATGATAATTACCTTCACACATTGCTGTCTTGAAGGCTTTTCTACCTACTCTTTTTTCCTTACTCAAATGCTGTTCTTTTTCCTCTCCTGTTCCTTTTGCAGGATCCAAGCAAAAATTCCTGGGTTGAAGCGCAAAACTGAATAAAAAGCCCGAAGCAACTTACTGATAGGAAGTTCATCTTTTAAGGGGGAAAATACTTATTTGGATTTACATGGGGAGGGTCAGGGAATAAGCAAAACCCTTGACATTGCAGTGCAATTTCACAGATCTTTATTTTTTAGCAACGCAGTGTTTGAGGAAAAATAACTGTTTTGACTGCCATGTGTTTCATCATCTTAAGTATTGTAAGCTGCTATGTATGGATTTAAAACTAATCATCTTTCTTTATCCTGTGTGCAGCACTGGCTAATACAAAAAGATTTGAGAAAGCTGTACATTTTGCTTCATCAGAGGTAGGCGCTGCTGCGTTCCAGAAGAGGTAGTGCAGATGGAGCGGAGGATAACACTTCCCAGTTTGTGCACTGTGTATGGTCTGTGTAGATTGATGCAGATTTTCTAAAATGAGATGTTTTAGAAGAATATACCATTTTAGCAAGTTTTGAAAAATCTTGCCTTTTTGGTATGAGTATAGCTGTATTGTGATTTTATTGTTTTATCAATTGCCAATATATATATATATGTGTTTCACAAAGCTTAGATCTTTCAGCTGCTCCACAGTGCTTCATACTTCAGAGAATTGACTGATTTCTGGACTAGCTCCATAGCACACAAGCTTGAAAAACTAAAATGTCTTTGTAAACACTAGCATCTGTTTAAAAGAAACAACAAAAAAAAGTAACGAACAAAGGAACCGCCACATATATTAAAAGATTACAGCATACACTTCGTTGCGCAAACATGCAGTAGTTGATTTTGAGCAAATAACTCTACAGTCTCTCAAACTCTGATAATCTGTGGACTGAATATCTAATGCTGCAAATGTTGTTTGGAAACTTAAAACCTTGTTATGCAAGAAATTATAAATGAAAATTTATACACTTGCAGTTTAAGCTGTATTGAACTAAGTCTGTGGAATGCATTGTGAAATGTAAAAAAAAAAAAAAAAAACAAGAAAAAAAACAAAACCCCAAGTATCAATAAAGCTTATAGACTTAAAATAATATCGGTATTTTGCTTTCTTGAGGTAAGTTTAATATATTTGTGTTTAAGTTCATCGTGATTAAATATCCATTGTACATGGTGGTAGAAATAGCTTGTCAGATTTATAGCAATGTGAGTAGATGGATTTTTCATGATACCTTTTGTGCAGCGTGAAGCAGTTTGTTCAGTTCTAGTTACAGATCTGATGTCCTGAATAGCTGTGTTGGTGGGTGATGCTCAGTTTGGCGCGTAGTTCTCGTAGAGCAGATGCTTTCCTGCAGTGAGGAGGCCTCGATGCTGAATACTGAAGGCCACTGTTGTTACCATGGCCAGCTGTGCTGACAGCTCAGTGACATGGGTGACTGTCAGTCTTGTGAGTTAGTTGGTTGTTGAAAATTGTTATTGAAAAAGATGAAATTTTAGATTCTGCTAAAAGAAGCAAAGATCCTTGGCTTCTTTTATTTTGAAGACAGTAATGTATGCCATGTGCTAGTTTGAAGGAAATTGTTTAGCAAGTCCAATAATTTTTCAGATGTTTTTGAGCCTGATTTAGAAAGCTGGACATTGAAAACTTGTATCCAAGTTTATTTGAGACACAGATTTTAAATTAATGGCATCTTGACCATTGAAAAATAAATTCATGCACCAATATTTTAATTTACAGTATAGTACATCATCACCTCTGAACATTTTATACATAAAGCCAAACCATATAAACATACAAATTTTTAAGTGTTATCCTGACAGACGCTATTGCTCTAAGATATTTTTAACATAGTCATTTAATAATTCCTTCTGCTGCGCAACTGGTTTTATTCAGGATACAATCAATGTGAAAGGCAAACATGACAACAAAAGCAAAGAAGGTGCTCACTGACATCACCACCTAACATGATTACAATATTTGATCAATAAGGTTTCTTTAAAAAAAAAACTGCATAGGGACTCTTATTGTGTATCTGACAAACTGATCTGTATAGTAATATAAGGCATTAATAAATTCACTTTTAAAAAAAGGTGATTCTTGGAGGTTGCTGAAGCACTTTTGTGTGTTAAATATACATGGATCAACTCCTTTAATTGGATAGTAGTTTCATTTGTCATTTTTATGATATTCTGTGTCCAACAGCTATTGTCTCACTTACGTAGTGGGAATCAGAAGTGGTTTGGCAGGAAGGTTCCACAATTAAAAATTCTGTTAATCTGAACTGGGACTAAACCACAACTCAGTATTTCTTTTCAAAGACTACATGTAAGTCAAAATGTTCTATTTTGGCCTTAATTTCTTTTGATTAAAACCAGTCTTTTTAAAAGAAAGGTCATTCCAAAATATGGAGGCATTCCATGTCAGAACTCTCCAAAATCATTTGAAACTGCCCATGTTTTCTGTTCCTTTCTAAGGTTTCATTTGAAAATTTGAACTTTCTTTTCTTTCTCCAATTCCACTGTCCCTATCATTTTTGGTTTTGCCAAGAAGTTCAGTAACAACTGCTGAAGAGCTCTTCTTGCTTTTTGTGAACATCTGCTCATAGTCTCCCCTTTCAAGTGGAGAGAGCTCATATTTCATTTCAGCTGCCTGCTGCCCTCATGCCCCATGATCCCACAGCCTAGTCACAGAGCAGGAGGCTGCACACGGTGCAAGAGAAGCAAGGATGGGGAGAGGAGTTTAAATTTAGCAAAGATTTTGCTTTGCTCAGGAGTAGGTAAACTGTCAGGTACCAGAGTGATTTATTTTTCTATGTCTAAATAGCATGGGCCTAGCTGCCCACTGAAGGGTTCACAGCCCTCATTGGTGAGGTACCAGGTGGTCTCAAAGATCACTCTGTCTCTCTCTCCAGAGGGCATAATGGGAAACAAGGATTGCTGGTGGCTTTCGAAATACTTTAATGCACTAGATGGTCACCGCTTGGGATGGCAGTTAAATATGAAGCATGTTTGCCTGCCAACAGGGAGATTGCAGGAATGCTTGGGGAACAATTTCCTCATTATTTGTGTTAAAAAAATCTTTCTACTTCCCCCACTCCTGTCCCCACTTTGAGTTAAGCTTCAAATGTTGGCTGCAGCCCATCTACCATCTGAACCAATTGAGTATAGCTTACCAAGAGAAGTCATGCCACCATTTTTGTCCTCATAATGATGCATAGGTTCCTGCTCTTGGAAACATTTTGGAATTCATTTCTGAAGGTATTAAAAACCAAAGCGCTAAACAGGGATTTAGCGGATAACGTAAGTACATGTCTGGAAAAGTGTTAGTGTTAGCCCTCTTCTGTGTGAAAGTTATAGCACCGTATGTTGAAAGCAGACATTGGTGGGAGGCAAGATTGTAGCCCAGACTACTGGAAATATTATTCAAAGGCACTTCATGGATAGAAAATGTTGCCAAATAAATATATTGAAACAAAAATTATACTTTGCTCCTCCAATTCCTGAAAGCTGAAGCATGAACCCAGTGTGCTCATTAAAAGCTTGTGACTTTACTTAGTGCACTAAATTTGAGTTTTAAGCAGGTGTGGTAAAAACACTTTTTTGAGTGAATGTTTAAGCCACGTATTTTGAAATTATGCAAATTAAAGGGCCCTCTGTGTCCTCCCTTTTCAGATGTGATTTGAATAATACAGTATTAGGCAAAAGCAGCTTAGGGTGTTAACTGTTCACTTTAGCTTACCCCTCTTACAAAAATATGTCGCTTTCAAACTTCAGCTTCCTGCTCAAGGATGTTGGTCTTCGAATCGCAAGATTGCATTCACGGTCAGTAAAGTCACGAGTAATCCGAAAAGGCATAATCCACACAGCATCGTGTGGAAATTCCAGCGGCTGAAGGGAGGCATTCATGGCTGTCCAGTCCAAAGCTGTCACTTGGTGGTGGCAGTAACAGCAGCAAAAGTCGCCTTTCAAAGACATCGCCATACAAATACACTACAAAGAAATTAAGTGATAGTGTAACATTTATTTTTAAGTAAATTAATGGTAACCTTTAGCATATCATAGAGAGACTACTCAAAATACGTCTCTGTCTATAAATACCTCTAACTGCAAGCCTCCAGGTAAAGCAAAGATAAGCCCTGGCACTGCCTTCTGTTGTGCACGTGTTAAAGCAGTGTAATAATGCACAGCCACTCCCCCCAAACACAGCCAGTCACAGCCACACACGTACAACTGCAAACATACAAGCATACAGCCACACACAGAGGCGCATGCAGCTGCACATGCAAACCATCATGCACATGCAGCCACACAGACACACACAGAGCCAGAGAGCCAACACCTGGCGACACGGCCATGTACATGCACACACCACACAGAGGCATACAGTCCATGCCCCCCCCCCCCCCCCCCCCCCCTTTTTTTTCCCTGTTTCCTTTTTTTTTCTCCAGGCACCTTTTGAGGAGCCTCCTGTTACTTGAAATGTTCTTCTAAATCCGTCTATCCTTCTGTTCAGCTGGAATTTCTGTCCTACCCCCTTGCTGGGTGGGAGATACTCAGTTATTTTTGTGTGACTTGACACCCTCACCAGCTGTCTTTATCTCATCTAAATGTTCTTCAGACACATGAGTAGGTCCTGTGCCAGCAGGCAGAGCTCCTTCACCTACCTCTTGTCACTCAAAGGCTCCGTGTTCCTTACAGGCCGTGCAGCAGTAGGCAAGATCAGCCTGGTCTGGCCTCTCTCCAGGAGGAAGGCAAGACAAGGGAGCTAGAAACAGATGCTGGGTGCTCTGGTGACATAAACTGAAGGCACAGATACCTGACTGCATGATGACCCGATGTCCTTATGAATGTGGCCAAGGTAGCAGGAGCAAATCAGGTGCAAGTAAGCATAAACTACAGCAATGCAAGAGTAAGAAAAGCAAAGTTCACGCTTCAGCAGGTGCCAATGAATGCACAGTGAGCCAAGAAATGTGGTACGTGCATTGCTGTGAGTTTGGCACGGTAAGTTACACAACAAATTTTTTGATCAATCCCATCACCATAAAAATAAATAAGCAGCTACCTGCAGTCATCTCCTCCTGTACTTATCACATACTTGTCATCATGAGAAAAGCGGATGTTGGTAACATGTGCAGAATGCCCAAAATACCGCTTGTGTTTGGCCTGTTGGAAAAGGAAGAGAAGTTCTGGACTTCAGTAAGCCAGCCTAGCATTAAAAAGTGACAGCTGACTTGTGAGTGTATGCATAACCACACCCTCTGCAGCACTCGTGTGGGAGCTCCCGGTAATCCAAACTCAGCACCCAGCTCTGGGAGGTGTGGCCTTCCCAGCAGCTGGAAGGTGGCTACCCTGCCACCTGCGAGCGGCTTTCCTAGGGACAGCCAGTCTGCCACATGGCTCCCACGCTCCTGCAACCAGCGCTGGCTGGGAGCAGCCTGGAGCTGACCTGTTGGGCCGTGCACTTCGGACTCCTTAAAAACATACACTAAGGAATTTGGACATGGGGAAAAGCAAGCTGCTTAGATTAAAATAAAATATCTACTTACAAATTTTTCTGTGCATGGGAAATCAAACAGTTTCACCAGACCAAAATCATCGCCTGTGACTATATTTAGGCCAGCGTGGGTCACACATGCACAATTAACATCTGCTTTATCTGCATTTCGCGGCCAAATTCCAATGACTTCGTCTCCAAGAATGCTGTTCAGAAAGGAAGTTAAAAAAAGAACATTAGACCATAAGACTTGTGGTTGCTCTTGTCCAGAGCATGGTGAGGCAACAGCCTGTTAACTGCCTTCTTTAAAAATATTTTCCCTCTAAAAAACCATTGCCTGTGTTCTCATAATGGAGAGCATCACAAGAATACATCTTTGGTGCGTGGCACCTAAATCATCTCTAATCATAAATCATGAGGTTTTCTCCTGTGAAACCACTCCCATTGTTTTATACAAGGAGCTTGAGCAACTATGGGCTTTTCCCTTCCTCATGGGCAAGTACTGTACCCTCCCCTTGGTGATTTTTTTTTTTTTTTAACAGTAACATTCTCTTCCCTTAGCCTGAGTTTCTGAATGAGTGAATACTTGTTTGGATCTGAGTATTTCTCAAAATAGCTTTTTTTTTTCCCCCTTAGCTGAGGTTTCCTTATAATTGTTTACCCACATGTTAACTGTCTCATTCACAAAAGCTGTGAAGAGCCCTTAGAAATTAGTAATTTGGGGCAGAATTTTTATGCCTAATTACGGAGCAGTAAGAGTGGGAGGATTCTAACTTATCTTCTCCTAAACATCTGCCTGTACTATCATCCCACTGTTCACTGTCAGATCTGCTTCTGGCCTGTTCCACATTCTACAGCAAGTGCACAACCGTGGTTTTGTAATCACGTGTGAAGGGTCCTATGTAAGTCTATGTCAATAAATATATTTTAATGGTACCCACAACTCCTTTCTATACAATCAGCTCATGTTTCCATGCCTCCTATGCTGCTTGTGCTTGCTGATGTGGGATAAGGTAGCACCTACGCCAGCATGCCAATGAAAGTGAACCTGCAACAGCACAGAGCAACGCGAGGGGCAAAGCACTTCACTGTTGGAAGGCTGGGACAAATGGCAACAAGCCTGAGTGGATATAAGACAGTGACACATGACAGCATTAATAATGTTACACAGAGACAGCATGACACCAACCAGCTTCAGCAACTGAAAAAGATGTGTAAGAGCTTTAGGGAAGGGGAGCGTGTGATTCCTCTTTCAGAGTTGTCAACCCCCAGGGACATTTCATGTATTTGGTTTACACAGTCTGATCCTGTGCACTGTATTGTATGCAGTACTGCGCTCATCCTCAGTCAGGTAGAACTTTGTTCCTCAATTTCTCACCTTGTCCATGTGGCCCATGTAATCTTCTCTATCATGGCAGGATCAGTTATTTGCTTTCCTAGTGGTACCTCATGAACTTGACGCTTATAGGCACCAGTTGATACCTGAAAGCAGGAAAGGAAAAAGCTAGAAATTTTGCCAGAAGTGCATCAATTTATCTTTTAAAAAAATTTCCAGCAATAATAGTCTTAGCAAGTAGTATCAGCAAATAAACATCACAGATAACCATTGTTTTTCTCCTCATTAGCTATAATTATATGTAATATAAAGTAATAACAATGTTACAGGATGATAATTGAATGAGGTGTTTATATGCATACTACATAGTTGATGAATTTCCTTTTACTCTCTTGCTTATCTCAACCCAATTTTACTAAATTTAGAAGGAAATCTCCCATGTGAATTCAGCTATGATATGCATCCCAACCTAGAGAAAGGGTTCTATATTGAGCTTATAGTCCACAATTTTATTTTAAGGCAATGCATATGACACTGGGGATAAGAGAATACCTTGCCCTCAGCACACTGCTAATCTTTTAAGGGAACTGAGCGATATTGCAACTGCAGGATATGCAGAACCCAGGGGAAGACCCAACTATTTAGAAAGAAAAAGGCGACTTTATAGCTCTGTGAACATCGTAAGGGCAATCTAAGTTATCTGATCTGCATCAGAAAGTCTCCCCTACCCTTTCTTACCTCCATCTTGTTATTATGTTTGATAGCAAGTAAGTCACAATAAATAGAAATAAGCATGGTCCTTTGTGAGACATACCTGTATGTACTTGCTGTCTGCAGAAAAATCCATCTGGATGACAAAACTTGCAATGTCTTTGCAGTAGCCTATTCGGTTTAGGGTTGTACCTTGAGTGAGATCATAAAAATCTACAGTATGTTCTTGTGAACCCACAGCCAAAAACCTGTTATCTGGGCTGATCCTAGACAATAAAATATGGAATGAAGATATAATTTACCGTTTCTGTGCAACATTTTCTTCTGCTTCCTATGATAACACAAAGGGACAAACTTACCTTACTGTGAAACAAGAAAAACCTTTTATCAATAGCGAGATTAAATCCAAACCAAACACCGATGCTTAGATGCTTAATGAGAAAGACTGAGGTTGTCATACATAGTGAACTGGTGTTAATGTTGCGCTTGTAGAAAGTGCACAGCACAATATGCAGAGTAACACCAATCCTCCATGAGAAAACAGGATTTGCAATTTTATAATGTGTTATATTAACTTCCAGAATCATAACTCCACAGTATACAAATTACTGAAGTGGATATAACTGAATTATATCAGTTTGAAAAAAGAGTGTGCTATATAAGGTGTATGTATATATAAGCTTAAGGTATCTGTCAGTCAGCCAGTAAATACATTTCATGATTTCATGCAAGTTTCAACAAATAAGGAATTACAAGAAAAATGGAAATCAACTCTGAACTGGGTGGACTATTTCCTGAGTAAGGGCTGTGTATTTAGAGAACTTCAAGTGAAGTTTTTTGACATACCTAATATCCTGAATTGCAGACTTCCTGTCTCGCTTTTTGCCCCAAACCTTAAGGCTGTTAACAAGTAAAATAACAAATTCTCCATTCTTCATGCCGATTGCAACCATCTCACCATCAGGACTATAGGCAGCACATCTTGCTGGATGGCCTAGATTGACTTTGTTCAGCAGTTTCTGTATTAACGAAAGCAATAGTATCATACCTGTACTGTAGAAAGCTATCAAGTAAATGGAAAGTTTCCAAGCAAAACTTATAAAAGCCACTTATTAAAAACAAATTCTGTTTCGTTTCCTCTAAATATAAATCTGAAATTGCACATAAAAGTCACATCCCACGAGGCATATGTTGCTAAACAGAATTCAAAATATAAATCTATCTTGTTGCAGGATGACTTCAATTTTGACATCAGAAAGAATACTGTTTAGCAAAAAATGGTGAAAACTCAGTTTCCTATTCTATTTAAAAGGCTGTTTTGATAGTGTCTATACTGGTGAGCAGGATGGAGGGGGGAGTGTAATTTTATTTTATTTGCTACACGTAAACAATAAAATGTTCTTGCAGTTTCATTTACCTGATTGTACTAACAGTATATTCATTTTTCACGTTAAAAATTATCCCGTTTATTCACGTTAAAAATTCATTGCTGATAAATGCAATTTGACATTGGAAAAAAAAATCCTGATTTACATACATGCAACATGATCAATTCTAAAAAAAGTCTCTAGAAATGAGGGAGTCATGCTTGCCAGTGAGGCAGGCTTATTGTCAGGGTCTGTGTGTTAGCCAATTATCTGAGTTACCCAATGTCAGCACAGAATTAAAATGCTCCCTTAATGCATGCCAGTCTGTACTTTTAGATCAAAATCTCATTTTTTAAATAATGTTTGTTAAGCAATAAAAGGCACTCCATCAGCATAAATGCTTTTATGTAACTGCATTTCTCTGCAAATAGCTTGCTTCTGGAAAGTGTGGCATGCTACTTCACCAAGAACTTACCTTTTCACATGGCCACATAGAAGGAAAAGAACAGTACTAAAATAGAAAAAACATGCTGGTCTTTTTATGTGGCCTCTCAAAGGTGCACGTGGCTGGAGGTGTGCACATTGTACAGTTGGAAAAATGCAGGGGTATATAAAATTCTCACTTTTAATCACGTTCTTTTCTATTAGTGATACTCACTTTGTCACACAGGTCCCAGATTCTTGCTGTTCCATCATTACTTGCAGAGATAAATATGTCTTTTGAGGGGTGAGTTGCTAAGCCCCAAATTTCCCCTTCCATGTGACAGTCAATTAACAAGTTTGAAGCAGCATTTTTTTCTCCTACTTCGAGGATTTCCCCATCTTTTGTTCCCACTAAAATTTTCCCCTGTCCATAGGGAAAAGAGAGAAAGAGAGAGAGATGGTTTGTCAATATAGCAGATACAGTATCACTGGCAGTAAAATACCAACATATTATAGATATATCTGTGATAACTCATCTTGATTTATGCTGCTTGTCCATGCAGCATCTTAAAAACAGGAGAGTACAACACTTCCACATCTCAAGACCTGATATCATGTTCCGGTATTACAGTTGAGTAATGGCAGTGGACTTACATTGTGCCATTAAGGATTTTTATTCAGAACAAAGTGTTTCCATACCAGTTGGTAAAGTATGATTTTCATACCTCTAAGGTGACTTAATATCATTTTGGGGCAGTAACATAAAAATCTAAACAAAGTGTTAGATTCAGTTAGACTGTCACAGAGAGCATCTACTCTAGCTATACTGTCACTGTCTAAACTGCAAGAGTTTTCTCAGCAAAAACTTGGAAAAAGCATATATATTCATACAGCTTAGAAGAGTCTCTTCCTAAATGTTCCCCATCTGATCTTCACCAACAACAATATCCAGTGATGTGTGCCAATTTGTGGAATCTGCCACGTTGGCTCACTTACTTTTCCTCTGCAGACGGAGCGCACACACTCGATGAGCTGGCCTGTCTCAAGCTGAAATGCTCGACACCGTTTCATCTCTTGATCCCATAGCTTTACAGCTCCCCCTTCTTTAGTGCTGAAAAGGAGTTTATTGTGTTATACAGATGTCTCCTGCACGGGCTACAACAAATCTCATCTGTAAATCCTATCAATATTCTTCTGATTACTTAAATAATAGAACATAAATACAGTAGAAGGTGATTCAATGTAAGGACACCTTGCTACCCTGTAATATAAAGTAAATAATAAAAATATGGTAGATAACACTCACACTTCATGTTTTAAACAGTAGCATACCTAATATGTAAAAAGCAAATTGTTCTCTTGTCACTTAATCTCAAATCTCTGTTGTGGAGATAAGGTCTGCAAAGTTGATATTACTTTTAATAAATAGAAGAACTTACTACTCACAAAGTCTCCACTGGGAGAGGCAGTCTGTAGGTTGACAGAATTTAAAAAATTAACCAAAAAATTGCCAGTCTGGCAGAAGGTCAGGCCACAATGAGACCACACAGGTGTTTATATCATTTCTAATTTGAAGTTCAGGACATCCTTTGTGGATGTATGCATTACTATGACCCTCAAGTGTCTTACCTAATAGTCTTTTACTTACTAAGACTCCTGGGCATGCTGTGTGTCACTTAGATTGAAATTTAGATTGAAATTTCTACAGGACAGACGTGGTTTATCCCTGGGAACCATTCGGTATGTCTAGTGCATTACTTATATTAAAATAATGTAAGAGAGAAAAGAGTTGTGCACTTTAGGAAGATTATATGTCTTACGGTCTCTCCTTGCCTCCTGTAACAATGAGTCCATCCCGAAGAGTTGTGTACATTGTAAACACTGGCCCTGTGTGAGCCTTTGCCACAAGTCTAATCAGAAAATGATCCTTCCAGACGTAGACATCTCCATTTATGGCACCAGTAAATGTAAGGTTATTCTGCAACAAATAGCAATGATCTTTGATATAATAAATATCTCAGCATTTTTGATCAGCTTGAATTAAAATTATTTTAGCTACTGGACTTCCTGAGAAAATTCAACTGTAATCAATGTAGGAACCATATGCACTGAGAAGAATGAGTTTAATGACTGCACTCTAATGGTGTTTCTTTGAGATGATTAATATGGAACACAATATTAAGCACTTTTTGACAACAAAGTCACTTGTTTGGGCACCAGCATGAGGATTTGCGCCACAGAATGCCTGATCATGGAAGCCTAAATGTATACACTTACATTTCACACATTAGTACCATAGTCCAGGGGGTGGATGGTTAGGAGAAAGGATTATTTTTTTTTTGAATTGGTGATTTCTGTAATTTATGCTTAATTTTTGTGAAGGTAATTTCTATGGAATTTCTGGATGAAGCAGAAGCTATTTCAGAGCATGGTAGCATAGTAACACTGCTTTTTCACTGTTAATATGCATTGTTTTCCGTAACTACGAAATCAAAACCATAGAATTGCGGTTCCTTACTGAACATTTGCGATCACTAGTATATGTCATACCAAACACTGTCAACAGGGAAAAAAAAGGTTGCAGAGCCTATACACAAAATTACAATACAATGCACTGTCATTAATAAAAAATGTTCTCTGACAGAGAAACCCAACCTGGTTTAGAAAACTTACATGAAGATCTAAAGGTGTACAAGTACCACGTTAAAAGTTTAAGTATTAAGCAAGAACTCCCATGGTTTTGCACTGGATTTCAACAAAAGGAAATTGACACTTGCAGTTTTAATAAAAAGGTATTATAAAATTTTGTAGCAAGTAATTTGAACTCACTGCTCCGAAGGCAACAGAAAGCATGGTTTGCATTTTCGCATCTTCCATGGAACCAATGACTCCTTTCTTATAAAGCAAAGCACTGCCAGCTAATGTCCAGAACTTCATGTGTTTTACCCCAACAGACACAAACTGAGTGTCTGAATCTGGGCGGAACTCTACAACGAATATCCTCTCCAGGTGTCCTCCCCTGCTAGCAACTTTAGCCCCTGTTTTAATTAGGAAAGGATAAAAATAGTTAATTTTATCTGCAAAATTAAGATCTGATATGATTTTATAAAACAAATTGACCTGGTATTGGATTAGAAAACTGTTTCAGATGCTGCAAGCTAAGCAAATCCCAACATTATTGTGTATCAAACATCTTAATTCATGCAATGTGCTTGATCCCTGGTTATTCCATTACATTTGACAGTTTTAGGATCATAATAGCATGACTCGTCTCCTTGGTCACTGAAATAACAACACAGAAATTCTGAGTATCATCAGTAAGTTGCCATCTGGTGAAACACACAGGGAAGCTGACACTCAAGAATTAGTGTCTCTGACTCTTTGAAAACACCAAGGCACCTGCACGTTGGCTACATCAGGCCAACAGCCACTAGTAGCGCACTTTCAGAGATCTGGGCGCAAAGTCCACATGCACGAATTAAATCCAGATTTTCTGCTCCCAGAAAAAGCAGGCCAAAAAGATGAGCATTGCTACCGCTACTCTTAAAGAACCTTTAAAGCACAGTAGGACTACTGCATTTCCTGAGAAACCTGCTCTGTTCAGGGACATTGGACATTCTTTAAGAACGTCTTTTTGATATAACCACTCATAGCAATTAGGAAAATGTAACGCCTGCTCCTGAAGTGGAGGAGACAGGCAGTAAGCACAGGTATGTGCAGGGATAACTAAAAATCTGTGGAATTTTTGAAGTAAAGCAGGGAAACATCTGGTGAGTTGAAACCCTCCTCTTCTGCCCTCCAGAATTTTCAAAGGTGATAATTCTTTTCTGGAAATGACTTTCCAAAGGCCTAACTACTGCATACAATTTCAAGTTCAAGCAGTTTCAGAAGAAAAAGAAAATACTTCCCTTAATTTTACAGAATTTTATATTAAACGTTCTTTCCTTAACTTACTTCTATTCATAATAGAAATTTAAAACTTATTTTCGTGTTAATATTTTCTAGCACATTGTTATCTCATTTCATTGAGTTTTTAACTTTTAGGGAGCCATGACACTTGGAGTAAGAACACCAGTGCCAAGGGCTTGAAAGGAAAACCAAATAATTGTACTCAGATCTGCTAGACCGAAGGAATGTGTTTTCAAGAGTTACCTTCTTGCCACCTCCATACTGTGATAGTATGTTCTGGATCAACTCCCACTGAAACCAGAAGTTTGCCAGTTGCACTGAAGTTGACATAGTTGACCCCTTTGGTATGGAAGCAACGTAGCATTGAAATTGTTTGTTTACTCATAGCATCCCATATATGAATTGTGGGAGTTGTACCTAAATGTAAAAAGATGTATTAGAAGAGAATTAATTCAGTATGTCAGAAGCTTCAATGCAAAATACACATTTTTTCAAGAACATTTAACCTAAACAGACACTTATTATTATTTAAGATTAACACTACTCAAAAAAATCATAAGAGCTTGCAAAAAACACGGGGAAATTATTGTATTTCATGAAGACAAACTCTAAAAGAACAACATAACATTTATGAAGAATATCATGCAAAAGAAATTGTAGATGTTTCACTTGTATCCGCGATTCACACAGATACAATGAGGTAACATGAGACTTTTACATAACTCTGCTGACCAAGATTCACAAACAAATCAGCCTTACCTGTAAATTCTGTCATATCACCTGCATTGTGAGAGCAATGGCAAATGAGGAAGCACCAAGGGAAAACAATAGGTGAAATAAGTCATGTTTCTAATGCTGAAGTGCCAGCATCAGCACCAGAAGGAAAAAAAAAAAATTAAAAAATTGAAAATGGATATGGATTAAATCAACAAAACAAATAAGCAGGAATACTGTTGAACTTTTTTGGGCATATTGTCTTTCATACACAAATATAGCAACAATATTTAGTACTTTTCATTTTAAAATTGGCATTTAAAAGAAATGTTAAAGGCATGCAGGTTTTTTTTAAAAAATTTACTAACTTTAAAACTAAAACGAATCTACAGTTATACAGGATATCAACCAAAATCAGAAACACTGATTTCATGGGCTCTTACTGACAGAAAAAGGGGCTTTAACAGACATCTGTTCTACATCACAGAAATCAGTATTTTGAACCACAGCTCTGACTGTATGTCTTGATTTTTGTGTTTACTCGACAATCAAATTAAAAGTAACAGCACTCAGTACAGGTGGCCAAAGATGGTTTGTCAAGGTGTTCATCTACTACCATTTTTCTGTCTCACTGTTAAATTACTTACTACAGAAGTTATGGACTTGAGCATCCTTCCAGAGTAAAATGATTTAAAATGACTCCATTATTTTTCATTAAATTAATTATCCTATTTGGGATAAATGATCCTGCATTTTTCTGTAGAGTGTTTTCTCCTGGAAAAGGACTAATGGTTTTAGGATCAGCCCTTACTTGTGTCATAAATTCTGCAGAGATTTCACTCTAATTCTTTCATTTTCTGTATAGCTTTTGTAGTTCTGCACAGGAAATGTTCATTATTGTATTTTCACAGCTAAGCATTTTACTGCTAAACAGTGCCATGGATACAAGAAGGAAAGAGGGAATTCTGGAAATCTTATGATTATGGATTAATGAGTTGATTTAGCACAGTTTATAAAAACTTGCTTTCTGAAATAGCATTATATTACAGTTAACTCTAAAATCCAGTGACTCACAATCAGAGATGAAACTACTACAGGTAGACTCAAATCATAAGAAAATCCTGAGGCTTTATTATCTCTTTAAAATCAAATTTAAAAAATTGATGACAGTAACAGTGGCAAGTCCTAGTAAAATTCCTACACAGAAAAGCCCAAAATAAATCAGTGCCCCTGATAATTCTTGAGTAAAACTTTGTTATATGGAGAGTCACCTACCGATCTGGCTGGTTGCCACAATATTTTTATACTTTGGGTGCTGATTCACAGTTAGGCAGAGAATGTCATCAGTATGCTCCAGGTAGAAACTCTGACTACCTAATAAAATTCAAACATGGTTTTATTCATGACAGTATCAAAGAAAGAACCACAACTGAAGCCAAGAACATTTAAGCAGCTTGATGCTACACGCATGCTGTGCTCTCTAAGGGATATTTGGATGGAGAGCAATAAGTATGTTGAGAGCTGCTTTGCTTTCATTCCCAGGCACCATTACCAAACGCACTATGAATGTAATCACTAACACATACATATAAAAGCAGTATTTAGTAAACTAGCTACGTCCGGGAAACCAGGACTCAGTCCAAGAATCATCCCGTAGCCACGTAACTGCAAGAAAAAAACAAAACTGGCAAACACACAGACCAGGTTTCCTGCTTAATTGAAGTAGTCAATGGGAAGCAAAGAGGAGAGCACAGCCCTGGGAAGTTTATGCTCTGCACTGTTCTCCCAAGGGGAATGGCCCAGAAAGAAAAGCAGGGACCATGCTTCCCAGCTCTATTGGTCAGAGACTGCGTTAGGGCAAGAGTCCCCCAGGGTCAGCAGATGTGACAGCTTTTCTGCCTCTGCCTCTCCTCGGCAGCAGAGCCGCTGAGTGTGCTGCTGTCACCATTCGGTTCACTGTTGCACCAAGAGGGAAGAGAATAAAGTCAGAACTACTGGCTTTGTTTCTTAAGATATATGGAGAATATGCAGTTGTTGGTGCTACAACTCAGAGCTAGCTGTGTAGCTGTGGTTTTTTTGTTTGTTTGTTTTCCCATTACCCAAAAAGTCAGGGAATATTTCTACTCCTTCCAAAGAGCAGTTTACTCACATTGCATTGCATCAAAATGTATTCTTCCCTGGAGTATGCCTTTGCTAACATAACTTAGAATGAAACAGTGGATTTTATTGCTCCTAAAATTTTAAGGATGCTCAACATTTCATATCTCAGGCGCTCCCCTCTGAGAAAGCAATTCCTATGTCTTCAGTGTGGATCTTAGCAAGGCCTAACTGCAGAAGTAAGACAGTTTTTCCTCACGCTTCCAAACAGAATCTCATACCTCCTGAAAGGAATAGGACAGCTCTACAGGATGACCTCAATAGCAGAACTTGTCAGATGAAGAAATAGCCATTGAAATTACTTTGCGTTATTTATCCAGATGCAGAATGTGAAAAACTTGCAGGAATGTTAAAAAACTATGACTTTCATACAGAAATCTTTCATTTTTACAGTATTTTTTGTCTCAAAGTACTGTTTCAAGTTGAATTACCAGTAGAAAGATTTTGAACTATGCCTGCTGCAGCTGTGTGGAAAATAATATCAGCACCATCATTTAGGTAATGAAGGTTGTTGCGACAATCAAATCCTCTGTATCCAAAAACATGGTCTAAAGCCAGCTCCTAGTCAAATAAAACAGAAAGAAAGAATAAGAATGAAATAGAAGAATAAACAAAGAGGTTAGAGAGTTTGAATCATGTAAGTGAAGTCCGGAAGTCATTGCACAAGACACAAGTATCTTGTAAAAGCAACAACAACAACAAAAAAACACAATTATCTATCCCTGATAAATATATGTGACTTTAAAACGGGTCCAATTTTATTAACCTTTGCATCATAGTTTCACATCTATATAGAACATCTGCTATTTACAAACATCTTTACTTCTAATTGAAGTCTTCAAAATAGACCAAATTCTGACATTAAAGTCCTTATGAGAAGCAAAGGCAGGCTATAAGCAACTCCATAACTAAAACATCAATCAGAGGTGTCTCAGACATTACATCTTACAATGAGCATTGTCAAGGAAATTTCGTACAGAAAAACACTGCTGGTCAATGGATTGTTGTTAGATTTGCTGTTATAGCAAATGGATCTTAATGGATCTGTCCCAGACACAATTACAGCTTACTTTGTACAATGTGAATGACAGTGACAGACCGAGCAATCGTAAATTGTTCACATAGTCCAGAGAATATTCCTTGTTCAGCATATTTCATGGACATTCCAAATAGCTGGGGGGAGTGGAGGAGAGGGCCTACAGTTTGAGGAAAACGGTATGTCCCCAGATAAATAAGCAAAGTTCAAAATTCAAAATCACACAATTTTTGTAATTCAAAATAATGCACATGATTTTGTATGTGCAAAAGTGCCATTTCTGACTGGATTTCCATTGGGGTTATTTAGTGAGTGTGGGTTCTGCTGTGGATAAACATACACCTTAGCTGTACCTGTCCTTCAATATAATACACAAATTTTGGGTGTGGAAAGATCTGTTGTTACAGGTAAACTTCAATACCCTGAATCCAAGCTTTTTTTCTGCCAGAGGTTGCTGGCTATCATGTCTTCTGGCGTTTGCTGTCAGTGCTGAGAACACTACTTAGAAGTTTCTTTCCCTTTTCTTCTGCCTATAAACAACTTCAGCTGTGCTCAAAATAGGGATGAATTTCACCCAGCGCATATTACTTCTAAAGCAAATTAATAAATAATGGTCTGACCTCAACCAGTTTCTTTTTTTTGTTGATATTGTTCTTTTGCAGTTTTTCAGGTTGAGGAGCAGCTCTGCTAACTGGCGGCCTGAAACAAACACATGTAAAAAAGAAGACAATCAGTATGTTTGAAAGCAAAACTAATCCTGTAAAACCATAGTATATGTTTTACAAGTGAACAAGAAATGGCCAATTGCAACTACATGTTTAATGCCTAGATTTTAGAGTTTCATAATAAACAAACAAAAATCATATGCATTTTGATAGACGGAGCAGAAATAACATTCATGTAGATTTTGTGGATGAGTGGCAGAACAGACCACCTTACACCAATTTTTTTTTTAAATTCTGGTTTAAATAAATAAAATAAATGGTTTAAAATAAATTCTGGTTTAAATAAATGGTTTAAATCCATAGGAAAGTCCCGGAATACCAACAGATAGTAAATTGTTGCTTTCAGAAACACTCTAAAAGACTTTCCACATCTGAAGTTAACCTTCCTCCAACCTTGCTTCTTCTGAGAAATCCCATCACAAAACCTTGACTTGACATTATTAAAATCTTCCCAAAATCACATTAAAGATACAAGTATTACATTTTAGTCTGTGTAAGTCACTTATCAGTGTGAATTTTAAAAAGTCTAAGGCCAGCGAAGCATCTTTATATAATTACAGTTGCTGAAAGTAACTAAAAATACAACACAGACTGAAAAAAAATTGTGCAAACAACATCTGTTACAACATCAGATAACACCTACTGCCATGAAATGTACTAACTGGAAGGCAACAGGCTACAGTTAACAGAGAAATGATTATATGGGAGGCAGCAAAGGGTGTATTTGACTTGATCCTTCCAAGAAAAAAAGAAGAGGCACAAACCTAACAGGAGTAGAGGGTGCTCAGCCTCTAGAAGTTCATGACCTAACAAAACCAAATCCTGCTGCACTGACTCCAGTCTGGATGACTATTACGCTAATTTGAGCATAATCATTACCCTTTTCTGGTAATAGAAATTCAGGAGGCTAAATTCTAACCCTGTCAACAACAGAACAGACCCATAAAAATTGTATTGGATTATCAGAGAATTTAGCCCATATAATTTTAGCCTAGATTTTTCATCATGTTTGATCAACTGTTAGTCAGAAGATGGATCTTGCTAGAAGGTTGGAATAGAAGTGGTGATAGCAAAAGAATAAAAACAGGTATTATGATTAAATGCTTGCTTCAAAACATCACTTGATGGCTGCTGTTATTAATATGAAAAGCAACACTGCATGCCTTTAAACTCCAATTGCAGATTCTGGAGACAGGATTAAACAGGGTTCTGTAAGTAAAAACAAAACAAAACAAAACACCTGGCCTCAATTTATTTAATTGAGGCTTGAATCTGGAAAGTATTTTTGCAGTTTAAGATTTCAAAAATGAATGAACTTGATACACATCATAGATGCTGTGAAATTTTGATTTTTCTTGTCCTTACACTGTAACTACCACTAATTCTTTTTTTTTATTTTGCAAAAGTCATTTCAGAAGAGTGAAATACCTTTTGCTTAGCGGGAACTGATTTTTCTAGAATTGTGTTTTTATGAAAGCTATTAAAGACAACATTTGACAAAATGCATAGCTAGAACACATTGCTACACAATTAGAATACTTATTGCAGAAATAGGTAGCATGAAAATCTGAGCTCCAAAAAAGACACAACAGAACTGAAAGTAAACAGACCAACCCACTTCTCAAGCAAACAAACTCACTAAGTACTAGCAAAGTACATTATTAGATCTTTTGACAGTAAAAGAGTAAAAGAGTTAGTTACCTTGATCCCCTTGTAAGCAGCAAACAAAGTCAAGTAAGAAACTTAATACAGTTTAGGTGTACTTCTGACCACTTTACTCATGCACAAGCATTTTTAGAGTTGATCAGTCATTCCCATGTGGCACAAAACATGCTATTCAAGCATGCCAGCAAAAACTAAAACAGAAATTAAAGAGTGCACCAGTCTACAAATTCAGAAACATCATCCCCTGGCATTACGGGGTGCATTCTTAACTCAAGATCCTACAGGACAGGGAGGGGAAAAAAAGGAAGCTACATAAATGCTTCCTGCACACTTTATGCTGAAGGAGAATGTGATTCCGTGTGTTTCTTTATTTTCAGGTGCCTAACAGGAATGGCAACTGGTAGAACATAACATTCTTATAAGCACTGTTAAAAGAGTTTCACACAATGGATGCTTGTTTTCTATCCTAGTTCAGCTTGCAATTTAGCCTGATAATTGTTCTCTGTTAGGCCAACTTATGTACAGGGACAGCTTGTACTTTTTGTTCACAGGGAAACAAGTACCTTTATTTTCTCTGGAAGTGGTCAATCAAGTCGTGTTACATAACCATCAACGGTAATTGGACCAAATAGCAGTGCAATCACCAGTAGAGAAGGGGTAGAAGAAGTTATTATAAAACTCAATTCTCTTGCAAAATAAAAACACTCTGTGATGCTAGAACAGAAAAAGCACTTTCAACCCAGATTTACTAAGGCCTTTGAATCATCACTTATAAAAATAATAAATTCTTTTCCTGTACGCCTCCTGCTCTTTTTTCTGTTTTAGTGTAATCTTAAAATGGATCATTTTCACATTTCTTTACCTTGACATATCTGTTGAAGTTTATGACAAGAGCAAGCCAAAAATTTTTTATGAAAGCAAGAGAACACTACCACTATGACATGACTAATAATCAGTAGATAGTAAACATGAGATTTAATTTGGAAACATACACATACACACACATACTTTTATATACGTATCTATTCACAGTACACAAACACAAATGTTGTGTGCATTCATATATACATACACATGTATACATACACACATATGCATTCATTGACTTATCATCATCTTAATTAAAGAAACATAAAGCAGCATCAATTTGACTTTTGTTTTTAACAAGTCTATAACTAGACCTAATTTATTTTGATAAATAGGATGGCAGTGTCAAGACAAGAAATTTTCACTATAGGACACTGCATATATTTACCCTTTGTGGCCTACACAATCTGCATTGTACATTCACAGCAATCTGTGCTTTTTCTGTGCTGTGTGTTGTTAGTACTTACTTGACAATTCCCTGCCTCCAAAGGAAAGCAAGTTAAAACATAATACAAGTATTAACGGTTTCTTTCCAGTAATGTAAAATAAACATGCTTATGTTATGTTATGGGATGAATGAGTTCCAGGAAAGATAAGACAGTCAGACATTAGAGGGGTTTCAGTCCTTAAGATACTGTGAATACAGCAAATAAAATTTCTGTTACTGATGATTACCTTGATTATATGCTTACACAATTATGCATGGTTATAAATCGGTGAGCTGCCTCCAGATTTAAACTGACCAAATCTCACCCACTCTCTTTACAGGTCTTAATGCAGAAAGGTAAAAAGGTGCAAGTGACAACTCACTTGCTCTCACCTGACAAGTAAGGCTATCTGAAGTGATCAAGACCAGTGAGTAGAAAGAGGAGCCTAAATCCTGAGTGGGATGTATAGGCAGCACTAGGACAGAGAACAACAGTTGGATGTACCAAAAGCTGGGCAGGGGACAGGGAACAGGCTTTTAGAAGAGTGGGGCACCTTGAGGAAGATGCAGTCTTCGAGAATAGGATGTCAAAGCACACAAAAAAAGTTAGATGCATTTAGATAGAAAATATAGGAGAAAAAAAGCTGAACAAAGAAATTGTTACGATAAATTCCATGGGATAGGGATAACCAACACATGTTTTTACAGCACATGGGGTAACTGCTCTCTGAAGAGAGATGTCTCCTGCATCTGTAGCAAGTTGGAAAGAAAACAAATATTCCCTTCTGAGGCCAATGGGAACAGAATTGAACCTTCAGAAACAATGCTGCATGAAAGCAACAAAAACTGAGGTTTGGAGAAGCGACAGATGAACAAAAATGCCCTGACACTGAGAAGGTGACAGGCAGGGCCCAGCAGGACTGGGCAGAGGAAAAGCGTAAGAAAGTCCAACTAGGAGGCTAAGGCATGCATTTAGCTGGCTGCTAACTGGAGAGGGAACACATCTGGATGCTAGACAAAAATAAAAATGAACAAGGACTACTCCCAGGAAGAGAAAGCAAAGGTTAAAGTGAGGTAAGATGATCTACTAGTACATTTGCTTGGATGAGAGAATTAACAACCTGAGATTCAAAAAAACAAACTTCATTTCAGAAAAAAAAAAACCTGCAAAAGAGGTTTGGAAAGCACATTTCCACCAGCTGACAGGAAGGGGCCTCCCAAGAGCTCTACAACTGCTGCAAAACTCCTAGCTTTAAGGAGAGATTCTGTGAATTCTAAACCTTTGGATTTTCCCATCTCAACATACACAGTAGTTTTATATACAACTTTTCCTGCTTCTGCTTTCCTTTACATTTTGTAGATATCATGAGAAAACAAAAAAGAACAGTATTCAACATGAAGGTACCCTACTTTTTAATACAGTAAATCAAAACAAAACTGAAAAACAAAATCAAAACAAAACTAGAGGGAAATATCAATTGCAATCTGAAGTATTTTTAAAAGCATAGCACTGAAAAAGCCTTAGCATGGTTGTATTTATCATTTCACATGTATGCTGATGCACTCTTTAAAAAAAAAAAAAAAAGGGTATCGCAGAACGCATGGTGGTGATAGCCATTTTTAAGTTTTTGTAAGGGAAGCTAGTCACTGCATTCACGTGTTATTCTAGTCTCCAAATGTGAAACAAGCAGAAAAGCAGATTAATAAGTACAATCAGTTCTGAATGAAATCTGAATGCCTTTATTTTTGAACAAGTTCATTGTTCTAAACATCTTGTAAAGTTGTTATTTTAATAACTATTGCAGATAGTCTGGCTCTAGTGCTCAGAGATGTGTCATACACAATACACCGCATAGACAGGACTATCTGGAAGATCCTTCAGCGACCTGTTCACCTGTTTGCCAAATTGAGCTTCAAGGAACACTCTGTAACATACTTTAGGCAAAATCTAATCTTCTGTCTTTGAGCTAAAAAGTTTAGAGTACCTCATATCATGAGACTTCAGGAGATCTCTCTCCATATACTACCAAGGCCCCAGCACCAACCCAACTTTAGCATGTTCTGTGAAGTCTTTCTCTTTTCTCCAGCTTCCCTCAGGGTTTATGATCAAATCTGAGCAGAAGTCTGTCCTATTTGTTTCATTTTTCCTTACATAAATTCTGACACATTTTGCAGCTGTGCTCACTGCGTAAGTATAAACATTCAACCAATAGCTTATGGAGAACTCTGGGGCTTGAGGCAGAATGTAACAGGTAGACACGTTAGCATCCTTCCCCTGTGTAACATAACATAAGCTGTATCAGAAACAACGCTTTTTCAATCCTTCCTGGAATACAACCCCCACAGCAAAAAGCCCTCAAAACGCCTGAATATTTCACATCCACCTCAGTGTGGAGAGCATTTCTCACATTCAGACAGAGAAATGTTGGGAACATGTGCACTGCAACAGTATTGGCATCCTGCAGTTCCACACTCACCAAGTGTCACACAAATGCAAAAGACATTTTGCCAGCTTTGTGCTGACCTGTGGGAGAAGCAAAATTGACTTCAAGTTCAATAGGTTAGCAGGAACTGTGAAAATATCAGTCACAATGTGCTCAAGCCTTGGGGACAACTGTGACAAAATCAGCATGCTGCCAAAAACATTTAGGATGCATTAACTTGACATAATGCTGTGAGAAAGTAAAAGTGAATACTCCAAAGGATGCTACTCAAACAGTGGACTTGTGCTGAAATAAGCCAAAAGTTATTTTCTCCACCCCGAAGATGTGTTTTTCCAGACACATTTTGCATCATTCCCACCTACACATAAATACTACACAGATTCACATTCAAAGCTTTTACACTGCACCCGCAAAAGTGTGCATGTAAAAGTGCATGAGCAAATTTTGTAACCATATGCCTAATATTTCACTTTATGGTACAAAGGTTTGTACCGCTTGGAGGCAACTTTGGAAGCTTACATAATTTGGCTCATGTTGTTGTAAAGAAATAAAACAATCAAAAGAATAATGTTTGAAGAGAAAAAATCCGAATTCTTATTTATTATCAGAACATATGGTTACAAATGATGCACAATAACACACTTCAGAACAAGCTCTGAGACAGGTAACTCACGGAAAGTGAGACAAGCCGTATGTTAAGAAAACAGAAAACTAGACAAACATGCTAATGTTGCTTTTTGTTTTCTACACATTCAACCTGCTTAAAAGGGTTTTCCGTCACCAGGTATGTTACAAGTTTTCAGTTTATGCACAGTCATGCAAATCAAACTAAACGAAAGCTGCAAACACAGGACATATGTTAGCTGTTAGTAGAATGCAAAATGCAAATATATCTTTGCCTTTTGTATTAGTAACATAAATACAATCTTTATGCCAGCTTGTTTTACTTCTTATTGTATAAATTCTTTGCCAGTTAATATGGTCCCAGTTAAAAAGTTAGTCCTTATCTGAAATAAAGCACAATTCCTACGTAACACACAGTATAGCTTACAATTGTCCTGGATTGTCTGAGACAGTCCCACCATTGACCAAGTGGTCCCGCGGTGTGGGAGCACTGCTCTTGGAGCTCCCACACCGTGAGACTGCTCCTGCAGCACCTCTCATTGGCACCCTGCTTCTGTATCATACAGGCAGAGCAAGGAAGAGGATGCCAATCAGAGGAGCAAAAAAGGAAGAGAAAAATAAGGGTGGGGGGATGATAGGAAGACAGACATGGAAAGGGAGAAGAAGAAAAACAAGAAGGTTGGGGAGAGGAGAGAGAAACAACAATCAATTAATTATCTTAACCAAACGCACAAACTAATACAACTGCAAGACATTTAAATACTGTTCCTCAGCCTCACCTCTCCTGTAACTGCTGACAGGGACAATAAACCTTGGGTCCCTCATGAAAATACCAGAGCACGGTTAATTTAAGATCCTGTAGATAAAATTTTTCACGCAACTTCTACGTTCCTCCAAGACATCTGCAGACTGATTATTATTTTCTTATATAAATAAATAAGACAGGACAAGTACATTTGATAAAGAACTCTCATTTTCTTTTCTAAGGCGGCACCTTAATATTATCCCCAAGTTTGTCATTTTTTGCCCTTTATAATAATGACATTTCTCCTCCCAGTTTGCTTTGGGGCCCAGCACTCTGGAGATCTAGAGAAGGCCAGTGTCATACTGATTTCATTTTTATTTTGCAGGATTGTGTTAAGCACAGAGTACATGCTAAGTAGTGAAAGGGGGAGCACAGCAGCTGCTCAAAGTCACAGTTATCTTGTATCAAGTATTACGTCAAATTTGTCCTCCTACCCTCCTCCCCATGACAGGGGAGAGCAGAGACAAGAACTGCTGGCTCCTCTCTTTTGACAAAAAGACAGTAGAGTAAGTCTTTGTATTAATTTACAGAGAGTCATTTGTAAATCATTGATTCCTTTCCAGAAGGCTGGTGGTGCGTTGTTGCAAACTTTTTCCTACACAACCCAGCACTGCCTGTGTCAGCTGTCAACCATATGCTTGCAGCTCGGCAGGTGACACAATACAGTTCTTTTGATCAAACTCGAGTTGTACAATGACTGTTATTTCTAGAGAGGCTAAGCACTTTGCGTTTTTCTGATATGCCATTCTTATTATGAAGTTACAGTCCTGCAAGCTTATCCTAGCAAATCCCAAAGTTAAAATTCCGTATTATAAAGATGAAAATGTAGCTACAATAAAGAGGAAAATAAAACAGCAATCTTGCACAAAAACGGTCTACTAGGTATCACATCACATTTGAAGCTTACTTGTGTCTATAAGCAGGGAATTAACTTGTAACAATTCACCTTCTAAATATTACTATTTAAAGAAAGAAACAGAGTGAACTTAAAGTCCTTGACCCCAAGAAGCAGCTCAAAGCTATAGTTCCAGCTACTCTCCTCTGGTTTTGGAGTTGGAGCTGGAAACTCTCTCGTTTTGCCTTTATTTTTTTTAATTTTCTTAAATTAAACTTACTTGTTTAATTTTGTGTTTCTATCCACCATACCTATGAACAGCTCACAATTTTCCCTTCTTTCTCAGACACATAATGAAAACACAGCAAGGAGGACACTTCTTTCTGCATTATGCAATGAAGTAAACTGGCAGTTTTTGAGGTCTCGTGATTAACTCACTCCTAACTTAAATGGCCTTTCAGCTTGTAACATAATTTTCAAAATTTGCGTAATGTTATCAATCTCAGAGCATGCAGTTACATTTATTTGCAGAGTATGCAAATCCCAACAGATGCACAACCCTTGGTTCATTTTGGGGTCTTCATACAGACATACGACACTATTACTAAGAAAGATTTAAGATTTGAGACTTGGAATATTTTCTCCAGACAACCTTCCCCCTCAAGACTACGAGGTTTTCCCACGTACCTGCCTGAAAGAGAATAGAAAACATCCTCTTGGTTCCCTTCTTCATATCTGAAGGGACTGGGAGAGGCTACTTCAGCAGTGCCTTTGCAGAAAAAGTAAAGCTTTGCAAACTGGCTTCAGTATTACTTGTTGTCATCTCACTCAACCCAGTGCACAGAGATTTCAAGACTCCACATCCTGAAGACCTGCTGATTTAGAACTTTTCCTGGACTCTGACAACTGAGTACTTGTAGGCTTTTAATTTTGTCTGGCTCAATCAGCTGTCACTTTAGACCCTTGTAGGTACAAAGAAAAGACAGCCAACTCTTTTCGGGAAGCTTTTAGAACACGGTCAGACAAATCCTTCATTAGCTGCTGCATTCTTTTGTATTGTCAGAAAAGATGAAATCTGGCACAGCTATGAAACTTGCTTCATAATTCAACTGTCTTTGAGAGAATTCAGCTTCACCCTGAAGCACTCATAATTGGGACTGTCAAGATTCTGTATAAATTGCACACATATTAGTACAACAGTGGCCAAAAGCTGAAGTCTGACAATTGCAGTAGCCAACACATTAACCTCCTCCTTCTGCATCCAAAACCCAGCACCTTTCACAACTTGAAGTCTTATATCAGCACAACACCCTCAGCAACTGCAGTTTGCCTATGTTTCACAACAAAATTTCTGCTTCTAATTATTTGGTCATAAATTCTAGAAATGTATATGAATCAGATGAAGAAAGGTAAGCAAATGTATTTTTGCCTAACCAGCTACATATGAAAAGTATGGTATCTTTTGACAAACTTATCAGAACAGCAAATTCCAAATACTGATGATGACATTATGTTAAAGTAACTGAAACTGAAAGAGTACATAAAAAAAAACAGATGAAAAGAATAATTGTGACCCTTTAGGAGAATACATGGTAAGGACAGTAATGAGGGCTTTTTTCCAGCTATTTAAAAATGAAATACAAAACTGTTGATTATATAGCAACAGTACAAAGAAAAAAGATACAGAGAACATTTAAAGCTACCTTCTTGCTCTCTTCAGTTCAGAGCTTATGGGATTGATTATTTCTTCAAACAGGCTACAGTATTTTTGTGTACAATCATTACAAAAATCATTACAGAAATCAGAGGCAATCTCATTGCAGATGAGGTGTCTACCCATTTAATTAGGCCCACCAGCTATAAACAGAGTGGGCAGTGTGGAAACACTTGGTCATACTAGGGCAGCTTCCGGCCTCGGTGTTGGTTTGTCATTTTGGATACCATGAAGCACATTTTCTTTGCGTTATGGATTATCAGTGTGACAAACACAAGCCTGTTTCATTTGTCTCATCATGTGCTGCTTTACTATATGTTTTGTTAAGAAGACTGAAAAAGGCAAACTGCCTGTTCGTTTCAGGGTGTGCCTTCCTCCACAGCAATGAAGCATGTTCAGCTGAATCAGCTTAGGCAGTGTAGGACTGCGAAAGCGGACAGACTCAAAAGTTAGGAAGCCTGAAGTGTTTGTAACAGACTGAGCTACTCCTCTGAGAAGCAGGGTACTTGCCTGCATCAGATAGCAGGCCCACAGCCAGGTTTCAGAGCAGGAAAACTTTCTAAGGGCTGTGGTGATTTTTTGTCCTAATATGAAAAAAAAATGATGCTTATATTCATATTTTAGATAACTCACAAGTACAAAACAATTGTAAGCCTGGCTTAATCGGTTAATTTAACTCATTCTACATTTGCTTTTGCATCATCAAAGCAGAATAAAGCAGCTGGAAGGAACAAAGGTTTCTGGTGTAAAACATCTGGCCATCCTATCATTGGCACTTGTTATTTCATGTGTAATAACAATTTAGCAGTATTCTCCCCCCCCACCCCCCCAAAAAAAATTCCTTTTTAAACTCAATCTCAGAATATGAATAGATGTACATAATTCAGTAGATAATATTCTTTTTTACAGAAAAAAAGAGAAGGAACAAAGACTATATGAGTAAATGAGAAAATGGAAAGAAATATTTTTAAAAGAAGGGAAAGAAATGGTTATGGACCAACATTTATTGAAAAAAAGCATTAAACGTCCTACTATATGTCTTCGTTAAAATGTAACAATGAAAAAAATAAAAGAGGGGGCAACATTTCTCATCTCATCTTCCAGACCCAACATTTGTTCTCATATTACTCAAACACTGAGTGCAAAATTATTAACTATTTTCTGTCCCAACATTAGACAAAAGCAAGGAAACTCATAACAGAAGAGAACATTAACCACTTATAAAAAGAAATTCAATTGAAAGGAACTGCGTGGATTCACGGTTTGAGTCATCAACTGGATACACACTGGTAGCCTCAGCATACAGGTTTTTATTCATATTGTAACTGTCATCATTCAGAGGCCCTAAACTTTCATAAAACTCCATCCCAAAAGGGAAGTAAGACAACCCACGTTACCAATCAATGTCATAGCTCAATATGGAGCAAACTTTGTACAGACCTACTGTGCCTAGATCCAGTTCCAAATTACAAAGGAGAATGTACTTTACTGGTTATAGATCCTCCTGTTCTGTCCCAGCAGTGCTGTACCAGTTGGAGTTTTGACTCACTCACTCCCCTAGACCTCTCTTTCACTGGACCTCACCCTCTATGCTCAGCTCTTCTCTCTGTACTGTCTCCTCTCTTCTCTTCACTACTGTTCTCCTTGCAGCTTTTTTTTTTTTTTAAACACTATAACTCAGCCTAAGGCCAACACGTGCCATGGGAAATTTCACTTTTAACCTGACAAAACCTGGCAACCTGACAAAATTATATGCAACTGAAAATATTTTAATGAAAATGTCACCAAAATCTTTAACTATATAGAATTATAGAATCATAGAATGGTTTGGGTTGGAAGGGACCTTAAAGATCACCTATTTCCAACCCTCCTGCCATGGGCAGGGATGCCACCCACTAGATGAGGTTGCCCAGGGCCTTGTCCAACCCAGCCTTGAACACCTCCAGGGATGGGGCATCCGCAGCTTCTCTGCGTAGCCTGTTCCAGTGCCTCGCCACCCTTTGAGTGAAGTATTTCCTCCTAACCCCTCATCTAAATCTTCTTTTAATTTCAAATCATTCCCCCCTGTCTTGTCATTAACTGACTGAGCAAAAAGAACAGTAATAAAATGGTATTTAAGAGCTCACACTTTCACAAATGCCCTGTTGAAGACATGCATAGCTACACATACCTAATTAGTATGTGTAGGAAAGAATGTAACTGCTTATGTGAATAACAGAAGAAAACACAACACTCATAGGTGTTTTACTTACATATGTATTCCCTTTGCCATCACACTAACACATATTGTAGCTTACGAACAGCATTTCAAAAGTTATCTTGTGAACTTTAAAATTCCTGTCATATTTCTAAAGACTAGTTTTAGTTGAAGGAAAAGAGATTCAAAAAAAATGCAATCCACATTTGGAAATTAATGCCTTTGTGTGACATACCTCTCTTCGACTGAAACTTCCTTCAGCTGTTGATGTGGTTTTGTCCCTTCCATTTCTCGGATGCTTACTGCATATATCTTAGTGGTATAGTCAATTGCTTTTTCTCTTGCAACATCACTATCATACCCTTAGAAAAATAAAACATAAAACAAATTACCAATGTTTCATAGTGGAAGACTACAAAAGAAGATCTACACCACCAAAAGAAAACAATCCTACCAAACTCTCCCTATACTGAACTTTAGCACGTGATTTTATTTTTTTTTGCCCACTTCAAGCTAAACATTCGTGTGAGTTCTGTGGAATGAATACCATTAAAAATGTGTGTTACATAATCCTTTTTACCTCCATCTTCTTCTGCATCTGTGTCTGATTCTTCACTATCAACCAGCTTACTCTCCTGAATGCCCAAAAATTCTCTGGTCCAGATCATTAAAGCTGTATCAGCACCACCTACAGTCAGCAGCACAGAATCATTGTGTAACCACCGAACATTGGTTACCTGTGCACTGTGACCCACATACTTCTTGAATTTTGCATGTTGGCCCTGTAGTACAAAGAATTTGTGTATTAGCAGTCTGATGTATTATGTGCATCACCTTCCCTAGATCCTTTTCTACTACAGTTTCTAATCTGAGAAATAAATACCCTTATTACCTTTACTGGATATGAAAAAAGCTTCACAAAACCAAAGTCATCTCCCGTAGCTAGTAGCGTTCCATCTTTTGTAAGAGTAGCTGCATTTACAACGGTGACATCACTGTGCATGGGCCAAATTCCTTCACATGTAGGACCCAGAACACATGTCCAGGTGTCCCACTCAATCTTCTCTATCTGCAATCAAAATTTCACCCAAAGAAGTGATCTTAATACACCCTGAAAACACAGTTTTAATGCTTATATTGTTTGTATGTCTGATATTAACTATTTTAAAAATGTTTTTTAGAAAGCGTTCACTGTTTTCAGCTAGTTAGCACAAATTACACTTCTTTATCAAAAGGCTTAAAAGCAACTTTAAACATTCTCACTTTCCCTAGATAAACATGATCTGGATACAAATCTTAAAGATTTTCTGAGGCACTAAATATTGGCAATTTTGTAGAACATTTACGCATCACAAATAATCAAGAGGACTGAAAGCTAGGTCGTACCATTTAAAGGTGGTTTATGAACTGCATGCACACTGATTACATAGAAAACAGGTGAGTGTTCAGGAAAGAGGATTTGGGGAAACAACTGCTATTAAGCAAGCAAAAATAAATTTAGAGATACAAATAAAAACTTTAAAAGTTCTACTGTTTACAAATGCTACGAAAGACACTCTACAGAATGAGTAAGTAATTCTAATTCTAAACACTGTAAATACAGTACCGTGAAAGGAAAAAAAATCCCATTTTAAAGACAAAATATGTTAACTTTCAACTGTCTAGAAAAGTAACTTTTGCAGTAAGAAAAAATAAAAATAAAAATATCCAGTAAGCATAATTCATACCTCAGCAATTCTTATAATATGCCTTTTCCCTCTTGGTGCTTCAAAAAACAGTTGTTCCTTGGCACCAGAATTGACTTGCAACAACTTTCCTGTATATAAAATAAGAATTTATTGTGAATCTTATTCATTATTATGAGTATTATGAACTTTCTTTTTATTGAATGAAGAAGTTTCTGGAAGTAAGCACACAAATTATCCTCCAGAGAGTTATTCATAGCAAAAGTAAAGACAGATGCTTAGACTCACTCTTGTAAGAATTCTACACTCTTGATTTCACTGCAGAGCTAGTGTTTTAAATACCATCCAGCAATCTTGAGAAATTAGTCTTGCAGCAAATGTCTACCTTTTGAGAAGAAATATTTCATTTGTGTTTTTATCATCAGAACAGTGGCAATTAAAAAAAGCCTGAGTATTAATTTTCCTAAAAATTTTTCAAGCCAGTTCTGTCAAAAGTGTAAAACATTTTAGGCTCTTATATATTTTGCTCTGCCTAACTAGTATGTAGTCCAGCTACACAAGAAAATGACCTTCAGTATGAAGTTTACCAGACCCATACAGATACTGTCATAATATGAAGATAATCTTGCATGTGATTGATAGTATGCTAGCAGCATTTGTGCACGAAGAAGCACAAAATGCTTTCAAATTTACTCTCTATATTTCTGATACGTTTATTCTCACCAAAAAAAGATCTGAATAGATTCTGAAGGGAGTTTAGCTCCTGTCATTGTCAGTGAACTTCCACAACACTACTGTTAACAAGGTAAGTAGGGCTCAGACTCACAGGTGGTTTTGAACAGAATCATATTATGGTCAGGAAGGCTTATTTGAATGAGCTCATTATCAATCCTGTTAGACTTAATTAGTTGTGACAGTAATGCTCTCTAATTTCATTGCACTGATTGCCTGCCACGTAATGCTCAGCGAAAAAAAGAAATTGGACATAAAAGGTGGAAAAAAAATTGGGCCACACAGTACAAAATTACAGGACAAAGAAAAGCAGTATTATGTTCGTTAAGTGACGGTTTAGTCATATGTTGTTATTAGTGAATTACCTCGTACTCTGGTACAAGTGCTACAAGTGAGGATGAATTCCCTCAGCAAATGTAATTGCACTGAACCCATACAGTGTTCGATGTTGAGAAAGTATTTGTCTTAGTAGTTACAGTTTGTCTTAGTAACTGGTACAAGAATGGTTATCACAGAATCATCTAGGTTGGAAGAGACCTCCAAGAACACTGAGTCCAACCTCTGACCTAACACTAACAAGTCCTACACTAAACCATATCACTAAATGCTACATCTAAATGTCTTTTAAAGACCTCCAGGGATGGTGACTCAACCACTTCCCTGGGCAGCCTATTCCAATGCCTAACAACCCTTTTGGTAAAGAAGTTCTTCCTAATATCCAACCTAAACCTCCCCTGGTGCAACTTTAGCCCATTCCCCCTCATCCTGTCACTGGGCACGTGGGAGAATAGACCAACCCCCACCTCTCTACAGCCTCCTTTAAGGTACCTGTAGAGAGCGATAAGGTCTCCCCTGAGCCTCCTCTTCTCCAGGCTGAACAATCCCAGCTCCCTCAGCCGCTCCTCGTAAGACTTGTTCTCCAGACCCCTCACCAGCTTCGTTGCCCTTCTCTGGACTCTCTCAAGCACTTCCATGTCTTTCTTGTAGCGAGGGGCCCAAAACTGAACAGAGTACTCGAGGTGCAGCCTCACCAGAGCCGAGTACAGGGGCACAATCACTTCCCTAGACCTGCTGGCCACACTGTTTCTGATACAGGCCAGGATGCTGTTGGCCTTCTTGGCCACCTGAGCACACTGCTGGCTCATATTCAGCTGACTATCAACCAATACTCCCAGGTCCTTCTCTGCCAGGCAGTTTTCCAACCACTCATCTCCCAGCCTGTAGCTCTGCTTGGGGTTGTTGTGCCCCAGGTGCAGGACCCGGCAATTGGCCTTGTTGAACTTCATACAGTTGGCCTCAGCCCAGCCTATCCAGATCCTCCTGCAGAACCTTCCCACCCTCAAGCATATTGACACACGCACCTAATGTGGTGTCATCTGCAAACTTACTGAGGGTGCGCTCAATCCCCTCATCCAGGTCATCAATAAAGATATTAAAGAGAACTGGCCTAGTACCGAGCCCTGGGGGACTGCACTAGTGACCGGCCTCCAACTGAATTTCACTCCATTCACCACAACTCTTTGGGCCCAGATATCCAGCCAGCTTTTAACCCAACGAAGCATACACCAGTCCAAGCCACGAGCAGCCAGTTTCTTCAGGAGAATGCTGTGGGAAACGGTGTCAAAAGCCTTACTGAAATCAAGGTAGACTACTTCCACAGCCTTTCCCTCATCCACTAAGCGCGTCACTTTGTCACAGAAGATCAGGTTCGTCAAGCAGGACCCAACTTTCATAAATCCATGCTGACTGGGCCTGATTGCCTGCTTCCCCTGCAAGTGCCGCGTGATGACACTCAAGATAATCTGCTCCATGAGCTTCCCCGGCACCAAAGTCAGACTGACAGGCCTATAGTTTCCCAGGTCTACCCTCCGGCCCTTCTTGTAGATGGGCGTCACATTTGCTAGCCGCCAGTCAACTGGGACCTCATCTGATAGCCAGGACTGCTGATAAATGATGGAAAGCAGCTTGGCCAGCTCTTTTGTCAGTTCTCTCAGTACCTTTGGGTGGATCCCATCCAGCCCCACTGACTTGCGTACATCTAAGTGCTGTAGCAGGTTGCCAACCATTTCCTCGCGGATTATGAGGGCCACATTCTGCTCCCCATCCCCTTCCACCAGCTCAGGGTGCTGGGTATCTAGAGGACAACCGGCCTCGTTGCTAAAGACTGAGGCAAAGAAGGCATTAAGCACCTCAGCCTTCTTCTCATCTCTTGTCACTAAGTTCCCCCCCGCACCCAGTAAAGGATGGAGATTCTCCTTAGTCCTCCTTTTTATGTTTATGTATTTATAAAACCATTTTCTGTTATCTTTAACAGCAGTAGCCAGATTGAGCTCCAGATGAGCTTTGGCCTTTCTAATTTTGTCCCTGCAGAGCCTTATAACATCCTTATAGTCCTCCTGAGTGGCCTGCCCTCTTTTTCAAAGGTCATAAACCCTCTTTTTCTTCCTAAGCTGTCACCACAACTCTCTGTTCAGCCAGGCCAGTCTTCTTCCGTGCTGGCTTCTCTTTGGGCACATGGGGACAGACCGCTCCTGAGCCTTTAAGATTTCCTTCTTGAAGAGTGCCCAGCCTTCCTGGACTCCTCTGCCCTTCAGGACTGCCTCCCAAGAGACTGCCAACCAGTGTCCTGAACAGCTCAAAGTCTGCCCTACGGAAGTCCAAGACAGCAGTTTTACTGATCCCCCTCCTGACTTTGCCAAGTAGAGAACTCTACCATTTCGTGGTCACTGCCCAAGACAGCTCCTGACCACCACATCTCCCACCAGTCCTTCTCTGTTCGTGAACAGAAAGTCCAGCGGGGCACCTCCCCTGGTAGGCTCACTAACCAGCTGTGTCAGGAAACTATCTTCCACGCTCTCCAGGAACCTTCTAGACTGCTTCCTCTGAGCTGTATTGTAGTTCCAGGATATGTCTGGGAAGTTGAAGTCCGCCACGAGAACACGTGCTGGCGATTTCACCACTTCTGCCAGCTGCCTGTAGAACTCCTCATCTGTCTCCTCATCCTGGTTTGGCGGTCTATAACAGACCTCCACCAGGATGCTTGCCTTGTTGGCCTTCCCACTGATCCTAACCCATAAGGACTCAACCTTATAATTCCCAGTCTCGAGTTCCACAGCATCAAAACACTCTCTAATACAGAGAGCCACACCAGCACCTCTTCTGTGCTGCCTGTCCCTTCTGAAGAGCTTATAGCCAGTCATTGCAGCACTCCAGTCATGGGAGTGGTCCCACCACATTTCAGTGACGACAACCAAGTCATAGCTTGCCTGCTGCACGATGGTTTCCAGCTCCTCTTATTTGTTGCCCATGCTACGTGCATTAGTGAAGACGCACTTCATTTGGGCCATTGCCTTCTCCCCCAGCCCTGACATTGTTTCCCCCTGGCACACTTCTAATGAGCCTCATTTCATCCCCATCCCCCTTCTTACCTAGTTTAAAGCCCTCTCAATGAGCCCTGCCAGTTCCTGGGCTAGTATTAATTTTCCCCTTAGAGACAGGTGGGACCCATCTGCAGTTATCAGGCTGGGTGCCGAGTAAAGCACCCCGTGGTCAAAAAACCCAAAGTTTCTGTGTTGGCACCAGCCTCTGAGCCACGTGTTTATCAGGTGGGCTTTCCTTGTCCTCTCTGTACCCCTCCATGGCACTGTAGGGATGGAGGAAAATACCACCTGTACTCCCGCTCCATCTACTAATCGTCCCAGTCTCCTAAAGTCCTGTTTGATACCCTTCAGGCTTCTGACAGCGATTTCATTGCTGGACTATCAAAAGAGGATAGTAATCAGAGGGGCGAACCAGGTTAGGAAGGTTTCTGGCAATGTCTCTGACCCTGGCCCTAGGGAGGCAGCAGACTTCCCTACGGGTAGGGTCAGGCTGACATATAGGGCCCTCTGTTCCCCTGAGAAGGGAGTCGCATACAACAATTACCCTTCTTTCTTTCTTAGTGGAGGCAGTCTTGAGGCATGGAGTCGACTTCCTTGCCCTAAGCATCCTCCTGGGTAGACTTCTGACCTCATCCTCACCCACCAGTCTCTCAAGCTCCAAGGCCTCAAACCTGTTGTGTAAGGGCACCAGGGAAGGTGAGGCCGGTAGGGAGGGGGGTTGCCTGCAACGCTGAGCAGGGACCTGCTTCCATTCCTCTTCATCTCCTACGTCCCCTCCCTCTGCTCAACAGCAACAGGGCAGAAGGTCCAACACTGTTTGGGGTGTCTCACCCTGGTGTCTTTCCTTCAGGCCTTGCAGGGAGTTGCTCCACCAGTCTATTTCCCGCTCACACTCCCTGATGGCCCTTAACCTCTCCACACCCTCCTTGAGCTCTGTCACCAGAGCAATTCCGATATTCCCTCTTGCAAGAACTTTTAAAACTGAATCTCTGGTCAAACATTTTACCTCTTGAGTCCCAGTCAATGTGTGTGATATAGCTAGATGCACCTTTACAAATGCCAACTCTTTTGCTGGTAAGCACATTGTAAATATCCACAAAATTATCATGGGAAGCCACAGCCAGGTATTTTCCTGATTCTGTAAAGAAGAGACATTGAGGTTATGAAGGGCATACATGCTATAATTATTATTGCTATGCATTTTTATTACTGCAGTTGACCCAAAGGCCCCAGGCAGGGGTGGACCCCATTATACAAGGCTACATACAACTATACAGAATTGTAAAGTGTTTAAAGACATGAAGCACACAAAAAGTCAACCTACTTTCTGAACATTCAAACTTATGTCTAGAGTAGAAAAACAAACTCTAAGATAAACACTGCCCTTTCACTTTGCTTTCTAATTATACCTCGTGAAAACTTTATATCTGAGATCATTTCCTTTCTGTGGTGAAAAGATACCATATCTTCAACAGTGTCAGCATTTACCACCAGAAAACTCCCATCATTCAATCCTACAGCCAAGGCTTTCCCATCAGGAGAAAAGGCACAGCATCGTCCACCTATCAAGGAAAATGAAAAGGAGTATCTTAAGGTTTCTGAATTTGTGATTGAGAAACCTATCACAAATTGTAAGTGAAAGGTTTTTTGCATCAAGTATATGCTTTTAAAATGTATTTGTTATTTATTAAAACAAGTTTATCATGTGATAGGAGAACTATGAGAACTATGATTAACATTTTACTAAATGGCAATGTACAGTCTTGTACAGGCTGTTCTTGAGTTGACAACAGTGATTTCATCAGTCTGGAAATCGGTTTAGCTGCAAATATCTCATTTCATTCTAAACTCACCAATTATATAAATATATAAGGAAAACATACAGAAAGGAAATTCAGATAAAAAATTCAAAGACTCATTACAGGTAACATAATCATAAGTCTTTCAGAGATACAACACTTGGAAGCTTCTTTGTTTTATGATTGAATAACAGTTATGCACTCAGGTAGAGCACATTTAAAACAGAGATGTACTACATTTTCTCCACTTACTTTTTCCCCCCAACATTATTTCTGACCATACAGCTATCCTCATCCACCCCTCAGATCACCTCTCCAAAACATTCAACTTTGTTTTCCCTCAGCTAGTTAGAATTCCTCTGCTCTGGATCTGTCACTGAGAAAGACGCACGTTGAATTTACACCATAAAATTTCCTGAAGGTTATGAATTGAGTAAATGAAATGAGAGTAATTTTGAGAAGGCAGCATTTCAAAACACCTCATCTACTTTTATGCAGAAGAGAGGGCAGGACAACTGTTCATTTTCAGAGAAGCTAATAATAACATATAAAGTTCATATTGTCACTGAAGACTGATCGTGCTTAACAAGCAAAAAATTTTACATTGGTCTTTATAAGGAAACTTTTTAATGTCAGCAAACGTGCTGGCCTTAAATATTCTTAGGAAGGAAAATGATTCTGAGGTCAAATCATTCCCCCCAGAATCAGAGTAAAACAGATAAAAATTAATTTTATTATTATTCATTACAATGGATTATAACCCTTTCTCTTTCTACACTTGTCACAGACTGGACACAGGCCAAGGACAATTTACTTCCTATGCTTCCAATTTTTTGATGATTGTATCCTCTTCCTACCTCATTAATGTTTGTGATGTGCACTGAGAACAAAGATGGAGATGTCACAGAAAGTGTCATTATTATCACAATACGTGACCAAATGAAGCTTACCTTTTTTGAGTTTCCTCACTGCCAGCATGCGGTGCTGGGAAGAAAGTTCCCAGATTCGAAGTGTTTTATCATCACTCACTGTTGCACAGACAGGCAAGACAGGATGAGCTGCCAAGCCCCAGACTTCTCCTTCCATATGTCCCTAGAGGAAAACATTTAATATGAGGAAGTAATCCATTTGCCTTTATGTAACGTGTTCTAGCACTTGACTTCTCTCCCTTTACAAGTCTCAGACAATAAGGCCTTCATCATCTCCTCTCACACATTTTCCACATTCAAAGAGACCTGAATGTCTGGTCTGGTTCCTCTAATAACCACCCGAAAAATTAGTTTCCTTCACTACTGATAGCTGCAATTCCTGTTATACCACTGTACCTCCCTCTTCCAGACTTGAATTGAACAGGAAATAGTTAAGCCCAAGACAGGACTTTAGTACATTTCAGGATTTCACGATGATCTGTCTACAAGGTTTATACAATTTTTTAGAACTTCTCTGCCCAATGTACACAAACTTTGTTCTTTTAATTTTTCCTCAGAACTCACTGAAATGTTTTAATCACTCTTCCTGCATTCTCTAGATTTCCTTCAAGTTACATATAACTTGCTGGCACAGCATTTCAAGATTAAATCATTTCTCACTGTTCTCAGTCTGAATTTCAGCTTGGTAACTGGCTTTTTTATTGAGATAGGAAAATACCATTAAAAAAAAAAAAGGAAGGAAGTGTCATGGTCTCTTGATTACATCCTATGTATTTTATATTTCTGCTCAAGTTGATGCATGAGAGCATGTAATTTAGTCTGGATGACATTAATAAAACTTCCCTTTATCATAAAACTCACAGCAAAGACATAATTTTGAGGTAATTTTACTATCACATCTCCCTTACTATACTTTCACTTTTACCTTTACTATCACATATTCCCTTACTATTCACATGAAGGGAACTATATTAGGATGAGATTGCAATTCAAAATTACTGTACTAGTTTAAAATAATTTATAAAATAAAACATCTCACTTTTAGGTTACTAATGCTGTCATGCAAACAGTATAAAACTGGAAAATTACTTTATCTGATCAGAACTAGCTGGAAAGAAAAATATCAAAGATAAGAAACATTTTTTGTAAAAAACAATTTAGTTAGCTACAGAAAACAAAAAGTAAAAACAAATTATGATTTAGTAAATGATACATGCAATTTTCTACATATAGACAGCATACTTATTAAAGAGACTAAAACAAAGCAACGTTAGATACATCAGTAGGCATATGCATGTCCAGAATTTATTAACTTAACTTCCCCGAATCCTTTGTCTTGCAAAAAGAGATCTTTTTATACTTTAAAACACATGCAATGACAAGCGCATGTCACTGTAGAAAGATGTTAGAAGTCTAAAACAATTTTTCACAAATATAAGATCCTTCAGAACACACTATATTATTTCAATAAAAGCAAATAAATGGATCCATACTGTCAAAATAAAAAAATGCGTTGTGTTAGCTCTGCTCTTCATTTTCCATTTTTATATTGGGTCCTGAACTGAAAAGCCTAAACATCCATTAAAAGTCTCATAAGCATGTGAACTTAATGGACTCTTAGCTTTTAGCTAAGCTTAGCTTTTAGTTTTAGTTTCAGAATTCTGTAATCCACAATGAATCTCAAAGTCATTTACATAAGAAAGCATCAACTTCTGTCTGGGCAAGGAAAGGAATGATGGCCAACAGAATTAATGAAAACAAAGCAAATGAATGGGGAAATCCAATAACGTCTTGTACTTCTACAGGGAATGTTTTGATAGGAAGATCCATATTGTACCTGAACCAGTAGAGTCATAGGACCACTTTTATCAATTTCAAGTATCTCTCCATTTTTAGTTCCCACTAGTATATGCCCATGTCCTAGACTGATGGCTCGAATAGAGGGATTGTCTTCTAAAAGTAAACCTGAAGAATACAAGGACATTCATTTTAGGTTTTTCTTGTGAAACCAAAAAGAGCCTCACCTCACCTGAAGTTTATACAGCTTATATAACTAAAACTTGTTTAAAATCAACCATGAAACATGAGGTACATTTACCTAATGGATTTAATTAATAGTTTGAAGGAGAAGAGCTTGTGCTAGTCTATATTGTGGCTTTGTAAAGATATTTTACTGATTTAACAATGACTGTGTACAAGGGGTTCAGATGCTGCAGCAACATAGACATTATTTCTGTGATTGTGAAAACCACTTTACACACTGATGCCTGGGGAAGTACAATTTAACAGGTCTTTCCAACTTATCAGGACCCCAGTCCTACTATGTGAAACCTGGCCACTTGAGGAAGCAAGTTGCTAAACACAGAACAGATTTTCGAACAGACAAACTCATGCTTGTGATATTTCTTTTTAAAATAATTTCTTCGGTGAAAACAAAGCCAAATGTCAGGGAATAGAGGAAGAAATAGCAGAATAAAATATAAAATGACAAAGACTAGGTGAAATACAAGTTATTTCAACCAAAATAGAAAAAATCCAGCACACAGTAGTAAGTAGTTTAGTAATATTTCCTTTGTGTTCTGGTAAGATTTGACATCTACTACTGCCATTTTAATAGCCTTCACGCATGTAGTCCTTATTAAACACACTGAAAAATAATACCTTTGGAACTAGCAGATAGTGCTGCTCTTTTAATAGCATACGTCTTCAGACATCTTTCAAACATATCATCCCAAAGTGCCACAATTCCATCTTTTCCACCAGTTACAAACCCCTGTATGATCACAGTACGAAAAACATTTATAAACATCACCACTCTCATATTAACATGTGCCCAAATATAGTGTAAATTCTCCTGTGTGCTTGGAATTTCTCCAATTCAAACTTCTGAAGCCTCTTCCTACGAAGAAACCATTTAAGAGGAGAATTATGCTTTTTTTTTTTTTTTTTTTAAGATGTTTTCTAGGGTTTTATCCTGTAAAGGTTGATAACCACACAGAGTGCATACTACTGTAAATAGCAATGCAATGCTGGACCATAACATTTTTCTGCATGGGAAAGTAAGCTATGGAAAAACATGTGCTTCATCCTTAGAAGAGGCAGTAGTTGATAATACTAGCTTCCCAAGTTATTGCAAACTCAACAGACTTAACTGATGTTTCAAACTGTTCTAATAATGAATAGGAACTGATTCTTTGATCAATTCCCTTGGTAGATTCCCTTCATCTGTACCAAGTGCAAAACACAGCATAAATCACTAACCAACACAAACGTAAGTGAAGAGGATGTTCAGAGGATAAAGTACCATGATCAGAGAGAAAAACTGATGGAAAAACTAGGAGCAATCAAGTAGGGCCAGAAAGGACTGAGCTGGAGGGATCTTAACTGCCTTTAACACATAAAAATGTTTATAGCTAAATATTATTCTTCTCATGCTAGAGTTTTAGAGCTGAAACGGTAATCCGAGAAAGGATATTCCATTATCAACATCTTAAAATTGCCAGCGGATTTCCAGTAGTAAAACTTAGCCTCAGTCTTCAGAGAAAACCTCAGGTATGTAATATCAATGATATAAATTTGCCACAGTTTCTCTTAAAGATTTATTGATGCATCGGAAGAAAAATACTTCTGATATCTGGAATAATCAACTCAGGAAAACAAAACCTTTGGATACTTGAAGCTTTGCTTGCCTAAGACACACTGATAGTACATATAGATACAAAAATAATGAAGATGAATAGATCACAAAAGACAACAAATACCTTATCCAATGCATGCATTGCAAATACAGGCCCATCATGAGCTTTCACTGTCTTAAGCAACAGCGTATCCTTCCAGATGAAAATGTCTCCAGTAGCAGCACCAGAGAAAACTAAATCTTCTATTCGCCCATATGAAACGCTCATCATAGTTTCCAATTTTCCAGTACTTCCAAATGTTCCTCGTTTTGATGTAAAGCCTCCACCTGCAATATAAACAAATGCAAGTCCTTTTATACTTCAGTTTGTAATCATAGTGCTGTACAGGACAAATGTCTTGACCTCATCATCTCTTGTGACTGCCTAAGACATTGTAGATAACAGAAACACTGAAAAGTTAGTGCACAAGGGACAAACACATTAAGGGAAAAATCAATCTAGTAATGACAGTTTTGAAGCAGTACACCCTGTATTCTTGTTACTTCCATGAAAATGATAAATTTTGGTGAGGAATTGTATAGAAGAATTAACACAATGGCAGGCAAAACACTTTTCACACACAACAGCATGCCAAGCTCCCTTCTTCTCTTCAGAGGTGACCACAACAACACAAAAGATAGTAGAGGTTTGCTTTAGTTGACCACTGGCCACCCGACAATTTGACGGCAGCTTTGCAGAATGAATGACAGGATTTATTCCTCTTCTGATTGCCAGAAAGCCTAACTTTGCCACAGCCGTGTACTTTACTTTGGTTCAGAAAGTAGGTAGGAGTCATATGTACCCATGAATTAGGTGCATATAGACAGAAATAAACTTACAAAATAATATATGCAGCGGTGTCCTTGCTTCAGTCAATTCTATTAAGCAAATCTTATTTCAAAATATATCCTTTTTATTGCAAAGAAATGATTCTTGGAGTAAAAAACTGCTTAATGCAAATGAATGTAATACAATTTGGCAAACAGTAATGCAAGTATATTTCATTACTACAAAAACACCCTAGCTATAAAAAAATGCAGAAAAAAGAGTAAATGTTATTCTGAGGGCACCAGTACAACCTGAACCCCGTAAGTTATGGTGTAAGCCTAGGAACTTCTCAAAACTATCTAATTATTCATTGTCTTGAGTTCTATTTTTAGCTGCCCTTGTGCTGCCTACCTGTGCTGAATTTTACACAGTGAAGATGTTCTCTAAGACCTTTTTACCCATTACTCATGTCGTGTGTATAATAGTCATGAAGAACAAAATATCCAGTCCTGAATAAAAAATATCCTCAGTCAGAAACAGAATCTGTTTTTAAAGAATGAAAAACACATTTTTGTTTTTCATTTTTTATGAATAGAAACAAAATTCCTGCATCTTACAAAAATTGTATTATCTTGCCATCATGATTCTTGCAATACCACATTGTGATTTTTAGCCTAATGGATAAAATATAAATTTCTATAACTGAACTTCTGCACAATACCTGTTTTATCTATTTTTTGTTTTACCCAGCCAAGTATTTTAAGGTCTGTCCTCACACGTTACCTTTCCAGCCTGGCACCTTGCAACATGTGCTTCCATATCTGGAAGACATCTCTGAAGGTCTATCTTGAAGTCGAATGATTGCTGGAGTGTTCCATCAGTATCCGAAGTGCAAGCACTACTTTTTTTTTTTTTTTTTTTTTTTTTTAAGCAGTGCACCAGAGGCATCTGAGATTCTTAGTTACCAGCTGGCATTTTCACAATCAGGGCCATATACTGCCTGAGTAAATGAAGGGACTACACGTTCTCTGGGAGCCAAGGATGTTTATTCAGGAAAAATCCTTAATACTATGACTACAGTTAAAAAATAATTAGCTGGAAATTACTTCCAATGAGAAAGGAATATTGTGACATTTATGTAATCAGAGGTAGGTTTTGACACCTCTAGTATTTTGGTAACTAGAAAAACCCTTTATAAATAAAACATATTATTAAACTGAGAACATGATGTCCCTGTATGAAGGAGATATACATCCTCAAATCAATTACATTGAAAACATTCAATGCGATACCTGTTTGCTGCCAAAATTTGATGTGCTTCATCCCAACCGTGACTAGTTTGTCTGCATGATGTGGATTACACTTCACTACAAATATTTTATCTTTATGACCCCTGGAATAAAAATAAAAATAAAAAACATGGCAATGTATTACTTAACATTTCAAACTGATCTGTTTTAAATAAGCATTTCATAGTATCAGACTAACCAAAAACAGTCTTCAGCAATGAGAATCTAATCAACACAACTGTCATACTCTTGGCACAAAAACAAGAGTATGAATCTGTAACACTATGAGGTCTGGCAGATGAGTCACAGAAGATGTCTACATTCTCTCTGCCATCATTACCCTATCTAACAAAAAGTACAGAGCCATATTTCTAATCTGCAAGAGTTTAGCCTTGGGAGTCTGACCAACAGAGCTATCAGAATGTACCTGAGTATAAAACACGTATGAATTAGACTACAGAAATACGGTGAATAAAAATTGTCTCCCACTGAATTTCAGTTCCATCAAGTCATGATGAAGAGGCAGGCAACAAAGGTCAATGCAATTAAGAGAGGGTATAAAGGGCATCATAAATAATTAACTGGATAAGAACTCAGTTTATAAATCTTTAAAATAGTCTATCAAAAAAAAAACCAAGGAAGTCTCAAAACTACTGTGCTTCCAAAGGAAAAGTAAATTATAAAATTATAATTTAGAACACAGTTCATTCAGCAGTATATACAGCTTCAAATTTAGTTCTTGGGTAATGTTATCCTTGCTGGAGTATACATTTATGGAAATCTGTAAGATTAAGTTTTACATTTACGAAAATATTCCTAGATACAATGCAGTAATTATTTCTATTTCAGTATTTTATAAAACACCAAGAACAAAAATTACCAGTTTTTCAGCCTGAATTTTCAGGTTTTGGTTATAATAGACAGGTTTAGCAAAAAAATAAATAAAAAATCACAACTCTGATAATCTTCTTGGTTTGAATATTTTCTTTTGCTGAGTCAGTCTAGACAAAAGCCAATCCTTTACTCCTTTGACATTTGAAGTACATTTTCTTGCAATTCCTTCTTCTCCTGGTTTGCTATAATGATGCCTTTCAGCTCAGGCAGGTCATACTGCCTCTTATAGAAGCATCTATCACGCAGCCAAAATGTCCAAAATCAAAGTAATTGCATCCCAGTGCAGATGTCCCCTGCAAAATGACCAGAGTTTGTCTGCCCATGTAATAGGATGAATACTGCAGGCACATGAGACCTGGGTTGTATGGGCTACATTTGCAGCCCAATTTCCCACAGTCGTCAGACCAAAACAAGTATCCAAGGCTGTGTAGTTTTTGTGCCCTTGTGTTCCAAGGGACTGACACAGGACATTTGCTCTTACAGAATGAAGAAAGTAGGAGAGCATGAGATTCACTGATTTAGACCCTAAATAAATTTGACAATGCCCTCCTCAGCTCCCTTAACGATTCCGCTAACACAAAACACTATGATCAAATAGGACCAGCACTGCATCAGCATATAAGGCATGATAAGATAGAATCAAAACATATCTGAGCTTCTTTCACTAACAGGGTACACTTACTCAATAAGGATTTTAATGAAACTAGACAGAAGATTGTAAACCCAAGATATATAGATAGGGAAACAAGCTAGGGAGCAATTAAAACAAATAAATGGGAATATACTCTGAACATTGTCATAAGAAAAGAAAACTGCTAAGTCATGCAGAAGTAAATCACACTAAGAAAATCAAGGAAAAAGAATACAAATAAGTATATAATAAACATAATGAATATTTGTAAACAATGAACATACACTTCATTTTTCAGGTTTAGTCCTCTACATGAATTCTTCTTGTGGGTCTATATGATTGTAAGGAGATGTCCTTCTATTCTTCTTGCCTGCTAAGGGCATGTGACGCTTAAGTCTAAAACTTAGATGTAAACTTTCCTGTCTTGGTTTTTGTCTCTCTCTTTTATATGTCCTACTGTGCTTTCCAGAATGTGGGAATTGCCTGTAGGGACTGTCAAAATATAAATACTAATTTAAATTGGAATTCTTTAGAAGATAAACAATTATTTTATGATCTCTGTGAGGAAACACCTGAGTATGGTCAAGAGGATACTAGGGCTTCTCCCTCCCAAAAGGTGGCCATCACGGAAACCTGGCGGGATGATTCCCATGACTGGAGTGTGGCTGTTGATGGTTACAAACTGTTCAGAAGGGATAGGTGAGGAAGGAGGGGAGGTGGAGTTGCCCTCTATGTTCGGAAGTGGATAGATTGTGAAGAGCTGTGCCTGAGAAACAGCCATGACCAGGTTGAGAGTTTGTGGGTGAAAATCAGGGATCGGTCCGGTAAAGGACATCTAGTGGTTGGGGTCTGCTACGGGCCACCTGATCAGGAGGAGTCTGTTGACGAGGCCTTCTTGCTTCAGCTGCAAGAACTGTCACGCTCACAAGCTCTTGTCCTGATGGGGGATTTCAACCACCTGGATAGCTGCTGGGGTAGAGGCATGGTGGGTTCCAGGCAATCCAGGAGATTCCTGGAGTCTGTTGAGGATAACTTCCTGGTCCAGGTAATAGATGGACTGACCCAAGATGAAGCCTTACTAGACGTGGTGCTCACCAATGGGGAAGAGAGCATTAGAGAGGTTAAGATTGGAGGCTGCCTGGGCTGTAGCGACCATGGAGTGGAGTTTGTGATCTGGAGGAATATGCGTCTGGCAAAAAGCAGCGTCAGGACCCTGAACTTCAGGAGAGCAAGCTTCTGGCTGCTCAAGGAATTACTGGCTGGGATCCCCTGGGAAACTGTCCTTGAGGGCATACGAACAGAACAGAGCTGGCAGCTCCTTAAGGACACCCTTCTGAGAGCGCAAGAGCTCTCCATTCCCCAGCAGAAGAAATCGAGCAGAGGAGGCAGGCAACCGGCATGGCTGAGCAAGGATCTGCAGCTTAAACTGAGGGGAAAGAGGGAAATGTACAGGAAGTGGAAGCAGGGTTGTGTAGCCTGGGAGGAACACAGGGGTGTCGTCCAGATGTGTAGAGACAGGATCAGGAAAGCCAAGGCACAGATGGAGCTGAACTTGGCAAGGGATGTGAAGAATACTAAGAAGGGGTTCTACATATACATAAGCAGGAGGAGACAGGCTAAGGAGAATGTTCCCCCTCTGATAAATGAGAAGGGAGAACTAGCTTCCTCAGAAGTGGAAAAAGCTGAGGTACTCAATAAGTTCTTTGCCTCAGTCTACACTGGTGGTCACGTTTCCTATGTCTGTCAGGACCCTGAACCTTAAGGAGAGGGTGAGAGGAGCAGATTCCATCCCACTGTGGCAGTGGAACAAGTCTGGGACTGCCTAATGAAACTGAATGTGTACAAGTCTATGGGGCCAGATGGTATACAACCCAGGGTGCTGAGAGAGATGGCTGACGTGGTTGCTGAGCCACTCTCCATCATATTTGAAAAATCATGGCTGTCAGGTGAAGTCCCCAGCGACTGGAAAAAGGGAAACATTACTCCCATTTTTAAGAAAGGGAGAAAGGAAGACCCAGGGAACTAGAGGCTGGTGAGCCTTACCTCTGTGCCTGGGAATATCATGGAGCAGATCGTCCTGGAAGACATGTTAAGGAATGCACGAGATAAAGAGATGATTCAAGACAGCCAGCACAGCTTCACCAAAGGCAGATCTTGCCTAACCAATCTGGTGGCTTTCTATGATGGAGTGATGGCATCAGTGGACAAAGGAAGGGCAATGGATATCATCTACCTGGACTTGAGCAAAGCCTTTGATATGGCCCCTCACCACATTTTTCTCTCTACATTGGAGAGGTATGGATTTGAAGGATGGACTGTTAGGTGGATAAAGAATTGGTTGGCTGGTTGAAGCCAAAGGGTTGTGGTCAACGGTTCTATGTCTGGGTGGAGGTTGGTCACAAGTGGTGTCCCTCAGTGGTCAGTCTTGGGTCCAGTGCTCTTCAACATCTTTATCAACAACAAAGATGACGGAATCAAGTGCACCCTCAGCAGCTTTGCAGATGACACCAACCTGAGTGGTGCAGTCGATACAATAGAGGGAAGGGATGCCATCCAGAGGGACATGGAGAGGCTGGAGAAGTGGGCCAATGAGAACCTAATGAGGTTCAACAAGGCTAAGCGCAAGGTGTTGCACTTGGGCTGGGGCAATCCCAGGTATTATATAAGCTCTGAGAAGAAGAACTTGAGAGCAGCCCTGTGGAGAAGGACTTGGGGGTCCTGATGGATGAGAAGCTGGACATGAGCTGACAGTGCGTGCTTGCAGCCCGAAAGGCCAACTATGTCTTGGGCTGCATTAAAAAAGGGTGGCCAGCAGGGAGAGGGAGGATAGCTTTCTGCTAGTAACTGCAAACAGCTGATTCAGAAGGAAGACAAAATGAGTAAAGTTGAAAAATCAATGTATATGAGAGGGAACACTTCTTTTTAGAAAAGTGAGCAGCAGATGTACGCTGATGTAACCCAGTGCATCATCCAATGCATAAATGAAAACATGACATCTTTGAGATCTGCCCTGAATCACGAAATAAAGCTGGGAGAAAATATTAACCTAAATGCAAAATCATTAAGTGAGCTTCAATATCAAAGTAGCTGTCCTAACAAAAAGGTTAGGGAAGTCTTGACAGAAATAGTTCACAGGATTTCCAAATACTAAATTGTAGATCCCAAGTGTTTCAATCTAGATGGATATATTGCTCTGAAACACCATTCTGTTTTCAGAGAGGTGTTCTCTCTTTTTTTTTTTTTTTTCTATAAGGTAATACATGTGGATAATATTATTCAGAAAAATGTAATCACAGTGCACATTTACACTGAGATGCATTCTTACCTGGTTGTTGCTAGCTTTTCTCCTTTTTTCCAGTCCCAAAACACAATGGCATGATTATCATCAAGCCCAACAGATGCCAAACATTTTCCATCAGCTGTACAAAAGCAACATTTATGTTAAAGGTGCTAAGGCTTTAAGTGAAAATACAACAGGCAATGAACGCAACAAATATGCTATAAATTGATATTTTAGAATGTGAAAGAGACATATAGTACCAATACCCCCAAAAGTTATTCTTCACCTACAGTGTCTGATGGAGGGGACTGAGGGTGGTGAATGCCAAAAAGGTGTATTTATACTGTGCAGAAACAGAGGGTATTTGGGACACATGCAGAGACAGATGCTTAGATGGAGACATCTACTTATTCTCTTGACAAGACAAAAAAGCTGAAAATAAAAATAAAAAAAGGAACTAATATGTTGACAGATTAGGATTCAGATTCACTGATGGCCTTGAGTTCCTAAAGTAGGCTACAAATAGAATTAGACAACTGAACTGAGAAAGACGGTCAACCTGCCAAACCTCTTAAGATGACTGAAGTCTATACCTGCTGCAAATTTTATTTGAATGGAGGACTCATATTGTAATACTTTGCCCCCAAAAGTGTACCTATTAGGTGATGACCTATCAGACTGAAATCCAGATTTCACAGAAAATTCTCTTAATCCATGACCTAACCTTCCTCTTTTTAACTAAAGTGACTTCAAATACAGTATCTCACTTTTCAGACAGAAAAGGTTGTGCTCTAAATCACAACTATATTTTCCTGCTTAATTTTTTAACTGGATGATTAACAGACAGCTGTTATTTTATAGAAAAGGCATCCTTATTGAAAAATCAATCCTTCCCAAAGGCAGGCACAAAACTCTCCTGTATATATTTGATCAAACGAAACAATGAAAATCAATTTCATAAAGTCCAAGTACTCCAAAATCATGTTGTATGTGAAATACTTCTGCTCAGATGATCCTTCTCTTATTTTACTTGAAATGATGCCAAGAATTACTACTGTTGACATGGATGGCTACAAGTTAATACAAAATGTAATGAAACTATAAATATGATGAAAAATTGTAAGGCTAGAATTAACTGCTAGTTAACATCTCTTCTAATGCAGTAAAGAAACAGCCCTAATGAGAGATGAGATTAATGAGATTAATGAGATAATGAGAGAAAAAAAAAGGACGAGCAGAATTTCAAACATAATTCAAAAGTACCTACATATCCTTGCTATATGTATGAAATGATGATAAACAAGACCATTGTTAACAAACTTTTAGAGACAAAATACTTTTGTTAAATTAAAATAAATAAATAAATAAATAAACCTAATTGCTGAATTATGTAATAACAGGATTTTCAGGCTGCCGCAGGAGCTGATTGCATGATTTTTTTTACTGAAGAAAAGATGAAGTTGGAGGAAGTAGAGAGCTGGTGAGATGGCCAAAAGGCCGAAAGAGAGAATGAAAGCAATTATTTGACAATGTTACTTCTTTCAGAAATTAACAGATGCTGAATACTCTGTGATTAAGCATATTTAACTTAAAGAATAGAAAACATGTGACTGGCACAAACGACGCCATTAGGCTGAGCAGATCCTCATAGCTGGACTGAGCTCACAGTATTTAGCATCTTACGTGACTGAGTTCTATGAGAAGCAAGCCAAGAAGGAGAAGGGAAATTACAGAGTTCACAATTGAATGAAATGGACCTAGAAGGATCGAGTCTAAGTAGGCAGGAAGGAATGAAGATAAAAGACAGGACAGGAAAACAAAACTGAGTTTATAAAACAAATAATGAAAATAAAGATACAAACAAGAAGACACAAAAAGTTAATGTGAAAGGAAATGAAAGTAAAGGGAACAGTAAAACCATTCTATAGAAGCTTTAGTGAGATAGAATGCTATGAAGATATCTGATATGTAAGGTAAACTTGCAGTAATACGTACTTTTTCTCTAAGAATGACACATTTGTATATTTCAGTGACAATAATTATTTTTAAGGGTAACAATTACGTGAAGGGAAAATGGTTGACAAAACATTTTTGGTGAGAATACAACTTTACCCACTTGAACCATGAGGCTTTATGTATTAATATGGGCTATACATTCTGATTAATATCCAATATTATAGGTGTTAAATTTGCCACCAGAGGGCACAATCAAACATTGCATGAATACAATTATAATATTAGAATCGTGAGATCATCAGAATAGTCCTAAAAAGTGATCCAGCACTGTACTCTGACCAATAGTATCTGCTTTAGAAAGTGAGTAAAGACAGAGAGAACTAGTAGTAAAGAGTCAGCCACCAGATCAACTGCAGCCAGAAACAAACTACCTTTGGGATCTAGGGCTTCTTTTTTTAAGCTTCAAGTAGTGTGACCTGAAACGAACTTGGAAATATCTATTACTAACACAACAAAAACTGCCTTAACTGAGTCAAACTAGCACTCTGATCCTGTTATGAGGTGCATATTTGTGCAACCATTTGTTCCTCTCAGTGTCAATAAGCTTAACTAAAGCCAGTTAGGAAATGGAGAGGCTATGTGCTTCGATATATGCTTTCTCAGGATCAGGTCCTAAAGCAATACTCTAATGATACCAACAACTGTTACTTTTAAAAAAAGCTTTATTATTTTTGTACAAATTTATGTCCAGCAGAGTCCAGCTTATTCTTTATGCTTTTATAAAGGTACATGGATAAAGGTACTTCTTCCATGTAGTCCTGTCTCATAAATGTGATCTATGTCATAATGAATTCTTACATTTCTAAGAGGAGAATATGAAACAGATTATGCTGAATTGAAGTCCATATAAAAATCAGAGTTAAGAAAAGGATAGAACAGCTAAAGTAATGAGTTGGCGCAATATCTGTGAAAGTTTATTTAAAGTCTCCTTTATAGTTTGATGTAAGATGACTTTAGTCTAAAGGCAAACTGGATACACTGCACTAGGGGCCAGGTCCATGAGAGGAATTGAGCACATGAAGTGAACTGAAGTAAAATTTTAGAATTCTACTTAATTCCAAGATTGCGATCTTAAACTTTCTTACATGGCTGCTTTGCCATAAAGAACCAAAATGCCCTGTTTTTTTTGTTTGTTTGTTTTTTTTTTTTTTTTTTAAGTTTGAGTAATACTGAAGTGACTATGGTTGTATCTACATGCAATCCCAGACAAGCCACACTCTTGTCAAACTGAGCAATTTAGAACCTATTCCTGTTCAGCAGCATGCACAAATTAGACACTGTTTCATGAATTATCCATAAAGATTTTATCTGATAATACACAGCATTCGAAGTAATATACAAGCACTGTCCACAAGTTTTGGATGTCCAGGTAGCTAAAAAGAACGATAACAGTCACTGCATAAACACTGTGCGAGATCTGACTCTTTAGAGATAATATAGTGCTTATAGATTAAAAAAAAAAAAAAAAAAAAAGCTTCTAAGTAACTTCTGTGCTATTTTCAGAACGGAGTTAGGCTCACCTAAGTGTCCAAGTTACTTTTGAGACTGGAATTGAGACTCTTAGCAAGACTGCAAGCAGGAAAGAGCAGACTGGTACTCCAAGACTAGCATTCCTTTCTCTCCCTGTCTTTCATATATGAAGGATATATTGATGGACAAACAGATAGGTATGAAATCTATTCATCTAACATTTTTAGCTTTGCCCTACTATGATATAAAGTGTTTTCTCTTACTGTGTAATGTTACAAGTGTTGGACCGTTGCACCTTAAATGGCGTGACACACAGCATGGGAAACTATCCACTCTACTTTTAAAAAATAAAATGTCTTTTTTGTTAAAGAGCAAAAGGGGGAATGGGTTTGTAAGCACTTTTCTAAAGACACGAAAGTATGCATATCACCACCATACAGGCGATGTTTTTCAATGCTAAATACAGGGATTATCCTTTGAGAACTGAGACAACTTAGGTCATCAACCTCAGAAAGACAACTAGCAGAAAGAGCAGACAACTGTGCATATTTACTTCTGTAAACTCACTGAAAAATGTGGACATCGTTAGCAAATTCAAAGAATTGTATCCCTACAATTCCATCTATGTACCCTATCGATCACAATGCCATCTCATTTCAAGTGATCGATCTGTCTGCTTTTAAATTATTATGCCAACATGTAGACAGCCATTTGAGTCCTAGCTGTACACTTGCTGATATGAATTAGACATCAAAAAATCAGTTAGTGATTGATTGAGAAAAAGCCCCATGTCTGAGTTCACTCCACAAACTATTATTTATCAAAACTGTTAGCAGGCTTCTACATAAAATTTGTATTGGTTGCAAAATGGTCCTTTTACACAAAGAAGAAAACTAACTGTCATAGCTATTCGAATTAAAATTTTATCATGAGGATTGCTTTTTAATTAATCATTTCAAGAAATGTACCTGAAAAATCCAGCGCACACACTCCTCTTTGATGCTGGCCTTTGAGCAACGATAAACACTTCAGTGTCTGTGTGTCCCAAACATGAATAGCAGCATCTCTCCCAACCTAAATCAGAGGGTTAATCAGAATATCTACTCATAAAAGTTCAAAGCACACCACTACCAGTAATTAGCATCATCTCATTTTCAAAACACTCCAGAAGTAACTACTTTTCTTCTTGTCCTGTTTCATCTTTTTCAAGGTCTATTTTCTCTTCTGCTTCACAACTCATTTCAGGCACATTGGGGTGTAGAACTTTAACATACTGTGTTCATGGAAAAGTACATGAAGAACCTTGTGAAAAGTTAACTACCCTGTCAGTTGTGGTATGAGAAACATTCCTGCCTCCATGTTGCAAACTGGAGCACAGGAGCAGTCTGACTTAAAGATAGTTTTCCAAAAGAAAACACTCCTTTTGTCTTGTTCCTTTACCAGCCCTTAAATACTCCTTCATCCTTCTCTCTCAGGGATCCCTAGCCTAATTAGAAACAATAGCTGACACAACCTTCTCCCTCATCTCCTTTTTTTTCTTTACCTCTCTCCCTTCCCTTCTTTACACATCCATACATATATCTATACTCTACCCATACTCTATGTATCCATACATATAGTCCCCTTTCTCCCGGTTTGGCCCCACTCACTGACACTGGAAAGTTCTCACTGACTGGGCACCTACAAACCACAAACTCATGAAATTGGACATGAAAAAGTGAGCTTGGAAAGGCACTGGTAAGTATGGGTGTTTTTCAATCCCCCTAGCATCAAAAGAATAAAAAAATATTTGACCTATTTCAATCTGTCTGAGAGAAGCCCTTTTCTTCCCTAGCACATTTCTGTATTTCACATTCTGTAAAATTCTGCAAGAGTCTGAAATCTCTCACCCACTCATACTCTCTGCAATCTTATTTCTACCTTCCCAGAAAAAGTAGAACCTTCTTGCTTACAATGCTATGCCCTTATGCTCCTGGGCTTCCTTCGTCCCAAAGACCCATCTAGGCCACTAGCCTTGAAATCTCACCTTCCTGTAGTTTGTGTAACAAAATTTTCTGAATTTTCTGAACAATATTCTTTCCTTCTAGTATTTCTTATTGGAATTCCAGCTATGAATTTAAATTCAACATCCTCAGTCAAGCTCTTTTAGCTTATCTGTCCTACCTCCAGTTCTTACCACCACAACGTCAGCTACTTTGCCACTCAGATTGTGAGCATCCCCTTTTATTCAGCTGCCCATCATCTTGCTCTATACAGCTATTCTGAGCCTAAATCTAAATCTTGCAACTTCTTTGTAAAGAAAGTGTACAGCACCTGATTTTTCTCTGCAGTGAAATCACCAAATCTAGTCCATTACCTTGATTAATAATAACAGCAGTGCTGGCTTCCACTGCAGATACTTTTCCACTCAAATTGCCATTTCATCATTTTCACTAAAAACTCTCCAGTATCTTCCTTTGAACTTTCACTTCTTCACTGCTAATTCACGATGAAATCCACTGTATTTGTTTCTCCAGTATTCCGTCTTAAACAGCTGCTGGCCAGCTTCTGCTTAAACACTTCTAAACATTTTTTCTGTCACTCCTTATCAGTAGGAAATTTTCATTTTTCATTTCAAAGTCTGCATTTTTCAAAATTGTTTAAGATTCACCTGTCTTCTGATGTCTATAAACAGCCTTATAATATTGCTGCGACTAAGGGATTTGCTGTACTGAGAAACTGCACCCACGACTACTTCTAATTGCTGTCTCTTCTTCCCTTACTCTTTCCATCCCCGTGCATTTTCATTTAAAAATATTGGCTTTTTGGGAAAAATCTATCAGGTATCAGTAGAGTGACCAACATAAAATATCTGAGTAAGGCTTGTGAATGCTACTAAGTACAAAATACTGAGACTGACTAAAGAAGCATCAAAAACACCCAGCATGTGGATAGAATGTAGTTCCTGCACTTTACAGATGAAGGCACAGGTTCAAAGTGAAAATAAAATAATAAAACCACATTTTTTCTAATGATGAATTGGAAAAGGAATTTATTTCCATGTTTTCCTAAAATCATCTCTTCTAAATACCTACCTGTCCAGTAGCGACATAGTCTTTCACTGGGTGAATGCATAGGCTGAGGATGTCATCATCATGACCAAGATATAGCCTTTGAGTGTGTTGTTGTCTATTATATACAACAGCTACGGCAGCAATATGATACACTACTTCTCCAGTCTGTGTGTAGAACAAGTTATTTCGACAGTCATAGCCCCTATAACTGAGGTAAATACAAAACAAGTTACATTTTGTTTAAAAAATATCCTGGTACTTTATGTAACAAATTGTGCAAATAATCTGTGCGTTAACTTGAAAAGGGTACAACTGGGGTGTATGCCTTGCTGGCTCAAAAAAAACCACAGCACACAGGCAGAGAGAACCCACCAAAAGTAGGCATTCATAAATCTTCATGGTTTACTTTGCACCTAGCTCCTAAATTAACACTGATTTCACAGAAATAATATGTAATGCACATAGAATTATATCCACGTAAGTTTTACAAGGACTTGGGTTCAAGCATAAATCTATCAGGCATTTTTAGAAATCATGGCGATCACAATCAACTTAACAGAGAATCTTTGCTCCAGAAAACAAAAGGTGTAGTCAATAGCTATTTAAAAGGTAATTCTGTAAAATGCAATTCTAAGGTATTATTTATTATGTGGGTATAGTATTATAACCTTATCTTGTTCCTTAATAAATGCAACTGAAAGAAGAAAATCTATGGCTGATATTCCAAAAATTACCCAGAGTAATGAAAAATAAATTAATTATGATTAAGCACGGAAAAATACTTTGCTAAATGCTCTGACATGAATTGATTGAAATTGCAAGGCTGTTTTCACAAACAGAAAAAAAGAAAACAACAAAAAAGTATGATTAAATATTACTCTACCCATGTATAAACTGCAATTTTAAACTGTCCTCAGGTGCTCGCTCTCTTTTAAGGAAGGGCACAGAATGGTTTTTCTCTTTACTTTGTTGTTTCAGCTGAGGTAGATCTTCTTTGTAAACCTGAAGAATAATTGTTAAAGTTAATTGCACAGCTCTAGTTTTCTGAATATTTATACATATACAACAAAGTCACTGTTTCAAGCAAGTATTACAACTTAATATACTGTTAACGTGATGTTCATTAGTTACAGGAAAGAGCAAGTCATTATCCATCCCTACAGAACTTCTGATAATAATAAATGTTTTCCAGACAGGAAAACTTTTCATGTGCCCTGACACATGAGGGGCTCAGAACATTACTCTAGAGTAGCATCATAAGAACGTACTTTTTCTGCAAGATTCCATTGACAGTTAGTGAAAAGGATTTAAAATATTGACTAAAACTTTTTAAGTCTCTAAGTGTCTTTTTAACTTCATATGTATTTCAGTGTACACAGTCAAAGCTGGACATAATGAACTAATTCTAGCTAGGGATTATGGTGAAATACACACAAACCGACAGCATTTAAGTGATTTGCCATTGTGTCCAGAATCGTGAGGCAGAATTACAGTCCTATAGACAAAACTGAAGTCACAAATTACCATGCATCTAAATTTTTCAGAAATGATGACATTTTTGAGGATGCTGAAGATGTCTGAAGCCTCTTGAAAGCTGTGGCACTAAACAAAATCCATTACAATGCTGACATACAGCCTTATTGTTTGTTTTCTGTCCCTACTTTTCTTTTTTTGTTTGCTTTTGTTTTTTTTTTTCCCCAAAAGGACAATGAAATTTTCAACTCCACAGAAACGTATGTGACTGCAGAGATAGAGTACTGGATATTTACAAGAACGATGTTCATATAACTTGAGATGAGTTTTTGATATGGTAGCTAAATAGAACCTTAACACGTTTTGTCTGTCACTCATATGAAATGTATTTTGTCCTGAGTGTTCTCATCCATTTACCCTTGCTCCTCAGTGAATGCTACCAATGAAAAAGAATATCAGGATTATCATTTTCTAATGCATCTGAATACGCAGAAGTCTTTACACTGCTTCAGCCATAAATTAAAAAAAAAAAAGTAAAGCCAATCCACTTCTCAAAATAAGATTCGTGTTTTTAAGTCTCCACGTGCTTTTGTAAATTATTTCCTCTAAAGAGTGATTTTCTTCTAAGTGCAGCTTATATGCTTGATGTTGTCTCACATTTCCTGTATAAATCTTATTTTAAGTTGCTTCTAGCTTTGTCATACATTAGCCTGTGTGAAATATTGCAGTTTAACTGCCTAAAACTATTTTTTCATTTTCAGTTTTTAATTCCAGACGTCCTTTTTGACACATAGACAGTGTGGAGGAGGATGCTGTCTGATTTGAATTCAGAGGGAAAATCAGGAGAAGGAGGAGGAGGAGGCTGGAACAAGCACTCCAGACAGACTTGGAGTAAATGAAAGGGTGGAGAGAAAATTTGACAAAACTCTGCTTCACTTGGCAAGCACAACAGATCTCTATAATAAACAGGTAAAATAAGCTGCTGTCTGAAGGACCTACATCACATAATACAGGATCTAGAAACTGTGGTGAAAAGACAAAAGATAGTCCTTTCCTAAAGTCTAGAATGTTAGAGGGTGACCCTATCAAAGTTGTAGAGAGCAGCTACATGCAGCCATTAAGTCACTCAAACTAACAGGAAGCTCATTGTGTATTTTGCATGCTTTGGGCACTTAGTGTGAGATTCTAGTTCTGGTCTGTGGAAATTCTGACCTTTCACCATTGAAACTGATAAGGTAACATGTCAAGGTGATAATTAATAGTCTACTCACAATGATAATGACTCCTGAAAAATCAGGTCTCAAGTATTTTAAAATGGAAGCCAAAATCAGGAGAGCAAGCAAAACATTTGATATTAACGTTTCCTTGTCTTCAAAACAAAGATAATAGCACCCTCCGACGTCACAGACTGATATAAAGATCAGCGTTTGTGAAGCACTCAGTAAATTCAGCCAAGAGTCCTGATCACCAGACAAGCCTATAGTGACAAAGCAGATCCAAGGTCAAGCTGACACATTGAGTCAGCACGTCAGAATCTGGTCTGGAGACAGTAACCAGGGACAGTTACCATAACTGACTGCCAGCGCTCACAAAGCCACAGCCCAGTGGTTGCCAGACACTGGTAAATGTGGCATAGGAGGCCCAAAGTCAAGCCAAGACCCAAGATCCAAGTCTGGATCAATTGGGGTACATGGTCAGGCCTTCATCAGAGCTGAAGGGTATTGGGAGACGTCATTTATTCAAGATGAATAGAAATTGTTATGATATTTTTAAGGTATAGAAGCCATTATTCGAAACATTGAGCTCATATAAAAACAGGAAGAGCTAAGCTATGTAACAGAACATTTTCATCAAGGACTGAGGTCGAGTGAAAAGAACTGCATTTCTCTGTGGAAAAGATTTGCAATGGCAAGCTCAGAAGTTGACAAATTATCAGGAGAGAGATCAACAGTAGTCCATCGAGAAAGTAAGAGAAGCACTTGGAGAATGATCACAAGAGAGAGAGAACAGTGAGGTTTCTTTTTCTGTTGTTCACTGAGTTGAACTTGATACTTGAAGTGAAGATACAACATTTTTGTTCAACTCCAACTGTGTTAATGAAATAGGTTTTTATATAGAAACAGTATGTTGTTTCAACTTTGCAAATAAATGGATCTGAATCAGACAATTCCAAACTCGTATTTGTTTCTCCTGTTTATGAAAGTAATCAACAGGATTCTAAATAATGCTTAATGACACTGGCCAAAGCAGAATCAGTTTCATGCATAGACAGAACATGAGCCAGGATAAATCATTCTATGAAGTTCAATTAAAATTTAACAGAATTCCAAACACTTTAAAAATCAAAGCTAAAAGAATACTCATTAGTTTTTTATTTTAATTAAAATAATAGAACATGGGTTATAAATCAACACTGAAAGATCAGGTTAAAGAGTGGAATGTCATACTACAGTTCCTGAAAAAAATCAATGCAGAAAAGACAGCTCATTTGATTTGTTTTCCTCTTGCATGGAAGCAATCTATTTTAATTTATCTAAGAATGTGGTTGTACTGAAAACAGAAAGAAAATTCAGTGTATTAAGTGATCAGTAAAGACCGGTTTTACTTTGTTCTCATAAACTAGAGAGATTTTAATTCTTGGACATTTTGTCATTGGTAATAAAAATAATCTGTCGCAAATAAATGTACTGTACAGGCTTCATACTCATTAAGAGGATTATTCTGCTTTGAATACGCAGAAGTCATAGGAAAACTCCATGATCTCTATTTTACAAATTATGTTTCTGAATCTGATTTGAACTGTCTTCATTAGCACATATCATAGGAATGGGAGTAGTAATAAACTCTCACAAAATGTTGTTTAACTTTGCGCTGTATAAGATATTTTTCTTATTTCAATATATAATTATATATACACCAATGCTTTTTTTCTTCCAACCCTTTCAAATTCTCATCCGCAGCTAAATAAACTGGTTTTATTTATATTGATTGCATAATTAGCAGAATACTGTCAAAATAATCTTCTTAGAGTAGGCTGATGAATTAGCTGCAAGCTTCTTTTACTTATCTTTACTGAATACTCATGACAACTTGTCAGGCAATTGGCACAATGTATTAATTTCTACTCACCTGGCGATCATAGTTGATTTGAGCTTCCTGTTCAATGTCAGAATCTAACTCTGGCACATCAGATAAATCTGAATCTGATTCTTCACTGTAGGAATCGATGCCACCCTCTGCATAAAAATAATTCATATATAACAGACATCTAATTACAAGGAAATAGTATGTGATGTTTTCATTATAATTTAGACTATATGCAAACTAGTATTCAACAACTTTGGAATCATAAGCAGCTTGTAAAAATCATATGGGCTGACTGAATGCGTCAGGTTTCATTTCTGTTTCTCCTATTTCAATGCCTGGGACGGGATGGTGGCAGAGGGAAAAAGAATAAGTAGATACTAGTACATTTCCATCATCTGAAAGAATAATGTGTTCTTAACAGGCATTGAAGTGAATAAATACAGAAATGGTAAATAAAATCTTTCAGTGTGACCACTTTCCGTGTATAAGAAGATTTGCTATAACATAAGCATTTTACCAATTATGTAGGTACAGAGTGAATTTTCGCCCTTGTGTTGAGGGCAATCAAATTTTCAGCAACTGCCATAGTTTGTATGGCTTTTGTAAAATATTTTAAGTATCATGGGTATAGCAGGAAAATCTATCGCATATAATAAAAATGTGAATTTGCATTGCAAATGTAAGTAACTCTGTGTGCAGTTAGACTTCTGAAGGCAAGTTAGATGGCTAATTCTTAAAACTGAATTTGATCTCATTATCTCCCTCTAAACAGTTTTTTTTTTTATATACTTTGGCAAATACTACTTGTGTATTCCTAAACATACAACATAGCAGACTGCAGAAAGAAATGGTTGTCTGTGAAGAGTAAAACTGTCCCAAACATACTGAGTAGGTGTCATTCCATGGAATTGCAATAAAAAAATATTTTCTGCTAATTCAATAAAAGCTTTTGCATCATTGCTGCATTCTCTGTTATTTTATTTAATAAATAATTTAGAAGAGATCATTTTTACCTTGCGGAGCTGTTTCGAGGATGCCATTTGTTATCCCTTCAGGAATAAATCGCCACTGAAAGACAGAGTGATCAGCACCTCCTGTACTTAAAACCCACTGAAAGTCATGGGACCATCGGACATTAGTTACATGTGCTGAATGGCCAACATATTTTCTAAATTTAGCTCCTAAAATGAAAAATAGAACTGTTAATATGTAAGAAGAAAAACAAAATTAACATGGTAACTAATGAAGGCAGGCTTTCCAACTGAAACTGAAAAGAAAGCTACAAAAAATACTTAAATGTCTGTTTTGATATCATGATGCTAATTATAAATTTTAATATAAAAATAAATGTTACAAAATAACAAAATATGGTCACTTCAGTTTTCAGAAAAATACTTAAGTCTTGGAAGGGGTACTAGCTACAGATAGGGTTAAATTTTCATCTTTATGGACATTAATACTCATATGAATTATAAAAATATGTACTACATACATTTATTCAAATGCACGATCAAAAAATAATACTTATATGATATCAACTTAAACACTGAAGATCATGGAAAGCCAAAAGGTTATTATATTTAGTTTTATTGACTTTATGTGTGGTACAGTGCAATTAACAAGGAAACAACCTATGTTAAAAAAATTACAGTCTACTATAAATATGAAGTAAATAGCTCACACAGAGCTACGCTGACACATACTAATAGACAGTGAAACCCTACTGGTTTCTGAAATTATTACTGGCATAAATTTGGATGACAATATAGTATTAGTATACACACAAGCTAAACTAGACATTCTGAACAGTTTTCAAACAAGTACATATGCATTGGCAGGAAATTGCTAGATACAAAGCGGGTTAAAATCTCATAATTATGTCCAATAATACTAATGTGAATTGTACTCACACTAACTTGAATTATACACCTGAATTTAAAGTCACTCTCAGAAAATACACTGATATGGCATTAAACAAACATTGCATTCTTCAGAAATCCAAAATACTGTCTTACCTTTCTTTAGGCATGGAAATCTGAACAACTTAACCAGTCCAAAATCATCTCCAGTCACTAACACTGAGCTATTGTAGTTTCCATCCACAGAGTTGACATCTGTAATGTTTGTATATTTTGGCCAAATACCATTTACTTCAGATCCTATCACACAGGTCCATGAGGCCCAATGAATTCCTTTGATCTCATCTTTGCTAGTTAGATGCTTCCCAGCTGAAAATACGCAAGCAAATATTCTGTTTAATCATTTGTTTTTCAGTAAACCCCATTTCTTTCAGTACATTTATCTGTATATTCTTCTTTGGATTAGTTTTTTTTTAACATCAATAAATTACAAAGATTCACCATATTCTTTAAATGAGTATAATTGTATTTGTGGTATTTGAGGACATTACACGAGTTCTAATGCAGCTGCATGCTAAAAAATTACAAGACTGGAAAAACATTGAAATTCCACATCACTTCTACCACAGAAATATCTTCAGTAAAAAGCACGTGTATGTAATATGAGTTCCTAGAACATTTTCAAGTTCTACGAGATTAATAACACAAATTTTAAAATAAAGTGCATGTACTTACACGTGCAATTATTTGTCCTAATCATATCAAGTCACTAAAATTTGAATATTTGCTCAGTCAATCATTTTGTGGTACTTTGTGGTACTTGTGGTACTTTTCATTTACAGAGACTGCTTTACAGTTGACTAGATATACTCTGACTTTGTGATAAATCTGAATGCTATTTATGTAAGGAAATATTTTTAATGTTTTGTGTGTCCTAGAAGAATGAGCACAACTGGGGAAATAACTAGCTGATGAATATGTTCATTATCTGTTTCGTGACATAAGTAATGCTATTTTTAGTATCAATATTAATATAATAGTAACAAAGAACAGAAAATGACCGTAGCATCATGCTGAAAAGCAAAGTCCTCTGCAAGAAAAAGCATTATTACAAAAAAAAAAATAGTTGGAACTATCAATTTAGCAATTCTATAGAACAAGCAAAATTGAACATTTTCTTTAGATATATTAAAACATTTCAAGAGATGTCAACTAAAAAGAAACCAGAATCTCATTTTAAAATTTGACAGAACTGCTGTGAAATTTGAACAGGGTCAGGTTTAGATTCAGCATTTGATCCAAGCTTATTTAGGCAGGCCTTAGGAAACCTACAGGCAATATTGGAAGATAACTAATTTTAGCTTTTTGTTTTGTCTTCATAACTGCTAAATATAGAGAGCACCTGTAACTTTCATTCTTGAATGACACAAAGCTGTTAGAGACACACAACCCAGTCTAACCAGATTTTCTTGGTTAGACTATTCCAGGCTTTTTAACCAAAATGTTTATCAAACACAACTGCAGACTCATTCTAAATATGCAATGGATTTGCTTAATTTAATATGCCTGGGGGTTTATCTATGTGCTACTCATTAATAGTTATCAAAAACACCATCATTTCTTAAAGTTCACAGAGAAGAAAGTAAAGGGAAGATGCAAGTTTGGAAACTTTAAGTGAATCCAACTTAATCTGAACTGTTCAAGTTTAAATTATCACTGTAATGATAATGAAATAAGACTTAACCAACACTTAGATTACTTTTGATGGCTATATTATTTCATCCCAGGATCAATGGAAATTCAGATTTTGGCTGAAACTGAGTATTTGCTAGGAGCCAGAAACAGCTACCTTTCAAAGAGTCATGGCCACAGTCAGCTAAATTCATAATTAACCTCCAGATAAGTTTGGGTAAGAAAAATACGATTTAGATTCCCTACACAAGAGGGTTGCCAAAGTAGATCAAATGAGAACAAAATCTTACTCCTAAGGCTCTCTTCTGCTGACAGTTTTTTCTAAATATTAGAAAGCATTCTCAATTATGAATTATAATAAATCAATTATTTCTCATACTGTTACAGATGAATTACAAATACTTTTACAGGACAATCACAGAATCATAAAATCATAGAAAGGTTTGGGTTGGAAGGGACCTTAAACGTCATCTAATTCCAACCCAATCAACCTCAGAAGTGACAAGTTGGATTGCGAGGAAATTGTACAGGGTGTATATATATATATATATATATAACTACAGCTGAGGTCCCAAAAAAATAAAAAAATAAAAAATTATACATTTGGTACTTTTTTTTTTTTTTTTTAACCCTGGTGATGTGAATATAAATCTTGCCCTACAATGCAGACAGTTTTTACTTAACCAAAGCTGAAGGTGGGTATATACTGTGAATACTGATTTAAAAAATGAACTACAGTATTTATGTTATTATTATATATTAATTATATATTATTATAAGTTCCAGCCAAGAAGCTCTGCTTGCAGATGTACTGTTTATATCATATTTTTGTTGTTCTCTTCAAACCAACACTGAAGTTTGTTCATACCACGTTCATACTTGTAAACTTACAAGGCATCTTGTAGAACAGTCTCTCTCCTGCACCATCGTTGGTTTGCAAGAATTTACTATCCACAGACCAGTCAATATGAGTAATAAAACTAGACGATTTGTTGCATTCTCCTATTTTTTTGTATCGCTGAGCAACCGCATAGATATCCACTGGACCATCGTTAGAACCCACAGCAAGGTAAGAGCCATCTGGTGAAAATTTCATTTCATGGATTACTTCTTTTCGGTCTTTAATATGAACTACCTCTGTCATGTCTCTGCAAGAACGAATTGTGAAAATATGAACTGTAAACTAGTGGAAGTACAATCCACAAATATTTAAGACAAATATGAAGACAAATGCACTGAATACCTTGTACAACAAAAAACAGTTTTCACAAAGCAATCCTTTTTTTTCAGAAGCTCCTATTGCTTTCATTGGCTATAAGCTTATTTTAAAAACAAAAAATAGAAACAACTTTACCCGTCAATGATACTCTTCATTCTACTCATCTCATGTTAGCTGTAAAAAAGTTAGCTGTCTAGTCTAAACTAGACCAGACTTAATTTTTTTTACACAGTAAATGAAAAAAGAGTTCCACCTTAAGAGTGATTACTGTACCTCACAAGACCATGCTTGAATGGCCTGTGGGAGATACCCATTTCTCTACACTGTCTCTTTTGGGGAGGCAGACAAACAGTTTACAATAGTGGCAAACAATTAGGATGGTAAAGTTAGCTATGATTACTCCCCCGTACTATGACCAGTTAGCTACATCTTTTGGGGATCCAGCACCCCTCTCTGTCTGCCAATGGAAAAAAATAAAAAATTTGTAAGCTCTGCCTTATTCCTAAAAACTGGCAACCTAACTATTTCATAGTGGTAAATATTGCTACTGAGAAGGGCAGTGAATTCTTTATTCCATAGATTTAGATCTTTCATGGCCAAGGACACGGAAGAAGGAGATCAGAAAGATTCATGTCACCGAGCACATACAGTCGGAAAAAAAAAAAAAACAACAAAACATATGGCCGTAGTCCAGTCTTCCTGCATCAGGGGCTGCTGATTTGTTTCCCTGTCAGAAGATCTGCCACAGAAAAGGAACAGATGGAGAAGCAATTGCATTCAGGGCCTTACACAAGTGTGTTGCCACTCTTTCAGGAATAATGCTGGGTTTATCATTATCAGTCTCCACCAGCTGAATCATGAATAACCTTAGGTACCAGACAAATTAGCAAAGACAAGATTACTGTGAGACAAAGAAGATTAACTGCTTTAGAAAACTACTAGTCTTTGAAAAGGATTTTAAATTAATGTGAACAGATCACTTAAGATTTATGAAAGTCATTAAAGCAGTATTACAGCAGTTTTCACAGATCTTCCATCGATAACATGCTTTTCCCTCCTATCAGCTACAAGTTCAAAGCATTTAAAATATATGCTTACTAAATATGCAACAATGTTAAACAAGTGGTAAACTCTTCCAAGTATCAATTAAAATAGCTTGTTTTAAAGTCATACTATTTTTGTTGGCTATTTCACTCCATGGCCAGTTTATGCTTTACCTGCCTTTGTGTGTCTTTCATAATATAATCCCAGACAGAAAATGCCCACTGGGTAGGATGCACCATGAGAAAAAGTCTTGTAATCTAATAAAAAATGTGGAATTTCCGTATATTTAGCAAATACTTAAAAATATTTTTTAATCACTGATTATTTTGATACTGGCTATTCTTGTTTATGGCAGAAAACCTATCAAGGAGATGCCTCTCAAAACTGTGTTAACTCTATTATGCACATTTTTTCACAAAATATTTGTGTAATTCCAGAATAAATAAAAAAAAAAAAGCCAAACTTGAAAGTCTTAGATTGTATCAACCTCATTACTGTGAGCTAATTTTTTGACTTGAATAAAGCATAGGTTTGTTCCTCACTGTCAAACTGGCACATTTTAAAACAGCATGTAATATTCACAGTATCACAGTATCACAGATTTCTAGGTTGGAAGAGACCTCAAGATCATCGAGTCCAACCTTCGACCTAACACTAAGTACTCCACTAAACCATATCGCTAAGCTCTACATCTAAACGTCTTTTAAAGACCTCCAGGGATGGTGACTCCACCACCTCCCTGGGCAGCCCGTTCCAATGCTTAATAACCCTTTCGGTAAAGAAGTACTTCCTAACATCCAACCTAAAACTCCCCTGTCGCAACTTTAGCCCATTCCCCCTTGTCCTGTCACTGGGCACGTGGGAGAATAGACCAACCCCCACCTCTCTACAGCCTCCTTTAAGGTAACTGTAGAGAGCGATAAGGTCGCCCCTGAGCCTCCTCTTCTCCAGGCTGAACAACCCCAGCTCCCTCAGCCGCTCCTCGTAAGACTTGTTCTCCAGACCCCTCACCAGCTTTGTTGCCCTTCTCTGGACTCGCTCGAGCACATCCATGTCCTTCCTGTAGCGAGGGGCCCAAAACTGAACACAGTACTCAAGGTGCGGCCTCACCAGAGCCGAGTACAGGGGCACAATCACTTCCCTAGACCTGCTGGCCACACTGCTTCTTATACAGGCCAGGATGCTGTTGGCCTTCTTGGCCACCTGAGCACACTGCTGGCTCATATTCAGCTGACTATCAACCAATACTCCCAGGTCCTTCTCGGCCAGGCAGCTTTCCAGCCACTCATCTCCCAGCCTGTAGCTCTGCTTGGGGTTGTTGCGCCCCAGATGCAGGACCCGGCACTTGGCCTTGTTGAACTTCATAGAGTTGACCTCAGCCCATCGCTCCAGCCTATCCAGATCCTCCTGCAGAGCCTTCCTGCCCTCGAGCAGATCGACACACGCACTTAGCTTGGTGTCATCTGCAAACTTACTGAGGGTGCACTGGACGCCCTCATCCAGATCATCGATAAAGATATTAAAGAGGGCCGGCCCCAGTACCGAGCCCTGGGGGACACCACTAGTGACCGGCCTCCAACCAGATTTGACTCCATTCACCACAACTCTCTGGGCCCGGCTATCCAGCCAGTTTCTAACCCAGCGAAGCGTACACTAGTCCAAGCCCCGAGCAGCCAGTTTCTTGAGGAGAACGTTGTGGGGAACTGTGTCAAAAGCCTTACTGAGGTCAAGGTAAACCACGTCCACAGCCTTTCCCTCATCCACCAAGCATGTCACTTGGTCATAGAAGGAGATCAGGTTCGTCAAGCAGGACCTGCCTTTCATAAACCGATGCTGACTGGGCCTGATTGCCTGCTTCCCCTGCAAGTGCCGCGTGATGACCCTCAAGATAATCTGCTCCATGAGCTTTCCTGGCACTGAGGTCAAACTGACAGGCCTACAGTTCCCCGGGTCTGCCCTGCGGCCCTTCTTATAGATGGGCGTCACATTGGCTAGCTGCCAGTCAACTGGGACCTCCCCCGATAGCCAGGACTGCCGATAAATGATGGAAAGCGGCTCGGCCAGCTCCTCCGCCAGTTCTTTCAGTACCCTCGGGTGCATCCCATCCGGCCCCATCGACTTGCGCACATCCAAGTTCCGTAGCAGGTCGCCAACCACTTCCTCATGGATAGCGAAGGCCACATCCTGCTCCCCATCCCCTTCCACCAGCTCAAGGCACTGGGTATCCAGAGAACAACCGGTATTGCCGCTAAAGACTGAGGCAAAGGCGGCATTAAGCACCTCATATTATGAAAGCATATCCTCAAATTTTACTTTTTTAAATGAAATACACAATGATATTACTTTATTTTTAATATGAAAAATTTATAATAGGGGCTTGAGTTACTTGGAAAAAAAAAGCAAAAAACAAACCTAACATAAGAACCCAGTACCAAATTTTCTCATCTTACCTTACTCTAAGAACAATGAAGGAGCCATCTTTCATTCCAAGTGCTAACTGTGATCCATCAGGACTGAAAGAAACACTCCGCACTGCTTCCTCCATATTACAACGAGCTATCAAGGCATGGTCAGCAAGACTCCATAATCTACATCAAAGGAAATTGGAAACAGTAGCAGATTTTTTCCTGACTGCACAATAGTTCAATATTACCAAGAGTAAAAATGACAAGTCTAACCGAATTGTAAGGGCCCATTTGTATGTACGCCTTATATTAAGATTTTAGAATGCATTAACTTCCTTTCCAACCATGGAATGAAGATATTTGCACTGACTTGAACCAACAGACTTTCATATACGTAGTTTTTAAAACTTCAAAACTGCTTATCAATCTAGAAGAGAAAAATGGTATACAGTGACTGCCTGATTCAATATATGGAGACAGAATTTTCCGACAGTGGCACTAAACCTCTTTGCAAATAACATCAAATGACAACCCAGGTTTAAATTGCTTCCAAAATAAAGGAGTCTTTACTACTCCCAGTTCTAGCAGGAATGGCAGCTCAGACCGGAACACATATCTGCGACAGCAAAAAAGTAAGCAGGATGAAGAAAGTCCTTCAAGCTAAACTACAAGCATTCTGTACTATTTCCGGACTCATTAGCTAATAGAATTCCCCTAGATGAATAACAAAAGAATGCAATTTTCTGTAAACAGATACGGTCCATGCAGACCAGGGTGAAATTTTCAGCGGAAGTGAAAGTAATACTCACAGAAAGTAAACATTCCAATCACGGGGAAAATTTTCTTGTTACAACATTTAATAAACTAGTATACAATACTGCATGCTGATTTGGTCATTTACAACATTTTAAATAAAATGAATCAATAAATATGTCATAAGATGGGGAAAAACAATCACTGTACCTATATTTTAAGAAGGAACGAAGGGAGTTTCCCAGATCACTACAAGCTGGTTAATCAGATCTCAGTATGCAAGATTTAGAAAAAAAATAGCGAAAAGAATAATTAAACATATGGAAGAAAATGCATAAAAGACCTCTTGGGGTAGAAAAATTAAGTCAGCAATACCCAACTATCTTTATTTTGAGGACAGCATCAAAGATCTAATGTATTTGTTAGAGATTTATAAAATATTAAGTAAAATATTTTAACACTAGTAATGTAGTTATTGGCAAAACTTGAGAAAACATTAATTTATACAGGAACTGTAACATGATATTAGATAAATTTTTATGCAAGCATTACAGAAAGAAACAATTAGGCTGGATGGAAGATACTACCGAGATTTCTACAAGCTTTGGAATAGTATATTTAATATTTTTGCTAAAGACACCAGCACAAAAGATGAGAATGCTAATGAAATTTGCTACGGACAGCAAGCTGGGAGGCTCTGTGAACCCAGAGATGGATTTATCAAATTGGAAGAAACAGAGGATTCTTGATGATGAAACAAATAGACATGGAATGAAATTTAACTAAAGCCCATATTCTCAGAGTCTCATATCTAAAATTGTGCTGTAAGCTTGAAACGTAAGTGGAACCAGCAAAAAGAAGTAAGATCCCACACTGTTTTTTCAATTATAGAATGACTATGATCCACGAGTGAGTTGCAGACAGGAAAAAGGAAATCTGATCCTAAAATATATCCTGGGTGCTATTCCAGGAGGTACATAAAAACGTTAGCACACAACACAGTGACCTCACCCAGCATATTCTTTACAGTCTCCCAAGAAATTTGAATAAAAACAGGAACAGATGCAGTGAAGGATTATTAGGATGATTAAGAGAATGAAGACTGTATCACATTAAAGAGGACCAAAAGAGTTGAACTTTTATACCTTAGTGAAACAAAGGCTGGGAAGGGATAGTATTGCTTCCAAAAATACAGCAGTAGGGTAAACATCAAAGAAGGAGAAAAAGTTATGTTGAAGGACCATGTTGGCACTAGAACAAATAGGATAAACAGAACATGAATATACCCTGAAAATGAGAAGGAAATTTCTGACCACACCAGCAGTAACATTTAGATGCATCCTTGAAGTAAGAGTAACAGGAGAAAAAAAAATAAAGACGGAGTTTGATAAATTTAGTAAAAGGATTATAGTATTTGACTGCCTGTATCGAAAAAGGACAGCACCCTGTGATCTCAGCATTTCTTTTCAATCAGAAACCCTTTGGGACGTGTCAGGTTAATGTTATTAGGGTCAGCCTGGTTTTCTCTTAGTCTGAGAGAATTCAAGGATGAGAAAGAATTTGAAAAGATGTCTCAGTGAAACAATGGCATGTACAGTTTCCTGGTGAAAAATTTTTGTGGGATGCTAGTACTGTCTTCAAAGACAAAACGGAAGTAAGGATCGGATGCAAGATTCTTAAGAGCTATGTTAGAGGTCCTAGAACCAGAAAGGATTTGGAAAGATTTCAAAAGAAACACCAGGATAGTTTGCCTCCAAAATTGCTGCTTCCAAATGGATCACTTTGCTCAAAATGTTAGGAGCATAACTGCAATACCTGGCAGTGCAAGCAGAATAATTCAATTTTCTAAAAAACAAAAAAAACAAACATACAAAAACCACACCTTTTTTACTTTATTGAATTAATGAAAACATCATTTTTTAACAATAAGTAAAAAATAAATCATTTTGTGCATGTGCAGGCATTTGTATGCACAACTGAAAAATGAAAAGCCTGGCTTTGTTTATAAAAATAAGAAAGGTATTTTTGCTGGCAAAATGCTCCTGTACATTGTTCACGTTGTTTTGGAAAGAGCTAGATAAACAAACTACTTCTGTTTACAAGTGCCTCTGTTTTCAAACAAGGCGAAGATGTGTTTTTAACATTCTTCAGAAAGTTTCCAATGTGTTTGTTTAAATGAGTGAGTTTTAGATGCCAAAACAGGCTCATGAAACATGACTTTATTAGTAAATTTTCCAGTCTTTTCTGTCATATAGCTGACATATGAGTTTATTTTTTGGTGCACATACTGATTACAGCCTCCCAGGAGGTTTACTAGCAACCACTTCATATGCAGAAACAGCCAGAGATGATGGCAGAAGCTTAACTGCTGGTTTGTTTCATTCACCGGCAGAACAACACTGCGTTAAAAACAAACAAACAAAAAAAACAGACATAAATATTCAAATTGATTTGTATAAAAATAGGATTCTATATCAATCTTCTCACAAATGTAGGAGTAGAGAAAGAGATCATTCAAGAAAAACAGACAGCATAGCTGAGATGTTCTGCCAGAACAGCAGCTATTTGCGGTCCTGCAGCTAGATGTTACACTGCTATGCTACAAAAAGACAGGTATGAATTCCACTGAACAAACATAATAAGTAATTCTGTATGCCTCCACTGGTGTTCAGATGACAATGAAGTCTCTTCCCTATTCCTGTTGTAAGAGACAGGAAGCAAGCAGCATTCCTCATTGATACGGCTTTGAAATTTAAAATTGAGGAATCCTATATTCAGTTAGTCTTCTCTCAGCTGTGCTAGGGAAAATCTAGAGAAATTCTCCTTAATGCTTCTGAGGTCCTTTTCATTTAAACATGTCATTTAGACATGAGAATGTAATCTAGCCTACTAAATAATTTTATTTGCAAAACAATTTACTTTATACTATAGATATTCTTCTCAAAAGAATGTGGTAATCAAATACTAAGAAAAATGATGTAATAAAGTAAATGGCAATATAGAACCATTCCTGTCAATACAAAATCATTACTAAAATTCATCTCATAATGTTAGGGATGCATGAAGTTTCTAGGCAAACAAATTCAAGATGCTTCATTTCCCTACTGCAATTTTTTCTGGTTTGGGACTGATATTCCCTTCCGTTGTGGAAAATCCTTTTACTAACAGAATTATCTTTCAGTTTCAAAACTATTAATCTATTTCCTTGCATTTGTTGCTAAGACCACACAATTGCTCTAAGCCTGCAGCCCAAAAACATTAAAGAAAAAACAATATAGGAAAATCCTTTTGTGTACATTTCATGTTACTGAAAACGAACAAGCATTTATGTATTTCTGTGGAATTCCTCACATGAAGCATTTGCATATAAAAAAATAGCACTGCCTGAACTAGAATTCAAATCCCACATTCCCTAGTGCCTAACCAGCTAAATGAGTGTATGTTGGAACGCAGCAAAACATTAATGTTAATAAACGCACATTTTATAGAATGGCTATGTTCAAAGGCATCAGTAATACAATAAGAACTAGAACAACAATAATAAACATAAGAGCACAACTAAGTAAGGCTTTATGTGCACAAAGAACATGCTTTTTTAGATGGGCACAAGTTTGTTCCACGCACACTGAGTCAGCATTATCCAGCTCCAAACCAGAATGGTATTACCATGTTATACCAAAGTCTTAGTTGGCATAGTTTATTAGCTTCAGGCCAGTACTATGCTAATCCCAGCATTGCAGCTCTTGTTTCAGAATGGGCTTGAATCCCACTAGAACGAAGGCAGTGTGAATTTGTGCCTGCCTGTAAAACTGTGAAAAAAAAAAAAAAAAGCAGAAGAGACCATCCCTGCATTTTTATGAACTGAAAGAAATAATACTAATATGTAGGAAACATGGAGATTACATGACTGTAGAGACTAACTGGAGTTTTGTTAGTTTCATATTTGAGAATTTAATTATGGGTAGAAAGAGATGAGGAATGGCAAGAGTAGAAAACCAGTACAAGTAAAAAGGGAGAAAGGAAAAGAAAAAAGTGAAACTCTAACTGACAGAGGTGTTAGAAATTAGGACAGAAGGGTCAAGAGAAACCTGACAGTAGGAACCCTAGGGCAGTAGGAAAACCAGAGCTTAGGAAACCAAGCTGTCATGAACCCCACTGTATGCACTCTGCATACAGTGGGCAACAGAGAAAACCATTTGAGGAAAAGACTCAGGAAACTGCCATAACAAAGCCAGGATTCCCAGAAGTCTCTCCCATCCCCACGTGTACCTTTCCCAGGGATGAAAAAGAAGGCTGAGAAGAAGTTTTGCTGAATCTCTTTAATCCCAGGTAAGTAATTATTCACAGTGGGCATTGTCCACATCCAGTTGAGACAACATACAACAGCTGTGTGGGTATGGAACTTGTGTTCAGTACAGCAAGCATCTGAGCTTAAATCCAAACATTAATCCAAATGTTACTGTAATATCTTACCAAGCATTAAAAAATTATTAGTTTTTTTCATCAGCTTCTCAATTGGTCAAATTTTAACCAGGAGAGGAAAAGAAACATCTGAAAGACCTTTTTCATTAGGGTAAACCAGTGCATTTTCATTAACCTCATTTTCTGGGATTTAATTTAATTGGGTTTAGATTAAATGTTCTAAAATGGCTGAGTCAGACACCTGCTGTGCAAAAATTCAGTCAGTTATTTAGGCTTTAGGTTTATCGCATCGCATAGTACTACCTAATGAGAAGTATGAGGTGGCTGTTGTATTTAGATACTTAAACCTGCTGTTCAGAACAATAATGAGCACTGAAAGGAAAGTACTCCAGCATGTGTTAAACCCAAGTATTTGAACACAAATTCTGATTACTTTTACATGATGTGTGGAGCCCAAATAGAGAAGAATAGAGAAGAGGCTGAAGAGAAGTTGCTAAGAAAAACATGGAGAAAAATAATATTGTCTTAATAGGGTCTTAACATGAGGCCAAAAAAGAAATAATTTACAAATATGTCAAACTGACATTGCTTAAAAACAACGTGTACATGATTAAACATAAAAAAAAAAAGATGTAGCCTTACCTTACAGACCGATCATCGCTTCCTGTGACTGCTAAAGGCTTCTTTGGATGGACTGCCAAGGCCCAGAGCTCTCCCTCACAATGTCCCTGCATAATCAGCATGGGTTTATCTCTCTCTCTTACTAACACCTCAAATATTTCACTGTCCTGTGTCCCTGCTAAAAGTCTGTCTGCTTTCCAACAGACACTTCGGATGGACAAACCTGACGGGGGGACAAAAAAATGTTATATTAATGGCAACGACAAGACAAAGCGATAGTACAGTGAAAATCACTAAGACTTTAAGAGTTAATTTATAACAAACATCATGTTTTGAAACTACGTCTTATATCACAGTTGATTAAAAACAGTTCTGTTAAATTGTCTCCGTTTGACAGAAAAAGACAAAGTTCAATTCTGGGAAAATGCTGCCTCTAATATTCCTGCTGCCAGTTTGTCAAGGGATTAAGCTTTTCTGCTTTGCTTACACCTAGGAATTTACTTTAAAAATAATAATAATTTGATATGATTTAAAGATGTAAATTTTCAATTAGGTAAGATTCCTGTGTCAAATACTGAATCATAGAATATGCCAAGTTGGAAGGGACCCTTAAGGATCACTGAGTCCAACTCCTGGCACCACACAGGTCTACCCAAAATTTTAGACTTTGTGACAGTCCAAACGCTTCTTAAACTCCAACAGGCTTGGTGCAGTGACTACTACCCTGGGGAGCCTGTTCCAGTGTGCGACCACCCTCTCAGTGAAGAACCTCTTCCCGATGTCTAGCTTAAACCTCCCCTGCCTCAGCTTGACACCATTCCTGTGGGTCCTATCACTGGTGACTAAGGAGAATAGGTCAGCGCCTGCCCCTCCACTCCCTCTTGCGAGGAAGCTGTAGATTCTGATGAGGTCTCCCCGCAGCCTCCTCTCTTCCAGGCTGAACAGGCCAAGTGACCTCAGCCGCTCCTCATACATCTTCGCCTCTAGTCCCTTCACCATCTTCGTTGCCCTCCTCTGGACACTCTCCAACAGTTTTACACCTTTTTTGTACTGTGGTGCCCCGAACTGCACACAGTACTCGAGGTGAGGCCGCGCCAGCGCAGAGTAGAGCGGGACAATCCCTTCCCTCGACCGACTAGCGATGCCATGCTTGATGCACCCCAGGATCCGGTTGGCCCTCCTGGCTGCCAGGGCACACTGCTGGCTCATATTCAACTTGCTGTCAACCACAACCCCCAGATCCCTCTCTGCGGGGCTGTTGTCCAGCGTCTCGTTGCCCAGTCTGTATGTATAGGCAGGGTTGCCTCGTCCCAGGTGCAAGACCCAGCACTTGCTCTTGTTAAACTTCATGTGGTTTTCTCCCTTTTTTCAGCATTTAGATTTTTCCATATTTAAATAAATAAAATGGTGATCAAACTTTTAACGGCGAGTTTAAATAAAATTGTTTATGCTCAAGTTATCAAAGTTCTCTGCTTTTATCCAAACTAATTATTACAGAAAAATAAAAAACAGAACCTTGCTTTGCATACCTTTTAGAGAGCTTTATCTTATTCCATGGATCTGATCATAACTTTGCAGCTGGAATTTTACTAGCTACAAGCTTAAAAATACAATCTTAACAGGTTGAGCAATGAATTACAGCACTGAGTACCCCAACATATGTGACTGTGTTTGAAAACTAGTGTTTTGTATTCTAAAACATCTTTTAAAGTAGGGAAGTCTGCTAGCAAATATTTATGAAGAACACTCAAAAAGTAGAACAGCTCTAAGACTGAATTTGGTTTAGTTACCCTTAGCTGAGAAAGAATGCTTCAAGCCAGAACGTTAATGGATTGATAGCATTCTTTGGCTGATTGCCTCCAGGCTTTGTATCTTCTATTTCAGTAGATGAAAATTTCTAAGTTTGGATAATGGGTCTAGATGCTGTGAGGTGTGAATGAATAAAAAAACAAAAACATTTGTCATGTAATCAAGGTCAAACATGTCACATTTTCAACGTATTTGGAATTGAATATTCAATGCAATTAACTTCTAGTCACATAAATAAAATTTACTCTAAGCATTTTGTATTATCTCTTGAGAAGGGCAAAATAATCTTCATTTATTGTCTTGTCCAGTTCCAGTACCTTTTAATTTTAACAGTTTCATTCTATGATCCAGCTAAATTTCTATAGAATTTTTGACTCGAGTTTTCTTTATAAACACTAAAGGCCATAGAAGCAATGAAGCTCAGATGATAAGTAGAAAATTGGTATTGTTAAGATTTAGACTATTAATGACAACTTTTGATGTGGGAAAGGTATTTTTTTCCTGTGATGTGCTGCACATAAGGAAAGATTCCACACTATAAGAATTTTTACTAATATTCATGTGTATTTAAATATAAATGGCAAGTCTATGATCTGATTTTTACTGGTGATGCATCTTATTTTAAAAACTTTTAGTACTCCTCTGTACCAATGAATGAGTATATGCTGAAAAAAAATATTCCTGCTACCCTAGAAAGGAGTTTTAAGTTTGAATGTTGATGTCTTTGTAAAATGCTTTGGAAAAAATGTAATTGGAATGAAGGTCATGGGTAAGCAACTACGGCAACCACCATTGCTTCCAGTTACCTATATGCTTAAACTAGTGGATGACATACTGGACAGACACAGCAGAATAGTACTAAGGCACAACTGAAACAGCAGGCATAAGCTGTATCACACTGAAAGAACACAAGAGAGAAGAAAGCCCAGAACAAGAACAAGGTGACAAGGATATAAGTGCATGCTTGGATTTTAGGATTTTATGACCAGCAGCCATCCCCAACGTCCTTTTTTTTTTTTTTTTTTTTTTAATATAGTTCTAGTGATACAGCAGTCATACAACACTTCACAGATAGTCTAAATGATAATGCTTATGACCACACCATCTTTGATTAAGCTCTGGTAAAATTTTGCAGACTTGCTTAAGTCAGTTTCTTGCCATTAATGCAGACAATGCTTTGACAGACAAACATAAAACCTGAAGGATTTAAGTGCTTTCAAGACAAGATTTGGACAATGTTTAGTTTTTAGAAAATAGTTAATTTATTTTTTAATTTATAATTTACAAAAAATATACATTAAATAGCAACACAATTCACTTTCCAGAAATGATTATTTTTACTACTTTTGCCATGCAATAAGATAGTAAAATTCTTTATTGACTGTCGCTCAGACATACAACTGCTGTTATGATGTCTGGTTCTGCTTAGCTACTCCCATCTAAGAATTCTGTTTCTTTTAACATTTAGCAGGCAGCAAAAATAAAGGCATCAAGTTAGAATCACTGAACAGCACGTCTAATAGGAATTTTCCCTCACTAAGCCCTTTCTTGATTGAACTTTATCAAGTCCCAAATCCCTTTTTAGGCAAGCTGTAGAAGGATAGCTAGGTGCTCTCTGCAGATAGACGATGACCTTTATGAATAATTACAGTTCTGTAATATAAGTTATTATTTTGTAGTTAAATTTTTCCATATAAGTTTTGTTAACTACAGTCAACTAAAAGTAACTGAAGTCAGCTAAAGTCTGTCATGCCCTAAGTATGGACACATCCCAGGTAGCAGGAAGAGCAAAAGCTTGCTTCTACTCTGGTTTCATGAATGTGTGCAATAACATTCATGCCCAGCATCACTTCATAAGGAGCAAAGGAGGATGACCATGCATGTTTTGTGTGTCAGCACTGCTTTCTTTGTGTAGCCCTTCATATAAGTTATTCTGACTTTTATTAGGAACAGACAGCCTGCAAGAGTGCTATTAGCCTGAATGATCTTCCTAACTCACAATGCAGGCTGGCTTATTTCTCCACAATTTTTATAAGGTATTTCTAAGTTGATTAAAACTGATGTAAACTATAATAAGGTACTGCAAATGTTTTCTAGGAAGTAATATTAAACATTATGGTTCTGCCTGCAAAAACCTACATTAAGCCAGAATTATACAGCAAATGGACTACTGGCTGGGTGTTCTTGACACATTTTTTAAAAGACAAATTTTGCAAGTTTACACTACACGTAGGCAAATTGGCAGAGCAGTGTTCATCCAAGGCTGCTGGCGGTTTGCTTGTTGGATGAGCCTAGATATCACAAACTTATGGATTTTACAAGATTTAGAATCATCAGCCAATCTGGTTTAAGTAAATTGAAAAAATAAATGTAACAAGCTTGTTACTAGATCATAGGCCAAAACATACATAATTGAGAAAGAAAATGTTATCCTCCGTAGCTGCCTCCTGACTATTCTGATGGTAATTATAACATGAAGATTGTTGGAAAATTTAAGTTAAGAAGCAGGGAAAATAAACCATTACAAAGCTGGCTGCCAAAACTATGTAAAGCCTACTTAAGGCAAGCAAACAGACTGCTGTATTCTCAATCCAAATGGATGTGTAGAATTCCCAAAAGAACGAGTTCTTGATAAAGCATACATTGTAACTCATGAAGATTTTAAGTACTCTTAAAATCTGAATCACAAAACAAAGAGATGACTTGTAGGAACCATGATTAGTTTCAACAAACATGATGGTCAAGAATTTAATAGTAACCTCTCCACTAAATATACCAAGTGCTACCATTCCAAATGAACCTAAATGGTGTGCTTAGATGCTCAGAATCTATCAATAGCAGGTTCCAAAAATCTCAGTTAAATGAATTACAATTAATAAATTAAAATTTGGCTAACTTAATTCAGCTGTCTGTGATTAATCAGTTTTTGTTTTCTCATATTTCCATCGTTGGGAGCAGCAACGATAAGCATCCTTCTATTTATATGATGAAATACAGAAAACTTCAGGCTACATCACTGACAGAATAAAAAAGGAACACAGATCTTAAAAGTAAATACAGTCATTAAGCAAAAAATCAGCAGTATGCAGAGACATTTATGCTTGAAATTAAATTGTGTTATAACCCATTAACTAGATGTGTGAAAAAAAAAAAAGTAATAGCTCCTTACCTTTGTATCCTTGTTCAGTTTCCCTGAGATCAATTTTAGTAATTGGTTTGAAATCAGTGTCCCATAACCGAATGCAACCATCTCTCCCTCCAGTCGCAAAACCTTCCTCACAAGCATACATACTAAAAATTCCAGCCTGTTAACCAATAGTATAACAAGTTTCAAAGTTCTTTACGGTCAATTTAAACACATGAAGCAAATGTTTTTGAATAGATTCTTGTTAAAGGCTAGGAACTGCTAGGCAGTAAAATGTTGTCCCATCCACATAAGGCAAACCAGCAAACACAAGGGGACACTTTTATTTCAAGCGCTCTCATTCATAGTGATTTATGTAGAAATTTGCATACAGTGATATAGACCGTTTGCAGAACTTTAAATTTGGCTTAGTTAATATTATGATGGGAATTATTAAATGAATAACATGGAACACTTAAAATAACTTGTTACCCTGAATAAACAAAACAGGCAAACAAGCGATAAAAATATTCTTACAGGTGCAGAGATGACTGAGACATTCTTTCATGAATTCAGTTCAGATGTCATTTGGAATCTGACAGGAACTGAAAGATTGTCAATTCATTCTCACGTTTACTCCCAGTTGAAGCTTTTATGAAGAATCAGTCTTGAATGTTTGGAATTTCAGTGGTAAGATTATATTTAAAATACGACCATTTACTTACCAAGTATTTTTAGGTAAACTGATCATACCTGAAGCTACTCAATCTGTGAAACTTTATGTTTAGAAACTTTAGGATTAATAATAATAATACTTTAGAAACTTTAGACTTAGAAACTTTGCTTTAGTCTGCTTGGTTAAATCAGTGCTAAAAATATAAGTTCCGTCATTATCCGTTCAGCAGCTAGCACCTGCTGACAATATGTAAACAAAGTAAAAAAAAATTACAGATAAGTTCTTAACTGATGAACTGTCTTAAACGTTCTTCTGACCTGAAACAGAAGATCTTTGAAGATAAGCCTTCATGAAGTTTTCAAGTCAATGAACAGGTAATTTCAGAAATTGATGTTATAACAAACAACTTACGCTATGCGCTCCTTGAATCGTGCGAACTAAGTTTAGCCCTTTCCAAACATAGATGTCTCCATTTAAAGCACCAGAGTACGTGACGTCTTCTTTTGCGCATGCTAAACAAAGGATAGTTTGCAGATCCCCTGTTTTACCAAATATTCCTCTTTTTGCTGTCAGTGCGTTTCCACACAACGTCCAAAACTGAAATGTAAATGACATATTAGGAAAAGTTTGTGCAGATTTTTTTCATATTAACGTGCAGATCTCACAGCTGTACATCCTTACAGACAGACACTTAAATGACTCCTGTAGTCCTATGAGACTACCCATTACTTCCCAAATTGCCTGCTTACCAAGAACAGGAAACCCTGAGGCAAATGCAGTATAAGTCTAAGAAGAAAACAAACTGATCAAGCTGCTTGTGAAAGTGAGGGAGCATTCCGCTTCATTATTACTACACTACCTCTTCTCATTATGTCACTAATTTTCTAATTATCATGTTCTGCTGGGTGAAATCTATGAATGTGAAAGCACACTTTCAAAGGCCAGAAACATCCCATTTTTCTTGTCTGCAAAACTTAAAATAAAGCTACAGCTCTGGAGCAATAAAATACTTAAGCTTCTGGATGAGCTGAAAACACATTTCTGCCCTTTAGTAACGTCCTGAAAGATATGCCCCTCAAAACTAAATTTGTTGAGAAACCACCTATGGGGTGGAGGGCTGTAAATGCTTGTACATGAAACTGAACTTGCTCTGACTGCAAAGTAATAGGATTTTCTAGCTGTGGAATAGTGACTTTCTTCACTCTTGCACAGACACAGCAACGTTCCGCCACGAAGATTATAAGACTGCTGATGAAGCAAAAGAATCTAGACTTTGTCTTAAAATGGTGTTGTTAGGGCTGGGCTAGAGAAATCATACTCATACTTTTGGAATCAGTTCTGAGTGTAATTTTTTTAATAGACGTAATTTTATCAAGGAGAGACAGTGTGTTCTCAGCTCCTCCTCAAGGATCAGGCTTCCCAGTGAAGGAAGAGTAAAGAGGATCTCACTTAGATGTGTAAGAGAAGTACTGAAATTCCCTAGGCATCCTAGATAAGGCAGCACTATGAGGTTCTGAACACATGCAGAAACAGAACAGTAAGTGTGTGTGGGGTATAACACAGTCCTGAATGGTCTTGTCAGCTCAGGTCTTTACTAGTTTAGGCATTTATGCTCTGTGGTCCATTTCGCAATAAAGAGATACTCTGAGAGACTGAACAGGAATATTGAAATGTCTCACATAGGTGCATAATGTCTATCTCACTTCATATGCCTACATCTTTTTTGTGACTATAAACCCAATTTTTAGGTCTTTGTACTTGCTCCTATACATTTCCTAGAAAGCTGAATTCCAGAAGATCCTTGTATCAAGGTTTTTTATTGCAGATCCTTCTCTATTGATAATTATTTTTTCCACAAGGCAATTTACGAGCAGGCAGTGGGAATATTTCCCCTAGGGCTTTCATACTGTGAGAAAAACATATGCTCTCCTCACTTCTGGTTAGCTCTGGAAAGGCAACAGAGAAGGTAGCAGCATTAGGAAGTGGGTGGAGGGTGGATCCTGAGCTCAATCTGACATGCCTTAGCTCCTAGGCTTTACTACCACTTTGAATTTTTGCTCAGCCAAATGACCCAATAGAACTGAAATGCTAAAGGAATAAATGAGTCTATTCCCATGTACTAGTCCCTATTCTCAAACCGATACAATAACTTTAGAGCTGTTCTTTTCCTTCTTAGTAAGTTAATTATCATATTTCCATAGGCCTATAATGAATGACAACTACATAGACTGTTGCCTGAGCATCACTGAAGGTGCACATATAATCATAAAGCATTCCGACTCCCCCCCGCCCCCCTCCTTTTTTTTTTTTGGCATGACTCTATATGTATTGACTTTGCTGGTATTATGCCTGTTCAGGGCAATTATGGCCATTTTAAACACAACACAGGTGTCAAACAAAGACAGGTTTTGGAAGACAGCTTGCAGAATACAACAGATGGTATCACTTCTGCCAAAACCACCCACAGTTTGAAAGCGGTAGTGGTTTAATGGGCACAAACTTCTCAGTAACCAGAACTAGAGATATTAACTGGTTTCTAAACTTCTAGTTAAAGCTCTTCCCACCTCAGCCATGTGAAATAATTGCCATCTGTTAGGAATGCTTTTGATGAGGCAGGAAGAAAATGGAAACCTTCAGGGAATATGAGCAAACAAGGACTTCTCTCTAAGTTTTTTATAGGTGCAAGAAGTTTTATCCTAAACTTAGGCTATATATCTAGGTTCATATTTAAGTCAATTCCAGACAAGGAGAATTAGAGGGAGCAAATAGTGGGATCCATGTGCTTCCATCTGTTCATCTCTGCAAGTATTGCATACCTTCCCTGCAGTGTTCCCACAATTGCTGGTAGCATGATAGGCCAAACAGAAGTTCATTCAATTCATACTTCTGATTTAATTCATCCTATACCTGTCCAGTGACCCCTTGTGACACTTGTCAAGAGAAATCACTGAAGGGTTTCAGAGACAGAAAGAAGGCAGAGAACCACATAATTAGAAGTAGATAATGAAAATTACACCAAATGATCTTCCCACTTTGCTTGTTAAGTTGCACTTCAAGTCACTGCTGAATGCCTAAACTGGCATCAAAGTTTTGACAAAGTGTTCACAGATTAAAAAAAGAAAAATAGAATACCTCTTATATCTAAGCCCTTCTTTCACAACTGTAATTTACTTTAAAAAACAAAACAAAAAAACCCCCACACAACAACAACCAGAACACAAAAGCTATTACCTTTATGTGTTTTACTCCACAGCTGACAATTCTATTCGGTTGATATTGATCCCAGGAAATATCAAATATCTGTTAAGAAACATAGAAAGTTGGTATTTTGAATTATACGCTAATTGCATCTAGGCTCAGTTTGCTTTTACCAATTTTTAGGCATCATATCTACTGCAATCTATGACTAAAAATGAAAGCACAACATATAGGTAAATCTGGAACTCCTTGTAAACAATGATTAAGTCAAATAAGGCCTTCTCACCCAGTTCTGTCAACACACCTCATTTCTGCCTTCACATCAGTGATCTATACCAGCTCCAAGATATTCTTGAATAAACATATTTACAGTCTCAAATAAGATGGGAGTCGTGTTGTGAGCAAATGTTCCTCCAGTTTAGGGATGAAAGACTGGTACATTTGTCTTTGTTCATTATTTTAATGTGAGGTACGATATGCAGCTTAACCTGAGTACAGAAAGACCCCAGTGACAAAATGAGGTATAATTCATCTAACTAATCTATAGAGATAAAACTGCGTTATTCATTTTGATTAATGTTGCATTTATAAAAGCATACATCAAAAAAATTAGCATTAGATCCTGTATAGCTTATCAGAACAAATTTACAGTGTATTCTATGACTATGGGATTATGTCAAATGAAAAATACCACATAAAGTTTGGAAATAACAAGTTTATATTTCTGCTCAAATTTTCAACAGCATGTCATTTATAGACTTCACATCTGTGGCATTCAGCTTTTCAGTGTCTGAGATGAGAACCAATGAGGTTACCACAATCACTAGTTACTGCAGGAAATAAACGTCTGTAGAGAAAGACAACGGGACTTTTTGCTAATTCCAGCTCTTCAGCTGTTACTTATAAATCATCTGAGAATTTCAAACAGCTTTCTAGTGCTGCCCTCCTACAAAATATTTATCTTGTTTATAAAAATCATGACTTACGGTAGTTCAAGTACTATTTTATGTTTTGTTATACAAGCAAGATATTTTGTTTTCAGAAATGCCGTATGACTCTGGCAGACTAAGTCATTATAATTTGTGGCCTAATTAGACATGCATTCTTTCCCACTCCCACTTCAATGAAAAATCTCCCTTTTCTGGTTGTGAAAATCTACGGAAACTAAGATTTTAGTAGTTCTTGCCTGTCCTGGAGTCTTCTGCTAATTCAGAACCTGATCTTGTGCCTACTGTAGTTAGTAGCACAAGGTGGTAGCAAAACTTCCACTGACCTAACTGGGAAGTGAATCAGTCTGAAAGAATAAATTTAAATAAAGACTAAGAAAAATTCTGTTGTGTTGTGAACATAGTAAAAATAAATTACCTGACTGAGGGTGGTGAGGCACTGGAACAGGCTGCCCAGAGAAGCTGTGGATACCCCATCTCTGAAAGTGCTCAAGGCCCAGCTGGATGGGGCTTCAGGCAGCCTGCTCTAGTGGAAGGTGTCCCTGCCCACGGCAGAGGGGCTGGAACCAAATGGTCTTTAAGGTTCCTTCCAACTCAAACAATTCTGTGATTCTATGATTCATCCAGATAATACATAAGATGCAGATTGATTTATATGCACACGTATACTGTAAGGAAGGGTTTAGTATGCTGCTCTGCTTGCATATATTCTATCATATATAAATACTCCTTCATATGTAGTAAAATATTGTAGTATTTCAATATTGTAACATTCTAACTTGTTATAATATAATTTGCTTAAGAAAAAAGTTGTCAGAATGTGTCCAGAACTTATTTTACCATACAGGTGTTTGTGCTTATATATGGTTGGGAGTTATTTTGCATACGCTAACCTTGTTTAAACATTTTGTAATACTGAAAAATAATCTAGACTCAGACCTGCTCAGTTCTCCTATTTACAGAGGTTATTATGACCCCCTACTTGAAGTTAATAGCTAGAAAAGGAATATTTATCCTAATTATAGTTCACCTATAGGTAACTATCTTAAGCAAAAATAAAAGGGAAATAACTAAACTTTCCCTCAGGATAAAATGTATTTTTGATGTATTCAGAAAAAATATTACCCTTGTCCACTGAGCTAGCATTTCACATCTCATATAAAGGGCTATAAATCATCCTGATCAGTGTGTAATTGCAAAGTATTTCCTCCCTAGGCTTGCTAGACAGCCAGCTCAAGAACCCATCATGTGCCTCTTTCACTAACACTGTGCTTTGTTTGGCATAACGAGAAGAAATAAATATCTAATTTGGTATTTTAAAAGCTGGTAGAATGTACAGAATTACCTCTGCATTGACCTGATAGAAACAAATGAATAAATAAATAAATTTAAAACACTTTTGTAACTCCCAGACAAAATTCAATAAACCTTTATACAATTACCCTGTCTGAATGGCCTGTAGCTGTTGCCAGTAGTTTTCCTCTCTTCCAGTCCCAAATACACACTGTATTTTTGGCATCCAGACCCACTGAAGCTAAACGCTAAGGAAAAACAACAATAATAATCTAGTTAAGAGAGAATCAACTCAAAAATCAGTTTATTGTACTTCAGGTTATTGTGTGTACAAATGTATCTTCCCATTTGCCTTGTGTTTGAACTATATTGCTAAAGGCACCATCAAGATATCCTTGTTAACCACTTGCTCACTGGAGAAAGCACTGAAATGTCTAATCTTGTCTAGAGTCAGGTAATTAATTTCATGTTACCAGTGTCTCAAATAAAATTCTTATCATGAAAGAACTGAAGTACTCATTTGAGGTGAACAACACTCTAGCATTTTGATCTATTAACCTGATAATAAAAGTGAATTATGGAAATACAAGCTCTCACTATTCCCAAATACACTTCTCTTCATTATACTTGTTTTGTTGAGGTTTAGAATCTGAATTGGATATACTTTTAACAACCACCTAACTTAGTTTGTCGGATAACCTTCCAGTGATTGTGCCCAACTTCACATGATTTCCAGCAGAGTTTCCTATTAGGCGGGATATCTTTGACATCTCTGAAAGTGTTCAAGGCCAGGTTGGATGGGGCTTTGAGCAACCTGGTCTAGTGGGAGGTGTCCCTGCACACGGCAGCAGAGTTGGAATCAGATGATTTTTAAGGTCTCTTCCAATCCAAACAATTCTATCTGTCTATGATTCCATGACTGATGGGAACAGAGACTGCTGTGATCTGTGAAGACACATTGTGATGTGAAGACTGAATTAGTGTGAAACATACTGCAACTGTACATACTGGATATGATGCCAACTGACATATACTGCATAGGGATATATAATGGTTACACATGAGTAACTTGCACTGCGGGAAGTGTCTGTTTCCCACGAAAAGAGTCTCTCACAATCTCCTAGTTCAGTAACACTTTCTAAAAAGTCACATCTGTTGCATCAATACTGCCTGTCCCTTACTCTTCTCATTGTCCCATCCACAAATGTCTTATCATAAAGATTTAAGAGTCCAACTAAAGCTCCTAAGCATTCTGCTCTGTTATAGGAAAGCCTGCACTTCAAGAACATGCAATGAATGAAACCTTATTTTGGCCTCAAAGATGAGCAGATGAATCATCTGATCCAAATGGGCATATGTTTCAGATATGACATGGACCAGATCTTCTCCTTGAAGATTTGCTTTAAGAAGATAACTTGCAAACTGAATCTCTGTTCTGTAAGTTTCCTTCCATTAAATGTCCACTATTTTTTGCTCAGATTTTCAATAGGCAAATTGGTTAAAGTCTAGAGATTTCTGAGTTAATAGAAAACCAGTGCTAAAAGAAAACAAGTGCAATTACCAAAGATTCCTTTAAAACACTATATTAGAAAAAAAAATAATACTAATTGCTCTAAGGCTACCAACCACTATAGAACTGAGATAAATCATTATTTGTAAAGAAACAGAAGGCTCCAGTTATCGTTCAGTAGCAAAATAAATTATAGACAAGATACTCCGTACCTTTTCACGTTATTTTAAAGTGTAAAAACATAGCGTACATCTTCTTTAAGTTGTCCACTTCCAAAAAACTCTAGTTTAAAGGCAGTAGATACACATGCACCCTGCACTGCCTCCTTAACAGTTACAGTTCCTGTATTTTAGAGCAATCAAATAAATCCTTTTTACATTTGGTTGCTTGGAAATTAACATAACATACACTACAACCTAATATAACAGCTGAACTCTGCCTAGTGAGTAATGCATGACCCAAGCAATTCTTACCAGCAAGTGTACTAAGCAATATGGTATTAATGAAAAAAACATGTATATTTTCCTCTGAGTTTCTCCAAGTCCAGACTACTTTTTATATGCCTCTCACTGACAGAAAAATACCTGAGGCCTTGTTAAATTCACCCTTGTGAGAGTCTACTGCAGGCACGTGAAAGGAGGATTATTGTAGCAAACATGTTTTATTCACTCTTGAGTAATCTACACCTACCCGGGAATTGGATGTACTGATCAAAACACAAGATATTTTCTCATGGAACCATCACTGATTCCAACTTTTTCTCACCTTTTTTATACTGTTCTCTTCCCCATGGAAACCATGGCAGTACTTACAATATCTTTTAGATTCATGATTTTAACATCTGACCTGAACTGTAGCTCCCAGTCAGGAAATTACCACTAGTGGGGTAGATGGACAGTGAAACAACTAGAGGATAGTAACTAATATTTTATATTTTCTTTTTTCTCTTCAGTTTACCGAGGAAGGTCTCCTGCTGGCAGAAGAATGATAAATGCTGAGTTTCCTTTTTGGTTGAAAGGCTTTTACTTTTAATACTCCTTTTGGGAGGGACTTTGACAGCATCCTGATTAGAGAATTCACAGAATCAATAGAAGAAAATATCTGCCAAGTAGCTTATGCACATAATTAAACAATTATTTTTAAATCTACACAGACTTAGAAGATCTGGCTAAAGAAGCCTACTGCAACGTAATGCTGAATTTTGAAATGTATGTATGCACTATGGCAGTGCTCTCCTTACTCTTTTTTATTATTATTATTAAAGAAAGTACACAAAAGGATCCTTATAAAACAACTCGGAACAGAAATTGAAATATGAAGCATTAGTGAAATACTTCTATATAAAAGACATCAGCTTTGTAGGTAATTCTGTAAAGGGTAGATGTTAGTACTTTCAAACTCTAATTAGTTCCTGGTTCAACAAAATATATTTTTAATTATATACAAACTGACAGCTCTTCATCAAACATCTGAACAACGTGCAGATTCCCTCCCACCAAATGTCATTTCCTGCTTATACAGAAAAAGCCCCAAATATCTATTTTTAAATAGCAGCTGTTCAGCCAGATATTCAGCTCCCTACAGTACTTTTAAAATACAGTATTAACTACAGATAACATTAATAGGAAATTTAATATATAAATCTCTAAATTTCAAAGCCTTATTGAAAGTACATAAAATAAAGGAAGCATATAAGCTATCTTTGATTTAAGCCACTTATCTATCTCCTCTGTATATTAGAAAAGACAACAAATACTGTTCACTCTTCATTACCCAGTTTGTGGTAATTATGCCAGGGAAGCACTGCAGAGACACCTAAGCTGTCTCCATGCAGTGTCAGTTGAATTCCAGCAGGAAGTAATATTTCAGAACTAATTCATTTGAATATCTGAAAACACCCCAGAGTTTCTCATAAAACAGGAGCTAATTAGCTTGACTAAACTATAAGTGCGGTGTCACTATTTTGGGACCTTTGCTAAATCCTCATACTAGAGCCACGCGGCCCTCAACACAGCAGTCACCCTTGGAACCACAGTTTGTGCATAGCAGAGCCGAAGGAAGACAAGTTGATTTTATGGGAATCGAGCCCAGGCAGAGAAGCAGAATTACCTGAGCTTTTCCTCAGTCAGTACTTATTTAGAAAGATGCAATAGAGAAAAGAATACATAACTTTTTGCATCTATACCTTAATGTTACTGTTGAATTGTTTTGTATTTTGAGGCTAAAATACAAATCTTTCTTGGATACTAAGAGACATTCAATAAAAAAGAATAAAAGGCATGCACTTAAACGAAAGGTGTGAGCCTTGTGCATGATATCTGTTTGGTCCAATCGTAAGATGCCAGCTCCCTGAGGTGACTGTGCTGACTAAATAAACTGGAACTGCTAGCAGCTCTGAATTTCGTATACTTAAAGACTTCACTCAAAGCCCTTTAATTTTGGCTCAGCACAGCACCTTCTTCTGCAAGCCAGAAAGTGCAGCAAAAAGCCAAGATACATCATCCATATTTAGATCAATGCTGGAAAACATTTCTCCAGATATAAAAGCATTCTATGCAAATTTTCATTTCCAGAATAAACTGCAACTTCTCCAACGTTTCCAGAAAAAGAATGTCGCTGTTTTGCAACGTCAACACAGCATTAAGTTCAGTTCTTAACTATAGGTAGGCACCCAGCAGGACTTTCAGAAGAGCCTCCAACTTTAACTCATACTGACTGGGCTCTTGGCCAACTATGTAACTTTTTAGTAGGGGTTTTTAAAAAGTTTACTCACCTGTCTCAGGAAGTAAAACAAGAGAAAATTTTAAGAACACATTTTTGAATAAACAATATCTTTAAAATATTATAGCATTTGAAATTTTCTTCTGTTGATTTGGGGGTTTTCTCACTTCATTTTTTATTCCACACTTCCCAGGAACACCTTTTTCTTTAATTAGAATCGGCACATGAGATTTCAGAGGAAATGGATTTACTTTAAAAAAAATGGAGGAAGATGGTTGAAAACTAGGCTTAAAATAGAAACTTACTTCTAACTTCTAATGAAGAAATATAATCCAAAGAGGAATAAAACCACTGTGTGGTCAATGGAAGAGTAATTAGGCATATGATAGCGAAGTGCTTCTCTGTAGACATCTAACTCTATGACATGATTTTAAGAAAAACATTTAAAGGCAAATCTGCCCTTTTCAGTTTTAATTCTGATGTACACAAGCAAATAGAAAAACCAAGGAGGATCTGTGCAAGAATCCAGGAATCAGCTAGATCTTCTAAGCATTCCTAAAAATATTTCAGCAACCAATTATAAACTACAACCTCAGTCTTACACCAGAAACCTGGACATCAGTAATGACAAAATTGCACTGTTAATTTTATAGAGAACTATGAATATGAAGTAAATATGAAGCATTTCTCACTTTTATATAAATTGTGACTGAAGAAGGAGGAAAATAGATTTAATGTTTTTTACTAGCTCTCCTCCAGGGAAAAATTCAATACGCTTACCAGAGAATAGCCCACCATTTACTTACGTTAATATTGTCTAAAAATATCATAAAATCATATAATAGTGTACAAAACCATACACTCTGTGTTCTAACCCCCTTTTTCAATCAAATTTACTGTGTATCCCAGCCAATGAGACTCTTAGCAGTGAGATTACTGGAGTCCCTCTGCCAAAAAAGCTGCAGGATTGTAAAGACTCTGCCAGGAAATGGTCTCTTTGAACAGTAGGTGCTAAGTATGTGGTGAAGCTATTACATGTGAGCCAGGGAGGGCCATTTCTTGTACGGCTATTTGTCCAACAACCAATGCATCTACTTGAATTGTAGGTTGAGGTTTTGGTCTTTGAAAGAACAATATTTGCAGTCCTTGCATTAAAACAATTAATCACAATAGGAATTTCAGTACTACAGCAATGCAGCTACCTACACATATAAAATACTTATATATGCATATTGCCTGGAATCACAAATCAAACTAAATTAAAAGCACAGAGAAAGAAGATATACAAACCTGGCCATCTGAATCAAAAGCTAAGCAGGCAACTCCATGTGTGTGTGCATCCTTAAGAACAGAAACAGTCTGTACACGGTAGGAATCCCAGATGCAGATGTAAGGGTCCTTTCCAACCTGCCCTGTAGCTACTAAAGTTTTATCTGGGTGAACTGCAAGACTGAAACAGAATACAATTTAAGTTACAATACACTTTCTCAATCAGTAAAACAGTATAAAATGCAAAAATGAAACTAAAACTTAATTTTTCTTAGTTCTCAAAAACCATCTCCATCTTTATTATATAAAGACCATATAAACCATATAGACCATTTTCTCCAGTCTCCCTTTACATTCCCAGGCACACATCTAGGTCTTTATATAAAAAAACCATCTTTATTATATAAATATATTGAATTACCGTATCAACTGTCTTCAAAACTCAGTCTATCCCATTATCTACTTATATCTTAAAATAATATGTTTGAGATTGACATGGTGACTGCAGAATACAATTTATCATGCAATAATGTTTTAACTACACATTTTAAGGAAAATGTAACCAGAAATTTTTTACATGGGTTTTTATCTTAGTCTTTTATGGCTTTATGAAGTCAGTGGGTGATTTTCAAAAATTTATTCCACTTCTACACATTAGCTTAAATATTCTGAAATACGGATGAGCAGCTGAATAAATAATATTTTTCACAATTTACATTCAAGATATCCTCTCATAATTACAAGTTTAAAAATGGACTTAGAGGATACAAAAACAAACTTTCTCCTGTATTTGAAGAACAATATTTGTTCTATTGAGAGGCAATGGGCACAAACTGAAGCACAGGAAGTTCCAGCTGAATATGAGAGGGCACTTCTTTACTGTGAGGGTGACAGAGCACTGGAACAGGTTGCCCAGAGAGGTTGTGGAGTCTCCTTCCACAAAAGGAGATACGCAAAACCTGCCTGGATGCCAACCTGCGCAACGTGCTCTAGGTGATCCTGCTTGACAGGGGGGGTGGACTAGATGATCTTCAGATATCCCTTCCAACCTCGTCCATTCTGTGAATCTGTGATTCTGTATTTTAAGATATCCTTTTAGTTACTGCCACCCAAGGAGAGGTAAAATTTACTGTACCTTTGTGAGTTCACTTCATTTTTCTCTAACAGCCAATTAGAAATAGCACCGAAACTGCACAAAAGCCTCTGCGTCAAGCATCATTTCTATTACTTAAGCCCAAGAAAGGTGGCAGTGTTTAAAAAACTGTTTCCTGGTTGTCAGTGATCAACTCCACTGGTGTTCAGTACAATTGCTTGACCAGCTCTATATTACATATTTATTAAACACAAGCCTCTCAACTTTTTTGTTTTCTGTAGTATTTGTGCACAGACATGTTACTACAAGCTGCTCTAATGCCGGTTCTATTAGCAGAATCAAAATACATCTCCATGCACATTCCTTCAGATACGGAAATCTCCACCAGTCAGCCCACAGTATCTTTCTCACTCCCATGCCTAATTGTGAACTTCAATATTTACTTCCATCCTGAGCTGGGAGATTTTCTCTTAGATGTCAAATATTCTGGAACCATGTAGTAACATCATGTAAAAAAGAAATATATATATATCTTCCTCGTCACACACAACAGATTTTCATTGTAACACAAAAAGACAGAAGGCCGCCACTTAGCAAACTTCATCCCACGTTAACAAAAGAGTAATGCATGCTATCAGTAGTGACAAAGTACCAGAAACTACTCTTCGCAATTATTCTGAGCTATTGTCAGTCTATCCTTCAACCCTTAAAATATTCTCTTTGACAAAGCCCAAAGGATCTAGTTTGAAAATCTAGCCTGGGGATGTTAATAATAAAAAACTCTCCCTAAGGTAATAGGAATACAAAGACAGTTTTACACTGTTATTCAGGAAACAAATTAGAACAATGTCTGAATATGTGAGCTACAGATGGAATTATGAAAAAATATTCTATAAATAAATTGGCATTCAACAGATGGCTTAGGGCAGCTATTTTTTTCTATTCCAGTAGCAGATAATACTAATTACGGAGAAGATTCATTAAAAAAAAAAAAAAACTTAAGGACATTTCAAAAACATATGTACTCATTTTTTCATGTTAAAGAACAATTCATGCAAAAAGTACGTGTATAGCATAATGTCCAATAAAACAATTTTATCTTCTCCTGCACTTGCTCATTTCTCCTTTTCTTCCTAGGCTTGGATTCTACGTTTCACTGTGTCAACTAGTTCACTAGGGGAATAAAGGATGACTCCACCATATTTAAGTTCTGATACTTATAATTCAGTTAGATTACTTTTCTGCAATGATAAAAATAAAAACCAGATGGAAAAGATTAATTGAACTAATCTATCTCACTGTTAGAACAGAATTGCAGCTTAATTACATCTACCACCGTTTTGTACAGTTTGGCTTCCACATACTAAAACTTCCTGTCTTACGTTTGGTATTTCTGTTCCTGGATATGAACAACAACACATTCCCTACAACCTAAATACGTCCATACCAAACATATCTGTTATTTGCTTTATCCTTTTTGATGCATGAAGTCAACTAATGGTGCATCTAAAATTAGGACCCAATATCAGCTTTTGGCACCTAAATACATAGCCTGATTTTTCGGAACTGCTAAGGACATTCCTTTCCCGCTCACAGCCTTGACAATGCACTACAACTGCCTACGTTCAGTCTGGCTGTTAGATAACCAAGCGTTCTTTTTTGGCAGACAGAACAGTGGATTATGGAGTAAGGAAATGGAGTCTAATTTCAAGAACAAATCTTGGTGACTGAGTAACTGTATATATGAATTCCACGGTTGTTGCAAATTAAAATACAAAACCCGTATGTGCAAGTATTTAATTTATTTTCTCTTCCTACCTCCAGATCATAAGATTTCCTGCTGGCACAGGTTCTGTGCCCTTCTACACCTTTTAAAATTGAGTATAGACCTCACTCTTCTGTTTCCAACTGACAGGTGCATTTCTTCCACCTTTCTAAGCAAACATCCTATCTTATATTTAAACCATTTATAGTGAAGCCACATCACTACTTGCACCACTGGAAAGTACTGAAATACTATGAAAATTAGTGCAAGATAAAAATATGATTAGAACAGATTATGTATTTAAACAACTGCCAATTATGGTACAGAAAAACACTGTTAAGGAATTATTTCCTGTTCTTTCCAACAGGCAGAAGAGCTAGAAACAGAATAGGCTTTATTACACAACCAGACAGTTTTCTGCAAGCCACGGGCAATAGGCCTGCAGATACCTGTTTGAGATGCATTAGTATAAGTCAGAGTGACTGCAGCACGGGCAGTGCCGTCACAGACCAGGGCATAGTCCCTCCCACAGGACCTAAGCACGGTGCACAGAACAAATTTCAGATGAAAAATTCTCCCTACTTTCCAGGTTTGTGTGAAAAGGAAGTTGACTTTGTCTTGCCTTATGGGCAGTTCTTCCACCCCACACAAAGAGCTAAGGCAGAACATAGGCAGGGCAAGAGTACCAGTTACTGCTGCTGGTACGACTGGCCGGTGGCAGCAGTCACTTCCCCACACATCTCAACCTTCTCTCTGTGGGAACAGTAACAGGAACAGATGCACGTGTAGGGTACAAGGCAGAGATGACTGCTTGGGAAATGCATGTTCCCCTCCTCCCAGAGAAGGCAAAGAAAGCAAGGAGCTTTCTGGCAGTCTGCTCCTCTGAGCAGCTGAACGCTTTTGTGGATACATAAAGCTAACTGAATTCCCAAAGCACTCTGATGTGTTTGCAACAAGAGATTTTTCATAAAAGCACTGTAATAGGCATTTTTTTTAACCAAACAATCCATTTAAGAAGAACCAATGAACTTTACATAGTATCTTAACATTACACCTTATTAATAAAACGATCTATAAGGAAAAAGAGATTTTGGGGACCATTTTCTTTTCCTTCACTTCCAAGATCAATGATTACAAATCTAGCATCCAAGGCTGGAACCCTGTTAAATTACAATAATTAAAGATGCCAGTCATGCGTTCCAACAGAGTCTGATGAAATGCTTTACAAAAGTCATTAGTGGATCCATCTGGTCTGAGGGCCTTGCCAGATGGTAAACTCTTCCTACCTCCGCAATTTCTGTTGCAACAATATCCTGCTCCAAGGTTTTCTTTTTCTTTTATACCCACATTAGAATTTCAAGGGATTGGATGTATTTGCTTCTTGTCTATAATGTATTTTTGTTTGTTTCCTGTAACAGTTTCTATAGATTTATATACATATAATACAGATCTTCAGTTTAAAACTCAGAAATAGAAAAGTTTATGGAAAACGAACCACTTCAACATCTTTACATTGAATATTAAATTGTAATTTTTGCATTTAAATTGTTCCCAAACCACCAATAAAGCCATTTTTTCCTTCATCAAATACATAGTCAAGGAATCAGAGAATTACAGACACTAGAAACAAAGAATGACTGGGAAGAACAAAAAGGGGATGAGAGAATTGATTGACCACAGTTAAGGAAGAGATGCTTCAGAAAGAGGAGGTTCAGAATGCATTTGACGTTCTTTCAGTACCTCAAAGGTAGTTACAGAGAAGCTGGAGGTACAGTTTTCATGAGGATGGATGGTGAGAGGAGATAAAGCAAGCGACACAAGTCGCTTCATGGAAGATTCTGTCCGGATATAAGAAAAACACTCTTCACTGTGGGAAGAATTAAACATTGGGGCAGGGTGCCTAGAGAAGTGATAGAATCTCCCTTGCTGGAAATGATTCCTTAGTTTGACAGGACCCTGGATAACCTAGTCTAAGGCTGTGCTCTCAAAAGAAAGTTGGACTGGATGATCTCTGGAGGCCCCTTCCAAACCAGACTTTTCTATGATTCTACATACCAAAATACATCAAAAGTCTGAAGTAATCAAAGTAAAAATGCATTTTGGCTCACAGCAGTTTACTTGCATTAGCTAACTGATCCTTGATGCTGCAAGAAGAAAGCTACTCCTGTTATCTTTAATACACACATATGAAATTGATAGGCTCATTGAGATCTTGAAACGGGTGTATCAGACAACAGATAGAAGTCTAAAGCTCACTATATCCTGTGTCTTTTAATTAATTATTACAAACCTCGTCAGGTAGTCAAAACACTTTTTCACTGAAGCAGCCAAAGGATTAACATTTGCTTTTACTGTTGTGAACATATAATTTTTACTATTTATGAATGCCGTATTAAATTGAATCTCTTTATAACCATCCTATTAACTGTTCCTTGACTAACATGGATCAAGCAAATACACTTTTTAGACAAATTACAACTACTTTCCAGAATGTCTCACCTAACAAACAAGAATTGATTTTGGAAAGATGGTTAGCTTTGTCACCCATCTCTCGATAACGCAATCCATTCTCATTGCTAGGGCTTTTTTGCACCTTAAAGCAGCCTGCTAACTTGACGCTATTCTAAAATAAATCTAGATAGATAGACCATTATAAATAATTCTCTACTCCAAACTCATCCTATTTTAAAATTGGAATAATTTGCATGTTCAGACAAACCTTTAGAGAATTATGCAGTTTTATATTAACACAATGCTACACAATGTAGAATGTGAGGTAAATTTAAATTCAAATTCCCTAGCAATACAGATATTGTCTGTATATGATTAATTTGCAAATAAATGAAAGAGTTGATACTTTCTTGCTCAAAGTCTGATACAAAATCTACAGCTTTCCAGAACAGAGAACATAGTGTTTTTTCCTCAGAATTTAGGTCAAACTTCTTTGGAAGTACTCAGGGCACTGACTGTGCTATGCTTGAACAATGGACACATAAATAACAGAACCATTTTATTAAGACTATTTCTCCATAGTAAAAACATCTCTGATTTTTTTTTTTCCAAAATGCTTCAAGAAGCTCCAAGCCTATCCTGAAATAGGCCATTACGTGCCAGTAGGTATTTTCTTCTCGGTTGCCTCCTTCTGCTCCGCACTGTTAGCTCTCAGTGCAGAATGAAGTGACACTTTCAAGATCCTGACAGGCCAGCAGGCATGTCTGAAGACCACGGATCTCTTCAGCTTCATTCTACTGCTCATACAACGCTAAGGACAGAGCTGCTTTCACATGTCAGCAAAGAAAACTAACACTCTTCCTGGAATTCCTCATTTCACAGGAAAAAATTTGTTTCTCTCCACAGCTGTGGGGCCAAAAGGGGGGTCTGTAATTCACTGTACAGACAGACCAGTATTATCGGAAAAATAAGGCAAGATGCAGCCTGACCCCTATTACTGAACACAACACAAAACATAACCAATGGAAGCAATGGAAGACCAGCAGTTAAGTGAAAGCAAACGTGGTGACCTGCAGGACCATGAGAACAACAGGAAGGAAAGGGAAGCCAGGAAAAAAGAAGTGGAACAAGTGAAGAACAAAGCAACCTGCATACACCACACTAGATCATGCTGGGGGAAAAAAAAATAGTAAGAAAAGTTTGGACGAATTTGATGGCCTCAGTCTGCATATAATCGTATAGTCTCCTAAGTTAATTCTGAAACACAAACAACATAACTATCACTCAATGATAATCAACATCTTGGTAATGAAGGAGATTGCTACTCATACACAAGCACAGCTTGTGACTTTTTGCCCTTTAAGTGCAAGCTTGAGAACCCTGGGTGCAGAAAAGAGCTGGCTGGCAGATCCCACACCGCACATGCAATTCTGTACGTCAGGTACCACTGCACAAGTGACAGGGGCTATGTGAGTGTATGGCACGTGTATGAAGCAAGGTTCACTGTGAGAAAAGGGACCGCAGAGATCTGGTAGCTCTGATACACCGAGCCTGCGTATGTATGTGCATTTATAAGTATGTATAATACAATTAATGCACACACATTCAATTTAATTACTTTTTACACATGTGAAAGTATAGCTGTAGTAATACTTTGAAATACACAAAATATTGCCACCTACTTGTTGCAAACAACAGAGGTACAGAACTTACTTGTTCTGAAAAAATATGAATGTTCATGGAAACACCTCTGAGTAAGGACAGTGACAGAACTTTAATTCACTGCCTTGTTTTTTATAAGGTAATAATTTGCCCATTCAGAACCCAGAGGAGCAAATGCATACAGAAACATGCATTTAAGACCATCTCGCAAATAACTTATATTTTAGGTCTAAGTACTTACTAACTATTTTACTGCTTGCTTTCCCCTTTCATATTCCATGTGTAGGAAGAAGAGTGATACAGTTAGCTGTTCTAGCATTTATTCATAACTCTGCACTGGCTTCCTACCTAGAGCAAGTCATTGCAGGCTAACTTTCTCAACAACAGAGAATCTGTTTCTGAATCTGGGGGCCTGCCTCAGACAGTGACCATCTGCTTGTCAGAGGAAGCGAACACATACATTTTTGAATGAAGTCAACACAGACTGTGATTGAAAATCCCTATGTTGGTTCGGCATTCCGAATAGGTCCTGGCCACAAACTGAGCCTAAGTGTAATCACTTACAGGGAAGACAGAAAGAACAACTGGTGTTGCTAAAGGTGTTTGAAGCACACTCATTAATAGCCTTTGGTACGCTAAGGATACTGAAAGTGTCCTGGAAACACAAGGGGCTTTTTGCCATAGATGTTATTTCTGACTTTTTCCAGAACTAGCATGGGGTGTAACAGTGTCAGCATCTTGCAAAGTTATAGCCATTCCTGCAACTCTAGAAGTACTCCTCTCTGTCCTCAGGCAATTACTGCTGACCAGTTCTGGGCCATTGTTTGTTACTTGAGCCTACAGAGTTATCCCACCACATTTCAGTAAAGTCTGCTTGGCTGCTCAGAGCTTATTAGAAGCCTTGGCAGATCAGGCCCATGAGGTGGGGTACATAACCTTGCTGAACACATGGATTGTGGTTGCAGCACAGAGCTGCAGCAGGTTCATAGAGTCAGGTCAGACTTAAAGATTAGTTTTGATCAAGTGATTAAAATCTCCCCCCAGTAACAGAAGTGAAAAGAAGCAAGAAAAAAATCTCTTAAAATGTAATTGTTACTTTTTTTAGCAAAAATGTTCTGCACTTTGAGGCCAGCTGTGATTTACAGTCCTATGCATCTGTACAGACAGAAAAAATGGCAGATTTAATAAAAGGGAATGGCACTGCAGCACAGTCCTGCAGCACCATGGCTCCTCACCACACATGGCTGCAGTAGCACAAAGGTAATATGGTTCTCTGATGGCATATTTATTTTGTACATATCTCACAAGTATTTTTCAGCTCCAGGTTTCTGCCAGTGAAAGGAAGTCTTAGGAGATTTTATCCAAAGCACGTTTAATAAAGGTCATTGAAAGGTAAGTATAAATAACTGTTGATGTGCTCATGAATTGTGTTTTTTGAACAAGTGATCTGGGAAAAATATGCAGTATTGCTTATTAGCTGCAGTAGACCAGACACATGCTACTGTATAATTCTCAAATTACACTACCATATACCATTTTCCTCCTTCAGCTTTCACATGCATGCACGGAGTTTCCATTTGAGTGTAATTATATTTGCATTCATGCTTATTATTTCAGCATTCTGCAAATATCTGAAAATAACCCCCCAAATGACAAAAGTATAAGAGTGCTGGAAATTTTCATGTGTAACATGGTATGACTATTTTTTCCAGGGAAGAGCTAAAGATAACGGAAATAGAGGGTCTTGGCCTGGATTAAGAGAAGGGCAGAGATGCTGCTAGACAATCACGAGATGACTAAAACTGCACAGGTGTGTGTGGTTTGGCTAAAACAGCTACTGCACTTTTTCTGGTCTAAAATAAAACCTTTTTTGGGGGGGTTGTTGTTGGGTTGTTTATTTTGTGTGTGTTTTGGTTGTTTGCTTGTTTCTGTAGAAACAGCAAGAGAAGCTATCAAAATTATAAATTAGAAATGAGAAGGAATAGTTTTTTCAGATAATTGAAGGATTTCTGGACAACCCCTTGCTGCAGCGTTTCGTTCTTTGCTCTACTTGAAAGTTATGGATATATAAGTGTGAAAATCATAGCAACCACAGCAAAATTAGACATAACATTAAGACTGAAAAGACTCTGGCCAAAAGACATGAAAATAAATACCAAAGACAGATACACATGGCACTTTTTGATATAAATATTGCAATTTTGCAAAATTGGTAAGATGAAGCTGAAACAACCAGTTGTAAAGGAAAACCTTCGCATTCATCTGTTATTCATAATTTTAAGGTCAGTCTGAATCCTCTGACTGCAAATACAATTTATACTTCAGATAAAATATGTAACTGAAGAAATTATGACCACTGTCGCATGTTGTGGCCTCCTTTATTTCCTGTGTTCACCTTATTTCAGTTTGACTCTGCTCAAATACCAGATTCAAAGTGCAGCCAAAGCAGATGACACCAACTGCACAGTGCTGCTAGCAATCAAACTTCCTATTTTTCTGATTTCATCACACTCTGGAGCTGAAAAGACTAAAAATGGACTGAACGTAGCTGTGCCTTTTCTCCCAAAAGTATGGATGTGAACGTAATTCAGGCAAAGATTAAGCCAGTCAGCTCTAAAACTGGTGGTCACAATGAACAGTAAATATCTGTGCACTAATTAATTGCCCAAAGCATGATGATGTCAATCAAGTTGCACTATAGTTGCTACAGATGGGTCCTATGCTTGACAGCACAGCTGAAGGTATTCTTTCCGGAGGCTGATTCAGTAATTAACTGCTTTGGGATTTCCTGGATCTATTCTCCTTTCTGTATAGCTAGCAGTCATCAGGGAATATAGCTGTAACTATGCAGATCACTCAAGACACAATCCAAGTCAAAACATTTGCAGATACATCTGAGAAAGAGGAGAGAGGAAATCAGAAGAAAACCTCGGGAACAGGACAGACAATACACATCGCTAACAAAAAGAGGGATCAAGAGGGAGCTACAATATGAATAAAACATTGGAGAAGACAAAAAGAAGACACAATAAGCAAGAAAGCCCAGAGAAGAATGGTCAAGGAGAAATATAGAGAACAAGGAAAAAAAAAAAGTCACTCTCATAACTTTTCTGGATCACTCCTACTTTAATTTTTAGTTTAACAGATTTCATCTTGTTGAAAATCCCTGGGTATATTCACATCTATGACAAGTTGCGTGAACTGACAGAACTCACAGGATCTTGTTTAAAAATTCACACAGGGATTTTATATATATATATATTTGCATATGCTTGCCTCCAACTGATTAGCAGAGATCAGGATTTTCCACCCAGGAAAAGTGTTTTTATTTCATGTGCAATAAGTTACATTACTGCTGTTTCCTACTCAGGCATTCTACTCATGATAAATCTGTCACACAACATTTTGAGTTTAAGCACTTTAATAGAAAGAAGTAGGGAAGAATGAGATGTTGACTCAATATTATGTCAAGTGAACAAAGGCCGAGCTGCATTTGATCAGTTGGAAGCAGATGATAACTCTTTTTTATGAGGAAAGAAGTCTACAATACACGTCTACAGAAATGATAAATGTGGTAATACTAAGTGTGGCTGAAGGAAAACATTAATTTTAGCTGCCCTAGACTATGTGGAGCTTTCAGTGCTACTGAAAAGGCTTTCCTTTCCTTTGCATACAGCCAACTGACATTTCTTGTGACCTCACAGATACGCAAAGGCAAGACCACCAATCTCATTACTTTTCAAAAACATGGTATGGTACAACAAATAATAATCAGATCACACTGAGGGAGATAAAATAATTCTCCTGTGGTGGACAAGGGATTAGATTTAGGTTTACTTCTGTACTTTCTGAATGACAACAGTTCACGTTCTGTGGCCAGTTGAACCTCCACATGCTAATGGACTTCTAGGTATAATAAATAGCAGAATCTTGCACAGTACATGGGAATTGGATGTATCTACATTAGCCAACACACGCAAAAAAGCTGTTAATCTTTACTGCTTGTGCTGTATTGGAAGACGTAACAAATGGAGTGATGCATTGGTTATATATATGGAATATACTCTAGTTTTAGGACTTCTGGTAGCAATAGAACTGTCAACCATAACTCAGCATGGTTAGGTGTCTGAGGTTGGCTATGCTCTTCTTTAATTCTGATCTCTCTTTCCACTTGGCCTAAGCAGAGACATGTCACTCCCTAAGAACTGTAAGGAGGACAAAACTGTTTATGCTGTTTCGTAGTAATCAGCTGAAAGCTCATGCTCTCTTGGGTTTTCAAAGAGGCTATCTTTCCCTATACTTCAGGGGTTGAAAAATAACAGAAATGAGAATGCAAGTCTAGTATAATTGTACAGAAATTCTGCTCCTGTTTGGTGTGCTGAAGCGCGTATTGACAAAGATTACATTGAAGCTGAGAACATAGCAGAACATATAGAAATTACATTTAACATTAAATTAGGTCTATCACCTAAATTTCTAGTTACAATACATCAGTCACAAGGTCAGAAGTATCGGTTTTATGAGTACTCGTTAGGCTTCTGAAATTCTATTTCACCAGCTAGTTGTGTACAACACAAATACAAACACTATTCTTAAAAGACTTGAAGACTACCTTTAATACATACATATTCTATGTTCCTTTTTCCAAGCAAATCAAATTTAAGAAGCTTTTATACAATAAACCATGAAATTTTTTTTGGGAAGTGCATTTACTAAAATGGATGTGACATTTGTTAGCTTATTTTGTCTGAAACAACCTGAAGATTATAAGTATCAAGTGTCTATTGTGTATGAGATTACATAAAGATTCTGTACCTCAGTTACCAATTACCACAAGATTTTCAAGATGTTGCTAGAGCACATCTAACAGTACACTTACATGCTAAACTTCCTACATTACAGAATTTACCTAGTTACACAGAGCCTATTCTAACTGCTACAGATGAAAGGCATATCACTCAGCAATAGACTATTAATATACAAATAGCAGACAAATACCACTTTTCATTTAAAATAATAATAATTAAAGATTAAAAAGAAAGCCTTGGTTTTACCACACTGTTATACTTCCAGTGACGAAGCTTCCAGCATCATAGTAAAAACCAACCAAACAGTTCACCAACAACATATCAATACTTGAGATATAAAATCTAGAAAGGTAAGCACTAGAATACCAAAGAAACAAAATTAGAAATTAACGTCAGCATTTCCCCTGCTTACCTTTAGCCTTCTCTCCTTTCTAGCACAGGTTCTATGAGTCATTGCAACTCAGCTGATTTCAACCACTGCTGATTTGAAACAAGCTAAGTGGAATGTTGTTTGTAACTGCAACGTGGGCAATAAAATGAACTAATAGGTAGGGAAAGATCATACCTTTAAACTAATAAAAATACTAAAAGATTTGAGGAATTAATTTTCAATTTCTTCAACAAACAAAACTGGAAAATAAGGTACTTTTTGTTGTTGTTTGGAAAAGCATAAATAAGTTTAATGAGTGCTTACCAAGTCTCTTGAGCAGCTTCTCTGAGTCCAATCTAACAAAAAAAATTTGCATCTAACCCCCTATTTCTTTCCCATCCCTCTTCCAGCTGATCCAGATTTGTTACAAACTGACAAACCTGGCAAATCCAGGTACAGGTATTTTAATTGCCCATTCCTATTTACAACATCTGATTTCTTTTTTTTTTTTTCAAGTTCTGCAGGTTAACTAGAGGTGAAAGACTCCTCTAAAGAAAAATGTATGCTTAACTGGTGTTAGATCACTGAAAATCCTCACAGAATTGAGCTGTTTTTATCAGAAAAAAGGTAAAGATCACATCCACATTAATTTGATAGCACAGAATTGATTCCACAGACTAGGTCTTTGGAATCTGTGTCTAAGACACATTTTACAAAGTATCTCATGTAGTTCAGGTGTTCACTTGGCTGTTATCAAGTGGGTGTTTTCAAATGTCTAAGGAAAGGTAGCTCATTTTGAAGCTTTATACTGAATTAAAGTCATTACTTAATCAAAGGATGCAATTTTAACAGAAATCTGTCTCATAGTGCTGCCTATAGTTATTTAAAATACTTCTGAAGCTCAGTTGTTCAAACTGAAGTTTTACAAGATTTCTCTCTCAGGGTCAGATGTGTTTTGCTCCACTTGTGAAAATGTGCCTGCATACATCCAGCTCATGTGCCTTAGAAAATGACCACCAAAGCATATCTGTTTGATCCTGGAATACGCTCTGAAGATCCTGTATGTGGGTAACAGGACTTCAGCTACCATTGCTCCTTCCATCTCCAAGTATTACACTGGATGCAGGAGCTGGGAATGGGGAGACTGGAGGTGAAAATATCTAATTTGATTTCTTGATTGTAGCAGCAACAGAAATCTATGCAACTACCCAGATTTCTATCTTCTCAGAACTTTGAAGTGAACACAATTTCTCCAACTGCACATTACTGCTACCAACTGGATGGAAGTTTACTATCAGAGGATGTATCTCACCTTCTAGCTGTTACTCACTTAAAGGCACTGTGAAGGTTAAAGGACTGTAGGTTAAGGGGCCTAAGTAAAAGATAACAAAACATATGTACAGTTAGCTCAGTGCCTCCCTCTTCATCATGATAAATAAATCACCCTTTCTTCCTAAGGGCAGCTTATATAAATATTTCCACTACAAAGAATGGCAGATACCAAACGTATCTGCAAAAGGAAACCTAAAGTTACTTCTTCACAAACAGCAGATAAGTGGTGACTATAGACATTATAACTTCCAGCCTTTGTCAATTTGAGAACTGTAATTCAAAGTATTTCAATAAGCTGTCATTTTTCCAAATTTATTTCAGTCAAATTCTGCCAAGTTTTTGTAATGGTTGTATTTTTTATGATACTGGCTAACAAAAATCATCCTAACACATATTTTACTGAGAGACCCATGTTTCCTATTAAAACTACTAAAAATACTGAAAGAACTACATAAACACACTGAAAGCCCTTAAAAATCTTCCTACACTCAACACATAGAAATATTGCTGAATATCACTATGAAGTATGAAACTATTACCCTCTGCCATAGAGGTGTAAAACCCTAAAGATATGTGAATTAAACAAGTTTTTCTCACTTGTGTCTGGTGAAAGACAGAAATTCATATTGGTCATTTTTAGAATTTAAATAACTGTATATACAGGTTTAAAAAAAAAAAAAAGAAAGCTTTTCCTGATTATCTCTCTTTCTTGGTTCATTGACTCTTTTTATGAGTTAGCATAATTGTACGATGCTTAATATTAAAATTTGTACAGTCACTAAAAAAAAGGTTTTAGTTTCTCCACTTTAAATTTCACTGTTGATATTTTCCTGTTATTATTGAGTATTTTCTCTAAGTCATTTACCATGATGTTATATAAGTACTTTTTATGCTTTCCTTTAAAAAATGAATGAATGAAACCAAGAAAAAAAAAGTAAATGGCTTTTTATTAGTCTGTACATCAAATTCACCCTAGCACAGTGGTCCACACAAAAGCAGATTGCCTGAGGAATGAGAAAGTCCATTTCAAAGTCAGTTTTATTACTCCATCAGCCCACCGTCTAACCAAGTAAAAGAAAAAAAATAGCTTCAAATGTAAATGTTAATACTAATTATAAAAGTCAAAGTAAAATCTTTCTTTGCTTTTGTGTCTTGGAGTCTCACAGAAGACCATATAAGCTCTATAAATGTATTTTTCATACTACTGTGGGCAGGAGCAGTGCTTTTGGATGAGAAACTAGTTCATCGGGACTTGAAAATCAAATGACTTCTTAGACATTTATGATATAAAATCTTATTCTTGAGATTACAATTCCAAAAATCAGGAGTTAATACTAACATAGTATTTTAATGATATTTAGGAAGAATACATGTACTCCTGTTAATGTGAGCATTTCTGGAAAGCCTATATATACATGTGCATAATCTGTATATACACCATAAAGAGTAAGCACATTCAAGCTAGAATACATTCTATGTCTAACAAAACCCATGGTGTATATCCTGGGGACAGTACAAAAGACAGATGCAGGTGCACCAGGCATCCCTTCTCTCTGCTCTGCCACCAAGATTCACCAGCTCCTCTGCTGCAGATGGCAGCAGAAGCTACTTCTACCAAATGTATCTATTCTACAAATGGTGGCATCATAAATGAATATTACTTAAAGCAAATGAAATCATAAAGTTCAAAGAGGCTCAGGCTGTCTACCTTAATGGCAGGTAAAATTCTGTAAAGCTTTGATGGCTTCCAAGTACCAAACACTACAGAAAATAGGTCTCTTTTCCCTTCTTTAAGTATAGAAGATGAGCATGAAGCATTAAACAGTATCTCTTAAATGATTCCACTTCTTATTTTAGTCCTGTGAGGTAAGATTAGCACAATCAGTAACAGAGTTGTATTAATGAAGATAGCACATATTGTGGGTGTTAACAGTGTCAATGAGCAAAGCCCATTTAAAACTGTGAGGAGTAGCAGTAAACAAAAGCCTGAAGACAAATTCAGATGATCTGTGTACACATGAATGCAGCACTTCACAAATCTTATTACAAGCTTATCTTCGCAAAAATCTCCAGAGAATAATTTCTATGATGCTAAAAAGAATCAAAGGAGACCTACATGATGCCTATTTCAAACAACCCTCGGGATGAAATTCTCTTTCACCACTGCCTATAGAAAGACCCTGATCAGACTTACAACGGAAGTGTTTCAATAAACTGGCAAAAGGTAAAACATGGTCCTCCCCCTTATGATCAGTACAAAATTTAAGGCTGAACAAATTCTTAACTTGAATATCCCCTAATATGGTGTACCTCCTTACTCACTAGGCCATGAAATTCTCTTTTTCAACAACTAATACCAAAATGTAAATAATTACACTGTCTTTGAAACTGACAGTGCTTAAGTACCAAACTAAAATTACACCGATTTGAAGAACAAGCATTAGCAGTCCACACTTAGTAAGACATCACATCGTTTTTAATATCCTATTGACTTTCTCATTTTAGAGGAGAGAGCTTTTATTAAAAGAAAAGATTACAAAGCCATTCTATGCCATGTACAAGTAAGACACATAAAATGCATCACAGTTCAAGATACATACATACCAGCCTTGCATAAAAGAGGTATTGATTGTAAAAGAACAATCAATGCATTATCAGATCTACAATAGCTGAAGATATTACTCTGAGGAAATCTGAAAGCTTCCATTCCAGTTGCTTAGAAAAGAATAATCAATGTAGTATCAGACCTTCAGTAGCCAAAGAGGTTATTCTGGGAAAATTAGAAAGCTTCCACTTGAATTAAAAATTATTTTGCTTTCACTGTACTTACTATGACTTCAATCAAAAAGTAATATTAAATATTTTTAATTTATATTAATCATCTTTTGTTCCACATGTTTCTGCATCTCGTAGAAACTTTAATCAGTTTGATACTCAAATCACTATTTTTCTATACTAGCAAGTACTCATACCTAACACCTAGTAAAACTGGCATATCTTCCTAAGGATTGATATAACTATGTACTTGTTATTTATTTTATCTCAGATTTCAAAAAGCATGAAAATAGACTGAATGGCCACTTCTCCCTTGTTTCCAAATACAGTCAGAGAATTCCCTTGAAGAAACATGAAAGGCCCTCTCTTAAATACCAGGTTTAGTTTATGTTTAATTAAACACTGTCCAAATGAATATTTAATATAGTATTAACTATCAGATTAGGTTGAAATCAACTGTAGCTAACACAAGGTTCTACTGAGTTTAGTCTTGCTGAAATAATTTCAAGAAGTGACAGACTGATTTCAGCAGAAATTATGAGTTAACTTTATTACTAAACTCAGAACACTTATTTTCCCTCAAGACTTCAACCTCTTCTTAAGTTTAACACAACTTGGCAGCATACAGCACAGGAGTGTTCAAAACTTCAGCCATGATTAAAGCCCAAGAATCATCCCTATAAACATGAGTGGTTGTACAGAGCAGCATAACAGAAGTGAATCTGTGGGAATGGAATTTAGCACTGGGGATGTGATGTCCACACCAGACACATCTTAATTCACTTTAACTGCAGTCTGATCCCATGGACTTAATACCACCTAGCAGCTGCTAAGCAATAGCACGCAGAAAGCATGAAACTATTTTACCCAAAAGGAATCCAGTTTACATGCATTAAGACTGTTTATGATACGAACCAATACGTGGTAGGAGATTGGGAGATTTGTTTCAAAAGCATGCTCTGAGCCAAACTAAATGACCCTAGCTAACATGGATGAACTCAGCAGCAACAGAAGACAGTCAAACACCACTCGACACAAGGCACAGATGATGATTTAAAAAAAAAAAAGTGACACTTTACACAAAATTTGTAAAAAAACTTGATTTTAAAAATCTTGAGTGACCACAGTCATCTTCCAAAGATGTCAGGAAGCCTCTACGGGAACAACATTGTTCAACATGACTTTTACAATGTTTCAGAGCTACAGATATAGAAGCTTACCCTTAAATACCCACTTTAGAAAAATTTATGATGTACCTAATAGGCTATTTAAAAGCTAATCTAAACAATTTTGTAGATGTTCTTAAAAATAAATACTTTAAAACCTCTTAACGCTAATTTACCTGAAGCCTGAAGAGCTTTAAACTTGCCCAATTTGTAAGGTGGATATTGTGAGATTTAAGTTATTAATAACAGGATTATGTCATGTGGACCATCACACTTTCCAAGAACAAGTCAAAGAATACCATGAGTGTCCAGTGCATCTTCTCAAGAAGTAAGGCAAACATATGATTTGTCAGTGCATTCATAATGTGAAATTCCCTAAAGGAAAAGGCTATACAAGAAAGTCTTACTTAATGCATTCCAAGCTTTGGCTGCAGTGCTTAAAGAACTATATACAGATTTCATTCTGCATTAGCTTCAGAACAGAAGCATATCAAAATAAATGCTTTAAACAAATGATAAATAGTTTGGTTTACACAAACAGAATGCTTTCAAGTGCATATTAAAATGTAATGTTTGATTGCATATTGATGCATCTACAGAACATTTACAATACACTGGGTACCACTTTTAAAATTCTGTGTCACAAACATCTTCTGGTCAGATTCAGATATTCTTATCTCCTGTTGTGCTCTCAGTAGAGGGAGATAGATAAAATGGGAAGCAAACACTTTAATGAATGCTGCATCAGAGAATTTCCCAGATTTGCCATGGAAGATGCACAAGAAAAATAGTAAAATTAATTGTAACTTTGCTCCTTTTTGAGTTCCACGCTAATACAGCTAGACTGTTAATGGTATCTCCAGGTATGTTATAGTCTGCAGTACTAACCCACTTGCAGTTCAGCCAACAACGCAGAGGTTAATACCCTCTGATTACACTTGTATTTTTGAAAGTAAATGATTAGTAAGTCTAATTGCTGTGTGACACATTCTTCTCTCCCTTACAAAAACATCAGACCTAGTGCATTGAGAATCAACTAAAATTTTAGATGTTAATCTGTGCAATGTATTTTGCACGAATTTTATTTTTGTTTTATGCAGACAGCTGGAATAAAATATAAAAAAACTCAATTGAAAAAAATGGAAAGCCAAAGCATTATTCCACTTTTGTGATTTAAATATCAAAACTGTAAAATAATACACTTCTGCTTTTATTATCCCATAATGAAATCATAAGTACCTTTAGAAGCGTTTGCATTTTTACTTTGGAAGAGAACTTCATAACCTGACTGGAACATACATTAAAAAAAAAAATTCTTTTGACGTGTCATTAGACAATCAGGTCTCTTATTTCACTGGAAAAGGGCTGAGATGACTGCATGTAATTTTGCTAATATTCATGCTACCTTACTTTGCTGAAAATATGTCTCACCTGACCTCTTTTACAGCCATCCCCCCACCCCCAACAACAGCAGAACAACGGCCTATCAACATTAAAATAGGTAGATGTTCTACATATAAAATTTATTTGAAACATATGCTTTTAATTTCATTAAATTTCATTAATCTTCAACAGATAGAATAATTGAAAGCGATATGTATTAAATGCTAATACATGGGATTCTTCCAAGCAGATCTCTGAGAAGGCCAAAGTCTACTCTCCTGAAATCCAGGCTTGTGATCTTACTTAACCACCTTGCTGCCATCTCTCAGGAGCTTGAATTCCACCACCTCATGACTGCTGCATCCAAGTTTGCTCCCAACCTTAGCATCCCCAACCAGTTGTTCTTGTTTGTAAGTAGAAGGTAGAGCAAGGTGTCACACCCTGTTCATTTTTTGATCACAAGAGAATAAGTCTATTTATTCAGTTATTTTATGCGCATTTTTATGCGCATATTTTATGCAACAAAGATAAACACCCTTTCAGACGCAGTTCAACAGTGTTAAGCAAAAAAACATGAAGATTGTAATATATTTTTCCAACAGTTCCTCATTTTAAAACCACCTTCAAAATCTACATAGTAAGATTAGAAAGGTGATGTTTTTAAATTTACATAATCTCTCTACAATAATACACACGTTAGTCACAGTTCCTCCCAGCCAGATGTAAATAGCCTGTTACATATACAGATTATCTCTATTACATTTCAGTTGAGTACTTTGGAAACAATCCTCAACAAGAGTTATTAATGATTGTTTCAGGAGAAACAATTGTATTGATGAACACGATAAACATTTCACTTTGTTGTACAACTGAATGTAAGCAACATATATCAATACTGCAGGAAACTATAGACATACACAGAAAATAAGAACATTAGCAAATAGAGAAAATTTTCCATTATTTCTTTGTGGTTTATACTAGTCTAGATAGTTTGGACAGAACAATTTATCCACCAAAATGTGGGAGAGAATAACACCAATAGTCCCTGCTACACTCTTTGGGGAAAGCCATCTTTCCTGGCTACTGTATAATACTACTGCAAACTACTTTCTGATATACTCTTATTTGTATTAAGTTTAAATCTCATATGAGAACAGAGAAGAAGAGTAAAGAAAATTATTACACTCTGATGGGCTTTATTTCTCTACTTCTATATTTGTGAAAATACAGAGATGCATAGCATGATCCTGACAGCTTCTACAGGTGACTGAGTTTTGGAGTGGCTGACTGCTAGTGTTGCATCCATCTTGGCTTATAGTACCCCTAGGACCTCTAACACTGCTTATTATCACCCTCTTCAACATGACAGGTTCAAGTTCTCAGGTGTATTTGTTAGCACTTTCCTGATTGGCTTTGAATATTTAGAGTTAGATATTTAATTGCCAAGCCTTCAAATTAACAGATTCATCTATAAAAGCAAATAAACTATTTTCAGAACAGATTCAACACTGGCCAACTATCACCTATGCTACTGAAACAGTAGCAGTTTTGGCCCTTGGTATTTAGTGCTTTCCCAGACAAGGCCTGGGCAAGGTCTGGAAAACAAAACATGGAATGGACTCTTCCTGTCATCTGGACGCTGTCACCCTCTTTTGGAGAAGAAAAACATGCAAGTGGGTGGATACAATTTGCACCATGCCATTTGGTCTCAAGGCTGGAGAACCAAATGCCTTTAGTGTTTTATCTAGTAGAAAAAAAGTCAGTTGCCCCTTGCCCCAACAGTACTCGTCATTTTGAAAGGCTACAATCAACTGAACCTCATTTGAGAGAAATACACACTTTAAGCTGTTTAAATCAGCACCTAATTCTGACAGATACGGTAAACAATGATCCTGTGATCTTATGTTGACAGGGAGCAACTATAACAAACATCTAGATGAACACACAAGAGTGAAAATAGAACAGAGGAAAAAAAAAGACGCAGGCTGGACAGAAATAAAATAAAGACAGCAAGGAAATTTTCTATGTATTAGGCAAAGAATGTCTCTGAGTCAGTGCAGAGATGAGAGACCTTTAGCCAGCCTTTAGGGAGGTGACTATGGGGTCATCAGTCTAAGCAGATTGTTGCAGCTGCGTGGGCGTTTGATTGATAACTATGAAGTCATCTCCCTAAAGGCTAACCAAAAGCACTCATTTTTATTCACTGTCTCAGCTAAGCTCATTTTTTACAGCAATGTAAGAAGCTAAACTGTGAGTATAATAAGCTGGGAAAAAAAAGGAAAAAAATATGAAATCAGGAGTTTACCTTAAAATATAAATTAAGATTCTAATTAAGAAAAATAAAGATTAAATGTCTAACAAAATAATGTTCAAAGCTTATGATCTGCTGCCAACTTTTTCCCCACGAACTGAACACCTCAGGGCTTTCTGAAACAGCTGATCAAAGCCATATGCTAAAATTTTCAAAATAAGTTAGGTTCATAAAATACCCCCATATCTTTTACAACTGAGCCTGGGAAGTTCCACATCAGGGAGCATTCGAAGAACAAAATAGGAGAGAGACATACTTACTTTTAGTTCCATTTAAGTTATGCCATTTGGGCTGCTGGATGCCAAACGTAAATAGAAACTAGTTCTACCTAGCTGACTCAAGGGAGCCAGAAGAACAAGTAAAATATAACATTTTAGAAAGAGTAAGCTAACAGTCACAGAGGAACAGCAGACAGAACTGGAAATGCCATATGAAATGCTGTATCTGTCTTCAGAAGGAAATGAGGAGCTAGATACCCCCATGATCTTCTGAGCTGAATGTAATGTTTTATGCATATGCCTAATGTTTATGCTGAAATAAATCACAAACAGAAGGGCTTTAGTATAGAGAGGGCGTATGATATTACCAATACACTAGATTTGGACATGTCATTATAAAGCCAACAGACCAAACCACAAAGAACAACTCCTGCTTGTGACAGTCACTTTTTTGCCCTCATCTGGAAAAAAAAAAAAACTGTTATCTAGTGTTTAAGTCCAGTACATTCATAAACTGAATGAAGGGACAGCATCACTCAACACTACTACCACCACGATAAAAGAGAAGGTACCCTGAAATTAAAAGAGTTATCCAGGGGCGGCCACAATCAGTTTGCGCTTTTGAAGCTGGTGTACTCAGAGAAGAGACCATAACAATCAAAGAGAGCACAATGCTTTGCAATGGCAACTACGATCTCATACAGGAAGGGAATTCCCATTCCCATATTAAAAAAAGTTTATGTATTTTATCTACTATTTGCTGCAATGCAGACTGAACTAAAAATAAAGTTTTTACTACTACTTCATTACTAAATCATGGTAAAACTGTAGACAGAAAGATTTCCACAGAGTAATGTTTCTCCTGAAACCTTCTTTAACATTGATAAAAATCCTGATGTCATTTTAGCCATACTATTTTTCCATGTGCAGTATTACTCTAGCTGCCATGTAACTTAACTCGCATTAAAAATTATAACAATAGTGCTTGACTATGGATTTTGAAGTTGTGTGTTTGTTGGGGAAGGGAGAGGTTAAGAACATGAGACATGTATTTCGTTCCAGTTATTAGAATATAATCTTTGTAATTAAATCACAACACTGAAAGTGTTCTGCAGTTACTAGATCTATTATCATTGAGTTTCTGGAAAATATTTTACTCACCTTCTTCATCAAGCATCCAGGAAAGAAAACATATGAAACTCTTCTATTTCAAGATTTGACGTGAAGAAATTCATCATCTTGATAAATTTCAGTAGGCTAGGTTTAGGAATACATTAAACAGGCTATATTAAAGTAGTCCTTATTTGTTATGAAGCATAGGAACTGATGATAGAAAGGAACTTTAGTGAAGTATACGTAATATACTCCTGAGGCCAAAACTTCACTTCAGTGAATTTGGCACTAATAATGATTTAGAAGAACTATTTAAAATAATACCAATAAAAATAGACTGAAGTTTCTTAGTGTAGCAGAAGCTGCATTCAATTGCTTTCAGGTCATATTGAATGAAGGCAAAAGACAAACCAGAATCATATTTATTATAGTCATAGGCATGAATGAAAATGTGTCCTATTTCTAAAAGACGACAGTTTAATCTTTACCAGTCCTAAAAGTGTATATTGCAGATGTGAAATTGTATGATGAAGCAAGAATACGCTGAAAACCCCTGCATACACAGTGGAAGTTTTTTGGTAGAATGAACATTATTTGTGCAGGATGTGTGTTTTGATAGTCTGACAGTGAGGAAGTTTTGCCTATTGACAAAAGAATATGACACCATGAAGCTGACTGTTGCATACTTTTTCACTTACTTGACAGATTTGTAGATAGGAATATACATTCAGCCTTGGTTGGATTTGTCACGAAGCAGAAAATACTTTGAAGAAAGTTTCAGAATAACCCCCTCAAAACCAACATACACTAGGTTTAAAATTGATTTCTTCTCCATTACTACAATAGCTAAGGAACACAACTGAGACCTAAGGAACATAAGAGATTTTAGTGCAGTTGCTTTTTGCAGAGACCTCATTGGCTTGCATTATCCATCACTCAAGGGCAGAAGCAGATACCCATTCTACCAAGATACACAGCTATCACAAATTGGCACTTCGAGAACATAGTTGGAGCTACAGAATCTAATAAGTGCAAGAGGCCTGACACAGATAACGACTGTTACTGTGTTGAATCTCAGAAGAAAAAAAAGCCATAGCAGTCTTTCAAATCTAGGAATGGTATTTGCTAATAATGCTGTAATGAAGCTGGTCCTAAGGATTTAGTTTTCTGAGATCTAGAACAAAGTGTGTTTCTTATCTGCTAGTGACAGTTAACTACTTTCTACACTAAAAATAAGGAGGGACTGTGTTTAAAGATTAAGATTCTGTCCCCAGAGGGAAACAACACAGTGGAAGAAAAGAAGATAAATGAATCTCATTGTCAAGAGTTCTAATACTACTGGTCTGAAATTATGGTGGAATAAGAATTTTTGGAAATTAGTTTATCAAAAGCAGAAGTGAGACTTATTCCTAGTCAAATTCGTTACTGTATGAACAGACATTTCTGGGAGAGACATTCCTGTTTATCTAGTAACTACACATATTTGCATAGATTGTGGCTGTGAGTAGCTCTATCATCCATAAATCAGGATACTGTAATATGAAATAGAAGCATTTTTGTTGTTGTTTTTTAAACATAGAACATTTATGTGAAACTTTTAGTCAAAACAATTTATTTAGAAGTCAAATACATGCTTTTGTTGTGTGTATATATAGATAGATACATTAAAAACACAAAATAACAAAGCAGAACACAATCCTGACAAAATACTAAGGTGAATAAGTACACAAACTATAACTCAACTGGTAGTAACCTGTGACAGCAGCAGAAAATGTTTAGTTTTGAGGGGGTTAGGCTGATTAAATAGTTACATCTGATACGGAAGAAGGCAGAAAAAATTGTGCAGTGCACTTAACTGTCATCATGTATAAAGTAATTCATACTAAGCTAACTGACAAGGTAAAAGAACATTTACCTCTAGGCAGTAGGGAGTCCCACAGATTCAAAACAAAAAATAAAGGATACCCCAGGGAATATGTGAAATGCAATACACTGGGTACAGAGCACATTCAGAATAATTCCATCAAATAACTATTTAATATGGCAAGAAACAGTACATTCCAAAGAGCTTTTTTTTTTTTTAAACAGCAGTGTATTCATACTTGATTTAATCTGACCTCTGCTGAAAAATAATAAACCATGGTTATGCCCAATTTATCTTATAACTGTTAGACCTGATGATTGGTTAACTGAAATAGAATTGTGAAATTACAGAATCACAGAATTGTAGGGGTTGGAAGGGACCTTGAAAGATCATCGGGTCCAAGCCCCCTGCCAAAGGTTCCTTAGAGCAGGCTGCCCAGGTAGGGTACGTAGACACAAGTGTCAAGGTACTTGCCAGGTACGCTGATGTAGACACAAGTGCCAAAACATTTCTAGCTCAGATAAATGGGCACTTTTCTCAGCTCTTACAGAAAAGTCATATTATATCTCACATTGTGTCAACTCTGAGAAAAATACTACCTAACCAGATTAATATATTCTTAAGGTAGGCATTTACAAAAATAAACAGGTGTCACCAACCTTCTATGAAGCTCTACGATTTCTTAACATAAGCATTAACACACTAGTAATTAACACAACTATTAACATAACTCATACTTATTAACGTAACTGTTAACACTTGTATGTTGACCACTTTTGAGACAGTTAATCTCTTTCTTTCGCCAAAATTTATTATGTCAGTTTATACAATTTGAAGGGTTTTTTGGTTGTTTTGAAGTCAGTCTAACCACTCTGCTCTAGGAACACTGGATGTCACAAGCAGACAGTCAGTGCTATCACTGCTAACAAACACATCAAGAGCTACGTAACACATATAAAGTTAAAACTGAAGTCTTTACATACACCAGGATTCCCAGCATCTCTCAATTGTACTTTCACCCCTGACAGTCTGATTTGAATGACATCTTATGCTGATGAGACTTCAGGCTGCTCAGGGAACTAGTCAGCAAGGTCCCCTGGGAAACTGCTTTTGAAGGCATCGGCATCCATCAGTGCTGGTCAGTCTTTAAGCGCCGCCTCCTAAAAGCACAGGATCAAGCAATTCCAAAACATTGGAAGTCAAGCAGGCGGGGCAGAAGGCCAGCCTGGCTGACCAGGGATCTTGTACTGGAGCTTAGGTGAAAAAAGAAAATGTACGGCTGCTGGAAGGAGGGTCAGGCAATGTGGAAGGAATACAGGGATGCTGTTAGCATTTGTAGGGAGAAAATTCGTTTGGCCAAAGCCCAACTAGAGTTGAAGATGGCCAAGTCTGTGGGAGAAAATAAAAAGGTTTTTTTCAGATATATGAACAGAAAAAGGAGGTCCAAAGAAAACATAGGTCCGCTACTTGATGGGGAAGGTCACCTCACAGACAAGGACATAGGCAAAGCAGAGACACTTAATGCCTTCTTTGCCTGTCTTCAATACTGATGATGGGCTTTGGGACCCAGGGTGCCGTAAGCTGGAGGACCATGACGGTGGGAATGATAAACTCCTAACCAACCCTGAAAGTGTGCGGGATTTGCTGCTCCACCTAGGACCATACAAGTCCATGGGTCCGGATGGGATTCATCCCAGGGTGCTTAAAGAGCTGGCTGATGTCATCACGGGACCTCTCTCAATTATTTTTCAACGGTCTTGGAATCTGGAGAGGTACCATTAGACTGGAAGCTGGCAAATGCTGTACCAATTTTCAAGAAGGGCAAGAAAGAAGACCCTAGCAATTACAGGCCTGTCAGTCTCACGTCAGTGCCTGGTAAAATTCTGGAGAAGATAATCCTTGAAGTTATTGAAGTGTGCCTGGGGGACAATGCAGTCATTGGTCCCAGCCAACATGGGTTCACGAGGGGTAGGTCTAATTTGCCTAACAAATTTGATTTCCTTTTACGATAAGATCACCCATCTAGTCAATCAAGGGAAACCAGCTGATATGATCTTTTTGGACTTCAGCAAAGCTTTTGACAGTTTCCCATAGGATCCTACTGGACAAAATGTCCAGCATACAACTTAACAAAAACATCATACGATGGGTGAGCAATTGGCTGACGGGCAGGGCTCAAAGGGTTGTGGTAAATGGGGCCACATCAGGCTGGCGGATGGTCACTAGTGGGGTCCCTCAAGGCTCTATTTTAGGGCCAGTCCTCTTCAATGTTTTTATAAATGATCTGGATGTAGGACTAGAAGGTGTTTTGAGCAAATTTGCCAAGGACACCAAACTTGGAGGAGTTGTAGACTCTGCTGAGGGTGGAAAGGCCTTGCAGAGAGATCTGGACAGACTGGAGAGCTGGGCGGTCACCAACCACATGAAGTTTAACAAGGTCAAGGGCCAGGTCTTGCACCTGGGACGAGGCAACCCTGCCTATACATACAGACTGGGCGACAGATGCTGGACAGCAGCAACACAGAGAAGGATCTGGGGGTTGTGGTTGACAGCAAGTTGAATATGAGCCAGCAGTGTGCCCTGGCAGCCAGGAGGGCCAACCGGATCCTGGGGTGCATCAAGCATAGCATCGCTAGTCGGTCGAGGGAAGGGATTGTCCCGCTCTACTCTGCGCTGGTGCGGCCTCACCTCGAGTACTGTGTGCAGTTCGGGGCACCACAGTACAAAAAAGGTGTAAAACTGTTGGAGAGTGTCCAGAGGAGGGCAACGAAGATGGTGAAGGGACTAGAGGCGAAGATGTATGAGGAGCGGCTGAGGTCATTTGGCCTGTTCAGCCTGGAAAAGAGGAGGCTGCGGGGAGACCTCATCAGAATCTACAGCTTCCTCGCAAGAGGGAGTGGAGGGGTGGGCGCTGACCTATTCTCCTTAGTCACCAGTGATAGGACCCACAGGAATGGTGTCAAGCTGAGGCAGGGGAGGTTTAAGCTAGACATCGGGAAGAAGTTCTTCACCGAGAGGGTGGTCGCGCACTAGAACAGGCTCCCCAGGGAAGTAGTCACTGCACCAAGCCTGTTGGAATTTAAGAAGCGTTTGGACTGTGCACTTAGTCTGGTAAGTGCTCTGGTAAGTGTTTCCAGAAATTATACCCACTGAAGATTAATTTACTTGTAAGCTTGTAAAATGATCCATCTGCGTTAACAGAGCAATTCATATGCTAGCACATAAGATAGTACTCAGAGCCATCATGATACTGAAAAGCAAATACTGCCTTTGATAACTTTCCAGAAAGATGAGAGAAATAGCAAAAAATGAAGAAGGAGTTTGGAAATTTATCATGCTCTTTGAATCAGATAACTTCTCTTCTGTGCTGGCTATAAAATAGAGTTGGAAAAAAACATATGAAGGGAAATCATTCAGTACCTCTACTTAAGGTTATTTTAGGCAATTAACTTGGACAAGGTTTGAATTACCTGCCTGAAAACAGTTCTTCTTTGACAACTGAATTAAGTTGGGCTCTTGACTTGAGTTTCCTGAGCAGCACCTAAGCTAGGTAACTGAAAGAAACTATCTGAATACTTGACAGATTGTTCAAAACCCACCTGCTGCACATACAATCTGACTTGACAGTAACTTATCTTGAGGTAAGCAATGTTGACAAGACTGCTTTGTAGTTGCTTGAAAGTGAATTGTTATAAGATGTAAATTCAGTAAACTTCAAATTAAAAGTAATGCCATGTAATTCAATTCATGCTTTACATAAGCAACGATAGATAAAATTTTCACTATTAAATTGCTGAGGAACCAGAGTTCTCACTGGAACCCAACAGCATCTATGCTTCTAAGGATGTAATGTTTTCAAAGAAGTATGTTCTGTATCTGAACTTATTTCATTTTAAGTACCTTTATCTTTGCAGAACCAAAAAAAAAAGCTCAAAATATCTATCTAGGTAGGAAAATATCTATCTAGGTAGGTCTGTTTTGCACTGTTGGATCTACTCTGTGCATCTTTCCAATCCGCTTCCAAGTAGCCAAATCTCAGACAACTCTTTTTAGCATTCATTAATCTTTATGTTCTGGTGAATGACTGAGCACAAGTTTTTAAAAGGTATTCACAAACAGCTTCAGGTTACTTCTTCTTCAATAGAACTGGTGGCACTGAGCACCATCATAATATAGGACACCTCCTTGCCCCCAAATTTTTATGCAATATAGTTATTAATTATCCATGTAATTATTAATTTTACCTGTTTTAATGAATGTGCAGCCAAAGACAGAAATATGAAAGAGCAGGTGTTGTAAACTTATTACACTCCAAAATCCGCTAAGTGCTCTATTTGAGAGAGATTATAGTTATCCAAAGGATTCATTTTAAACAGGACTTAAATAAGCAAACATGGAATTATGACTGTTTTTTATGCAAGCACTATGTCTCATTCCCTTGCCTACTATTATTTCTCTTTTTCTCTTGATTTCTTAGCAAATTATTCAAAGCATGGATTCTGAATCTAGAATTCTGTCCCCTGTGAAGCCTCAGAGCAGTTGGCATAACCTCAGCTGAGACCTTTCTGCTGTATTTTAGGTTCTGTAGTGCAGGGGACATTGAAGAGTTTCACACAGTTATGTAACTGCCTAGCAGCAGCATGTTATTTCAGACAGTTATAATCTGTTTTACTGCATGTCATTTTCTGATATTCTATTTTCTCTCTAGCTTAACGGTATCATGGATGCTATATAGGGCAGGTTTTTTGGCCTTTCAAAATGCAACAAGAGAGAAAACAGGCTTCACGCCACAACTGACAGGTTTACATGAAGATCAAAATATGTTCTCCTCTTCATATCATCTTTTCTATTTACTTCTGCCTTGGTAGACACTGTATTACACTCCCCCTTAAACAGAGGAAATAGTTTTTGCTAATAGTTCATATGATACTTGGAGGCTAAAATCTAACGATATTTATAAAGCATAAACCTAATTTAAGATTAGGGGAAAGTATTTTCAACAAAATGAGCTCATCACCTGCATTCAGTTTGGTTTAGCAGACTTCCAGATTTAAGTGATGACAGACAGACAGGAGAATAAAAACAGGAATGGACTTAATTGTGTATACAGCCACAAAGCAACAGGCCTCCCCCCCTTATTAACTTATTACTTTTAGAGTTTTTAAAAAAATGAATGGGCTTTTAAAGAAGATTTCATGCATCCCTGTATCCAGTTCAAATATATACTTGTTTTCCTGTAGTCTGTGCCACTACAACTTATATACATGTCCTGGAGCAAAGTATCATCTCTCCAGGGAAGAATTTTGAGAGTGAAACTGCATCCATACCAAATGCATGTTACAAAAAAGAAAATCATATTTAAGCCTTCAGCATAAGCTTAAGTGAAAAAATACAACAGACAATCCCTGGGAAGGATGTTGAAGGGATCGGGGTGCAGGTAGTGTTCTCATCTGTCCTCCTGATGGGTGACCGGGACCCAGAAAGGAGGAGGTGAACGGGACAGGTAAATGACTGGCTGAGGGGATGGTGTCTGGACAGAGGCTTTGGGTATTTTGATCTTGGGCAGGCCTTTGAGAGGCGAGGTATGTGGGTTGCTGACGGACTCCGACTCAGCAAGTGGGGCACAAGTGTATTGGGGAGCAAGTTCTCTGGACTTATTACCAGGGCTTTAAACTAGGTTTGACGGGGAAAGGGAGGGGAGTTAGAAGTGACAGAGAAGGGCTGGCGGATGTCACTGCTGTCACTGTTGAAGATAGTAGGGAAAAACCTCTGAGCTGTCCCACAGTATTGTCCGAGGGCTCCTCAGAGAAGGTAATATTCCCGATACCCCGTCCGGAATCTTCTTCTTGCATCCCTCTAGGGGTAACTGCGCCTGCTGCTTCCCTAAAATGCCTGTATACCAATGCGCGAAACATGGGAAATACACAGGATGAGCTCGAGATCTGTGTACGGCCACGGGGCCACAACCTCACTGCTATCATGTAGATGTGGTGGGACAGCTCGCATGACTGGAATGCAGTCAGGGAGGGCTACACCCTTTTTAGGAAAGACAGGCTGTGGAAAGGAGGGGGAGGAGTTGCCCTTTATGTGAGGGAGCAATTAGAATGTAGCCAGCTCCACCTGGGGGAGGGTGAAGAACGAGCAGTGAGCTTGTGGATGAGAATTAAGGTGCGGGCTGGTATGGGAGACACTGTTGTGGGGGTGTACTACAGGTCACCAGATCAGGAGGAGGAGATCGACGAGGCCTTCTACAAGCAGCTGGAAGCAGCCTTGTAATCCCAGGCGCTGGTTCTCATAGGGAACTTCAATTATCCAGGTATCTGTTGGGAAAACAACTCAGCCAGGCACGCGCAGTCCAAATGTTTCCTTCAATGCACTGAAGATAATTTTCTGATGCAGGTGGTGGAAGAGCTGACAAGGCAGGGGCTGCTTCTGGACCTTGTTCTTATCAACAGGGATGGGCTTGGTAAGGATGTGAAGGTTGGGGGCAGCTTGGGATGCAGTGACCATGAGATGGTGGAGTTCAAGATGGAATTTGGTGGAAGAAGTAAGGCAAAAAGTAGGATTGCCACCCTGGATTTCCAGAGAGCCAACTTCAACCTCTTCCAGGATCTACTTGGGGTATCTCACTGGCCAGAATGCTAGAAGGCAAGAGTGCTTGTGAGAGCTGGGCAACATTTAGACAGCACTTCTTCCAAGCTCAGGATCGGTGCATCCCAAAGAATAGGAAATCAGGGAAGGGGGGCAGGAGACCTGCATGGATGAGCAAGGAGTTCATCAACAAGATCAAAAGGAAGAGGAAAGTCTATGAAATGTGGAAAAAGGGTCTGCCCTCTTGGGAGGAGTATAGGAGTGTTGTCAGGGCCTGCAGGGATGCGACGAGGAAGATTAATGCCCACCCGGAGGTGAAGTTTGCAAAAGAGATAAAGGATAATAAGTGTTTTTTTTGTTGTTTTTTTTGTTTTTTTTTTTTTTAAGTACATAAACAGTAAAAGGAAGACTAGAGATAATGTGGGTCCCCTGCTGAACGAGGGGGGTGTCCTGGTAACGTGGGATGCTGAGAAGGTGGAGATACTGAATGTCTTCTTTGCTTCGGTCTTTGCTTCAAAGACTACCCCCCCGGGACTCCTGGACCCTGGAGGGAGGAGAAAGAGTCTGGGAAGTGGAGATCTCCCCCCTGGTTGACAAGGGAGTGGTTTGGGAGCGTCAGTGGGGTCAACGCACACAAATCCATGGGCCCCGATGGGATGCATCCATGTGTCCTGAAGGAGTTAGCGGAGGTGATTGCCAAACCACTCTCTATCATCTTTGAAAGGTCTTGGAGAACAGGAGAGGTGCCTGAAGACTGGAGGATAGCCAATGTCACTCCAGTCTTTAAGAAGGGCAAGAAGGAGGATCTGGGAAACTACAGGCCAGTCAGTCTCACCTCTGTCCCTGGAAAGGTCTTGGAACAGCTTGTTCTGGATGCCATCTCCAAGCAATTGGAAGAGAAGGTTATGAGTAGTCAGCATGGATTCACCAAGGGAAAATCGTGTTCGACCAACCTCGTAGCCTTCTATGATGGCATCACCAGCTGGGTAGATGGCTGGGATAGCAGTGGATGTCATCTACCTTGACTTTAGCAAGGCTTTTGATACTGTCTCCCACGACATCCTGCTACCAAAGCTGAGAAAGTGTGGGATAGAAGAGTGGACAGTAAGGTGGGTTGAGAACTGGCTGACTGGCCAAGCTCAGAGGGTGGTGATCGGCGACTCAGAGTCCATCTGGAGACCTGTGACTACCAGTGTTCCCCAGGGGTCAGTGCTGGGTCCGGTCTTGTTCAACATCTTCACTGATGACCTTGATGAGGGAATAGTGTCCACCCTCATTAAGTATGCTGATGATACAAAGCTGGGAGGAAGGGCTGACACGCCAGAAGGCTGTGCTGCCATTCCATGAGACCTGGACAGGAAGAAACCAGGTGAGGTTTAACAAGAGCAAGTGTAGAGTCCTGCACCTGGGAAGGAACAACTGCATGTATCAGTACAGGATGGGGTATGACCTGCTGGAGAAGAGCTCTGTGGAGAAGGACCTGGGGGTCCTGGTGGACAACAGGTTGGCCATGAGCCAGCAGTGTGCCCTGGTGGCCAAGAAGGCCAATGGGATCCTAGCATGCATTAAAAGGAGTGTGGACAGCAGGTCAAGGGAGGTGATCCTCCCCCTCTACTCTACTCTGGTCAGGCCTCATCTGGAGTACTATGTCCAGTTCTGGGCTCCCCAGTACAAAAAAAAGACAGGGATCTCCTGGAAAGAGTCCAGCGAAGGGCAACACAGAGGATACGGAACCTGGAGCATCTTCCCTATGTGGAAAGGAAGAGAGACCTGGGTCTGTTCAGCCCTCAGAAAAGAAGATGGAGAGGGGATCTTATTAATGTTTACAAATGTCTTAAGTGTGGAAGACAGTGGGATTTGGCCAACCTCTTTTCAGTTGTTTGTGGGGATGGGACAAGGGGCAATGGCCAAAAAATGGAGCACGGGAAGTTCCGCACCAATATGCGGAAGAACTTCACGGTGAGGGTGACGGAGCACTGGAACAGGCTGCCCAGGGAGGTTGTGGAGTCTCCTTCTCTGGAGATATTCAAGGCCCCTCTGGACACCTACCTGGGCAACCTGCTCTAGAGAACCTGCTTTGGCAGGGGCGTTTGGACCCAATGATCTCTTGAGGTCCCTTCCAACCCCTACAATTCTGTGATTCTGCAACAAGCTTTCAAAAAAAAAGTTACCCCATTCTTGGCATTCAGTGTTAATGCAAGTCATGGATTTTCTGGTATTTTTATTTATAATTTCTCTAGCAATACAGTAAACTATATACTGTAATAAAAAGTGTTAAAATATACACTGAAATAACTGGTTTGGCCCAAGAGTTGGAAACTGTAGGCTTTTGCCATATGTGCTTTTTAAGATTTATTATTCTAAGAACTCTTCCCTACATCTACAGAGAAGAAAGGGTCTGCTGAAAAGATAGCAAGAAAATATAGTAGTTGGGAATATGACCTATGTGGAGAGAGGAATTACCTTCCTTAGAATCTATTGTAACAATTCTGCTGGCTGCTTGTAAAAACTCTTTATTGCCTCCTCCATTTTTTGTAATACAACAGTGATGCCATGGAGGTGGGCACTCAAAAATCAGTATTAGACCTGTGTTAGTATAGCTGGTAGTATGCACACTCCATTCCCTCTACAAACAATACTGAAGAGAATATTCTTTCATGCTGTAATTTATTTCCTTCTCCTACCCCAAAATCAAACTCCTTACAAGGAAAAAAATAACAGTTATAAATCTGAAACTCTGATAGAAGCCCTGAAAAAAGTAAATAAGAAAGACAAACAAAAAGACACAACCCCTTCAAATTAAAGTTCTTAGCTAAGTTCTATCTCTAAAGAAGAAACTATTTCATATCTATTTTCTTAATATAGTCGCTATTTATGAAATTGCTTTTGCTAAAGGTATTAGTGTTCTGCCAGAAAGGAATTAATTTTAGGAAAGATTATTTTATAAAGGATATGATTTTTTTTTTTAAAGGGCGCAAGTCATTTTAGCCTCATGACTGGCACATTAAGTCATAAGAGAAATGTTCTAGTATCAAAAGTGGTTTCATTAACAGTTCATCTTCAGCTAAAATATAATTAATGGAACCAGTAATGAATGAGAACAACTCTGTTGCTTGCTATCTGTAGGCTACAGGAATATCAGAATAGTCCAAAACCTGTTGGCTAGTGATAGAAAGTCAGTGATATTCTAGTGATACAAATTCACTGCTCAAGTTAAAAAAAATACGCTTATGATGATTCAGTGTCTCTGTACTCCTTCCAGTAATTAAAATTTCTTTCAGGTGGCTGGGTAAAATTTTAGACCAATACATTTTCATCACAGCAAAAAGTTATCAAAAATTATGGTTAGATTCCTCTCTGTCTTTAGGGTCCTTCAGGAATATAGGGGATTTAATGAAATGCCAGTTTCATTAAAATGTCAGTATCTGGAGCTCATCAGATAGAAATTCTTTAGCATACGTCAGGTTTTCTTAAAACAATAGTTACTTTTTCCCTCTCTCTGCATGCACGCACATGTCCCATTACTTTTTTTTTTGTTTGTTTGTTTTAATTTTAGTCTTTACTTTACAGGGATATATGGCAGGAATGCCTGAACATTTTCTTGTCTCAGTTCTACCTCTGATTTAATAATTTTATTCAACCAAAAATAGTAGCATGTATGGTAATAAACTCACTTAAGATTACTATCCTGAGTTTAGAAAGGCATATGCAAGAGACCTACTGAAATCAACCTCAGCAAGGAATAAAGCACCTTTACTGAGCCACTGAATAAATTTAAACTAGAGGCTATGGAGAATATTCATAGGGATTAATCTATATTCAGTGACTGTAATTATACAGGGTACATGACACTATACTACCTTTTTTCATCAGTTTCTCAAAACACATTTAATAGCAAAAATGTAAAAGCTTTCAGACCTTTTACTGGATTCAAAACAATCATCTGCCACCACCACTAATAAATTTACTAGTAAATTTACTGCTAATAAATACACTAGTTATTCTGACTAGTCTCAGATTTCAAAATAATTTTAAAGGTGGCAATTACAGCTAAATCAGCTTTTCCAGATGTCTATTGCCAGCATAAGGCTACTCTTTAAAACATTTTGCAGCTACTGCCTTTCTCAAACATCTGCTTTCCCTATCACTATCTTGCCAGCACCAATCTCATACCAAGGCAAAAAAAAAGTTAATGTTTGGAAGACCAAAATTGTATATAGCAAACACATTGACACAGATCTCTAGTATGGCCTACAAGCAGCTTGCTTCAAAATGTCCCATTTGAAGCAAAGTATTCAGCATTCACATAGCTGCTTTTTAGAATACTAGCAGTAACTCTTCTGAATTGTTACCAATGCCCCAGCAAGCATTTTGCAATTGGGCAGATTAAGCAACTTCAGGGCAAAGCAATAGCTGTATAACATTCATCAATTCAGAAAAAGTAAAGGGATCAGTGTACTGGTTAGGAGGTTAAAAAAAGGAGAAATTAATTACATCCAAAACGTTAGCCTTAGCCACAAATCAGTTTGCTGTGATCACAACTTGATCATCAGAAGTTTTGTTTGTTGGTGGTGGTTTTTTTATGAATACAGTAGGCTATCAGTGCTTAGGGTCCTACTTATGGTATAGTAGGACAATTTAGACTACCCAGAGGTAAAATTTTACAAGTTGATGCATATGAAATGAATATTAACTGCTTGACAGTGGCTTTATTACTGGTCTATCCTCTTACTCTTTAGTACTCCTAGCCCATTTTCCATTTATCCAAGGTCACTTATTAACTGTTCATCTTTAAACAGTATTCTACAGATTGCTTTTCTCCCCCCACCCCTTTTGCTCCCAAAGATCTTCAGCCTACACAGGTGACACCATGACTCATTTCTTAAGCTACCACTGGAATTTTTTTTAGTGTATATGCAAAAAGGAAAAAGGAAGCCAAAACCTCTTGCAGCTAGCATCAGGCCAGCTCTGTTCATGAAGGCCAGCTTTGGTGTAGCAAGCTTTGCAGTCGACAAGCTTCTCTTTGGCAGAGTGAAGGAGGCTCTTCTGAAGAGGGTGGAAGAAAAATGAACATAACACAGATGTGAAGAACTCTGAAAAATCTGTTCTTTTCACTTAACAGAAGGGAAATAAAGAGAATTAGCTCTCCTGATCTAATTTTATTCCTAGTTTATTCCTTTCATTGCAATATAAATGTCAAATTTCCACTGAAAATAAACTGTAAATATTAATTTTCATTTGAGATCTGTGATGTAATTTATATCCAAAATTATGTACGCAAAAGAGTCCCATATCCAAAAGAAGCCCCCCAAAAAATTTAAATTCTGAATGTTGTACAGAAACCAATTCAATTATAAAGCACGGGAAATGTAACAGGAGAATAAAGTGCTATGCATAAAATAATAAAAATAAGCATAATGACATTTCTTTAACAACATTACTTAACAATCCTAAAGACTCAAAACTATTTTCAAGTCTCAAAGTGCAAAAATATTCATATCCTGAGCCTATGTCCACTAATCTTAATCTTCTAAAAACATCCAGGAAGGCTCTGTAAGCTTTTGGAAAACCAACCTTTCAACCACTATAAATGTCATGTCTATGCTAAACTTCAGTGCATACTTCATTTCTTCTAGGCTTCTACATTCAAGCAAATGCATCTAGCAGGTTCCCTGAAACAGCATTACCTGAACATTCTGGTAAAACCTGTTGTGAAAATATCACTAAAGGAATATGTGCACCTCTTACTTGTAATAAAGTTCTATGTTCTGCCTTTTTTTTTTTTTAATGTTTAATAAATTATTTACTTTACTTGATGAACAATACTTATACATCAGACCTATGGTGTTATGTTAAACTATCACGAAACTACAGAAAGTAATATTCCTGGCTGTGATTTTAATGGGCTATCTGCTTTGAGCATCTTTTGTTAAACGCTGTTTCCTGCAACCATGTAGCTCGGATATAATTCTTTAAAACCTGCTTCCTGACTTAAAAGTGATGTAGCCAGTGCAGGCCCAAACTAGAATATGTCTTCAAGATCAGTCTGAAATTAGTAATTCTAGGTTAGCACCTCATCTGTATCACACCATTATGTTCTTATGCCACAAAAAAGAACCGCAGTTGCCTAAAGAGAAGTTATGTGGCCCACTCTGCCACCACTGAAGGTGCCAGGTGCATAGACATGGGGAAAACAGAGGTACAGTAAGGCCACCTCCTAGATACTTAACTAACCTGCAAAGAGAACCATCCAGTAAAAAGCATTTCCATTATTTAGCTCCTGGAAAGAAGAAACTGCACTTTAAGCACTCTTGTAAGGAACACAACAAAGAACTCACCATCCCAAAAGTAGCTTTGCCTAACTGAGATGGTTATATTTAATTCCCAGATTTAACTTTTTGAGCCTGACCAAAAAAAAAAAAAAGCTCTCAAATAGCTCTTTCAACAAGTGACAGCTTTCCTAACAACTCAATATAATATCCTTTTAGACTTCTGCGGCCCACACAGACAAGGCTTTCATGTTGTCAATACTTCAAAAAAAAAAAAAGCAACAACAACAAAAAAAAACCTCTACCAGTAGAAGTGGATCCAGATCATATGCAGTAATCACTAATTATACGCACACAACCTTGGACCAGGAGCATGACAATTGCACATTGCAAACTTGTTTTAAAGCTGCTAAAAGAATGAGTAGCTTCATTGAGCAGCATTTCAGTGGGTGTTTAAAAAAAAAAAAACACCACACAAAACACTATCTAAAAAGATCACAAAGTCACCTCAGAATCCTCCAGGAATCTGCTACAGACCTACTATAGACTATTTTGCTAAAGACCAAAATCTTGATTAAATGCAGCCACGCTAGCACATATTCGACAACAGCATAAACACAGGCAAATACTTGGTCCTACTGGCCACGTAATTAGTCACACATACATAATCACCTTTCTGCCTTCTGTCTTGCAGAATATAAGTAAAGAAAGCTCAACTTACCTAATCATAGTTCCAATACATTCCAGCATTTGGAAAACTAAGCAAAATGTTCATTTAGATACTTCAGGAATAACTTTCAAAAACCAGGGATAGGAAAAAAATGAAGGAATCACACTATGACTGGTCAGACAGAAGCTGACTGTGCTTTCATCTTTAGTCCAATGTATCTTAAGGTACATAGAAGAAAGTATGGTCTAACTAGTCGTAGTGAAAGGGTGAAATGCCGTTACTTAAATTGCAAGTTGTAATTAACTGAAGGCATGTTTTATTGCCTTTTATTTTTTAACTACAGTTAACTTAATCATTCTGAGAAAAAAAAAAAAAAAAGGACATTTAAAAAAAGAGGGAGAGGGAAAAGAAATGGTACATAGTATCCTGAATTCTTCAAGAGTTCAGTTCACCTTTCCTGAAACTGTTATAAATACCCTTATTTTGCTATGAATATTTGCACATGAGTTACTACCAAAGACAATATAAGAGTAAATGACATTTGCATTTTTCCTCTCTGCATAGGGAAGGCAATTTCTGAGGACTGCAAGGCAGACACTTTGTATAAATACACCACCACTTTTGACGTAATACAACAATATTACTAGTCAGCAGTTCTTTTGTAGGGCTGCCACTTCAACATTCAGGTCTGCTGAAAATAACGAAGACAATCAAAATTTCTCATAAAAATTCAGAAAAAAAATTTGTAACTAGGATTGTTAGGCAACTAAAACAAAGGGGTTACTATTTGTCTCTGAGTATAGTTTATTTCATATTCCATTTTTGTCATCATAGTTTCAGAGTATTCCATTCTCAAATAAAGACAACCCATCTGTCTCAAAAGAAAGAAGAAACTTCAACATCAACAGAAATTATATCAATAAGATACAGTGTACCAAAGTACATTATACTATTAGACTGTTAAAAGGAGCTTGATATATATTTATATTAAAATCACATTAGTAAATGCAAAACACCTCAGCAATAATTCTGAAATATGAACATCAAAATTTGACACCACTAAGTCCATCTCTGACTGCTAACTTAATTACATACAGTTAGTCTTCTCAGTTACGTGAAAAATCTCAAAAGACTGCGAAAACAAACATACAGCTCAGAACGTCACCACTACACAAGATCAGACAAATAGCAATACCTCTTTGAGAACCACATCATTAACAAGTTGTTCTTAACAACTTGCACAATCCAGTTCAGAATGTACGGTGGTGAGAAAACTAAACCAGTAACTTCTATTTCCGGTATATTTGCATAATGCATTTAAACCTTTCCTCACATCACCAGTAACTCCAGACAAAAATACTGTAATGTTCTTCCCTGGACCCATCTGATGGCACTGGCACTGAAGATGCAGCAGGGGTGAAGGATGTTTCCTTTAGTGATCTCCTGGGTTGGCTCATCGTGCCATTTTTCAAGAAAAACAAACATACAATCTATACTTGATCTGAAGTTCAGATCAAGTATAGAGTATAAATAAAGAAATAAATAGAGCTCCAAAGATCTCATTCCAGGGCGGTTACAAATATCACCTCTAAAGACAAATTCAAATTCAACATTTGGTAGACAAACTACAGGTAACTAAATGTTCTTGGAGTTAAAATGTATCACAAAAAAAAAAAAAACAAGCTGCTATTCCAAATCAAATACTTCAGGTGGAAAAAAAAGTACAAATTTTACGTGTTTGTTGTTCACTAAGGTTCCTGTGAGAGGCATCCTGCAGAAATGATTTGAGTTGAAGAAAGCCTGTGGATACAACACCTAAGCCTAGTACTAACGCCACTGAGGAGAATTCATTGAAATATTTATGCTACCTAATAACTGTTCCAGCAGTTCATCCTTCTACAGAGGTTAACAGAAGTATTGCTGCTGTTCCTTCTCATCACCCAAGACTTTTATTTAAGAAATAACCTCCCTCAAGCTGAAAACCCTGCTTCTACTCTCAAGGAGACACTATAGCAGAGGAGTTCTCTTCTGCAATTCCATGCACAAACTAAAAATAAAATAAAATAAGATAATCCCTCTTCCGTTTTCAAAGGAATTGCAACTCTTGTGTCCTTGAGAAAAAGGCTGAAGCATGGACTGTAGCAACCTACACCTCCTCATCTGGAAAGTCTTGGCTGCCAACTCCTATGGTGAAGATGTAAGAAGGGCATTTGTAGCCCTTATCAAAGATGATTCTTTCTTGTCATATCCAGTTACAAACAAGTTATCCCAGGCATCATTACTCTGCACTAAGTGCTGAAACACACGATTGTTTTTTTCATTGTGTTTTAAAAAATATTAATAAATAGAGTTGTAGTTCCTCCTGGCAAAAAAAATAAAATAAAAAAATCAAGACTTAGAATCAAGAAAGTATCTGGAAACTGCCTATATAAATCTGAAATCTGTTTAGTCAGGTTAAGAAAGACGGAAAGAATAGTTCTTGGAGGTTTACCTCTTCTATGAGACAGTTTGTGTTTATGAACTTCTGTAAAAGTTAAAATTTGTACACTTTTGCAGGAAGTTCTATGGTAGGAAACAGTAATACAAAACTGTCCCATAAGTTCCCCCATCCCCATCCTTTGAATGATCAAGATAAATTCAGAATGGCTCATAACAAGGCATTTTCCTATGATTGATGGTAAAGAGCAATTGCACACCAGTACCTGAAGATTCCTAGTCATCTAGATTAAAATAATAATTTAAATTTAAATTTCAAGATAAACTAATGTAAGCAATGGGAAGAAGGTAAAATGACAGATCTCTAACTCCAAGACTCCAATATAAGATTAATGAATACCCAAACCTTGATTTTCAAAAAGACACACAGCTCTGTGTGATGAGTTTCTTCTAACAAATCCAATGAAAAAAAACTTAATACACTAGCTGATAAAGGCTTAAATGCTTGTCATTTTTCAACGTTGCAAAGATAGAAATATAATAACAATCCAAGCATTTTCTGCAGAAGAATACGAGTGCTTCCTGTTTTGTTGAACAAGATTTTTCTTTTCCATTTTGATAATGAGTTAAATCTAACTGATGATTTAAATGCTCAAAAGTCTACTTGCAATTTTTAACAACAACCATCTTTTCACTTGTCCAAACAAACACACAAACTGTGACTGAGCAAGCAGTAAATCTTTCTTATATTCCTACTACCATATAAGATGTCTCACTGGGATGTATAATGATTAGACTGTTTAAATAATGTGGTTAAATGACAATTTTCACAGACATATTGTATAAATGTCTGCTAAACTTTTTATCTTTTTAACTAATCTATGTTTTTTAAAGTTATATTTGATAAGATGCAGTAACTATATATTCCACACGTCTGATGCATTAATATGGATATTTAAGAAAAATATTTATGCCAACTCACACCTCAGTAAAGGCTTAAAATCCTAACACACCATAGCAATCAAACAGAGCAAATATAAGAGCAGCCACCAGAAAGTCCTGAAAGAACAGGCATTTTCCCCTGTTTTTTGAGACTGAATGTAAAAGAAGCCGTAAGCTGATAAAATTAGTTCCTTTGGGGCATTTCTAGGGTGAGGATTTCCATAATACGAAAATCCTTTAACAACCTACAGTCTCAAAACGCTTTCCAAATCACTTTAGAATGCTCAGATCTCAGACTCTGCTTCACCCTAGCTGTTCCACAATCATGCTTTTCAAGTTGTAATGGCTTTGCTTAGGTACCTGCATAGCACTTGCATAGGAAACACGTCTGGAAATTCTGTTGTTAAAAGTCTCATTTGGCTTCATTGCTACTTTCCTATTTTTTTGGTTGCTATGTTTCAGCTGTCCTGCATGGGCACCTTCTGTGACTGAAGTCCAGGTTAAAAACAAGCTACAGACAGTACAATTTTCCATAAAATTACAAGAAATAAAAACATTAACTTGAATATCATTTTACAGGAAACAAATGCTGTAACTTGCCATCAAAAAGGTGTCAATTCTACATAAATTTGAAGTATTTTAGATCCATTCAAATAAGCACCCTCTATAAACATAAATATTTTAATACAAAAATTTAAATAAAACTATTCAAGTACATTTTTGGTATTTTCACTTCGGGGGTTTGATTTGCAAACCTCTGCCATCAATTTACTTATTCCAAAATTATGTTTACTATAGTCAACAACATATGACATTGCCTCAAGCAATCATATTTCTTTCTTCCCCAACTACAGAAAGACAAGAAAACAGTCACTTTCTAATATGAATCCAGCCTCTTGAAAAGAACACTTTAAAGAACAAACCAGGCCCCCAGTCACTCTCACAGCAAAGTAAATCTCATAACTATTGGCACATCCACATTTTTAATCTCAATCTGTCAGCACAGTAGAACACGTACACCAGCATACTTACAGCAATATTCTGATAAATCCTACATCGCTACTACATCGTAAGCAGCCTTACATAAAGGACATGCTTTGGTATCCACAGATCATAGGCTGACTTTCCAGGTAACATGCCCAGGCAGCAAACACCACAGAGGTGCCTGAGAAAAGGAGCAGTCTCTTGTGCAGCTCCCTGCCTTACAGGTGACTTGTTTTAAGCCAGTTAGAAAGCAAAATGTGATTTAAAAAAAAAAATCACATAATGTGATATAATGTGCATAATACCACAACATACACCATACATATACCACATACATATACCACATACATATACCACATACATATACCACATACATATACCACATACATATACCACATACATATACCACATACATATACCACATACATATACCACATACATATACCACATACATATACCACATACATATACCACATACATATACCACATACATATACCACATACATATACCACATACATATACCACATACATATACCACATACATATACCACATACATATACCACATACATATACCACATACATATACCACATACATATACCACATACATATACCACATACATATACCACATACATATACCACATACATATACCACATACATATACCACATACATATACCACATACATATACCACATACATATACCACATACATATACCACATACATATACCACATACATATACCACATACATATACCACATACATATACCACATACATATACCACATACATATACCACATACATATACCACATACATATACCACATACATATACCACATACATATACCACATACATATACCACATACATATACCACATAATACCACAACATACACCATACATATACCACAACATATACCACATACATACACCATAACGCATAATACCACAACATATCATATACACGAAGGTATCTGTCAAGTTAAATATAGGTGTCTTATCATTATTAAGATGTTCTTAACAACTTACACAATCTCATTCAGAATGTAAGGTAGAAACGATGAGAAACCCACTAAGTGTAGATGAAGTCTTCAATACAATGTAAAAGGTGTTCTCTCAGCGAGTTTTTGCATATCCAGGAAAACCGTTCAATATTGCAGACATTATTGGCAATGAAAACAAGGAATCATCTAATTGCTTGCTGTTAGCAAAGTAACACACAATAAGAGTAAGAAAACCTTCTGTTCTTTTGCAAGAGCTCAATTACAGTCAAAACTTACAATCCAGTCTTGCAAGCAGTAATACTAAACATAAATCCTACACTTGCATGAATTTCATTGAAGGCAGTGACACTGCATGGATGCAACATTCTTGCTGACATGTTAACATACAGTCATTACAATGGCCTTCTGTAAAGCCCACTTTCAAGTTAATCAGGAAGGAAAACAATACCCATATGTTAGTATTACAACTTCCAAAACCTAATCCTGTAGAGCACAAATGACCAAATTCAATGAAAATAAGTTATGTGTGTAATGACAATCTATACTACACTTTCTATGTAAAAACGTTGCAATAGCTAGACTTGGACATAGCTATTACACATCAGCTATGATGCTTCAGCTAGATCACATTTCAAGAACAAACAAGAGCTACCATGCAAGCAACTTCAGGATTGCTTTGTGGTCTGTAATAAAGGCATTAGAGTAAAACGCAGGGCTCTCAGCTTAGAGAAAACAGTAATATTCTGACCTTCACCACCCCTAAGCTGCTAGATTGTGCTTGACCATCACAGCTTTTTTTTTTTTTTTAATAAATAAAAAAAAAAGACAGAGGGAGAAAAATAGGGTATACTTCATGCTATTTGACTGCAAACTTCATAACTGGCATGCATTTTTAGGGTCCAAATAAAACTCATCAGTAGTCAGAGACCAGAACCAATTCTATTCATTTCAACCACATGCTCTCATCCTGTTTTATAATGACAGTACTTGATAAACAATAGCATTAACTATTCACAATTAATTAATGTGCAAGAAGAATAACATTATATGATGGGAAGTAACAAAAGAATCATAAAATGCTTTAGGTTTGAAGGGGAGCTCTGGAGGGCATCCAAGCCAGTCCAACCCCTCCACAAAGCAGAACTCACTTCAAAGTTAAATTCAGCAGTCCAGAACCGTATCTCATTAGGAAGTTTAAAGGAGGATGAGCTCGGAAGTACAGCACCTTGTAGTTGCCTCACACAAGAAACTAAATACTTCAGAACTCACTTGTTCATACCCTCGTTCACACCCTGGACATCTACCTTATTAGCTGAGTGCAGTATGTTAAGTTCCTTACACAAACAGAATTTTTCATATATAAATCTTGGAGGAAAAAAAAAAAAATAATTTCTCCATTAATCCAACAGCCTGGTCTATTTTAGCCAAAACTAAATGACGTCCAACTGCATTACCTTGATACAAAGCAAGAGACAAGACTATTAAAATTGTGAAAACAGTGAGCATACGCTTTTACATGTGACCTTTTCACCAAGGGAAGGTATCTACTTTCATGATTGTAGTAAACATTTTAAGGTAATGCACATGTTCTCAACCCTCTGAATAACAGGTTCATCATTTGTTTCCACAAAATAGTATTTGCTGAAAGCTTTCAACATGGGACGAGCTAATGGCAACCACTGGAAGGGGTTCTGCCCGCTTCAAGGATTTACAGTATTAATGATTCTGCAATCTTTTCCAAAGTCTGCAAGTTCTACTTTTTTTTTTTTAATATGTTTCAAACCTCCTTAAAAAGTAGTCTGTTGGACTGCAAATACATGCACTGTTGTTTACAAGGTAGTCTCAGGGAAATAAATTCCAACAAAAGCAGAAAAACGTGAGAATTATATTCTTCTCGTTCAACTCTATTGGATGCTGTGAAGCCTAAAGTGTGATAATTTAAATTCCTGCATTTATTAGATATATCAGCAATACTCATACAAGGAACCACTGACTTTAAAGTACTGACAGTGATGGAATATTCCTCAATAAGGTCTACAAAGTGCATCAAAGGCAGAAGAGGCAAACATTAACAGATGCAAACAACAGAATATTCTAGCAACATTTTGGAGACACTTAAATAACAACTCTTTCCTTCCTTAAAACCATTATGACAGCAACTTTTCTTGGCCACTAAAAATGGAAATCAACTGACATCTTGGGCCCTGTTCATGCTTTCTGGCACAAAACATTTCATCCTCTGCAGAAACTATGGTCATCCTAGAGAATTCTCATCTTGACCTGGATCAGAAACAAAACTCATCATTCAAAAGCATTAGTTAAACACTAACTGAACAGACAATGAATCCTCAAAACACCTGCTAATTTGAACAGGTGACTGCTAGTTTTCTTTAAGAAAAAAAAAAAAAAGTAGACCAGGCACAGTTAGTGTCAAATTAGTGTTACAGTTCTAGTTAGTGTACAAATACGAGGCACTCACAATCTTTCTATACCCATTTTAAGCTCTAAATGTGACACTGCCAAAAGTGGTGTCCTAATATGAGATGTTTTAAAAGAGAAGGCACAGAAGTTGTCCAACACAGTTGGGTTTGGCAGGGAAGCGTTATCAAGTATAAAAAAATAATGGATATATGCAGCTGTGTCTTGACAAGTTATCTTTCTAGTATTTATTAAGAATTCAAACATTAGCTCATACATACTACTCTCTATACGGATTACACTTCATATCCCCTAGAGTATCAAAAATTATTTCCCTGCAGTAAAGAAAACTTGCATTTCATGATACTGTGGATACATCTAAAATAGTCATTCCTCTCTTAGTTATCTGAACAACTAAGAGTCTATTTGAATAACCCTCTGGAAGCGATAACACCTTTGAAACCACAATAAACTTGTGAACACATGCACCGAATTTTCTTGAAATGGCACTGCTTTAACTCAGATTATAAAAGGGAGGAGAAAAACGCTACTAGGAGTCACAGCAGCCAAGCTCTCACTGGGAAAAGTGGATGGTTTTCTGTAAACAAGACTCCAGAATGATTATATGACAATTATGTGATTTTGTTATCCAGTGTCAAAACTCTGACTTCAGCAGATATTTCCACAGTACTACTGCATCATGAGTCACCTGGGACTATTTTCATCAAGAAAACGTTTCATTCATGCTGAATTCAGGTGAATAGGGAGGGCAGCAGCTAGCTGTGCTCAGAGGACTGTCATTACCATGCAACTCCCTTTATGAGGATATTCTAGTTTCAGGTTTTTGTCAGGAATAGAGCAGGAGTGGAGACAACATTAATTTTCTATTTACTGACTTCATTTCTATATTCTGAACACATTGTTTAAAAGGCTATCTTGAGCTCTGAAACCACATTTTTGTTCTGTTACTTTGTGTGGTGGAATAAAATTAGTATCCCTGTAGTATGGTAACATCAATCAAATTCACTTTTTAAGCAGAAATTGAAAGAAAGAGACAAGAAATTAGCCAGATCAGGAGCAAGACCTGTGCTTTTGTAGCCATCTTGCACCAGCACACTTGGAATTATTTTGATTGGAGTACCAACAGCTCTACTCGATTTTTCAGGGAAATTTTCAGAATGGTATGTTTATGGCCAGGTTTATGGCACTCTTGTGCTGGGTGTAAGGAGAACTACACCCGCCTTGTCTAAGACATCAGAATTGGTGATACAGGTTCCCAGTGCTGGGGAGATTAGCTGCTGGATCCACAGTTTTGCAGCACTGTTGCACTAAGATCTTCCCATTGCATTTTTATATGGAAATAATCTATTTTGCTTTTGGTGCAGTGCAACAGAAAAACTTACCTTCTGTGTTATAGCAACGTTTTGAAGCTGTGCTACAAAGATAATGATAATCTAATCTAGATACCCAGCTTTTACCCAGACAGCTGATAACAAATCTGAGCTGCTTTAAAACGACAGGTACAAGCAGAGCTGTGAGAAGCGAGGAGGGGGGTATTCTGCCAGCCCTACATTCTCCTCCCTTCCTTTTAAACCCCACCCCGCCCCACCACAAGAGAAGTCAACCCCCTTACCTGATAATATCGTCGTTGTGCCCTAGGAAGAATTTCTGGCTGTGCTCTCTGGTGTTATAAACCACGCCGACTCCAGCCACGAAGTAGACCACCTCTTTGCCCGCCGTGTAGTACAGGTTGTTGCGGCACTGGTGACCCCTGTACCCGTAAACCCACTCCAGACGGAGCTGGCATCTAGGAGCTGTCCGATCCGCCATGATAACCAATCCCCTCTCCCCACAAGCACGCACAAAACCTAGCGCTGCCCCCTCCTCCCCTCAACTCCTTCCCCGTCGGGGTTTTCCCCTTTGAAACGTTAGCGGTCCTTGCCCGGCTGCCGAATCTTCAGGTGGCACTTTCCAGCGACGATCGTAAATGCAAAACGCATTCGCAGATCGGGGCTGCTACTGCTGCCGCTGCCGCTCCTACTGCTGCGCTGCCACCATAATCTGCTGCCGCCCAGGGCGAGCAGTCGCCGCTTCCCCGCTGCTGCGCGGCCCCGGTAACTTCTTGGGGGAGAAGGGAGATAACAAAAATACACCTACATAAACAGCAACCAGGGCTTTTTTCTTTCCGAAGGCAAAGTAACTTCTGTGCGTCACCGCCACCTGCCAAAGGCTCCCTGCTGCATCTCTCGTATTGCACCTTCTTGTCTTCCTGCAAAAAGCTTCCCGGGTGTTCTTCTTGCTAAGATTTCTATCTTTGGATCAAAACTGAAAGGGGGGGGGGGGGGGGGGACGGGAAAGAAAAAAACATCGTGTTTTCAAACTGCAGAATGCATGTGTATTTAAAATGCAGGGGGACTACTTTGATTGGGGGGGGAACACTGCTTGGATGTGTGCTGTGGCAGCGCTGAGTGGTTAGGGTCTTCTAAGCCTTTTCAGCAGGATCCAATGCTCTCAGTCTTCATATTAGGTACTATCGAAAGAGGATTCACATACAACAACCAGAATAAATATGATAATATTACCCCATCTATCCTTATTCCCTAGAATCCAAAACTTGCTCTTTTTGGAGTCTACAGTGACTACATAATTCAGACAACTTCATGTTATAATTTCTCAGTCACAAACCACTCCAATTTGCCTTAAAATAGGGGGGAAGAGGGGGTGATGTTGCATTCATTTTTTGATTTACTGCTGTCCGTTGGAGTGGTATTTCCCAGGAACACACTTCCTTACTTTTCTGTTTCATCTAAAGCAGGATTTGTATTGTCATTACCAGGAGAGCATGGTTGCTGCATGTTGTGGTAAGCCATCCATCGCTTTATAGTATCACTCAACAAGAGACCAAATCCAGCCCTCCAGAAACTCGGCCACAATCACAGGAAGGAGAATGCTAAATCTGAGGCGAAAACCCAACAGCTCATTCAGAGAGGCACTACAGCACAGTGCCAAATGGAAGCCAGGTATAAACTACCCACTACAAGGGTGACCCGCGTGCCTTTCCCCACACAACACCGCCTCACATTCACTATCTGCCCAAAGCGAAGAGCAGCGTGTCGACAGCGGCTCACACGCACTCTCACAGCACCGGCAACGCTCCCGGCCCTCAGCGCACTACGCCCCTCCACGCTCGAAGTGGACCTGAGAGGAAAACCTGGCATCCCAGCCCCAGCAACAGCCTACGGAGGGAACGTCGTCCCCCGCGACCCCCAGGCTGACGGCGCCTCGAGCAGGCAGCTCCCGGGCGCGGCCCCCGCTAAGGGCTGCCCCCGCTGAGGGCCGGGCACTGCCCTCTCGCCCCCACACGGCGGCGCCGAGGGGACGGCGTCTCGGGCGTGTGAGGGTGGAGGCGCGGCCCTCCCTCTCCAGCGGAGGGAGCAGCGAGGGCTCGTCGAGGAGCAGCGGCTCCACCGTCACCTGGCAGCGGTGGCGGCGGACAGACGCAGCGGCGCTCCCGCCCAGCACGGCCGCGAGTAGGCAGAGCCGCCCGCCTTTGGTTGCCAGCGCCTCGCTCCCGCCCCCGCCCTAGCCCTCGCGGCGCCTCGTGGGGAAGCGAGTTCCGGCGGGGCCCTCGCTCACCGCGCAGCCGGGGGGCAGCGGGCAGGGGGCGACTACAACTCCCAGGATGCCCCGCGGCGCACCGGCGCCGGGCGGTTGCCGTGGTGACCGTATTGCGGCGGGAGCGGAGGCGGCGGTGCAACGGCCGCGGCGCGAGCCGGGGTGGCGCGCGCGGCCCGGCGCCGCTTCCCGCCCTCTCGGCGGCACGACCAGGGGTGGCGCGCGGCGTTTCCCGCCCTTTCGGCGGCGCAGCTGCAGCGGCGTGCGGGGCGCGAGCGGGGTCCGGCCTCGGCGGGGCGAGGGGAGCGGGGAGCAGCGAGCGGGGAGCAGCGAGCGCCCCGCCGGGCTCGCTGCTGCGGGAGTGAAGGAGAGCAGGTACCCGCAGCAGCCGTGGGGCCGCTGGTGACGGAAGAGCCGTGGTGGTTAGCAGCGTGGTGCTGATCGCCGGGCTGTGACAGGGGAGTGCGGCTGCGGCCCCGAGCTGGGCGCCGAACCTCGATCCCAGTGTCTCGGGCCTTCCCGTGAATGCCACCCGGCTAACAGCGGCGGGGAGCACAGGCCTTCCGCCAGGTGCGCGTTTGGGGGCGTTAGTCCTAACCCCAGGGAGGAGAAAAGGGGAACCCCGGCTTGCAGCCTGCTTACAGGTGCTCCGGCAATGCCTCCTCTCCCAGGGATGGGGCTGGATAGCGGTGCTAGCGGGGAGCTTGACGGTCAGCAGCCGCAGGGGTCCGCCACCTCGGGCCCTGTCCGCCATCTTCGGTGGCGTGTGCCATCTCGGGCGGTGTCCGCCATCTTAGGCCATTTCAGCCGTCGTGGGTGGCGTCCGCCGTCTCAGGGTCTTGTACATGGACCGCAGTGAACAGAGGAGAGGGAAAGAGCGGGCACACGTCTAGATACCGTTTCCGAATTATGAGAAGAGAAAAAAACAACCACCCCAAACCACCAACGATATTCACAATAAGTATGTTTAATGTCACATTTAATAAAATGTAGAATATTCCCAATTTTCTCCTCTTAACATACTGTGTATTGTGGATGGTGCAGTGTTTTATTCCTTTCATAATCCTACAGCAGGGTAGCTCTTAAGTATTTCCATCAGCAATCTCAAAAAGAGCATGTGATGCCTAATACATGTTCAACCAAGTCTTTGGAATATTTCTATCCTTCCATCCAATCACAGAATTGTAGGGGTTGGAAGCGACCTCCACCAAAGCAGGTTCCCTAGAGCAGGTTGCCCAGGTAGGCGTCCAGACGGGCCTTGAATATCTCCAGAGAATCCACAACCTCCCTGGGCAGCCTGTTCCAGTGCTCCGTCACCCTCACCGTGAAGAAGTTCTTCCGCATGTTGGTGTGGAACTTCCTGTGCTCCATTTTTTGGACATTGCCCCTTGTCCCATCCCCACAAACCACTGAAAAAAGGTTGGCCAAATCCCTCTCTCTCCCACAATTAAGGTATTTGTAAACATTAATAAGTTCCCCTCTCAGTCTTCTCAAGGCTGAACAGACGCAGGTCTCTTCCTTTCCTCATAGGGAAGATGTTGCAGGTCCTGTATCCTCTGTGTTGCCCTTCACTGGACTCTTTCCAGGAGATCCCTGTCTTTTTTTTGTACTGGGGAGCCCAGAACTGGACATAGTACTCCAGGTGAGGCCTGACCAGGGCTGAGTAGAGGCTTGCTGTGGCTTGCTGCACAAGTCATGGTGCAGATTTACATAATAAAAACCAAGTTTCTGTTCTGACAGTTTACAATCATTTCTATTTTCACAATAGTTTTGAAAATAGTTTTAAAATAGTTTTGAAAAATGATACAATGAAACTAGCTGTCCATTCTTTTGGTTTTCTTTCCAGCAACCTGTTAAATCATCCTAGTAGTCACAAAGTAAAATATATGTCTTGTTTTGTCCAAACATATACAGACATTAAAAAGTTTGTTTGTTGTTGCCAAGCTCTCAATCTGTTACTACAAAGCCCTTTTCAAAAGGAATGGCTGTAAATAGGAAACAAAAAAGATATTTTTGCTGGTTGGATAAAATTTGTGAAAATACCCTCTCCCCCCAAAAAAACGTACACATACACAAAAACAACTACATTTACCATATTCAAAGAAAAATGCTATAAAACTACCTAATTTAGGATTTCTGAAGCATACTTTTTAAGCATCTTCGTGGATAAACTGATATGTAGCTAAAGCACTGACTAGCTAAAAAGTCAGTTACCTCTGCATGCTGATCTCTGCAGTTTAAAACCTGTTGGGAGTCTTTTGCTGCTGGTTGCTACAACTGAGCTTTTCAGAAAAGGCAACAGAGCTTTCATAGCACAAGTCCTTTGTCGTGAATTAATTTCCTTTTGGTAACATGCCAGATCTTCAGGACAGAATATATGCTGCACCTCTATAAATTACCTCTTTCAGTGGTCCTTGAGGAATGTAGTTGCAAAGATTTTCAAAGGTGTTACTTTCACTGTATTTTAACCCTTGTTGAAATAAGTTCTGCATATAATTTGAATGTTTTTTAAAGCTATTTAAAGTATTTCAAATTCATATAGGGTCTAGCATTTTCATGACTGTCTTTCTGACTACCTCCCACTCATTTAAATCAACTTAGATGCTTTGAAATTTTCAGTAATAAGCAATTGCTAAATCAGCCCTCTCTCCTTCCTTCTTTTTAGGTAACCGTTCAGAAAATGTGTTTAAAATAATGGCAATGCATTTAACTTTTAACGTAAATAAGCTCTTAAGGACTTAAGATTTTTCATTTTCTTATATTTTATTGTTACAACATTTAATTCTCTAAGAATCTTGCAGTGTCTTTGAATAAACAAGTTATATTTCTTGTCTTAAGAGCAAATACTGTAATATTGAGGACAAGGTTCTGTCCAGTGAAGATTGTCCTGAGAGATTTATAGGATCAATAGTATTAATAACAAGGTTAGATATTATCTCTGAATGTCAAGCAGCTAAGCTACGTTGTAAATAGGAAATAATATTTGCACTTTAAGTAGTTCAAGAAAATGGAGTCTTAACATACAGTATTTTATCACCTGTGATGTTGTCCGTTATTCTTCTGTTATTAACCATTGTATTTTAACATCTAATTTGAGTGCTTTGATTATTAGTATACATTTTGTTAATGTGAATCTGCAAAAAGTTAATTAAAATAAATCAAGAATAAATATTATGTAGGCAGGACCTTTGCCTTCTAGAAGAGACACCTGATATAACCTCTCACATTCTTGTATATTCATACTCTTTAAGTAGCCTCATAAGGACAGAAGCAAGAATAGCTTTCAAGAAGCTGTGGGTTACATTACCCACAGGCATGCAAATCCACTCATACTGGAAGCTTGGCTGGAATATCTTCATGCAGCAATGCAGAAACATTTGTAATCTCATTATTTTATTTCTGTCTGCTCAGAAACATTAGAAAGTGATTTTTTTTTCTTTTGTCAACCACTGGATGTGGGTGTCTGATAAGATGTCTAATGAATTATGAATTCCTAATTCCTTGTTTTACTTTAGCTGCAAGAATGTTTTTTAAGCCTGACCTGTTGCTTCTCTGTATAGTTCCTGAATATTAACTGCAGGGAGAGCCACAGTTACGAGCCACACTCATAATTTAGAGGGCTTATATCTAGTTTTTATATAAAAAAAACATATTTTACTCTCTTTAAAACATATTTTACTCTCTTTACAATTTATCATATACAATGCTGTAAATGTCAAAAAGTATCTCAGGGATCAGCAACATTTTGGCTACTGGACGCAGCACGTGAAGATGTATGATAGGTAGAACATTCCTGTCCTATGTATACTACCGCCTAGGTTGTCACATAAATTTGTATTTTTTAATAATTATATTGGATATCTAGTCTTGAAGTGTTCACTAACAAAATGTTTTCTAGATTTGTTTTGTTTTGGTGGGATATGAGTTACAGTTAAATAATCACCTGACTTGATTTTCTGTGTCACTTTAACCTATATCACACTCAAACTTCAACCTGTTCTGTCAGTTACAAAATGTGTTTCTATGAGCTGTGTCATTTCACTTCGGTATGCCATCAGTCCTGCTTTATTTACCTGTCCTTTAACGTGCTTTCAATTCTGTCTTCCCTTAGTACAGTCATGATAAACGAATGAAATTATTGTTGAGTTCACATTCTACCTACAGACATACTCTAATCATTAACCAGAAATACTTGGTTTCTTCATCCTTTTTCATCTCAGTATTATCCAATGGAATAAATTCCATGTTATCCTAGCTTTCTTCCTATGATTTTTTTGTTGTTGTTGCATTATATAATTCTCATGGAAAATAAGTCACATGACAAATAGGCTCTTTACCTACTCAGCAGCGACAGACAAAAAGCTTATTTGAAGGCTCTGATTGCAAGGCTGCAGCCTTTCTGTGAGCAATGGTGCTCATATTGAACTTCATATTTCATCCTTCAATAAAACCTTGGCGTGTTCTTTTTTTTATTTGTGATATTTAGTATGGTCAAATTGTGGAAGCATTAAACAATATGCATTGTTATGCTGAAAATATATCTTCATTTTTAGAAAAGATGATTTGTTATAAATCATTATTGTAGCAGTGAAGTACACTAGTCATGAACTAATAGCCAAAAAAAAAAACAAGAAGAAAACCTTAAAATTAAATATGTGGATCTACAGGTTCAGTCTCACATATTTTCATATAATCTTAACTTACATGGTGAGTTTTTTGTGATTTTTTTTTCCAATTAAAAAGCATTAATTTCCTATCAGGAGCTGTCATGTTGCTAAAAGTGTTCCTCAATACTGCAACCTACTGTTCATTGTCAGTACAACATAAACGTCATTGATGCTTTTCTTGTTTTCTTTAGTGTTAATACAGTGTATAAAACTAACTAAATATAATTCTTGAGATAGAAACTCAGTGACATAAGCTTTACTTTAGATGAGCAACAGTAATAAGCGTGCCGTGAGTTCTGGAATCCTCCTCACTATCGCAAATATGAGGAAGGCTGAAAAGTATAAATCAAGATGGAGTGTGAACGAACCTGTTCAAAAAGGGCATCTGTGTTCAAAAAGAATAGTCTAAATATATTTCCAATTTAACTCTCATAAAAATAAATACTTTAAAATGTATTTGAAAACATAATGAAAAAAAGACAAAAATTTGCAAATAACAACACCATTTTCCCTCATTGTGGAAGGAGCTTGTTTGCCTAGCCTGAAACGTATATCATTGCATACTCATTTTCTTTCATTTTAAATGTACAAATAAGCTATTTGGTTGGCAACAGAATTATGTAGTACTTTACAAATTAACTTTGCTTTGCCAAAGTGTTATAAGCTTAATAAGTGCTTACGAAAGCAGTATTTTTTTTAAGAAGGCAGTATTTTTTTAAGCTCTTTGGCTAGCCAGTAAAATAATCTTATTTGATCCAACACTTAATTTTCCTCTTGCAGGGTTTCCAAGAAGGCAATGCAAAAGATACTCGGCTTCAGCAACTGCTTTTGTTGCCAATGCCTACTGCGGAGGAGAGCGAGGAGGCCACCAAGATCTGTTTCAGAATGGGTGAAGGCATTTCGCCTGAGGCACCCCAAGAGGCTGGAGCCAGGTACTGCTGGAAGCAGATTCTGCTTGGCTGCTGAGCCACCGATTTACCTACAGAAAAATGGTGTTGGTTGGAAAAAATGAATGTTGCCAGGCTTTGCTGAGAACTTAGGCAAAAAGAAGGGCCTCAGATAAGTTGTCTGCTAGCTTTGTATGAATGGCAGGTATGAGGATGGGCTTCTGCTTACTGAGTGACTACTTATGTTTAGTATAAATAGCTCTTGCACATACCAAAGAGTTGTTTGTGCTGGAAATGGAAAAAACTTTAGACCCTTTTACCACCTGTGGCTTAGGCATCAATTTAACAGAAAAGCTTTTTCTTAGATCTATTCCAATGGCACCTAGGCAGTAACAATTAAAAGTTTCAATCTAACATAAACATGTTTGCAGTATTGCATTTAGCCATGTTTATGGCTAATACCTCCTGGTACTATTTAAATGCCACTTGATGGCTAGAAAACACTAACTGTCTGAGAGAAGCTGCTGTCACATGCATGTGAAGGCTCTACATACTCATGTGGCAGACTGAGTAAACAGGAACATAAGAACAGTTTTGCTGTTTGTCTTTTGTTAATGTTTTCTAAGGTCTGAAAGCCGTTGTCATGAGCAAGCATGCACAGACACCCAACCATCCACTGTTTTTGCTTCCAAATATTTTCTGTTTAAACTCTTAGTAGAGTGTGCTTGTCTTGCTCAGGTAGGTGACTTTTTAAGTTGTTTCAGTCCCTGTTTCATTGTCATTATTATTAGATGAAATATGACTAATAATGGCATTCTGTATGAATATTGTTTGAATGACATTTATTACTCACCCTCTGCTGAAGTGACCGTTTGCTGCTGTTGTTCATGAGGGGTTTGGGATTTTTGTATTTGATTGTTTGTTTGTTTCTTCTAAAGCACTCCTGGTATAGATGCCAAAAAGCATTACATCTCAGTTTAACGCTATTCCTCTGTGATATATCCTGCCCACTCTATACATATCTGAGAGCTGTGATTAATAACGAACACTGAGATTTTCCCTCCCAGAAACATCTGTGTTATGTCCTAGATCTTTCATACACAAAATACCACTTAAAACTCATTTTTATGGATGAATGTACTGCAGATGCAGTGAGACGGTCACATTAATTGGTTTTTCAAAATAGGCACCTTCTATTTGAGCTGCAAATAATTTTTAAAATTATATCAAATCCATAAGAACTTGGCTGAGGAGGGATCAGAGGCAGGAACTGTGATCTAGTTCTGTTTGTTTTTTTTGCCTGGCATTACATTAATCCAGTCCTGATTGATGCCTCTCAGTGATTTTACAATTTAACTACAAAATAATAACAGGGGAATTGGCTCTAAGCTCTTATTCCTTGTGGGTGGAAATCCTGATTTGCATTGATGAAATGCTAGGATCTGTCCAGAAATAGTCTTAGCAGAAAAAAAGTGAAAAAAGTGAGTCTTTTCCGTCCTCGGACTCAATGTAAGCTCATTTCTGAAGGATCAGACATACTGTATTCTTTCAAATATATTTTTTACTTTATACTTTACTTTTTTTTTACTTCTTTACTTTTATATAAGTATATTCAAATTCAAATATATTCTTTCAAATTCTTTCTCCTAGCCTAGAGAGAAAGCCCGACCAACCAACCATAATATATTTGTTTTGCTGTATGTCTAGAGTGCAGTCCAGGACTGCCTCATAGAGCAGATCAATAAAACCATTTGTCTTAGTCTGCTGTGCTCATCCCTGCTCAGAGCCCAGAGGTACAGAGCACACAGAGTGGTATGCAGAGCCCCAGCCTGGCTGAGTGCACCATACAGCTGCAGAATCTCTGCACGCCTAACACAGCACAGCTCACAGCCATACCTCCTGCCTGAATGGTCTTCCAGATAATCTCTGATGGGTTATTGCCAGCCTTTATCCAGGCATGCGTTTGGAGTTGTCTTTCTGTAATCTTTTCATGGAAATTCAACTATCTATTCAAAACTGCTGTCACCATTACAGAGATCTTGATCTTCCCACAGAAACTGTGGAAAGATCACTGTGGATTTTTTCTGTCACAGGAAGGATGGAGGTGTCCCCTTCCTTTCAGCTAAGTATCCTGGCTGCCATTGACTTGACTCAGCTTCCTTCCTATGATGATTCATCTGAGACATGCCTAAATCTTGCCACAAGTTTACATAACCTTTAAAATTTGACATTTCTTTTCCAAGTTAAGAGAATCCAGCTCTTCATTCTCTTGAGAATTACGTAGTGCTATCTTTCCATTTTATTCAGAAGACAATTGCTGGGATAGTTTTCACTGCCTTTCTTTTACCATGAGGGGATAAAGAAAGTAGCTGGATTTCAAAGATAACGGTCTCTGTGGAAAAGATAATACAGACTGTTTCCAGGTTATATTTAATCTACAGAATCAGAGGGAATAAAATATACATACTCATCCTTTGATCATCTAGACCACAATGGGCTCTGTAAAATGTTGGCCCTTCCTGCAATCACTTCTCTGCTTTATAATTAAGAAATGAAGAAGAAGAAATGAACAGCAGGATTTTTGGTGGCAACTTTTGTTCTTTAAATTTCTACATGCTATATCCTGCTGAAAGAGCAAGGCACATGAGCTTTGCACATCATGTGCTTTACTGGGGGTGTCTTGGTGTTCTGGTACTGGCATCACTGGCCACAGTGTGACTGGTATTGACTTCTGACTGACCATTATAGATATATATGTGTATATATATAAAATTCTATTGTGTACACCTCCTATTTCTTCAAGTAGGTGATTGCCAGTGTTGGACTGTCTTTGAAGTTTTATACATGGCAGTGGTTATAGGTACAGATGATATTTTCTGAGAACAATTTCATCTGCTATAAACGTTTATTTAATCAAAACCATCAAGTATTAAAAATGAAGTAACAGCCTCCTATAATCCAGATCTTCGCAACAAAGCTAGATTTACTACCCTAACATTCCTTAACTTTCATATTTCACACATGTGGTCTGATTCAAACTCTGTTTCTCAGAATCACAGGATCATCTAGGTTGGAAGAGACCTCCAAGATCATCTAGTCCAACCTCTGACCTAACGCTAACAAGCCCTCCACTAAACCATATCACTAAGCTCAACATCTAAATGTCTTTTAAAGACCTCCAGGGACAGTGACTCAACCACTTCCCTGGGCAGCCTATCGCAATGCCTAACAACCCTTTTGGTAAAGAAGTTCTTCCTAATATCCAACCTAAACCTCCCCTGGTGCAACTTTAGCCCATTCCCCCTCGTCCTGTCACCAGGCACGTGGGAGAACAGACCAACCCCCACCTCTCTACAGCCTCCTTTAAGGTACCTGTAGAGAGCGATAAGGTCGCCCCTGAGCCTCCTCTTCTCCAGGCTGAACAATCCCAGCTCCCTCAGCCGCTCCTCGTAAGACTTGTTCTCCAGACTCCTCACCAGCTTCATTGCCCTTCTCTGGACTCGCTCGAGCACCTCGATGTCCTTCTTGTAGCGAGGGGAGCATCTTTTTATTTCACTGTGATTTCAGCATGCTGATGATATCCAAGATAGGGACCCACAGTTTGTGGAGTTCAATTCTATTTTTTTTATTAATAAAACCAAGGAAGTTTTAAACATTATTTGCCTGGTTTTCCAAGATATGCTCTCTGCCCTGTTACAATCTAGTGCAAACTTCCAATTTATTGTAGTGAGAAAATACAGAGAAAGTAAAAATATGAAAAAAGTTTATTTTGTAACACATTTTCTTCCTGTTCACGGTATTGTAGTGAACAGCCATTTAAAAAATATGGATTGATGTGAGTAATCATTGTCAATCTTTTTTCTTCCATTTCCTTAGGAGTACAGAATCTAGCCTCATTAGATATGAATAGCTAATTTACGGTCAAGACCAGTAGGGTGAGTGCCAAAAACTTCTTGATTATTCAGGTGTATTGTGCAGGTGAGAGATCTCTTACAGCTAAGCATCTCTCTGGCTAGAGTGACCTCTCATGGATAATGATGGTACTCTGAGAACAAGGGACAGTTTTTCTCAGCTAGGTGTAGTAGTAAAATAAAAGCAATATTAGTAAGAAAGTAGTAAGAAAATTCATATTAGGCCCAAACATTTTCTACAGTTCTAACGTCGTGAACCACCACAACATTTCATGTAATTTAAAGATTGTGAGATTGATTATTTTAATAAGCAAATTAGTAATATTTCAAACATAGAAAGACAGGTGTAATTAAACTGTCATAGTTTTTGATGCTCACAGTCACTTGATTAATCAGCATGCTGAGCTCAAAAAGCAAGAGAAAACTCATTATGAAATAGATACTTATGCACAAAATCTGTCATTTCATACTTTATAGAATAAATTGATATTATCTCACACAGTAGGCCATTTACAGTTTTCTGATCTGTTCTGGACTATCCTGCAGGTGTGATGACTGAGAAGCAGAGGCTCTCCCCCTTGGGCTGCTCCAGGTGCACTCTGCGTATGCTGCATTATGACACACTGCAGATGTGATCACGTGGGCTGCGTGAAGCTACTCTGCTGCCTTGGCTGCGCTGAGAGACTCAGATGACAGGTGATGGCGCACACAACCAATCTAGATCTGCTTTGATAGCATTAGCACATGTTACAAGGCATCTCAGCCCTGCTGGGCAGTTGTTAGAATGCAGAGCAACAGGGTACAAGCTGAACGAGGAGCAAAATACCTAACTGTTTTGCTTTTTGCATTTAGTTGATCTATGTTGCAATATGTTTCTCTTTATTCTCACTGTTTGTCCCCTACACTACAGCATTTACAATATTGAATTGTGTTTTTGTTCTATACCTCACCTTATTTTTACTTTAATCTTGTTTAAGAGCCTTTGAAGCAAAGAACAATAATCCACTAGAATTCATTGAATTGCTGTCACAAGGCTAGAGAAAAATGCTTGCCAATGGGATAAATTACATTCAGCAGTAGGGGAGAAAATGGATTATAGCCTCACGCGCTGAATGCCGACTTCTCAGCTAAATCCTGACCACGCAGAGAGTGCTCCTGTGTACAGACAGAGCTTTGTGAAGTAACTGCAGCTGAGAAGCTAGTCCTGTTTGCTTAGCCTGTTATCTGTAGTTGAACCAGATGCAGTGTTCTTCATGAAAAATTAAGAGTTCAGTTCATGACTTAGAAGAGGGTGAACCAAGCCTTAACTATCTTCATCCATATTGTACAGAAAGAATCAGATAGACCATTTGAAATTATGATAACGCTATGGGAAAAGCAAAAACAAAAACCTTGAAGTTTTCCCTTGGGTTTTTCATCGAGAGCTTTAACTCAAGAAATCACACATTAAAATGAATAATTACACAACATATTTTGTTCTACTATTTAGAAGTCATAAAAGAAATTAAGTACAAAAGTGGATTAAAGCACTAGCCCTTCTGCAGGTTTGTTGCTTAGTGAGTTAAATCAATTCGTGACTAATATTTTACTTTTCAACATATGGAGACAACATTTTCTATCCCATATTTAAAGAAAAAACATACTCTTACAGCTTGACAAGGCAGAGAAAGATGTTTCGAAAGTACCTTAATGTGATATGCATGTGTTAAATTATAAAATACTGAATTAAGTTGTGTGAGGTAGATATGCACAGCCACAAGCATTAGTTTGTGCAAGAAGAAATAGAAGAACCAAGACTATGTTACTAAATTAAAAAAAAATAAAATAAAATCACTGTTGATAAAAAGTAACATAGATCCGTAGCATGTTAAATCAGGGCCTGCATGTCATTAACTTTCAATCTTCTCAATTTAAAGAACCATCACCCATGTCATTACGGTTCTTGTTTGTGTTCCGAGTAGTGAAATACTATCTAAAATGGTTAATTTCATTTGACGTCTAGGATTGGACAAATGTTCCAAAGCAGCACATGTATTATTTACAGAACACAAAGGGCTTGCAGATATTTTCTATGCATTCTGAGAGTTATTCATTATAAATCAATTTGCTAACCTGAATGATGTGCTGGTGTTAAGTGTCCATTTGCGTTAGACAGACTGTGGAACAAGGGGCAAATCAGAACAGTATTGCTACCGTTAAACAAGTTTTAGCATAGACAGCATGGTCAAGGTGCACTGATGAACTTATTTGATTCTTTTAAGGACGCTGAAGAATACTTAGCTTTTTTTTTTTTTTTTTTAGACATGTTAGTTTCATATGCCTTGCAAAATCAGAATGAATTAAAACTGGCAAGCTTTGCTATCTGTGTGCTGAAAAATGATTACTGCCTAACATGCAAATATAGTTGTTTTTATGGTACATTTTAAATTGAGGAAAAACAAAAACAAGTAAAGCCCTGCAAAAGTGGGATCTTGCCCAGTCATATCATTTATATCCAAGTATAGAAATATTTGGATACATAGACTGGGGGCAATATCTTGCTAGGTAAGTGATGGCCCAGCATTAATAGATCAGTTATGTATCTCATACAGTGTGAAATTTTGTCTCACTAGTACAATAACTAGCACTAGACATGAATGAAATATGAAGTGTTCTTTAAAAGGAGCCTAAGAAGTCAAAAATAAAACTGCCCACCTATCTATCTGAAAGTGTCGAACTATTATGATTATTATACTAGGAAGAAAGTAACGTTTCCTTTTTTTTTTTTTTTAACTTTTGTACAATAGAAAGCAGGAGATGAGAAAACAGTTGATTTATTGCATGTGTCTACATATCAAAACTTATTTTTAATGTGAATATTTGTCAGAAAAGGGATTTTTTTAAATTGGACATGAAGGCCTGTTTGCATTTTTTTTGGCAGATGTTTAGATTTTTTTATGTCTTAAAGGAAAAAAGAATAAATACTAAATTAACTAGCAAGCACATACTAAGTACTAAACTATGCTGTATTTTCAAAATTCTGGGGAGAAAGCTTCTGCTAGGAATCATAAGCAGCCTGTACTTTTGTTTTTAAATTACCTTTCTGGCAACTTCTCAGGCAGCTCCAACTTGTGATAGCTCTGTGGCACGTTAGCAGTTATCCATGCTAGAAATCTCTTGCCCTGGACAGGCCCCGGCTCCTGTGTCTGATTTACCTTTGCAGAAGGGCGTTGCCTGGGCTGGGAAGAACACAAGAGGAGACTACTCCGCTGTTATTTTCCCTTCCATTTCAGTAGTTACTGGGGTGCTCACAGCCATGCTGCAGCTTCTGCCTTGTTAATAGCTCAGCTCTCAGATAACCAAATGGGAGGAGTGGAGGAGATGGCAATTTATATTGCAATCAAGCTACTCAGAAAAGAACAACCAAACGAGCAAAAAAAAACCAACCAATGTATGCGAAGTCTACTGCTTTAAATGTTAAAGTGCTAACAAGCAGGTTTCAATGCTGTCAGGGCTCCTCAGGGCAACTGAGATGCAAAGATTAAAGAAATCAAAGGAGGAATTTGCTGGCCAGGTAACTAATGAGTTTGTAAACCCAAGCTGCTTAGGAAGAAGTGAAATGAACAGTAAAGTGACGTGCACCACAGGCAGCATGTTGTTGTAGTTTGAGAATTAGGATAGCCTCAATACAACTGTCAAGTGCTAAACATCTTCAGCTCAGCTTTCTGTCTGGCTCCCACCAACAGGAGCCAGACATTATTACAGTCGGAAAGATTGTATTGCTATTCCTAACTTATCTATGTTCTCCTTGTGCCCAACTACTAAATCAGCTTAGTTTGCAAATAAACTAGACTGGTTGTATGTGGAACAGAGAGCTCTGTTGGATCATGGAGATCTGGGCATCTACTCACAGGGAGTTTATTATGAAACAAAGAATGCGATTAGAAGAGGCAAATCCCAGTCTTGCTGAAGAACAAGCAGCCTGCATGTACATAGTCACAAGCACAAGTCAAATTCTGATGTTGTCCTTTGCTGCATTAGGAACACAGTGCCTTCTTACCTTAGCATTATATTCTGATTGACCTCAAAATACATATTCTTGATACCAGACCATAGAAAACAAGTTGAACCCTTCTTCATCTTCAGCTGGCTGAGAACTTCAATTCCTCTTGTCAGGATGTACTCTGTTGTTCAGTCTACAGATAGTGCTGTAGCATCAGCAGAGCTGAGTTCTGCTTTTTTCCAGTAATTTTTCAACATTAGGGATATCATTTAGCACAGTACCCCTCTTTTTATTTTGAATGAAAGGGACAAATATTTGTTTCAATTCGTTAAGTTTCTGTTTTTACTCAGCCACCTATGCTTAGTAAAGGTAGAAAAATGAAAACATCCACAAATAAAAGGCATCATGGTATTAGACCTGCAAGCTATTTATTACAAAAGTGTATTCGTAAAAACCCTACACATTTAAAGTCCATTCTCTGCAAACTCAATCATAATCAAGAGAAACACAGTGAAGTGAAAAACAGTCTAAAACAGAATTTCACAGGAACAGAATTTAATCATACATTTCTGTTACTTTACCGTTAATTTTCACTATACAGAGTGGATCTCTACAACAGAACATATTCTCTGTGCAGAACAGATGGATTAATAGATTATTTGCATCAATCTAAAAGAAAACCCTCCTACTCGACATATGCTTAATTCCCATGGCTCACAAGTTTTGGTGTTTTTATCCTCACTGTACATGATTCGTGCGGATATAGGGAGGAACATTCAGGTGCAGCTCTGTGAACACGTACCCAGCTTGGACTTCAATATAAAGCACTCACCAAGACAAGGAAGCCAGACACTCCTGACCAGGGGATGATGTCTCCCTAACAATGGTGGCAATGTACCTGAAAAGTGGTTGGCTTCTATTAATTTTCTTTGGAAAGTTTAAGAGTCAACTTGTATATTACTTTTGCAATGCATCTCCAGAGAAAACATAAGCAACTTAAAAATGGATTACCTGGGAAAATGTACCAACAAAAAGAAACTGCAGTACAGTCTGAAGCTGTACTAGAAATCCTCATTTTTCTTCAGTGTGGTAATCGGAAGGAGTATGACCCCCATCCATCAAGGGGGTCTAACCATGTTTAGAGATGGCTATATAACTCTTTGGATTGCACCACTCCAATAGTTAACAACAGTAGCAGCAACAACCTGCCCCAATTTCAGTCCCATTTCTGTCATCCATACTACTTTTCTTCCTCTAACATTTTTCAGCAGATCCTTCATAAAAGCACCCCCTTCTGAAACTAACATACCTACGACAAAAGAGGGCTGCCCTGGACTTCTGCAGTGGCTCCAGCACCTGTTAAGCACCCTGTCCCTTTCATGAAAGTGCAGCTTTGCTGAAGGTATTCAGCATTTAAACAGGATGGGACCATATTAACCCAAGACTTGTCTTTTCGACCTGGCTTTGTCAGAGGATGCTCTTCCTGTCCCAACAATACCCTCTGCGTGGAAATTGCGACCCTCATTGCATCCTTATAAATTACACTCAAAAGGGAAACTAGGTGAGACTTTTCAGAATTCAATATCATTCCTCAGCAAGTTGAAATTAGTTATTAAGCAGAAAGGACTTTATTCAAGTAGTTTTCAGGAACAACTTGAGGTAAGAGGCAAGAAAAACAGAATTCTGAAGGCATAATCAACCAAATCCCTGCTCACACAACTGGCAGTAAAGATTGATCTTCTAAATGACTTAGCTATTGTAATAGCTTCGTTGCAGTGACAAATATAGTAAGGCATCAACAGACATCAACATTTTGATGCATTTTTATCAACTAAGAGTTTCATATTCTGACATTAAACCTCAGTTTTTTTTATTGTATTACATTTTTGCAGGACTGGTGGTATTATCCTACATTTTACTAATATTTGGACTGGAACAATGTTTTATTACAGGAGTAAAAACTCGAGCATGAATATTCAGTTGTTTAATAACCCAAAACTTCAGAAAACAAAGACAATCCATAAAACAGTACAATCCATGAAAAGAATTAAGACACTGTATTGGTCATATGTTCAAGAAACTGGTTTAGAAACGTGCTTGTTTGCACTGTATGTACTTGCCATCTAAAATTGTATTTGAGTGTATTTCAGTATTCACAAAAAAAACAGGTTCTGTATATTTCAGTGATTTTTAAATTTTCGATTCCTATTTGGTCTTCTGGGAGCTTTTCCTTTCACATGGTTCCCCAGATGTCATCCAACCTACAGAAAATTCTGAAAAGATGCTAAGTCTTCAAAATGTTGAAAAGGTCAAGGAAATGCTGAGCTTTGGAACTCACCTTAGCTGCATTAAATATATGTCCTCACAGGAAAGCAAGAGTGGCTGCATCTCAAGAGAGCAATGTTTAAAAAATTGACACAGTATCAGTGAAATTAAATTGGGCTGGACAACACCACCTCAATAAATTATAAAATTCATTTAATGCCTGATTTACTGAGAGCTTAAGCACTTGAGCAAACTACTATAGGGTAAGTAGAAAGTTGGAGAACTAGGCTTACTTAAAATAATTTGCTGCAAACTAATACATGGATATTTCTGTCAATCAGGTAGACATTCAGGTAACTCATTCAGTTGCTCAAGCCCTTGCTTCCATTTTTTCTGCTGGATTTTTTTCCAACAAAAAATGTCTACCTTGAAACATTTTACAAAACACTGATTTAATTCCATCCCCTCTCCCTTTATTCTCTTTCTTTGGCACAATCTGGGGGGCAGGATGAAAGAGATGGCAGGTGAGAAGTGAAGGAAAAGGAAAGGTAAGAAAAGTGGCAAGAAAGAAATTATTTCAGTATGAATTTTCACACAAAAAAATGGAATTACACTTTAAGACATTAGTTTCAGTGCACAGGAGAGATGACATTTTAAAATAACTTTATTTTTGATCCTCTTTCAAAATTATGATTTAACATTATCAGAAATGAAATAAGAAACTTAACCAGCATATTTAGTTTTAAAAGCATTTAATGACATAGCATATATTTAACAGATAGGGTAAAAGTCTAGAGGTACAGTTCAATACAACTGAAAGCCAGTTCCAGTACTACTCTTGACTACAGGCCCAGTCATTGAAAGTTCATTCCTATTAAATGTAATTTTTGATTGTGCAGTAAGATGAAAATTTTTCATTACAATAGTTACAGTGACAGAAATGCACACTATGTATCAAATAGCAAGGTAATGTAGCAAAATTATAACACAGTGCTGTAGCTGACAAGCAAGTAACCATTTGAGTAACATTACTTTTCCAGTAAATGCTTCAGTTCCACTTTTACACTTATCAATGATTTTAAAGGGTTTATTATACATCTAGTCTTATTATACTTTGTACTAGAATTATCTGAAACATACAATATAATGTATTTCGGCAAAAAAAAAAATTTGAAATTACAGATTATTTAAAACTGTATCAGCCTGCTAATCCATCTCATACACCAACATTCTTATCTGTCGTACTTGATGCAGAAAAGCTTCAGGTTGTGTTAATAACCAATGCCAGGATATAAATGGTTTGTCTGTAAGTTAATGCATACCTGCACTCTGTTACAGGAAAGATAATACACTATCATTTTAATAAATGTTAGAATTGTAATGGGAGGCTCTACTAGTCAAGACTCAGCATAACAACCTTAAATGGAAGTGAACATTTTTGAAAATTTGTACATTGTTTTTTGATGTGCACAGTAGATTCGAAAGCACCGCTGCCTTGCATACCAATAGCACTAGGAGTGGGTTATTTTCCAAGACAGCCTCACAAAATTGAGGAACAGTTTAAATATTAAGATCTAATCTACATTAACTTCATTTAAAAAAAACAAACCCCCAAACCTGGTCCTCCCTCTCCTACAGAAGCTGCCCAATGCACCTCATACACATTTGTAACTTTAGATTCTTTTTTGTTGGCTTTTTATTTTAAAACGCTCTATAAATAAAAAAAATGTCAATCACATTGAGGAACATGAGGCACAGAGAGTAACGTATTGGTTCTGAGCTCGCATGCTGGAATTCCACTGGAACGGTCAGAGAAGTGCAGTGTGTGGAGATGGAGTTCACTTCTTTTTACCAAAAAGGCTGAATCTTTTCTCTTTGTCTTTCTCTTTGTCTTTCTCCCTCTTGCCAGGACTGGACTCGCTGGTTATCGTGACACTGGCAGGCAGGGTCTGGGCACGGCTGGAAGCTGGAGTGCTCTGAGTGGTGGGGGACACTTCGATTTTATCAGATGAGATAGCTGATGTGATGGCCTGAATCCATGTGTTCATCTCCTCCTTCAAGAAGACCCAAAGGTAGAAAGCTGTTAAAATCGGTGCACCACAGTCTCTCTCTCTCATTCATTCAACATTGGAGATGGGGAATGGATAGAAGTGGGAAATTAAACACAGTCCTAACTCATCATCTGGCAGGGGCTGTCTACTACAAGCTGTATCTTGTATCTGAGAAGCCCTGGTTTGTCTGTGGGAGCTTCTGAATCTAAACGTAACGCACACATACATGATTCAAGACCAGGAAATCAAAGTGTATCCCGAGCTCTTTGCATTTTTTTTCCCCAGTTGCACAACAGCACAGATTCCACATCAGTAATGCATAGTGAGAAAAACAAACTTACATCGTCTTTGGCTTGGAAGAGGTATTCATTGCCATCAGTCAATCTGCAAAGAAAACCACCATCACAAATTTAGTTTAGTAATAGTCACACTGGTACAACTCATGCTTTTTTAATTACAGTATGTAATCAGACCGAGACATATAGGACAGTCATAACATCTATATACACACAAATACACCCCAACAACTAATGTTTTAGTATCTTATACTATCATGCAGATGCAGCCACACACACTGTATTCTGGTGTCTATACATGCTTATGATAGTGGATGTGTTCCAGTATGTCAGGATGCACTGCAGAGGGAGGTTGCCATCTTCAGCAGCTGATGACTGCTGTTTCAGTACTTGCTCTTTCAGGCAGATCTCTTCTCTTTTGGAAACGATAGTATAAACGTTTATTCAATACTTTAAAAAGACATAAGTCACAAACAACACGCAGAGTTTTCACTGCTTTTGTAGAAACCTGTCAAAATTCTGCAGCTGCCCTGCTGTCGTAAGTACTGTGGTGATGACTCAAGATACTGTACTGTATATTATTCATGAGTAGCTGCTGCTGCTTTCTCTGCTGATTTTACTCAGAGGGTTTAACTGGAATATATGAAATGATTTATGTGAGGACATATATTAATAAAAAAGGACCGAATAACTTCAGGCATTGAAACAAGTCAGAAGCAGAGTCAGTCGGAATGGCATTGCAGGCTTCCTGAGCTTTCCCCAGAAAATGAAAGCATTTTACAATCTATTTATGAAATGAAATTAAGTATTAGTCAGTAAAACAACGTTAATGTAAAGTAAGACACTTGGAAGAATGTAACTATGCCTTTCTTCTTTGAACAATAAAGGAAAATATTTTCAGTGTATTTTCCACTAGCCCTTTTAGTGAGAGATTTGCCTGCACGTGAGATCTACAGAGACCTCACCCTTTGCAGAACTGAGCCTCTCAGGTGTTCTCCTTCTCAGCTTGGAGAAAGAGTTTTGCCATGATGAGCTGGCATAACTCTCTGGGGAATTCTTCTAATGAGAATGAGTGAAGAAAATAAGCTACATGCAGTTACCCAAGAGACCGGATACAGGTGACAGGGAAGGAAGGGCAATTGCTTTTTCTGCCTAAGTTCATATTTGGAACACCTTATTCTTACATTATCAATTCAGAGTTGTTTGAAATAACATGGAGAATGAATCACATAGCTGTAGGCTATGTTCAAGAAGGTTAACAGCAAGTTTCCCTAAATATGGATTAAATTGAATTTAGAGGATTCTTGCATCAATGTCAACTTAGAAAAATATTCCATCTTGGATTCCACAATGGGATCAGTTCATAAAGTGAGTCTCCTCCGAAAGAATCACCTAACAGCTGCGTACTAGTAAAATACTTTTTAACTGTGGGCACTAAAAGATTGATCAGTAAAACAAACACAAGACTTTGGAAATAAAAGCTTTTTTTTAAATCCTTTGAACATTAAGTACTTTGTACACTTCCGTATGAATGGTCTGTAACTACATGTTCAAAACCTGAAAATGTCATTGATACCTGGAAAGTTCAGCATTTTTAAATGCAGGCTCTTAACTTTAGGAATACACACCTAGTCTTGTCCCAGACATAAATAAAGTGCACTGAGTATTTTGATAGTGCTTGCTACCTTTGATATGGACCATGTATCCAGTGTTGGGAAGACCCTGTTCAGAAAAGCAGACTCTGCAGTAAATATTCACGATCAGTTCGTGGGCTGGATCCTGCCAAAGAATTTGTCAAGTGAACATACCCACCACAACTTAGGCTAACATAAAGATACTTGTACAGATTTACCTTAGCTTGAACACATGCTTTTTCTTTTTATAATCGACTGCTATTTCACAGACTGCTTCTTTCAAGCTGACAGGAATCTCATTGTGGTAGGGAATGCCAGAAGCAGCAGCTTTTGAATCCTTGTAGAAGCCCATTTCTTGGTTGTTTATGACACAGTACACGTTATGCCATGATCTTCAGGACATGGAAAATAACAAAAATACTTGTCAGTCTAATGCTCTTACTTGCACAACTGGAGAAACTGAACACAATGATTACTGTATGATAACAGAGACCACTTCAGTCTGAGGATAGAAATACAGTATACTATGTCCTGTAAAACACAGATTAAAAAAAAAAAATCTCTCATAAAAGCACTACTTCAAGACTTCAAGACAGAAGTCCTGACTTTGAGCCAAATGAAATATAGATTTCCAGAGCTCTCTGTGATAGCATGTTAGCATATCCTAACAGTGGGTGGATTATTTGGCAGACTATGCAGTTTACATCCTTGGGAGAGAAACCAATTGACCTTTTAATGACTATACTTTATTACAGAAGGAATTCTCATTGTGCTGCAAGCTAATGAACAGACTGCATATGACATCCTTGACTGTTAAAAATGCTCTTAGAGACACTGTCTACCTCATTCTCTAATACAGCTCTAAAGATCAATTACTAGAAATAAGAGTCTCTAGATATTAGTACTGGTGGCTGTCACTGCCCCAGAGTAGGTCTTCTCTGTTGTGAAATAACTAGCTGAAGAAAAATCATGGCTGGATTGTAATGCAGCTTACTGACTCGTGAGCTGCACTGAGCTCCATGGAGCACCTCAGCTCTGACCAAATCCCTCAGGTGTTGGTGTAGCTCAGTACTTGCTAGTTGACACTTTTCTTTTTAGTTAAGTCATAAATCTGGTTTCAAGAGCCTTCTCAGGTCATGAAGGACCAGTGTTTGCTTTTCTACTGCAGACAGGAATCTCAAAAAATTTGCCTGTTTGAGAACGGCAGGATTGAGTCCTCAGGAATGGACTCAACTAAGGCACACAAAATCATCTTCACCCGCTTTTCTCTTCTAAACAGATTACAGTGTAGGTGGAAAGTGCTAATGTGCAAACAGATGTCAGAAGAATATGGACATTTCTGTTCTCACACCTACATGTTTTTCTTTTCTTGTAGTAACGTACAACTCAAGAGATCTGGAATCAAATCCCACTACTGCCATGAATTCATCATGTGAAGTGGGAAAATCATGGTATCTTTATGCCTCTGTTTTCCACCTTCTAAGTGTGGCTAATACTGCATTCTCTACTATGTATCATTAGATAGCAACCTCATTGAATATACTGTTCGATCATGTATACACAGTTCCTAGAACAACAGGAGCATAATCTTGGAAAGTACTTTGGAGCTGTGAGAAGACAATAACAGCAGTGGTAACATTTACCATCTCACATCACAGTGAGTTTGGATGCAATTATATGCATTAAGCATCAAGTACTCTACCTGCTGGAGGCTTTCTTGCTGTGTGTCTCCCACTCATGTTTACGATGTAAGAAGCCTTCCATCTGAGCTGAAGGAATCTCCTGTGTTTTGGCTGGTAGGGTAGCAGCAGTCTGGGCCTGAATGGCAGCCTTGGCTTTGCGGTCTGCCGTTGGAGAAGGAACAGGACTAGACTCTTTTGAACTTGTCCTCTGTTCTGCAGCTCCATTGACCATTTCATTTGTTTCTGCAGTTTCTGCCACCTAGGAACAGTGGAAGAAATGTTCAGCTAGATGCCTCATGACACTAAGGTTTCTTGCAGTTAATTTGTTTCCCTGCACAACGTGGCTGTGTATAAACTTTGCCTGGAGAATGACACAGGCCAAAAAATCTTTCTCACATTCCATGGAGACACAGAAGGCCAAGGAAATTAGAAGGTATGAATGGATTAGTACTCATTTTATAGGTGGAGAGACAGGAATATAAGAGCTGCTAAACTTCAGTGTGAGTTTTACTGTGCTTTGCTCTGCTAGTCAATTCATATTCTTTTATATATTGTTATTCCTAAAATGAGAGCATTCAGTTCTGTTGCTAAGTGCTCAAATGTTTGGAACAGTAACAATCACACTTTCTGTGAACCTGAGAGGAACAGTAGAAGTTATACACATCAGCCACCTTAAATACATTTATAACATTACTGGGGCATAAAAAGTCTATGAAAGGTATTAGCTGTATGTCAACAGAAAAATATGTCAAAATTGCCCAGGAGCATTTACAAAAATTTGCAGAATTTGTTTCTGTAAAAGCTCCTTTCCCACTTTCCCCATTCCCCTAGTGACACAACAAAATCAAAACATGCAGAAATTAGAAAGATTACACCATGCATTTCATCTCCACCATCTCAGTTAGGATATTGGATCTTAAAGACAAGGGAAATGAGGTCATACGTCATTTTATCATGGTCTTTTTCAGACTTTCATTATTAGGTGGATTGGATTTTTGTTAAAGGAACTGAAAACCACCACAGTCACACAACATCACACAGCTATTTACCCCCAAACAAAGACAGAACCAAGGCCTTGCCCATCACTTGCTTTGTTGATCGCGTTGCCTGTCGCACTGTGATCGAGATAGCCTAGAGAGCAGCCATGTTTCCAGCAGCTCTGACTGGTCAAGCTGTCGACGTCTTCAGGAGCCATTCATCCAAAAATCATTTAAATTGGAATCCTAATGGCTATACACTTTGGAAATGCAGCTTGGTCCCAGTTTTTTTTTTTTTTTTTTCTTGTACCATTACTTTGACATGTAGAGCCATTTGGTAGCAGCTCAGGAGTTACACAACCAGTGTGTATTATTATTATTAGCAAGTTACTAAAGCTTAGTGCTGCTAATGCTCTAGTAGATTACAAACATTCTGGACTGTTTTTATGCAGACAAGCAGGTATTTGTGAATGGCACAGTAATTAGACATTCCCACTTCTGCAAAAAGCCCGGACAATTCAAAAGCAGCCGAATTATTATGCAACAAACTAAATTTCGCCACCATTGTCTAAAACTTCTTGTACCTGCCAAGTATACATTATTGTACCTCACACCTTTGTACCTCAGATATTGACCTAGAAAGATCTAAGTGTCAGCTTGCTATGAATATGGGAAGGGTTGGTTAACTGCCTTTAAGCAATCTAAATCTCCAGAGTACAGACACTACATCACTGAAACAGGGAAAGAATCACAGCTCACATTCCACTTCAAGTCATATCTATTTTACTCTGTCCCTAAAGACACGTAGCCTTACAGCCTAGTTATCAGAAGGAACATCTACCCTGCACTGAAGATCTATCTAGTGTTATCCAGCTGGAGTAAAAATCAATGATGCTGCTTCTTCAAACTTAGGTTAAGTCAAAGCCATCAAACCCTGCTATTTGTATTCAAATCTCAAAATAAAACAAAAATGTTGATTAAAGGAGGGCAGGAGGTAGGGGGAATAAATAGATGAGACTGAAGATTATCCAAACACTGCTAGCACTGCTGCTGCAACACAGGTAGTGAAATACACAACCAGTGATTCACCAAAGAATGCTTAATTAATTAATCACCACCAGCACTGATCAATGGCCAACATACCACATTAAAGAAAAAGGAGAGCCCTTTGAAAATTTTACTGACCACTGACTGTTACTGAACTTCAAACATACTCTTCTTTTAAACTGACAGGATCCCTGTCTGAGATACACGAGGCACTTGTGAACAGCAATAAAGAATTACTGGAGACTTGTAGTCTGCATGCTACATAGACCACAGTTGACTCAGCACAACTACCCAGAACTACCTATTAGCTAAGCCAATGCTGAAAGTAGTATGTTTTCTGTAGTGATACAGACAAGATGTGAAAATATTACAGATTTTGGGGTACCTGTAATGGTTAATCTGAAGTAAAACAGACAAGTTCCAGAACAGCAGCCACTGCACAGCTACTTGAAATGTTTTTATGGTAAGTAACATGTAATTCAGTGCTGCAATCTACAAGCCTGTGGTTTTAAATGGTAACTGCCAACTTTAATTACACAATCAGACCTGTAAAATCTACTTAAAATGCTGCTGATTGTAAAAGGGCTATGAAAAGCTTTATTGATGCTCTTTCAGGTTTTATTTCCTTTCCATGTGTTATCTACAATTAACAGAAAACAAGCAAAATAAATCTGAATCATAAACAGGTATGCAAAGAATGTGTCATGAAAATAGAGAAAAACAGGAGCTAAACAAATTTTAATGAAAACATGCATTTGGCATGCAAAGACAACGCAACAGAGGACAAACATTAATAGCAAACTGTACTGTTACAACAAAACAGTTATCACGTACATGAATACAGTTTTCTTAATCGTGACTGAGAGATTAGTTGCGAATTCTTTAGTGGCTAAAGACTACTCTTGAGGTATATTTAAGTCAGGACTGTATAACATGCAACAAGACAGCTGGTGACAATGACTGGAGAAATCCCTTTGATTTTCATAGTGCTTGAAGCAACATTAAGTACAGGTCATCAACTTAAGTCTCTGCACCACAGCTTAAATAATAGAGACATATTTGCCTTTTCAGATGCAAATAGATGACAGCTTGTGTGTATTGTTCTGGCATAAGTAACCATTTTAATGTTTTAAGCCAGAACCATACGCCATACTGAATTGGTGAAATCTTACACTTCTTGTGCCTAAAATGATGACCTTAATTGATGACGTAATTTATTTTTCTTAATCATGTAAGTATCATTTCTATATAGAAGTGGACTAATGCAAGTAAAAACATGTATCTATATAAATTACCTTTACAAACTAATTTTTAGCCAGAATACATCTGAAGGCTTCCCAAATTGCGGTATCTGAAGCTACAGCTAAAGTGCTCTGAGAACTGCCATACTCTTAAAGGCACACAGACCCAACACTGGTGTAAGTAGACACCAGATCATTTGCATAATTTTATATGAAAATTTAAAAAGCATTAAGAATATATATCTTGTTATCCTGACAAAAGAAAAAAAACATGCATCATGAAGTGGAAAGACAAGTTACAGTAAAAGTACAATTACTGAAGCACATCCTTTCAACCACCTCTCTTTATGAGCTTAGCCAATACAGAATATTATAGCTGCACTGTTCAGCTGGTTGTCAGAGAAAATCTGACCAACTACAGCATATTTCATGCCTCAAGTCAGAAATAATACAGCTGTGTACATCTGATGTATTGCAACACAAGATTCAGTGAACTGACCTAAAAAGCTCTCATGGAAGACTGTGAAGTGTGGATGGCAAAGATTAACATGGAAATGCATTATGTTTCATGGTAATAAAATAAAAAATGAAGCAAACAGGTGATGTATAAGACTGTGATAACCAGCAAGGTGATGATGATCTGGGATTCATATTCCTTGCCACAACTACATATAATTTCATAAACATTAGAATGTAAAACACTCATCTCACTTCCTCATTAATATTGAAGATGAACTGAAAGGCTTTATTTAAAAGAAAGAAAAAGACAGAACTGCTTATTATCCAACAGCGTTAACAGAGTCTGTGTGAAGACCCAGAAGTAACTGGGATGGATGATCTGAAAGGTAAGCTTATGCTGAAAGACAGCCAATGTCTAGACTGGGACCTTTATTTCTTTTGTGGTAATGGTAGAAGTTCTAATATCTGCTGATGTGAGCCTGCCAGGAGCCCTTCTTGTGTTTACTATGACCTGAAAGAGTGAGGTTCAAAAACATGACAGAGAAGTGCCAGTTTTTACCACAATTCAGAGCATCAATTGGAACAAGCAGGCTTTGCAGGAAGGTAATGAAGGGATAGGACAGTTTTCAACTACTGTGTTGCTTTAAATAAACATACATATTTACTGTTATTTCTATGGCTGCACATTTAAGAGTATTGGCATGCATCCTGACTCCACTAGAACCTTCTCTGTCAAGAAGGATAATTTTGAATTGACAATTCAGCCTAGATCTATAGAAAATAGAGAGCTGGGATCTTAGACCAATGTACTTTATTTCACTTTCAAAGAAAAGTGTCACAACCTCTCCATAAGGGTCTGCATCCTAATCTCATTTGTACCACTGTATCTTCAATGTCCATCAATGGAACTGCTGTTGCGTAAATTCTCCAAGGGAAAATGGGGCCCCAAAACAGAGAGTCAGCAAGATCACAACTCTTCCAAAGGACTAAATTCCAAGATAAATCTAAAAACTATTTTTTATTGGTTTATTTCATGTTTATTTTTATCTGCAGTCAATGAATCCATTCTGCATGGAATGTTATAAAGCTAACCTTAAGGCTTTTAATTTGTTGGTAGTTACAACACTCCCCTCCCTCCCAGCCTTTTCTACTGAGCTCATTTGCATGTATTGTCTTTGGCCTTGTGAATAACTCACTTTCTAATGCAGCTGATTTAATAATGTTGCCGTGCTGAAACCTGTTAGTATAACTCGATGCGTCATACCTGTCAGATTCTAGTTCTCTTCTTCATTATGATGTAATCTCATTAAATCTCAATTACTCATATAAAAGACGGTTTAGCTGGAAAATCTTAATACTATTAACGACAGGAAAAACTCACAGTAAATAACATGAAATAAATGTGTCACCTTAAAGCAACTGAGTGTCAGTGGGGATATTGAAATAAACAAGGATTAAAGTGAAACAAAATATATCTCCAAGGGGCTGCTAATTAAATAAAATCAACTGATGGGAAGGAAGAGAAAAGCAGCAGGGAAATCTGAAGCCAAAAGATTAAACCAGAACCAGTAAATCATACTGAAAAAATGGTGTCTTTTGCTGCAAATGTTTCTTTATGTCACAGTCCAGACCATGATCGGTCATTGGCTGTCCGTCTGCTAATAAAGTTTTTGTAGTTTTGGTAGGTTTGGGAGCGGTAACTAACCCGTGGAGATTCCTGGTCTGATGGCAAACCATTTTGGGAAACCTGTTCTCCTTTTGTTCCATCCCTGTTGAGAAAGGAAGAAGAAAAGATATTAAGTTATTGAAAGTCACAGATCTTTTTCACCAAAACAAGATTTTCCTACTGAATTTTACATATCTCAAATTCAAACAAGCTCTTAAAAACTGCCAAGTCATCTGTTGACAACACTGTAAAAGCATTGCCTTTAAAACATTTCCACTTGCAAGGGCAGAAGCCTACTGCAATAAAGAAATGAACCGCTGAATAAATCCAATGCTTAAGTGTGATCAAAATAGGCTTTCATGACGGTTATTACCTCACAAAGTCTACTCCTGTCATACAAGTAATTTCATAAATGTTAATGTTACATGGACGCGGCTTAAAATGCATCCGTAACAGATGCTCATTAAAGGAGAAAGCAACGATTGTTCAGAAATTTTAATTAATAACACACAGGGTGTATAAGGTGTATAAACAGCATTTTTACTTGAAGGCCAGGTACGTCTTAACAATAGGAACTGCTTCATGGTGAAAAATTGGAACATTCAACCTAGCAGTGAATTGAGATCTCTGGGCAAGGTCTTGCCCCCATCAGCTACATCCATGAAGTCTTCTAAAAAGGGTCACATCACAAAATCACGCAACCTCCAGACTCCCCCTTTACAACACATCTTCACCCTGAGAATCCTGACACGTGAAGCATGCAGTTCAGCTTCCTGCATTGTGGGCTTACCATTGCTGCTGGGAGTCTGCATCCTCTGCAGCCTTTGGGCTTGGCTCTGGAGTAGGCGGCTGTCTCTTCCTCTCCTCTTCCTCCTGTTGTCGACGTACTTCCAGCAGTTCCAACTGATAAATGAAACATTTTTGTGCGTGTTAAAGCACTGCATCTCAGTCATTTTTCAGGGGCATTACTAGAAATGAAGAACAATACCCTACATTTTTCTGAAACTTACTGAAATTAAAGTTTATTGGCATAAAATTTGAAGGCACAGGTCTTTATTAATTATACAAAGCTTGTTGCACTGGATTTGGCACTAAGTCACAGGGCATCAGACTCTAATATGAAATGGAGTGCCTGCGCAGCAGCTTGCTATGTCCAGATATCTTACCTAATTCATTAAAACAAAAAAAAAAGAAAAAGAAAAAGAAAAAGAAAAAGAAAAAGAAAAAGAAAAGAAAAAGAAAAAGAAAAAGAAAAAGAAAAAGAAAAAGAAAAAAAAAAGAAAAAGAAAAAGAAAAAAAAAGAAAAAGAAAAACAAAACAAAACCAAAAAACCAAAGTATCCCAAGCTATCAAAATATTTAAAAGTGACATCCTCTTGTCTGCTTGACATACACGAAAGTAAAATGTTTCACATCGGAATCCCTGAAATTAACCGTCAAAACAAAAACAGCTTGTTTTTTGAAGATGCTATGAAACTCCAATTCACTGTGTGCAGCTGTGATGTTCAGCGAGTGTTAAAAATTAAGCCATTTCAATTTTAGTGTCTAAAGATTGTTCTCTAGAGATACTTTCCAAGCATTAATTACTGACGTTTCAGCTCTGATGAAAATGTTTTTTGGAGTTGTTTTTTTTTTGTGTGTTTTTTGCTTATGTATTTATAGGGGAAAATATAGCCTTGTACTGGAGCAGTCAAAACACAACAAACATTTTTATTGAACTCTCCCCATGCTGTCCTCTTGAACTGAAAATATTTTCAAGAGTTTGGATCTGGGTTTTCTTTCCTCAGCATCTCCTTTCCCTTTTAGCAGTATGGCCTGTACATCAGAGAGCTGGGGCAAACCACTCAACTCTAGAATTTGCTTCTGGGACATCACTCCTGGGCCTCTGACAGCTCTTGCAGACTACTAAGGTCATTTACCACTTAAGCTCCCTTTGCAGGCTGTTGAGCTCAAATGAACCTAAGAGGGTTTTAGCATTGTTGGGAACATGAAACTTCAGGCCCTGGGTGATTGGCCTTGGTTGGCCCTCCACAGCATCAACAAATGGAGGTAAGGTTGGTGGTGCTGGGAAGTTACTAGGAACAATCAGCTGGCACCACAATGGGAATGGCCAAGAGGAGTTCTTGTCTAAAGCACTCACCGTGGTCAGTCTTTCCAGTGCTGCAAATCTCTCATCCCAAGTAGCTGCGGATTTCTCAAATGCTTCATGCCGCTTGATTAATTTTTCCACTTCATCAACACTTTGACCTATTTCACGACTGGATAGGTAGGGCTCCTGCCCCAGCAGCCAGGCCTCAGCCACACTTGCATCTCTTGAAAACTGATGCACCTCCAAAACTGAGTAAAGAATGTACAGACATCAGTGCTATTAATGTCAAAAAGGGCATCATGAAGGTATTGGGCATCTTCTGAATTTACTTTAAAATAGCTGGGGGAAAAAAGCAAATGTATTTGGCTAAGTGTTTTCCTTAACTAAGTTCACTGAAATTTACAGTAAAAAGACAGAAATTTCTCATGTTGGCTTTGCTTTGAGGAAAAACAAAAGTTAAGACCCACCTTTATTTCTTGTACAAACTATTTAATTTTCTAATTTCAGTGTCTCCTTTCGTTCTAATCAGCTGTTACCTAGTAACTTCACGGATGAAATTCTGTTACTTGCTGGTTTTCTTCCTCACTCTGCCCTGTCAACCAAACAGCTAGACTGAAGGCTGCAAGCCTGTACTTCATGCTTGCCTACAATGCTACAGTTCCAGGTTTCATTTCAGCTGAAAAAAGCTTCCACAGCTTTTGTGAATGACATTGCAACAATTTTGATGAAGAATATGGTTCAACCGCCCAAACTTAGGGACAGGCAATCATGCGATTCTTAAAGCCTGCTGAGACTCAGAAAGAATGAAGAAAGTACGCACAGCAGCCCAGAGCTCCACAAAATGATTACACTGTGCTGTACATTTTGAGATGCTCGAAGTGCACGTATTGGTAACTGTCTGCTGCAAAGCCTTCAGTCCATATGAGTTACAGAAAACCTTGTTAGAGTATCTGAACTGTGTTGTTGTTCCTGGTGTAAAAACTGGAAAATGCTCTAACATTTAAAAGTATATCTTTTGTCAATAAACTCATTAACCTAGCCTCTCAGACAATGCTGGTATGTTACATGTGTAAGGTAACAAAGCTTTACTTCCCCGTTTTTTTTGTTAGTACATCCTTTGTAGAAAAACAGTTGGAATGTGACACCTGCAAAACCTAGTGCATCTGTTTCACCTAGCTCCAGTTTTGGTCATACAGAGTAAGGCCTTTAGTGCAGGTTTCTTTGTTTCAAGTTCTCAGTTATTTTACAGACGTGGATGAAAAAAATAAAAAAGGAGTTGTACATTTTTAAAGTGCTCAGAAAGATACAGTGAAGAGAGAACTAGATATGGCCCTGCCAAGAAAAATGCGAGGACATCCTTACTCAGTCTCAGCCACTCCCATCTGTCTTCCCATTTGTCAATCATTTCTTTTCTTTTCTCTGTCAGCTGCAGTAGCTTTTCCTTGATCTGGATTTAAGAGGAGAATGCAGGACTGTTACATAAGCATCAGGCAGCACAGTCACCTCACCACACTGTGTAAGCTGGTATCACAAGCAAAAGGCACTGGCATTTACTGACAGGATACATTGTGCTGGATTGTCAGGAATGACTTAAATATGAATACTATGGCTTTTTTTTTTTTCCTTTGAAATACAAATAAATATGACATTTACATTAAAACACTACGTTTACATAAGCATACAGTATCTGTTAAGAAGTACAGTACCAAGATTATTTGATCAAAGGAGTATAATGGACAAACAAATCTAATGGTACAACCATGCAGTGTATCTTCCACTTTTTTTTATTTATAGATAATGCAAAATGTGCTACCTGTGCTACCTGAAGCTACTTGTGCTAACAATGACATGCCAGCATAAGCCCTATATCATTCACAGGGTGAATACTGGCTAGCAAAACCTTCCAGTTCCTGAGGAAATATTACTCTGAAGCTGCTCCGCAGCACTTACATGTAACACAAATACAGAAAACATCACTCCCCAAGTGGGCAGTCTTACGACATTCGGCTATCCTCCCTCTGCAAAAGGGAGGCAGGAAGAAACAAGGGTTGAGCCTCTATCCTTTGGCTTAGTCAAATCAGAAAATAAATCAAGGCCTTAGAAAGTCAATACATTTCTCTTGTAATATTCCCTGGATTTACTCCCTGTGAACTTCTTCCTGCTCCTTCCCCTAGCAGGCCTCTTCATAAGCATTCCAGCTGCCCTCAGCAAAATTCAGGCTGCCTCTCAGTTGTCTCTGCTCTTGCTCTAAGAAATCACCTTTCCAAGCACAGCCATCCCAGAGACAGCTCTCTGCAGACTGAATGCAACAGCTTCTTTGCATTTCCTGGACTGACAGGGATACTTTAAACTTTGGTGCCATCTCTGCTCCCCCATATGAATCCACAGCATTAAATCTTACGCTAATTTCACAATAGCAAGTAACTGCAATAGTCCCTGAAGTAATGCATGCCATTATAAATATGCACCTTATTAATCCATAAATTACACAATGCAAATTTCTCTAGCTGAAAAGGAATCTATAGGCCAGCTGCACTGCAGTTGTTACCCGTTCAGTAAGCACAATACCTCCTCTGATGCGTAGTGTTTTCTTGCCAGAAGAGATTTCCCAAGCTCAATACAGGTAGTAAAGCTGTCATTTCGGGCATCAATTTCTGCTTTGATACCCTGGTGATTGTTCATTAGCAGTTCAACAGACGACACATCCCTAAAATAGTCAATCCATGGTTCAGAAACATGTATTTCAAATTTAACAGCTACTACATTAAAAAAAAAAATCTAACCCAGAATGGTATGATACAAAATTTAATTCCTAGGTTGTCTTTGTAGTTCAGGAAAACAGGGACTGTCAACAGCCCTTCCATAGGGACAGCACCATTCTATTGTCAGTCGGGGGTCAGATAAAGAAATTTGTGGGACAATCTTTGATCATAATTTTCTATTGCAGCCCCCAGCCTCTACTGGGCAGCAATACGTAAGAGCAAGCTGCCACAACACCATCCCATTATGTCAGCCACTGTTTCAATTTCTGGCTCAGCAACACTGAGTGTTACAGATGTTCCTCAGTTGACCTGCAGCCTTATCTTCTGCATGATACTACAAAAGATACTTCACATTACCTTGGTTTTTCCTGGGCTTCAATCTGCCTGATAACATCTTCCATCCAAAGCATGAGATCCCGAACCATGCTGAAGAAACGGAATTTGTCTCCTGTGTCCACCAGTCTAACCCTGCGGCCCTCACAGGCATCCAACAGTGCCTTCCAGGCTTCTAGGACCTCATTTTCCCTCTTCTGGATGTCATCAGCTTTGTCCCCAGCATAGGCAGCCTGAAGGCGTGCAGCATCCTCCTGCAGCTGTCTTACCTGGCATGTGTAAGAGATAAATGAATCAACATTTGGGTATTTTTGAGTATCAAATATGGGGGCATCTTAGCTGCTAATTCAAAATTGGAATGGCTTTCTGAAGTCATTGTCAATATTAATTGTCAATATATGTGGTCTGTCAATACTAGAAAGGTTTATTCTGTTACTCAGTCAGTATATCTCTACAAGAATGTTTCTTAGAGAAGTCTGTGGGACAAGGGACCCCAAAGATAAAGATTTGCCACTGCCTAAGCCTCGTGTAAAACTGGATGCCAATATAAAGTGACTGTTAAATTCCAGGGCAAAAGGGGACCATTTTCATCATCAAATTTTCTTCCTCCCACACAAATGAGAGAATACCACTCAGGAACTCCCATATCAAAACCATTATTCTAGCTGACACAGAGATGATTTTTCAGAAATGCAGATAATGACTTCAAACAGTAGAAATTCAGAAATTCAAAGATCCTTCTATTATTAGAAATCTCTTTTGCTTACAAACGCTCTCTTGGGACATCAAATGCTATTTCTTGTCTGTTTCACATATTTTCCGAGCCAAGAAACACTGTATTGGGTCTTTTCTAATCATTTTCTCATTTTAGAAAGGTTTGATTATGAAATTAATCAGTGTTCTAGCTACAGGTACACAGATCTTGCCACTGCCACGATGATCTATGGTGGTACTCTAGCAGTTTCACTCCAGAACTATCTCTGAAGTACTTTGGACATAGCTTAGTGCTATCATTACCTATTCCCTCATTTAGGTCTTGATTCTAATTACCTTTTTGAGAGACTGGGATTGGTGTTTTGTGAATGTCTCCCATTTAATGTATAAAATCTACAGCTTCTTCAAGCAAAGCTCTTGAAAAAATCAAATGGTTGCTACACCCTCTTTATTCTAGTGTAAACAACTATGTAAATTGCAACATAATCAAGATCTGGCAGACAGTTCAGTCATAAAAGCTTTCTTTTCTGACCTACTGAGATAAATGCAGCCAGTCTTAATTCCTCCATTCCTTAAGCAACTTGTTTCTCTCCAGAATTCTCATTTTGGCAGTTGAACATTGTTTTTTTTTGTTTTTGTTTGGTTTTGTTTTTTTTAAATTTAGAATCCCATGTGTGCTGTATGAACAGCTGCCTTCTTCTATTTAACATACCTTGGCTTCAGAAGATAAAGAATTAGATCAGGTTTGGCTGCTTTTAAAAACCTTAGCCTGGACAAATCCCCTCTGACTGCTATTAGGATGCATTATAAAAAGCGATATTCAAGTCAGAAAGCCTAAACTCATAACCGAGTCAGAAAGCCTCTCGGTAGATCTACAGACCTGCTTTGCCTCTCAGAAAGCAAAAAGTGCCTAACAGAGGAGATTTCTAAAGATTTTTTTTAACAAGCTTACACATCCCTTTATATTTCCTTCTGCTGGCATAAAGAGCAAGCAAACCTAAGGTGGCTTTCAGCACAATTAATATAAATGCTACTCAAGAAAAACATTAAGAACAGAAAAACCTGAAACCTGCATTTCATCTTACCTGTGGTATATTAAAAATTCTTGACAGACTTAGTATCTGTTCATTGTCTTTCAGAAGTTGCCTAAAGAGACACTATCTTAAGTCAAATGATTATTTTTCTTTGAATGTAAACTATTTTCCTACCATATCTGCCATGCAGTGTCCTACTAACGGTGCTGCTGCTTGGGGCAATCAGAAAAAGCTTCTCTGTGGAGCTAGTGTGTTACCCTCATGCCTCCCTATCCATACTCTATTCCTAAGACTAGTAGGAGACATTGCAACTTTTTGCTTTACTTCAAATCAATACAGAATTTCTCTGCATTTATGAATTCTTCTCCAGCCAAGGGCAGGAGATGGAATAAAGTTCAACAGGCAATTATCCGTGTATTAAGAAATCTATTGATTTCTGTTTTAGGGAAACTAATTAACCTAATGCAAGAACAGAGAAGCAGAAAAACAGATAAGAAAATGATCCATAGGAACTTATTCCCATAGGAATACACTTGGCAAGCAGCTGCCAGCACTCTGTCTCCCAGCCACAGCGGGGGCAAGAGCAGTGGAAGCACTCTTCAGCCACAGATCGTGTTGTGTTCACTTGCTACACACCTGGGTACCAAGCGCCTGGATATCATGTTCAAATGTAGTGTGCATTCTCTGTAGTGTTTCCACTGTGTTTTGGTCTCTACCAAGCTCTTCTGGCAGTTTCTTGTGTTTGTCTTGAATGCGTCCTAAGATTTCCTTGGCATCATGGTAAAATTTGTGCAGTTCATAAGAGGCTGCTAGAATTTGTGTTCTCGTGTCAATGAGCTCCAGGAGATCAGCCCAGGCCTCATTGAGACCATCCTTCCACTCTGCAATTGTTGCAGCATCCGAATGTCCAGAGTTGATGAGTTCGTCTGCCATGTGGTTAACGGTATCAACACGCTCCTGTCCAATGTTTCCAGTGTCTCGGGCAAATTCCCGGAATCGCTCCTGCAGCATCTGAAACACAGAGAAACGGATTCATGCAAGGCTGTATTTGCAAAGCGATCTGAGCAAACCAGTCAAACCAACCACCCATTTATATGAACCATCTACTTGTGTGCAGCCTCCAGAGAAAGATCAACCTGCAGCCACATCCAAAGAACTTACCGTTACATGCTCATAATCCTGTCCCAGCTCATGGGATCCTGCCACCACCTCCCTTTCAGCAATCCACTGCTCCAGGTCATCCACCTCTCGGTTAAGCTGGAAGAGCCTGTGTCTCTCATCCAGTTTGCCTCTTCTCTCTTCAGCTAGATCCTTCAGGCCTGCATACAGCTTATCCACTTTGGACTGGCGCATGCTGATACGCTCACTGAAAAAAACCAAAGAGCATCAAGTCCTCCCTATCTTTTACAAATAAGAGTAGACTGAAAAAAAATACAAAGAATAAAAATCACGCTTGGGATATTTAATCGCCAGGATGTGTGCCTGCTGTATGCAGGAATTTGGCTCAGACTCCCTTAACCAGCCTTCTGCTGGGATAGCTGGCTGCACTAGCTGGAAATCTCTTCTGCCATGTACGTATACCTCCGCTGACTTAAGAGAGTGAAGCTGGGAACCATGACTTCCTTTTGTTTGACCACAGATCATACCAGAGCCTTCTCCCATAATGACAGGAAGGATTTGAGCTGCTGAGGCAAGGAGCATTTCATTTTTATTTAAATTCTGCTTCAAAGTTCAGAAGCACTGATGGGTTTCTTTCACTCTAAAGCTCAGCATTTCCAAAAGCGATTAATGTTTCTGCTTGCCGTTATCTTTCCATATATTTTGTCTGAGCCATACAGCCCTGTCAAATTGCCTTCCCTCTGCCATATGAAGTCAATTATGTTATTGCAGTGAGCTCAGCCAGGAAATCCACTCTCATCAGAAATTATGATGACCACAAGAGAGTGCTTTTGAGTTAAATAACAATCTTCCAACAGGGGCAAAGAGTATCTTGCCTAAGATTGTTCTATCTTCCTCTCTGCAAAGGTAGAGCAGTTACACAAATCAGCCTCATCATCAAGTCAGCCCCACAGTCAAATCCAATGGAGAATTCTGTTTGCTTAGTTGCAGCTCTTATAATGAAACAGCTCTTACACTTCTTGAATTCTCTCACAGGGAAGCCTGTTTGAGAAAGTTGAGATAAATTAACCAAAATCAAGATGCTACTATGCCTATGTTTAAAGTATGAGATTCAAGTCTGAATCTCATACTCTGAATCTGAGATTCAATTCTGAATTTCTACAGAAATCTCACAGAAGTAGATCTCAGGGAGCCCTGCCCTAAGACAGAAGGATAAATAACTGTCACCCTATGGTCTGGACATAAAGTTGTCTGAAAGAACAAATAAGGATCTTTGTCTCTCAGGATTGCTATACCTCTGTACAGTTCAGCAGTGCTAGCAGATCTGACACTGCTAGCCTGTATAAAGGGTACAAGGGGCATTTATTGAAGGTGCGCAGTGCTATCCAGAAGTCAGGAGCTGCACATACTGACCCTTGTTCAGGGCAGAAAACTGCACCCAGAATCCCGGTTCTCCTAAAATCCTGTCTCTGGCCAAATCAATGTGGTCCAACATGCATCTCTAATGAAACTGAACTCAGCTTCCCCTGTACAAACTGAGTTATTTTCTCTTTACTGTAGTCTTTGTGTGTCAGAATGAGCTAGTGAAGTGACTGAACTACTAAAAGAACTCGCGATACAATTAAAAACAGCAGTTAATACCTTTCAGGGTGATTATCTGCTACCAAAGTTCTGCTGGTCTTTGAAAGCTGGTGCACAGTCTCAGCATAGTCTTCTACAGCCTGTTCCAAAATCTGGTGCTTCTTCAGCATGGATACTGCACTCTGTTCATCCTGTAATGGTGACAGAAAATGAAAATCCACTCTTCCCACTCCAGGGCAAGACCCCACATAGCAAGTTCATTTTGGTGCATTAGCAAAGAGCAGTAACCAGGAAGATTTATAAAGAGCTGCTCCCAGCTCCTGATGACTGTAAATTAACAGTTGAGTTCACAGTAAATGGTACCCACAGAAAGCAAAATGGTGAGTAAAAAAGCGTGAATACAACAACCCCTCTGAGATACAGAACAAGATTACATCAGCTGCGCACTAAGCATGTTGAATTTCCTCTTCTAGGAAGCTCTTTGTATGTTTACACACTGCTGACTGCACAGGGCTCAGAAAAATGAACAGTTTTAGGCACACTGCTTGTTAGGCTTTTCGGCTACTGACTGGATAAAGACAAGAAATCTTAACTAGCTCATGCCAAAGGATTCTCCACCAAAGTGCCTGGAGAAATTCCAATCAAAACTTTTTATGTGTTGTTATGATTAAGAAAGAAAACAACTCTCAGTGTTACATGGTACTGTCAATAAGCCTTTTCATTAACATTTTTCATGATGAGCTGCTGATGTTAATAGTCCTTTTCATTTGCATTGCTTAGATATAAAAAAGAAAACAAATCCTTGCTAACTGACGACTGAACACCCATGAAAGTGTTATGCTGATACAAAGCTGAGTTTGATTTTATCAGGTTAATGAAGATGCTGTGTTTTTGTAAGTAACACATAAGATACAGCATCCTTACACCTACTTGCCAAGCTATTGAAAAATAAATGTTCAGCTAGTTTGGTATGGTCTGATGCTGTTCAGGTTTCACTGTGCTGGGAGTAAAGACAGGCCTGCAGCTGACAACTAGTGGCTTCCACTGAGTGACCATCAGGCCTACTTCACAGACAGGAGCACCATGCTGTTCCCAGCAATTCCGCACTGCTGGAATTTTTGCCCTTACAGGACTGCATTAGCACATCTGGCCTTGCAGCAAAGGAGAACACACAGTTGCCATCCACAGTCTGAGGCAGCTTCAGTACACCAAGATCTATCCTCCACACTACCCAAGATGTCATAACAGATAGAAGAGATGATCACTTGAGCTTTTAGAAGGGAATTAGATTTGTTTATGTTACCATTACATTAGCAACGTATTAGATTATGTCACCTACCCCCCTCTAGCTAAACAACTAAAATCAAGCTAGTGTTGCTGTGGAGCTGCTCACCTTGGCTTTCTCTTCTGACATCATGTAGAGCTCCTGCTCACTCATCCAGGCTTCGGCCTCGGCAGCATCAAAGTAATATTGCTGCGCTCTGTGAGACTCCTCTAGGCGCTTGTGGCGTTTCTCTGTCTCCTCAATTAGGAGGTTCCACAGCTGCTTCAAGTCTGCAAGTCTCTGCTGAATGGCTTCAGCATTAGGGCTACTGTCTGTGATAATATTTTGACTCCTCTCAAAAATATCATCAATACGAGGCTGATGTCCTTGGATTTCTTTCTGAAGGGTCTAACAGGAGAAAAGCAGACTTATGAGACGCTGCACCCAACAAAGAAAAATGCTGCTTAGGGATCTCACCTCTAGAGGGGCAGCAAAACACAAGCCACCAGCTCATGTGGATAAACTGGGGCTCTGCCCTCCATGAGCATCCTGGAACACGCTGCCCCCCAGCTACGGTCACCCCACCTCCCCATAGCACATCCTGACTGATGCACCCATAATTGTGCCCCAGGCCTTTCTTTCCTGAATTAGTCAGTGCTAAAGAGAAATAACAGGGAGGGAGCTCTGACAGCACCCGCTTACCTGATTTTTCTTTATCAGTAGCTGCACAGTCTGGAGGTTGTGTCCATGATCAGTAGATGTTGCTATAGGCATTCTCTCTCCAACCCACAACTGAAAGCAAGAGAAAAAGAGCACATCTGATTTGGAGCAACCCCAGATACAGCTAGGACTGCAGACAGAGACTGGTGTGCATGACATGCAAAAAGCAGCTTTACTCTACGATGCTACTGAGACATGATTGAAAGGCCTCTTCCAAGCTCTGTGATAGGTGTGAGATTTTCCTAGTATCTAGGGAATGGGATTTCTTTTGTACTCACAATTTCATCTTCCACATCCCGGTTAAACTGGTGGATTTCTTTGGAGGCCAGCAGGTTTGCCTTTCTTTCATTCAAAGGTTCCAGCAACTCCAAAAATTTCTTTTCTACAGTAAGGCGTTTTCCATCTACTTCATCTGTGCTCTTTCCTTCCTGACTTAAAGCCCGTGCCTGGCTTTGCAGTTCCTCTATCTCCTTCTTACGAACATCCATTTGATTCTCTAGCATCTAAACACAAACATGGCAAAAGAACTTGAGAAGTAGCGTAAAAGCAGTTTATGTGACTTGGGTATGTCAATAGCTATGTAAGAAGGAAGAACAGATGCTGATCAGTAAGGATTTACCACGTTAATAATTATTGTAACACTCATGTTGCAAAGAACAAGGTTTAAACACAGATCCATTCCTTCACAGCTGCAGCCACCCACTGATAACCCCGTTACGCCTGCTTGCGCAAATGGTGAATTTGGCTGATAGAGCAGAGTTAAGTTGCTTCTATCGGGCGTTCACAAGTTACTCTGAAAAATTTCGGAGCACAGCTAATTGCATGAGAGCTTCACTGCTCCCTCCTGTCCTTACTGCTCCCTTACTGTCTTTACAGCAGCAAACCAGGGACCGACCAGTAATGGACAAGTTTGAATCAAGGGCAGGCAGCCAGCTTCAGAGAGGAGGGACTGGTGACTGGGGGACTACCCCAGGAGACAGAACAGAGACGTTAACATGGGAGAGAAGAAAGTACAGGGGAGCAACTGCATCAAGAAATTTATGGCCAATTTGTTTCTGGATGAGTTTTTGCTGTTTCTTAAAGATAGATGGAACAACAAGAAGAAAGAAAAGCAAATAAAAACTTTTCTAAACTGAAAGGATCTCCCATCTGTTCCTTTGAGTGCAGATATCTGCTCTCTGCCCACTCTGCAACCTGTGCTCCATTTACCTGCTGCTTCTTCAACAGGATGTTGACACTGGTGAGATCCTTTCCATAGTCGTCCGACTGAATTTGACTCTCCAAACCATTCAGCCACTTATCCAAATCAGCACAGCTCTGGGTAAAAAGCTCCGCCTTGTTTGCATCAAAGAGACGCTGAGCCTTGGTCTGGGTAGTGGATTCGAGCTCTTCCCACATTTGATGGAGACCTGTCAGCTTTTCTTTCACTACAGCTTCAGTCTCTGGTTTCTCTGCAATGAGCTGCATTCCCTCCTGCAAAGCAAAGAACAACCAAAATGGCACCTCCTCAGGAACACTCACAGACCGCTAGTGAAATTATTCCAATTAGCAAGCACTCAGGATTCCTCATCTGCTGGCAACATCAACCACCATCTCCAATTATCCAATGACTCTTTCCAGAACAACAGCTCCCACATCCCTCTGTTGCCAGGACGAGAGTTTCTTGGCAATTGGGAAAGTCAGTCAACGCCTCCTTCCTCCTCCCCCCTACTCATGTTCCTTTGCGGGGGCTCTTGGGGACGCTGCTGGGACTGGAGCAGAACGGGCTGCCCCACATCGTGTGACATCTCACCAGGGCAGTGGTGAAGACCCAGCATAATGCTGGAGCTTATGGCACCAAAACTTATCTGTGTGACTTGAGAAAGGTGTGTTGATGGGTTACAGCAATTACCACGGGTTCGTGCTAGTATCAGAGAACTTCCTTGGGAAGCAGGACACCTGTACCTAGCAGCAGCAGAGCACCTGGACTTGAAATATCTTTTTGTCTCTACAAAGACTGTATTAGCTTTGGAAATATTTTCTTCACCTCTAATTATACTTCTACCTCTACACTTACGTGGTGCCGACAATAGATAAATCTTGGATGTGAACACTACTCACAACCCAGAACATTCAATAGCACTGACCCCCATAACATTAATAGTGATTGCCAGCTCTGACTCATGACACAACTTTGGTACTTCTTTGCTGCAATCTGATTTTTCAGAGGCAAAGAATGAGGATGTACTAGCATCACTAAAAAAGCACATCCAGTACTAAGAGCAGACTTCTAATTACACCATTAAAGGGTATTGCTATTTGCAGATCACAGAAAAGCCTCTAATGGGATACAGAATGCCAAAGTAGGGAAGGAAACGAGCAATTAAGCTAACTTACATTGAACAGAAACCCCACTGTCAGAGCTAAAGACAGTTTAATTTTCCTCCTTAGTTTTCCAAAGTTGCACACAAGAAATGGGGGGAAAAGTACAGATCACAGCTTATAAAGGCCTTCACAGTAACTTGGTGACAAGAGCTGTGAATCTATTAATTAATCACAAAACTGGCTGTACTTTACTTCATGCATTAAGTTGGTATGTGAAAAAGCTGCCTGATTATAGTCCTGAAAGAATGAAAACCAGCACGGAAGCACAGGTGTCTGAACTCACCTACATTCAGTTATTTCCCGGGAAGTACTTTTCCTTTATTACCTCAAATCACAACATTTGCCCTTTTGCCTTTTCAGCCTTTTGGTATGAAAAATAGGTTAAGCCTTCTTCCTAACACGTAAGAATGATTAGACAAAGAAAATGAAACTGGCAACTTAGCCATTAAGTGTTCTGTGAATGTGTCTTGTGTAAAAATACTTAAGATTGATGTGAAATGAAGGGTTAGATGGAGACACAATGAGATAGTTACTCTACAGTAGCGAAATCTCCTTTTGACTTAGCTGAATGCACAATTCAAGGACCAGTTCCTGCAGAGGAACAGATCTTCTCTTTGTGCATAACCATCTTTGACAAAGACAAGGGTGGTTTTGGGACATTCTTTAGTTACCTTTTCAATCTTCTCCAGCCATTCTTTGTTGGATGCAAGTTCTGCCATAAATGCCTGATGCTTCAGCCATTTGCTGTGCAGGTTCCTTGCCTCATCATAGGACATATCCTGGGCTGTAAGCATCTTTTCATTGATCCAGAGTGAGAGCTGGAAAGGAAGATACACAGGTGTTCAGGACATTTGCAGTAGGGAATAATGCAAAGTATCCAAGTGCCTCTGGACCGAGCATACAGAGATGCCCACTACAGAAGAGCTGCATGAGATTCAGAGACTGCTTTTATTCGGGATTCAGTCAAGGATCCACCCCTTTAACAGTTAAATAACATCTCCATCATATAAATAACCTCCAACCCAAACAGAAAGGAATCAACTCCATCATGAGCAAAATCAAACGGGTCTCATGCAGCTCAACAGGAAGAGAAACGGACATGTGTCCTGCTTTTTGGTCACGATGTACTTTCGCGCTGTTTTTCCCTTGCAACATTACGCAATGCACTTGCTACTCAGGACGGGACTTGAATGTCATCACCACACCCCTGTGGAGCCTTGCGGGTTTCCTCAGGACACAAGTACACACTAATGGAGTGGCATGCACAAGTCACTCTCCAGAATTAAGCAGAGCCCTAAGGTAAATCTTTCAGGGAAACACTGAGTGTAGTTCTGTATTAAAAGCCTTAAGAATAAAGATGGTTTGGGACCATTAATTCTCACCATATCTGTACCTTTTCCCTACAGTCTTTTCTCTATAGAGATTACATAAACACTTGAATTCATTTATTTGTCCAGTCTCCAGCAAGGTTTTTGGTACTCAAGATACCCCTTTTCTCATTACCTAAAATCCAAGACTGATTGTGTTCTGATTTTATTCAAATACAAAGACACTGAGAACAATTCCCAGATCAACACTGGAGAAAAATCAATACTTTAAAAATAGTTTATTTGCCAAGGGCAAATGGAATGTGAAAACGATCATAGCAGCCAGTACCAGATTTCCTCCTAGGCTTAGTCTGACTGCTTTATCTGTTCCCTAGGTGTGGATGAAAAAAACCCACTATCAGTAATGTTTACAGAACTTGCAAAAAGATTGGTTTACTGCATATTTAAAGTTGCCTGCCAAAGAGGAAAATGTCAAAACAAATCTAAGCTTTTTTCCTAGAATGCCACTTGGGTGATACACACTGTCTTGCCGAGGAAGCACTCTGACAAAAGGAGTAACAGAGCACAGGCCAGACTTGCCAATTCACCACTGCATATTCGGGATGCAGGACAACAAATTCATTCAGAATTCACAAGCCATTTTTAAATTGTACCTTAAAGATATTGTGAAGTTCCACAAAAAGGGAAAATCAAAGCAATTTAAAAACAAGTCAAAGAAATTCATCTGATTTTGCTATCAAGTCTGAACAGAAAAATGCTCCCATTAATGGAGACCTCTGTAGGCATCTAAGGCGACAGTTCTACAGGCTGCTGCGCTACTTAACAATCAAAGGCTATATCAAGGATTACTATACAACGTGAGATAAGTGTGTTTATTCCTGCCTTTCTAGGGAAAAGTATAGCTGCTTCACTCTGAAAACTGCAGTGCTTGTCTTTTATTGTTAGCTTTTACCCAGCCACAGCATTAAGTCTTCCAAGGATTTAAAAGTGGTTCCCAAAGAAAGGTAGCATCATCTGTACCAACAGATGGGGTCACTGAGACACAGTCGGTAGTACACAGCCAGTGGCTGGCTCATTCCTGAGCTTCAGAATGTTGTTATATTCCTTCTGATAAGACAGAAGTGCAAATGAAGCATTTTAGGGGTGACTATTAAAATCTGGTTTTTGAAATCACTATAGTCACTGGAAGTTGGTATCTTCAGGGCAGAAATAGATTAAAAAAGATAATACAATAATTTGCTAAAACAGTGCCTCACACTGGCATTTTTGGTATTTGTTTGTCCAGGAAACCATGAGTCAGTTGTTAATGCCAGCAGAGCTAGACTTCTAGGTTTCATCCCATCTCCTGCACCCATACCACAAAATTTTGTTTCTGCCATCAGCTCCCAGAAAACCTGCAATGAAAAGCAGGCCTAGCTAAGAGAAATGTAGAGACACAACTCTCGTAAGTGTGCCAGAGGAATAAGAGAAGGCAGAAGAGCACCGACTGCTGGTGTGCTTCCCAGACACTGCAAATGCCTGGGCTGACGCAGCCTCTCTCTCTGCCGGAGGTTCACAGACGTCTGTGGTCCATGACAAGACCTGCTGGCACACTCGCTGAGCAGACAGAAAGCTTCTGACATGCAGCCTACCCAAATGTGTTTCCTCTGGTGTCCCCAGGGAAATTAGCCCAGACAGTGCTGGGGCTTCGAAGCTCTTACAGGAAGATCAGCTTTAATCACCTCCAAGGTGAGCTGTAGAAGAGCAGGATGTCCCAGAAGACTAAACGGCAAAATTTATCTAATTCCCCCTCTTCTCTGAATTTCCTTTTGTCACTCTGTTTCATTCACTCTGCCAATTTAACACATTCATATTTATGAATGTAAGAGAGAGACAAAAAAAGCAACACCTCGGGATTAACTTGTGCCAGTGTATCCGACTGACTAACACAACAATCTGCCATAGCTCCCTTCGCCTGTGACCCAGAGGAAAGATTTATCAGTGCTGAGCTGTTGTTATGAGCATTATCCTGCCACCTCCTCGAGTGCCACTGACCCTGCTCACTGCCTTGCTTGTGAGTCAGAGGAGGAAGGAGAGAGGGGCAGGAGGCCACATTTACAGCAAGGCTTTGGCTCAGAGGGACTGGAGGTGGCTGCCCTGGGGAAGGAACACACTGCAGAAAACACTTTCCTCTCCCCACATTACAGAACCTCCCTAATGCAGCGGGCAGGAATGCTGAAGATCACTGCCTGCTGAAACAGAGACTGGTTCAGATCTGCCTGCTAACAACTCCCGGCCGCCTGGCCAAAGGACGTGGAAGAACAAAGGGCGAGGTATTCCCTTGGCTCCCTTCCACCTCCTCAGGGCAGTGGTGCTCCTGTAAATGCTGGGAGGGAGCAGCTCCACCGAGCTGGCAGCCCCATTTGAAGCGACACACTCTCTCTGGCCCAACGTAGGTTATCAGTGGGCACTTTGTAACCCCTCCAGCACCAATTCTAAGTCTCATTATGGCTTTTCTCTCAGAAAACAACCATTCAATTATCATCAAGGCTAATGTCCGCTCAAAAAGGATTGGAAAAATTTGTAACATTTTGAAATTGTTAGTTCTGTCTTTGAACTGCTCAGAGGAGACATCCGTGCTTTAGTGGCTGGAGAGAAACAATTGAGAGAAAAGGCATTCAGGCGGCCAGACACTAGAGCTTTTATGTTTTCCTTTTTCTTTCAGTGACATTGGGGAAAAAAACAGATCCTAGGGAAGAACACAACCACACTGACACACAAGCTAGAAGAGCTCCAAGAGCCGGAGGGATTTTTGTATTAGAAATGTTACAGAGGAAGGAAGAAGCTGCTGCTAATGCCAGCAGAATTTTTGCTCATCTGTCATGTTTTTACTACCAAGGAAGGAGCATTTAAGCCAAGTTCATGGCTAGCTTACGCAATGCAGGAAGACAGACTGCATCTAGGCAACCAAGCAGTAAACAACAATTGCCCAGTTTATGAGCATCGTTTTGCTTCTTTCTTGTATGAAATCCCAACTGTGGTGCAGGTCCATTTAGACGCACTGCAGCAACTTCCAGTTTCCTGTAGCTGGCTAAAATGTACAGCTAATGCAGCAACAACTCTTGAAATTAAAAGCACTTTTCTCACAGTCACCTTTCTTTGCAGCCTTTAGGCATGGATAGCTAGCATTTAATGCACATCACAGGCAAGGCCTGTGCCATCTTTAGTATCTGTTAGTACTTCATGAAATAACCTGAAAATTACTCACTTAATTCCTCATGCTAGGAACAAGAATTTTCTTAACTTTATTTAAAATATTGCCTTCAGTGTCAAGAGTCCAAATAAGCCATTAGAAAATCTGGGAAGGATTTCTTTCTTTTTAAATGTCAGAGTACTTTACAATTTTAAGCACATGCAAACTATCAGGAAAATAATATGTTAAAATTTATCACATTTAATCCTGCTCCCCTCTTGTTCCTAAGCTGCTATTCTTCTGACTAATACTTTGGAGAAACCACTTAAACAACTCTCCTGTACCAGGCCACAAACACGTATGCAGCCTCAGACAAAATTCTTACTGTAAGAGTTCAGTGCTAATTCCACCAGATTCAGCATGATCAATTTATACCACAGCAGAAAGTCTTCACTGCTTTTGGCAATCTTTCCTGTCTTTTGTTTAGAGGATGAAAAGAAAAATTCAGTTCAACCAACAAACGGATTAATTTTTGCAGGGTTCTGGGTGTTTGCTTATTGTTTTGTTGGTTTTTGTTTGGTTGTTTTGGTGGTTTTTTTGAATTGTTTACTCAACACTAAATACCACTGGATGACTTGACTGCAAAATATCAAGTATCCCAGCCCTTATAATACACGGGGGGGAAGGATGCTTGTCTATAGGATGCAGCTTTTAGTGATAAAAGTGAAAGGATGTAATTTACCTCTTGACAATCCTGTAGAAACTTTTGAAGATCCCTGTTATCTTTCAGTCTCATCAGAAGTTCACTGGCTGCTTCACGGTTCTTCCTGTGTCTAGTCAAAAAAATAACAGCAGAGAAAAAAAATGAAATAGGCATTTCATGCAAAACCATTTTTTTCATTTCTGTTGCCCCTCTGGGATACATGTTTTGAGTAAGTATGTGGTGTGTCTTTTACTGCTTTTCAAATGAAGAGCATGTTTGAAGCTCAGATGTGCATGTGTTATTTAGTGCGCTTACTTAGGTTCAGCACGCATTTGTTTTTGTGACCAGTCAAATACACAGGGAAAATTTTGAAGTCAGCATGGTTTCACAAGTATTACGTACAGAATTTGGAGCACTAATTGGAAGACTGCAGGGAATTTCAGTCTGTTTGCCAAAAAACATAAGAAAATCATCTTCAAAACTGCAACAATTAGATCTCAGGTTACGTAGCCCTTGCAAACTGTGCACTTGCTGTAATGGTCTCCATAATATACCTTCCCTATGGCTCAGCACCTCCTGCTAGCCAACAAAGTTGTAGTCGTTTATATAACCTTCCAAACGCTGTATTTATGTGTCATGTGACACACTTGTGTACTTCAGCAAACAGAAGCTCTATTTGCCTTGGAATGTATTTCTCAGAGCATTTAACAGTAACCTTAGCACAGAGGAAAACCAAAGGTTAGTCAAAAAGCCCTATTTTTAATTCCTAATTGTTTGCCCCTTGAAGCATGAGTTGTGCTGGCAGCCCCACAGGTCTTGGTGGGTTCTTCAGATGGACATGGTGCCTGATGAGCCTATTCCTGAGGTATCGCCGAACATGTTTTTGACTGACATTTAATTTGGAATAGTAATCCCTGTCATTCTGTACTTCCGTTATTTATGAGGCGATTTAGACAGAGAAGGCAGAGTAAAGAAGATGATTTCTGTTTATTGCTCACTGTGTAAGATTTGTTCATATTTTGTTGTGCATGGTCTTATTGCTGGACTATGTAATAGACTAAGATAAATAAGGATAGAGAGTTGGAGATTATTTTATAGGGTGGCAATTTATAAGATGATCTCAGCACATAATTCCAATAGCTGAATAAATCCCTGTTAGTGGAAGTCTCCAGACACTCACGATATTCTCGAAAGCTATAAATTACATGTTGATGACAACTGGCTTAACGTACCACTTTTCCTGATCTAAAAATTACCAGAGCAAGCTCTCTGGAAGAGTTTAGTGACTTCAGAAACACAAAGAATACCTGTGTTTCCTGGGTGTTAAATAAAAGCAAAAGGTCTGTAAGGCAGAGGAATGGGAGAGGACCTTTTAAACGGCTACACATTACTCCTTTGTTGTCTCAACAGCTTTCTCTGAATAACCATGCAGGCAGCAACTATAAAGCTGTAGGTAAAAAACAACTGAGTTACAGATCAGATGGCAGGGAAGACACACATAACCGTCAAAGGAAGAGGCTGGAGTCCAAGCCCAGGTAATTTTGATGTTTTGGCAGGTGTTACCTGAGAGAGTGCAAAGCAGAGGACACACAAATTGTGCCTTAGGAAAAGCCTCTGTAATGTAGCTAACAGTGGTGGGTTTGATTCCACTCTTTTGTGGCTCACATATATATGTCTCGGCAAATACAGTGCATTACTCAGGTTGCTAAATTGAAGCAAGGAATTGTTTGGGTGATTCTATCATGATGATTTAGTGTCACAATGATTTAATAGATTTAAGAGTAGATTACATTCTAGACTCATGTATTCTGGAGAGGACACAAGTTGTGCAATTAAAAGGAAAATTTTCATGACATTGATTTGAATACAGTTAAGAATGAACAGACAAGTTCTTATGTTGAGAAACCTGGAGTTTAAAAATCTAGCAAATTATCTCCACGCAGTGTTGGAAATACCGACTTTAAGAACTCTGAAGGGAAAATACGCAGGAACATCACACAGATGATGATACAGCTGTGTTTTTTTTTCTTCAGCATAACAAATATGATCGTTGGTGCTCAGAGTTATTTAACACTAAAAGGTTGTTTGGTTGTCCAAAATGACCTGGAGTGAGACTGCAAGATGAGAAATCTCTAAAGAACAGGGCTGAACTGTAACAAGGCTTAAACTGGACACTTGAGGACGTGGTTGTAACATACTGAGGATGGAATATATCCCTGCTGGAACAGGCAGGAATTCCTGTACTTTCACCACAGAATTGGTGTTATTTTTGAATGGGAATAAATGGCCTTAAGAAGTCATTTAGTCTGTTCTTCCTACCCAGACTGGCTATATCCAAACATTATAAATTCCTTGTCCATGTTTCCCCAAAGTGTTCTTTAAGAGCTCCAATGACAGATTTTAGAATTTTCTTATTCCAGCGCATAACTACCCTTCCCATTACAAAGCTTTTATTACCCCCTACTACTCCTCTACTACCAGTAAGTCTGAAAGGCTCTAAAGAGAATCAACAGGCAGACAGACTGCAGAACAGAACCCTTTCAAGTACCACTTTTTATCCAGATGCTAAAATCACATGGTGTAAAGGGCCTGGCTGCCCCATTTCCCTGGCCCCATGTGCAGAGGCTGAGCTGAGCCAGCTGGTGGGGCAGGGAGGTGGATGGACCAGCGGACAGACTGGCGGACAGACCGGACTGCAGCTGCACTGAGGGCCAAGAGCACTGGGCAGCCCTGGAGGGTGGAGAAAAGCACCAAGCCTGATGCACAGTTTTTGAACAAAGATTGCTCCACTGCTGATTGCAGTTATCCCTATTAAAATCCTACTCTTCTGAGAGGTGCATAGCAAGGAAGGGCCAGAAACTGACTCTGCCACACTTCAGGTTATCAGTGAGTGCTCTTACTGGTTTGCTGAAATAGTTTGTGGAAGAAAATCCCACACTAGCACAGAAGGGTTTGCTCTTCAGACTCCAATTATTTAGAATGACTGCTTGAATTCACCTGCTTGTTCATGCAAGAAATTGCATGTATTACTTACATTATAGCTATGTCTAGGTCTACATTAAATAGGGACTTCCCTCTATATGCTGAAGAGGCAACCTCAAATTCCAGTGTCTAAATTAAGCTAGACCTACATGGTAAAACAATATAGGAAAGGTACCACAGTCAGTTAAAACATGGGGACATCCCCATATCCCATGGGGACATATTCTGTGGCAACGTTATGAAGAATCTAAAATAGTCAAATGAGGTATATTCAGCATGAAGATGTGCCTGATTCAAATTAACCCAAGAGCAGAACACCAAAATTTGCCACAAGGTTCCCAGGCTGTCTCTGCAGAGGTCCTTGAGAATGCTAACACCACTGAAAACTGACAACATCTCTTGTGGTTTAACTGTAAGCCTGTGGGTTTCAAAACCGTGTAGAAGTAATAAATCTTACACATAGCTTGAACGCTACTGCCTGCTAAGAATGCTGAGATATATGCAAGGAAGGTCTAACTCTCTAGTTGTTACAGCAAACAGCAGGCATTCTCCTTTCTGAACAGGCAAGAAGAAAAAAAAATATTTCAGTTCTCTGTTGAGTTAGAAAGTTGCACAAGTGCAAAAGTTGATGAAAAATAGAACCAGGTAATAACTTGAGTCAGACCTGCCACTATCTTGAAGCTAAATCTCAGTTTTAGAATCAGAGAGGCCATGATGTAAGCAACTGGACCAGGGCAGTCCCCTTATGCTCCTCCAAGAGAAAATGGAGAAGAAAACACTTCCCTTCTGGATGGCAGAAACAGAAGCAGAAGTCACCAAATTAAGGACAGCTGCAGAGGGGAGACCAGCCAGGAGCCCTGCTCTCAGCAACCCTCTGAACTCAGAAACGGAAAGGGAAGGTTCTTCTTCACTGAGACCCCACCAGGGCCTCTTGGCAACAGGGAAAGCTGCAGACGTGGGCAGCTATAGAAGAGTGTCCTACCTGAGGGAGCAGCTGCAACAGGTAAAGCTGGGACCCACAGGGGCTCAGAGGTCACGCAGCAGTATAACTACCACAGGTGTGCTGATAGCTTGCTCCATTTCCCCTTCTTTCCTTGTGATAGCTTTATTCAAACCCATCTTCTCCCTCCATCACTCTTTCTCCAGGTCCTTTTCCCCATTTATCTTTCCCTTGAACTGCATTAGAAGATCGTGCTGAAGCTGTGCGTCCTGTCGCACTGCTCCCTCAGCTTCTGCATTCTCCTCTCCTTCCTGAGCCTGATGCCTACAGCGTCTGTTCAGATGTAACCATTTCAGGGCAGGGGCTGTCTGCTGCACCAATGGACAGAGGGTTCTCCTCTGCATTAGCTTGCAAGCATTTCTGTAAAAAGCACCATTAACCATATGAAAAACTACAAAGAGCTCCATATAGGAAGTACGGAGCCACTGCACATGTTTGAACTTGTTTGTTTTGGTCTTTTGTTATACATCCAGGTGGAGTCTGGTTGGGAGAGCATTTTTTTTGTAAAACCAAAGAGGCTTCCTTTGCTACCACTCCCACTAAACCCAGCCCTAAGGCTTTGTTCTTGAGGCTTATCAGCCTTACAGACTCAGAGAGCAATCACACAGATTTCCTGGATAGCAGTGCACCGGATGGTTTTTGCAGTGCTCTGCATAAATACTTCTGGAATTGAGGAAATGTCCTGGGAAAAAAAGTGGGGTTAAAAAAACTACAGCCTCTAGGACTTGCGTGCCATTCTGAGCAGGAACTCCAGCACGTCTTGCAGCCAGGATGGCCCAGGTGGCCAGCTAATGCCACAGGGAAACAGAGAAGGAGCTGTGCTGGGGAAACAGCAACCAGAGCACCTCAGCCACGGGCAGCAGCGGCCCTCCTGCAGGGCACACGCAGGATGGAAGGCTGAAGCTGTCTCCACTCCAACCACCTCAGACAGGGCTGCACAAAGAGGCTGGCTCCTTGCTACTGTTTTTTAAAATTCCAAAGTTACAGAAAGAAGACACCTAATGAGAAGGGCAGGATCAAGTCCAGCTTTCATAAGTGGATGTGAAAACTTGAAGTAGAGAACATATGAAGTCAGAGAGGGTAAATAAAGGAAAATAATTTTCTAGCTTTCACCTTTGGTAAGTAAGGGGAGTCAGCACAATTTGTGCTGACTAGAAATACATTTAGAACTGACCCTGTAAGCAGCATCAAAAAGCTACCAGACTGCATTTATGCACTGGATTAAACCTGATGTCCTTTAGGCCACAAAATGCTCCTACAGGTGGGCCACATGAGGGCAGAACTCGTCACACTAGAGATGGCAGCATTTCCAAACACTCTCCTTTTTTCATCCTTCTCACTGGATGCTCCTTGAGTGAGAGGCACCTCTTTGTGATGGGTACTCCCCAGTGAAGGGCACTGACAGCGGGGACAACCAAAATGTCCACAGTGCATAGGATTTTTGGCACTGATGCACAATGTGCTATGCCACTACAGCACCCATTTGACATCCCGGCCCTCCCTGCCCCAAATTCAGTGCTTTATAGAAATGGAGGAAGAATGAAGATGCTGACTGGATGTGCTCATTATGTTCCAGTATCGGACAAAAGGCAAACGTAAATCCTTTATCTATGAGTAACATCTTCCATAAAAAGAAACAGTTATCTTCACACAATGGGACCTGTGTGTGCCTGTACTCAGGTTCTAGTTTGCTGGGTCTGGAAACCCAATTAAGTGAAGAAATTCAGATCCTAGATCGCTTTCATATAATCTCCTCTTTCTAGTCTTTGCAGATTCTCTTTGTGATCTAAAGAGAGTCAAGCTGGTTAGAGAGAGAATGAAAATATGAGGTACTCTTGGCAGTAGACTGTCAGAGGGCTCAGAGGTCCTCTGCAAGCTCTGGGCATAGGAATATCTGCCCTTTTTTAAATCCATGAGCCACAGCTAAAGCAGGTGCATAGACAGTGCAAAATGTTTACCAAAACAGGAAAGGCACAACATTTTTTGCACTGCTTCAGACCTCAGAGATAAAGGCATCTAGCCAACTTAAAGCTTACTGGCTGCGGGAGGATGAAAGTCTGTCAGAAGGGTGGTCAGTAACATCTGACATGAAGTTCTGTATGAGCTTACTTCTGCGTTCTGACACTCATGAATCACAAGAGCCTTGACAGTCTCCACTATTATTCAAACCATAAGCAGAAAGAACTATAAATCATAGCCATCAAAAACGAACATTTGGTTTTCAAAGAAAAAAAAACTCTTAAAAGTCTATAGCAGTCATGCCACAGCTAAAGAGACAAAGCAAAAGACTTGTTCTGAGATGAAAGACACATTTGTACCAATGCTTTCTAATCTCATTTCAGATAGGCCAGACAACTTGCAAAATGTGATCAAAGCTGAGTGGGTGGGGTAGATACAATGCCAATTACACTCTTGAAGAGCCACATTCCTTCCTCAGGGGAAGGACAGGAATATATTATTATCATTGAATAGCAAAAAAACTTAAGGCTTGTGGAACCAGGTATAGCTACTGCTACAGCTCCCAACACAATATGAACTCTATTAATACTCCGAGAATTATAAGCAACACTCATATAGCCAAATTCTGGGTAGTGAGCTCATTACCTAGTGAGTCTCAAGAAAATGGAAGAGGTAATGTTTAATTAAGATTAGCCCAGCATATTTTTGAAACATTACAGTTCCTATTTTTCCCCAGGACAAAGAAAACATTCTGCAACAGATGTTTTCTAACATGTTGCTTTGCCTTTGGATTCTGATAAAAGGTCATCTCTCAAATAACAGAATTAAAACGTGAACAGCTACATTCTGTCATCATTCTGACCTTACCTGTCATCAATAGAGTCCACTTTCTCCTGGATTTTATCAGAGTTAATGTTCCCATCACTAACTAGCCTTCTGCCAGTCTCTACGACTGCATTGATCTTTTCTTCATTGGCATCCATTGTAGTCATGAAATCCTCCTGTTTTTTAATAGCAGCTTCTGCTCCTTCCAAGGTAGTGGGCATTTCTGTGTGTGCCAAAACATACTCCTGTGATTAAAACACAAATCAGAGAGAGAAAAGTATTACACTCAGGCTATGTTGCATGCTGTAAACAGATTCACCTGAATTCATACGAAAATAAATGTCTCAAGAAGACTAAGAAGTAAAATTCAAAAAGCAAATTAATTTGAGTTACTTTTAAAAAATAAAAAGGTAGTTTATCCGTTTTCAGCTCTCTCTCTTCCACAAGTGTCAGCTTGTGGAAATGAAGACAAGTAAATCTTGCCCACTTACCTGGTTATTAAGAAATGCTTCTGCTTGTTTGGTATCTCTGAGAAATAGCTGGTAGGCATGAGACTGGGAGAGGAGATTTTGCCTGTTCTCCCACATTTTGTGGAGCTCATTCCATCCAGTGTCCAAAGCTTGTAGGCGCTGGCGTAGGAACATGTACTGAGCGTCAGTTTGCCCTTGTGTCACCATCTCACCCATGTCCCTCATTTTCTGATAGTCTTCCTCATAATTGTTGATTTCATTCTTAATATTCTCATGTTGAGTGAGCAGCTTCTCAGCCTCTGTCAGTGTGTTTGGCATGTCTTCAGAGGCAATTGCAGTCTGAGTTCTGGATAGCCATGACTGGAAGTCATCTAGATCTCTCAGGAACTGTTGCAGTTTGCTTGCCTCTCCAAGAGACTCTTCCCGGTTCTTCAGAGTGGTCTTCATTTCTTCCCATACATCGTTGATTTCTGCAAGCCGTGAAAGGATAGCCTGTGCCTGGTCAGGATGCTCTGATTCCAACTTTTCTGCCTCTTTTTGCAGGTCACTGAGCTTAGCCTCAATGGCTACCAGGTCACGTTCCATGCCCGTCAGCTTCCTCTGCAGGGCCATCACTCCAGCGAGATCATTACCCAGATCTTGCGTGGATTCAATCACTTTTGTCTTTTCCCTGATCCAGGACTTGGTTTCATTACATTCAAGGTGGTAATTCTGGATACTCAGGGCCGAGAGCAAAGCATCCTTCTTTCTGTCTACCAGTTCTCTGAACTGGCTCCATCTGAAATTTGTGATGAGAGAAAAGCAGAGAAATCGAGACTTGTCTACAATAAGGGAAAAGCGTATGGCAACGCTGCTGAGCGAGCAGTTACTCACATTAGCTTGTTAAGCCATGAAAAACTTAACGTATTCATGCTTTTTTCAGCCCTTTCCATATCATCAATAGTTTTAGCAAAACAACCATTAACCAAGCTATGGCATATATAAGAATATGTCAAGTATCAGCAGTACTGAGTCCTTGCAAGTATAATTTTTTCTCAAGTGAAAAATTGCTAGTTACATCTAATTTTCACACTAAATACACTCTCTCAGTGGACTTTGAAACCAAAAAGAGAGTGAGTTTACATGAAGTATTACATTGGTTTCTTTTTGTTTGTTTGTTTATTTTAAATTAATAATAGTCACTATAGCAAGTTTCCAGCTCTCAAGTCATGGTACTGATACACTTAGGACCTGGTTGAAGTCAGTAACAAAACTTTATCTGTTAATTGAACATTTCAAAGACACAGCTCTCTTTCCTTTTGAAGGAAAGTTGAGGGTAGTTGAGGGTCTACTTTGAAGATACTTGAGGTAACAGTATCAGAATATATTTAAAAACACATACAAGAAACACAAGTGACACCACTATACTTTTTTCATCCAGTGTCACATTTTTCATGAGCATGAGGCCTTCACGTACCTTGTGTTGAGTTTATCTTGCTGCGCTTTGATCTCCTTCTCACTTGGATGGCCACTGTGCATTAGCTGCCTAGCAATTTGGTTCACTACTGCAACACGGGAAGCCTGATTGTTCATTTCAGGTTCTAAGCTTTCAAATCTGGGGGAGAAAAAAAAGATCACAAAGGCATTAGAGAATCAGAGTCATAGGCAAGTTAACAAAGGTGGCTGGTGCACAAAAACTTCCAGCCAGAATTCCCAAAACTTCGTGGTAAATCCATTCCCACCTGTGCTGGATCACTTCCAGGTCCTCCAGCTTCTCTGGAATCTGCATATTATTCAGCCACTTCTCCTTTTCATCTATCCAAAGTTCACAAGCATCTGCCTCGCTGAACATCTTATAAAGAGCAAGGGTATCCTGCAAGGCCTGTTTACGCAGCCGAGTCAGCTCAGCAACCTCCTTGTATCTTTCTTCTATTCCGGACAACCTGCCTTGCACATCTGGAGACCCGGCGTGTTCCTGCGGTAGAGCCTTCGCCTGCTCATGAAGCGAGTCAATGGTTGGCCGGTAGCTTGCAATCTCTTCAGCAACATCCTTGTGTTTCTTGACCAAGGACTGTGTAGAATATTCATCATGACCAACATCGTTGCTGGAGACAATTTTGAGGATGTCCAACATCCATGCGTCAATGTCATCAGCATCAGCCTGGAACTGGTGAAGGAGAGAGGCTTCCTCCAGATGTTTCTTCCTAATGGCAGATAACTGTTCCAAGTTAGCCCACTGCTCCCGGATATCCTTAATTCTTTCTCTGATCTTCTCAGACCCAAAATGCTCTTCCGCAATCATGTCTTCACCTTCTTTTATCGCTTGCTGAAAGTGGCCACTACGACCACTCATTTCATCTTCAAATGCCTTATGTTTACTCAAGAGACGGACAACGCTGGTTAGGTCCTTCCCATAGTCATCAGAGGAAAGGATCTGTTCCTTCTCCCTGATCCAACCCTCTTCTTCAGCCATTTCCCAGAAGAATTTCCAGAGGCGCCGGGACTCCTCCAAGCGGGCCCGGCGCTCGGCTGCAAGCTGGCACAGCTCTTGGTAACAGAACTCCATGTGAGCGACACGGTCCCTGATAACCTGTGGGTCACATGGCTTGTAACCTGTTCAGAAAGAGAATGTGCATTACAACACGGACTCATTCATTTTCATCGCAACAGCTGGGGTGTACCTAGAGTTCTTAATTCCTGCTTGTTCTGTCTGCAAAGTTTATGGAAGAGAATCCATAGTTAGTCTCCTGAAACAATGTGAACAATTCAGACTTCACCATCCCGTGACACAAAACAGAAAATGCTGTTCTGTGAATGAAGACAAAAAACTAAATAAATAAAAAGGGTAAGACACCCACAACTGTTTTCAGTGAAAGAAAATTCACTACCCCAGATTTATATCACAACACAAAATGAACATTATTTACCCTAGTTAATTACACTAGTTTAGTGGAATCGCTTTTAATTAGCATAGATTGGGACAATATCAGACTTAATATAATTATTTGCTTATGTTTCATTAGAAACACAAAACCAGGAATTAATGGTGACTGCTACAAAGTTACAGCAGCTGCTGGTTAGGAGTGTGACACAGCAGACAAAACACAAGCCGCACCGAACTTCTGAACAGGCTACCTTGACAAATTAATCATTGACACAGTGAGGGAAGAAGGAAAAAATGAAGCTGGATTCTCTTATTCTGGTGCTGAACTTAACCTAATGTGCCTTGCAGAACTAATGAGGCTTACAGATAACCCCATATATAACTAAAACTAAAGAGGATGTGTTGGCTGCTAGTTACCTTCTCCATCGGTGGCAAACTTCTGTGCAGATGCATTGACCCCTCTCACTCTCTCAGCCTGAATGGCAATGTCAGCTTCCACAAGAGCGTGTTTCTGCAACAGGTCTTCGACTCCTAACAAATGTTTGCCATAGTCTTGAGACAGCAGAAGCACCTGATAAAAATGTAAAAGACGAATAAAATGGGCTCAAGGCCATAAGCTATTTGTTTCTTAATGACTCCTTCATGCCTTACACTGTTCTCCTTTGTTACACCGACTAAAGTCCACAGAAACACTAGGGACATAAGAAGAGTTATTTCAACTTTAGAGAGGTATGACTGATGTGAATTTGAACCAACATTTTTCAAATCCCTGATGAAGAACCATGAAGAAATTGACCATGCTCTTTAATGATGAAAAGCCAAGTCAGCTCAGCAGAACCACTGAAAGGCACTCAGTCCAGGTCCTGTGAGCTGCCAGCGAGCTACACACATCTTTCTTTCCTCCAACAGCTTCCAAGTTCTGCTGGCTCATGGACAAGAACAAAGTTACAATGCTTCCCCTTCCTTGGTCCCAGCAGAACAGACAAATTCCATGCTTTTAAAGCACAGTGGTGAAAAGGTGGCTCATGTCAGTGGTGATGGAGAGAGATCATGTAATTCCCTTTCACCGAAATCTGCATCCTCACCCAAGCACTCTAACCAAAGCTTCTTGCCTTTATGAGAGAGGCATGAAGATGAAAAGTGTCTTTTTATAGAAGCGTGTCATTTTATAGAAGCAAGCTTGGTTCTTTTCCTTAATTGTTTTTAATTTTTATTTTAAAATATCATCATAAGGTATAAGAAATTTGTTCACTGCCCATGAATGTGGGTCTTCTGAATTTGCCAACTAAACCAGATAGGCAAAACGAATCTTAAAAAAAAAAAAAAAAGGACATTTACACATCTCTAGAATATTTTTTCTATATTCTTGAATGGGTAACACCTACCTTCATCTCATCCATCCAGTCCATAATGTACAGCATCTCCTGGAAAATCTTTTGCAGGCCAAGATTCATCTCCAGCCGTTGTCTCCGTGCCCTGAGCAGCTCCAGGAGGTATTCCCACAGGCGTATAACATTGTCCTTTCTTGCAGTGATGCGTTTTATATCATGATAATTTTCAGTCTCAAGCTCCTTTGCAACTGCAACCACAGCTTGGACTCGTTCTTCGTATGCTGCAATGTCTGTTTCAATGGCCTCATGCTTCTTCGTTGCAGCCTCCACTGCCGGAAGGTCAAAGCCAAAATTATCCTGTAAAGACAGAAAAACTTCTTCAGCAATGGCTGCCGAGGAGAAAAGCCCTACTGCTCAAACTCTAAAGTGATTTCTGATTGTGCAGAACACTCTCGTTAGCAATTTCAGGAGTTGGACTCGATGATCCTTGTGGGTCCTTTCCAACTTGGTGTACTCTGTGATTCTATGATTTCACAATCTCAAAATGCTCTGAAAACTCCTCTGATAAAATCAGAGATAATTCTGATAAAATCAGACATCATTTACTAGATTTGGTGAAACAACCATGGTGGCCATCAGGATTAGCCTAGGGTTTGGGTTTTTTGCTTGTTTGTTTTTCAAAAGCCACCTTAAATAATAATATGTTTATTCCTGGGCTTATTCCGTTGAATTGACCTAAATATTCAGGTAAAGAAAATCTTGACTGTGGGTAGTTATTTCCACATGAATATCTCTTGAATACTGAAGAATAGATTCCAAGAGTGGGTGTGTGTGAATACATTTAGGCCAAGTGCCGGGTCCTGCACCTGGGGCGTAACAACCCCAAGCAGAGCTACAGGCTGGGAGATGAGTGGTTGGAAAGCTGCCTGGCAGAGAAGGACCTGGGAGTACTGGTTGATAGTCAGCTGAATATGAGCCAGCAGTGTGCTCAGGTGGCCAAGAAGGCCAACAGCATCCTGGCTTGCATAAGAAGCAGTGTGGCCGGCAGGTCTAGGGAGGTGATTGTCCCCCTGTACTCGGCTCTGGTGAGGCCACACCTTGAGTACTGTGTTCAGTTTTGGGCCCCTCGCTACAAGAAGGACATTGAGGTGCTCGAGAGAGTCCAGAGAAGGGCAACGAAGCTGGTGAGGGGTCTGGAGAACAAGGCTTACGAGGAGCGGCTGAGGGAGCTGGGGTTGTTCAGCCTGGAGAAGAGAAGGCTCAGGGGAGACCTCATCGCTCTCTATAGGTACCTTAAAGGAGGCTGTAGCGGGGTGGGGGTTGGTCTATTCTCCCACGTGCCTGGTGACAGGACGAGGGGGAATGGGCTAAAGTTGCGCCAGGGGAGGTTTAGGTTGGATGTTAGGAAGAACTTCTTTACCAAAAGGGTTGTTAGGCATTGGAATGGGCTGCCCAGGGAGGTGGTTGAGTCGCCATCCCTGGAGGTCTTTAAAAGACATTTAGATGTAGCCCTTAGTGATATGGTTTAGTGTAGGACTTGTTAGTGTTAGGGCAGAGGTTGGACTAGATGATCTTGGAGGTCTCTTCCAACCTAGACGATTCTGTGATTCTGTGATTAAAAATAGAACAGTAATATATACACATATACACTAAATATACCTTTATACACATACAATAAATATAAATATGCATAGATTCAGTAACATAAGTGGCACAGGAGAGGAAATGTTCTCTTTACAAGAACTGTATCCTTTAATTACTCAAAGGAATCATTTTAGTCACACAGACAATTTCTGAAAGCAGCACCTGAGAAACTAGACGTTGATTTTCACTTAGCCAAGTTTCTCTCATAGCTGCCTTGCGATCAAATCTGCGTGCAAGTTGTTCCAGTTTCTCTTGTCTGATGAGCTCATTTCGCAGTGCCAGTTCTCTTTCATGTTCAGCTTTTTCCAGTCTTTCCCAGGCCTGAAGATGTGAAGAAAAAGAAAATGCATCTTCTAACTACACATTCATATAGGGTTATGATAAATCATGTGTGCTTCACATGCAATCAGAACTGAAGTCACTTTAGCCAAGTTTCTCAGAACTGGCAAATTTATTTAAATGCCAGTGAATCTGGTCTATATAGGCTGGCCTTACATCTTGTCTGCTAATGTAAGGGCATGACTTAAAAATTGGTTTCAATTTATAAATTCATTTTCTGAGCGAGAGGTTTAAGTCTTGTTTATCTTGTATGCATTTTCTTGAGTTCACTTGTTATTTGCCTCCTACAAAGCTTAAGCAAACCACTTTGGCTTCAATGTGTAAGAAAGCAATTGTTTCAAAATCTTCTGAGTGCTATTCCCAAGGAAGGGATTCTATCTTTCTCCTTTAGGAAATGAGAATTAGAGATTCATGCCATCTCACCCCTAAAATCAATTTACAATTGTTCTTTATTACATCCACTTTGGAAAGGAAAACAAGTACAGAATTCAGTGACTTTCGCTGCATGCAAGTCCTTTTTTTTCCCCAAAGCAAGAAGTTATTCACATGCATGGCATTAATACTACAAAAACAGAGCCTTAGAAGCATGTTGAAAGCCAGCTAATCACCTTTCAGATCTCCTTACAAACAACAAAAATACCCACAATTAAACACAAACTACCCTAGATTCTTCTAAATCCTAACAGATGTGAAATTGCCTGAAACCCAAAGTATTTTAGGCATTTGCAGGCACAGGAGCTTAACGCAAACAGGAGAGCTGCGCAGTTTACTGCTCTCTAGGACGCAGACCGAGGCCACAGACGCCCACAACAGCTGCCCTGGGAATGGCAGGCACGATCAAACACAAATGAGGAGAGCTCACAGTTTTAAATTGTTTGTTATCCTTGAAAGAGCTTGTCAGCTCTGCTGCTGTTCTGCCAGCTGCACCAGCATAAAAAATAGCTGCATAAGCCCCAAGAGGGAACCTAGAGGACTGGTCACAGCGCTTCCTTTATTCTCCCATGCTGTGGGCCAAGGGGCTGCGAGGCAGATGAGGGCCAGCTCTGCTCCCCGCTGGGAGCCAGGGAAGGCAGAGGTGTTGCAAGGGCACCACAGCCCTGAACAGCACAGGGTGTCTGCTGCTGCGCATGGCTCTGCTGAGACTCCCTTGACCTCCTGCTTGCAGGGAGCTATGCTGGGACAAATCTCCTCAAAACTAAGTAGGCAGGGCTGCAATATCTCTATATTGTTGCTATTTTCTGCTGATTAACAATAGCTACAACCCTGGATGAGCAAGGGCTATCGGATCCATAACTGACTGCTCAGAACTACTGAGGGTGTTTCCCCGTGCAGAACAGCTTACAGATGCTGAGGCCACCCAGGGACTCGGTTCAGATTAGCGAGTCCAAGAGAAGGGAAAATATCACCCAACCTCTCCCATGCCTTACGGTCCCCCACATCAAGGCTAGAGACAGCAGATGCGTTTCTTCCCAGTATGCTGAGACTGAAAGGAAAAAACAAAATCCTGAGTCGCACAGCAGCTGCTGGCTCAGTTTACCTTGTTAATGTCAGAGATGAGTTTGCCCTCCCTTGGCATGTATACTTTCTGATTGTTGGCTCTCATTTTGCTTTGGATGGTAAAAAGTAGCACTTCTAGGTTTCCTTTTTCTGTAAACCTAAATAAATTTCCAAAAGAATAGTTACAATAAAGCTTTTGTTACTACTAGGTTATTACAAAGCACTTCCTTACAATACTGACATTATGAATGGAACACTCAGATAAACACCTGCATCTTGTGTGAACACTGGAAGCAGTAGAAATAGCCTTTCCAACCAGATGGGTCAGACAGAAAGAAAAAAAAAAGAAAAAAAAACAACTTCACAGAAGTCAGTTGTCTATCTGTTTAGATTTAAGCCCCTTGGGGGGACAGAAGACTGCATTTTTTTTTAATTCTATTGCATTTGTTGTCCTAGTTTATCAACCCAAGAAATGGAAGTTTTATTTAAACTGCTCACTGCAGTCAATAAACTCTTCCCACTGTTTTCCCTGAGTTGTATGCCTGGGAAATAAACAAACTGCAAAGGCACTAGGGAATAGACTGCAATTTTAGAAAACGTCTGGATACTTTGTAATGTTTTCAATTGCAATTATTATCCATTAGGACTTATATTAGACAAAAATAATAAATAGATCGGATAACATAACGCTAAAAGAAACTTCCAGAAATAAGTTGCATGGCTTTGGTTGTATCAGTTGTAGCAAGCAGAGCTATGTTTTACAAAGCCAGACACACTTCCTCTTGATTTAGGAAAAGCAGTAAGAGCCTTTTAATAGCTGTGTCTTGGTATTGTACGCCGCTAGCAAACATGGCCTATGATATTACTGCACTAGCATGGTATATACTATTACCACTTGTATTAAAAGGCAGGCACCTCAGTGAAATGATAGCTTCCAGTACTATAAGATCCTACAGCCAACACACGTTTTCAATTATTATTGCTATTGTTATTACTATGTGCATATCGAATAGCATAAAGCAAATAGGTTCTAAGTAATAATGGTCAGTGCCAATTAGAAATGTGATACCTGATTCTGTTCAGAAAAATAAATTCTCAAGCCAAGACTAAAATTACTTGGATGTTTGTTTAAAAAATAAATAAAAATCAATGACTGACTAAACAAAACAAGACCACTGTTTTTTTAAGCTAAGATTAAAATTACTTGGGTGGTTTCTCTACTGTGCGGTAAGTGTTGAACGCCTGTAGCTGCTGCTGCACACCAACTAGCGAGTTGGCAAATTTGCGATTGTTGAGGATGATGATGGTTTGTTCAATCCACTCAAGAAGGTCAGAAGCCAGCGATTCGTATTTTTCAATCATTTTCTCTGTTTCAATGGCATTGTCAAGCACCTGCAACAAGCAGCACAAAATAAAGATGAATTCAAGGGCAGTGCTCTTCAGAGTCATCTCAATCCAACAAGCTGCATAAAGGAAGCTCTGCTGGCTTATGAATCAGACCACTCACTCCTGAGCGCCACGGGGGCTGTGCTCCCCGAGGAACAAGGGCTTTGCATTTCTCAGCACTGAATTCCCATGATCCCAAGGCAACAGAGGGGCAGAGCAAAGGCTTACAAAAGGATTCACATCCAGTCTGCTAGCTGTAAGGATGGGGGCAGCTTTGCCAAAGGTCAGAGAATGACTGCACATTTTTTAAATGAGGAACTTTTCTGGGCTTCAGAAGAGACAGAGGACCCAGAGGGTGAGGAGCAGCTAATGGGAAAGGAAAAGCAGCAATGATGCACAATTAACAAACAAAAATAAAACACCAGCCAAATGTTTTCTAATAAGAGACAGCTGGAAATTAACTACTCCTCATGGTCATATGGGAATATTTAACATTCAAAACATGTTTCAAAAGCAAAACTAAAAACTACCATACAGGGGACTTTCGAAGGATTAACACCCAAGAAGGAAAAATAAGAATCAGAAAGATTTAAACTACTTTATAACAACTGATAATTTGAACTTGCAAACCTTTCCAATACGTTTTCCTTCAACAGCTAATGCTTTCATCTTGGAGAAGTAGTGGTAATATGTCACCACATAGGTGATGATTGACTTTTCATCAGGATGATCAACACTGATATCTGCAAACCAAACAAGAGTTGTCTTAGCACACTGCGGGTGCATGAGTTAAAACAACAAAGCCAATAATCCAACATGAATGGGCTCAAGAGTCTGAGAGATGGGTTCAGTGGCAGTTCAGCTCCTACAATTTATGTCCTAATCAGAAATAAATTCAGCAGCTTTGGACTGGTTCTGAATTTCTTGGTGTTGTGCAGTATTGAACTCTATCACTAAGAAGGCTCTCCTTTATCCATCTCAGTGCAGACCATGGTCAAAGCATGCGATATAGGTGAGGGGTCTTTGGGCCAGATTTTGTCACAGACTGCGTGGCTAACTTCCCTTGTGCCTGTGTGACTTGGCAGAAAACTTCAGTGCTGTATCAGTATTTGGAGAGAGAGATTCGAAGGTAACTGCAAGTCTGTCTGAGCAAATCTTCTGAGATACACAGATGGAAAACAATTTATTTCCTCTCCTGCAGCAATTCTGAGGCTATGGAAAATAATCAAGAAGAAACTTGCCCAAACACATGGCCTCTATTTATTTGTCCTGTGACAAGAAATTTTCTTGTCCTAGCATTGTAAGCACTCCTTCCAATACACAAGTGCACAATCTCATAAAAGAACAGGCTAAAACTCACCCAAGAGTCTGTGAAAGAAATTGCTAACTATTGGGTGAAGTCCGCATTTGTCGTCTTCTGGCTCAAACTAAGAAGCAAAGTGTTTCTCAGAGCAGACCAGAAGGGCACCTTTAACTGGAATGATTTTATGTACACATGGCCTGTCCAGTGGTCTTGTCAGATGGGGCATAAATTCAGAATTAAAGCTGTTGTGCTTCCACAGCTCTGTCCTCTGCAGGAGACATCTTGCATTCTCTCCTTCCCTCTCTAGCTGTTATCACTAAGTGAGTCAGCAGCATCCAGCTGCTCTTTAAGACAAAAAGCTATCACAAAAGAGTGTCCTTGGAAAAGGAGGGGTGGAAAAAAAGAGCCCACAAAGAGCTGCAAAGCATTAAAACTGCAGGAATACTTACCCTCAGGGTCCAGGAGCTTAGTAAGACCAAGGTGTTGCTCTGCAAGGTTAAAAGCATTTTGCAGATTGTAGTGTGCATTTGATTTCTTCAGCTTGTCAAAATCAATCAGATCAGGCCTAGACAGGATGAAAAATTCTTTAGATTTCCCAAAGCACAGTGCAGCCACCCTCAAATGAACAAATGAAATAAAATGTGCAATCCTCAGAAACCCTGGCCTCTCGGGATGCCAAGGTTTTGCTTGCCCAGTGCCTCTGTACGTTTCAGTGGAGTATTAAAGGAACAAAGTAATGCCGAGCACAGGGCAGAGCAGCAGAACCTAGCCCATGGCAAAAAACAAGGATGGGTTTACCATAGATAAAGGTGACCTGGAAAATGAACAGTCAAAGCTGTGGTCACACAGTCTCTCCTCATGATGATGGATGTGTGCAAGCTGTCTCACTTCACTCAAGCTTGCCAATGGGTGGCATCGCCAGCCATGTCGAAGTCCAGCTCCAGACTTTGCCATCCCTGCCCAGGGATTTCTTCCTCCTCCAGGCCATCGCTGTGCCCCAACCGCCGACCCCTCAATTTTGGGTGACTAGAGCTCAGCGTGAGCTACTCAGTAAGGTTTAAAAGCTTCTCTTCCAACCTGGTCACTCACAGAATGAAATGATCGTGTGTATAATTTATTCTCTTGAAACCAAACATGACTTGCGACGTGAGAAGCTGTTGCCCAGATGAGCTCACAGTGACCACAAGAGTGAAAGGCAAGTTGCTGTAAAACTCTCAGCAATTCTTCCACTTCCTCCCCTCCACAGATTTCAAAATCAAGCTGCAGTGTAACTTCAAAACACAGCACACACTGCACCAGTCCAAGCTTTCAAAATCCATAAGGACGTTTCCCCACACATACCTGTGCTTATGTATTAGTGCATTGAAAGCCATCCCGTCCCTCCAGCTTGTTGTAAAGTTGTGAATGTTGACATTGGGGTAACTGCCAGAACAAAAAGCAAAGAAAGCACGATCAATACAGCATCTCTGCTGCAGCTCTGTATGCTCTATCACTAAGGGCTGGTTGCAGGAGTGACGTATTTGTTGTAAACCTGAGGGTGGGACGTTACCATCCCATAACGGACAAGCTATCATCACAGCTGGTTTCTAATCAGACAGACACTAGAGGTAAGTGCATCTTATTCTTGTAAACCCAGCAGAACTGCTATGCATTCCTAAAGGAAGACTCTAAATGCCCTCTGAAGTAATCACTTGATGTGACTTTTTTAATAGCTTGATGCCTAACCTGGAGCCTATGAGGTTTCAGATCCCTAGAAGTTTAAAGCCTGATCCCAATTCAGCTGCTGGCAAATAATCATTTTCAGGTACTCAAAATATCCAGTTCAAGAAATGAGCAGGAACAGTTGGAGAAAAAGAGAGGAGTGAAACCTTTTCTGAGGATGCAGGTGCCACAGGAGCAGTGATGCATTAAGTTTTTGTTGAAACTGTCTGCTGTGCCAGGGCATCTTCAAGGACTGACCCTATTCACCATCTGACTTTTAAACAAAGCACATGTGATAGCCACCTTCATGCCCCATGGGTACACGGATTCCAAATTTGTCTGGTGAGTTTGGTATTTTTTAAGTCTCCACAAATTTCAGGGTGCTTACAAACCGCTTTTCTAAGAGTTCTTGGAAGCAGAAGATAAAATGTATTGCTAGAATAATGCTGAAGTGCCCCAACTCATCAGCGGGACATCCATGTTTCATGGGGTAAACGTGCAACAATGGATATTTAGTTATGCAAAAAGGTTACTGTTAGAGAAATGTTTTGGAAATATTTCCATTTATGAAAATCCCTGTCAAAAGGAAGAATTAGAATGATACATGGATATTCAAATTCACACTAGAAATCCATGTGCCTAATCAGGGAGCATGAAACAGTAGCCACCTTACCATCAGTTTTGTTTTTCTTGCAGCTCTCAAAGTATTTCTATGCCACAAATTCCGGTTCCCCTTCTAGTTCACAGTAAAAGATTCAACCAAGACAAGAGACCAACCTTCGCCTTTGCTGCTATCTTATCCAACATGCTGGGTGGATCCCACTACATTACACTAAACATGAACAGAAAACCCATTATGCCTGGAGGGCAAAAATACTGTAGGAAGTCCAGAATACGTTTCAGCACTTTTGACACTTAAAATGCATATCTGTATCTTATGTCATTAAACAAAAAGTAATTTCATGTTTGAGCTCTAAAAGTAAGTTAAAAAAAGTCTGAGGAGATATCAGAATTAAGAGCAGTTTTTATGCTCAGAAAGTCCTAGTCAATCAATACACAAAGATGCAGACAGAATACAACAAATCTTCAGCTCGCCCACGACCTGTTCACATGGCAATCAAAAGGGAAAGTTTGACTGTAATTCCATGGAACAGCTCTGTTCCTTCTATATTTTTCCCAGAATACACATGAAGAGCTGGAGACCCAGGACACGTTAACTTCACTTTCACTCTGACAGTAACAATTCACCATAGAAGCTAGTGGTGTTATCATTCTTTACAAGAAGGGACTCAATGACTGCATCCTCTAAAGGTACTGCAGACCAGGGCAAAGCTGAAATTGTTTTAAACACCTGCATACCTCTATGTCATTTTATATGGAAAGAGGGAAAACTGGTGGCAAACACCCTAGCATAGTTATTTCTTCAAAGTAGGAGTGGACAGGAGGCAGCATATGCTATATATGTTCATGGATGATCTGGTTGGTATGTTTATTGCACAGAATTAATATAATAAACTCAGAATTTTCTGATTTGTAAACAACAGTTCACTTCTCTTGGTTGAATCCACTTAAGGAGATATATGTACTTGCCCATTTAAAATGATTCCAATGAAAATTCAAAATACTGTAGAGCTTTAGAGATAATCACGTAATCCACGCTTACCCAGCTGTCTTCATCTGGCACCACAAAAGCAATGCATCTTTAGCAGACTTCTTCTCCTTGTTGTCCTCAGTTTCAACACTGATATCTTGGATCTGAAATTAACAAAGAAGCTTTATGCATTCCTCTGAGTAAACACCATTTTTTGCCTTTTTTTGAAAAGATGAAAAAATTCTATCAAAAACATAAGTAACAAAGGAAATCTATGATGAAGGGCAAGGTGGAAGTAGGTAAAAGCTTTTCCTCATTTAGGAGCATTCATCCCAGAAGAAAGCTTCATCTGCCCTTATTTTACAAGAGGATTTCTCTTTTCTTTAGTCTGTAGGCAAAACAATTTAAACTTCAGCAGAAAACATTCCCAATTGTGAAGGCAAACCCTGTTCTATACAGGATTATGGTTTCACCCTTTTTCATGGCACCTCTTTCAGGATGCTGAGCACATCCAGCTCACTGGGGTCGAGGGGTACAGCAGGTAGCAGTCTTTTCAGGGGCATCAACAGGCAAAAGCTAACCAGGAGTTTCACAGGAGCAAACACATTTTCCAACCTCAAGCTTGGAGGAAACATTGTTTACCCTTAGCAGCATCGCAAATACATATTCCAGATTCTAGGCTGATACCTTTTTTTTTTAAAGAAAAAAAAAAGGAAAAAAAAACGAAAATACTAAAAACAAAGGCAAATATTTTTTCTTTCATATGGACAAATATCTTATTTTGCCCAGAGAAGCTGTAGATGCCCCATCCCTGGAGGTATTCAAGGCCAGGTTGGATGAGGCACCCGGACCTAGTGGGTGGCATCCCTGGCACGAGGGTTGGAACTAGGTGATCTTAAATGTCCTTCCAACCCAAGCCGTTCTATGATTCTGTGATTTTATAGAGACGGTTCACTACTTTTTTTAAAAAAAAATATCATAGTTTCAGTGAAGCAACATTGCTATTGCTGAAAGTTAGGCAGATAATTTCATATTTCGAAAACAGTAAGCATCCCCCAAATTAGAAGGTGTTTTTTATTGTAGTTTTTTTGCAAAAGGACTTTCCAGCCTTTTCTAACTGAGGGCAAAGACCAACGTGCAACCTGCTGGAAAACAAGAAATCACTGCCTTCAAGTGAGACACTAAAAGAATTCCTGTGGGAACCCTTAATCCATTTAAGCACAATGTCAGCCAGAATAATGACAATCAGTGCAGAGGTGATCAACAGATGAGTGTAGCATTTCCTAGGTCTGCAAGACTGTCTATGTCTGTGACTGGAGTTTCGTATTTATTAGGAAATAAATAAAAATAAAAACACGTGACCCTGCCAGATACCAAGTACCTTTGATCAGTCCACTCTTAAAAAGCACAATAAAATAGATTACAAACAAGTATGGAAATCTCAAATGTGTGTATAGGTATGCAAGTATCCTCACCTGGAATCTCAGGATAATAGTCCAAATAAGGCCAAGTGTCAGCCTGTGATTCCCATCCACAATATCATGAGATCCCATGTTTTCCAGGTGCACTCGTTGCTCTTTCAGGAACTGGAGGGCTTTATCAACGTTCTCCAGGCAATGGATGCGCATCCTTCCCTTAGTTGGTTTGGGCTAGAAGGTAAAAGGGGAAGAAAAACAAATGTTACTGTAAATGGAAGAAAACAAGTGCTTGATTTCAATCGAGGCAGGTGAGTCACCCACATTGCCAACTGCCAGGCAGCAATCCTGTATGCATTTGTTTTTCAGATTCAGGGGCCTCTTTGCATCTGACAGGGCATTCACCCAAGGTTAGTGTTAGCATGTCAGACCCATGGCGGGATCACTAACACCCCAGACCTATGCTGCACTTGCTGGGCGGCCAATTCCATTGGCCTTTCCGAATGTTTTCCTTGCTTACTTCCTTCATTTTTTCCACCTAGTCTATTCACTCACTATCTGGAAGATAAATCATTTCGTTAAGTTCATGCCACACCTATTACATTTTCCCAAGATGCTCTTTACTCTCTTACAAGTTCTTCCACACTTAAAAAGAAGATCCTAAAGATAAAGAAATGAAACTGACTGATAACTGGCAGATGCACGCAATAGAAGGAATTGGTAACGAATGCTCCAGAGAGTATCTGCAAATACTGGCGCACACACTCCGGAAGGACAGCTCAGATTTGAACTGCAGATAGTTAATAAAACACCCTGAGAAAGAAATTTCCTTCATTTTTTGGTCAGTCAGAGTAGGATAAGTAGTATGAAAATAGCAGACAAGATTTATTCCAAACAATGCCTCCATAGGGGAGAAGTAGGGGGAACTGCCACACCAACATAACACAGTTTTACAAGGCCTGGCGCAAATGAAAAAAGCCAGGAGCACATCAGCAGCATGTAGAGGTCAGCTGTAAAACTGAAGAGAATTAAAGCAACTTTGTTCTGCGGATAAGGGTTACAGCTGAAGAGCTTGTTCTGTGCCCACTGAGATGTCACCGAAGGTACCTAGCCAAACTACTAATTGACACGATCTCTTTGTTTTCTACAGAAAATGTAATCAACTGGCCATGGAAATAGTGCATGCAAAATCCTTGCCTGAGTCTGCATTTGAAGGGAAGAGTTTCAGCAAGAGCCATATGTTCCCCACAAACAGCAGCCTGACTAGCAGTGTGTCGCCGAGATGAAACGCTCGCTAGGAAGATGCCCTTCAGGACATGTAAATTCCTGAGGTCCTTAGTCTCACTTCAGTTCTCAGCCAGCACAGTTCTACACTGGATGCTGGCAAACAGAGCAGATAAAGTCAGTCCACAGCTCCCAGCAAAGGCGAGCATTTCCAGGAAAAAACCCTGCTTTGGGTGCAAATGTTGCTCAGAGAAGGCTCTCCAGAAGGACAGTGCTGCATCCATCCTCCTGCTGGCTCCACCAAATCACGTTTCAGTGAGTCCTGTACAGCACAGCTGGGAAGAGGGGTCCAAGGGAACAGTGCTGGCTGTGGGGCAGGCGGAGGCCCTTCTCCTTTACCTAAGCTGTAACCAGAATACGCTCCAATGCCTCAAGTTATTTAGCAGAAAAGGGGATTAAAACACTGCTTCTGCTCTCAGAAGCTCCAGCACCAAGGTGACAGAGCTAATGCCATTCACTAGAGATGTTTTAGTCAGATCCTGGGCCCACTGGTTCCTAACCACAACCCGTATGATGGCATATTCCACGGGAACGTGGAAATGTAACCTGCAAGTGATCAGCAAGACCTTCTCTCCCCACAAACAAGGACTTTATGTGAGGCAGCAGAGTACACACAGTAAATCTGAGCAAGCGAATCCAGCCCCAGGACCTGTAATGCCTGGCAAAGGGGCAGGCCTCCCAGCACCTGTGCCACTCTCTGCCCTATGGCAGGAGCAGGCTGCTGTTCCTCTCGTGCTCCAGGACTAGGGGCACCCTCTGCTGCATGGGGACCTCAGCAGCTTACTGCTAGTGCAGTCTGGAGCTTTTCAGACTACGACTTATTAATAGCCTGAAAAGGCACTGCAAATTCCTGCACAGACCAGTGTCACCTGGCCGAGAAAAAATGCAGAGCACCGGCAGGAGACAGAAGGTTAAACCTTTCGGTAGGGCAGCACAGGCAGGTCGTGCAGTCTTTACTGACTGTTCTGCATCATGAGAAGAGCTGTCCGAGTCCTGTTTGTACAAGGTGTGGCTGCGCTTGCCACGCTCTCCTGCACAGCCTCAGCATGAGAAATACATGAGGCACAACTTTCTTCTTTACTGGGCTAACACAGACCCAGAAAACTGACCAGAGGGAAAGAAGACATGTTGAAGGCCCTGCAATATGATATTTACCTGAACTCAGAACCTTCTATTATTTGTTTTAGATCAAAATCCTTCCCTTTTCCAATGGGAAACATGACCAAATTCACTACAGAGAATCTGCTTAAACAGTTTGACCTTTGGGCATTCAGGAATTGAAAGGAATTTACTAATCCTTTATCTAGTGATGGAAGAAACTGAGCTAAATGCTCAATTTAATGCTGAAAACAATTCTCAGCTTTATTTTTCTGTTTGGAAGAAACTGATTAACAGCGTGTGCAAACAAAATTACAACCATCTTTTCATACTGGCTGGATTCTTTTCCACTTTGCTCAGTGAGACCATTGATGCTGTTGTTTTATTTCCAAATACTGGTCTGGTCTGTACAGAGGACCTTATGTAGTAAGGACTAAACACTAGGATTAAGGATCAAATTGAGCAAAGAGGGGAAGATGTACATGTCTTTATTGCACACTCTCATTTTGAGGTTCTCCAGTATACCTTCAAGAAGTCTGTGTTTTCATCATCAAAAATCACAACAGCTTTCAAAAGATACAGTTTGATCGAATGTGGCTGGAGGCCTTACAGGGGGCAAAGAGTGGTCCTGCTTCCCTCATTAGTATTCTAAATACCAGACTGCTCCACAGGCTCCAGCTCCAGAGTCTTGGATTCAAATGCAGGAAAAAAAAATCCTGTTCTACTGCATCAGTAAACACACTGTATTAAAATAATTATCTAGGCAAGTTTCAGAGTTTGTTTATTGCTTTCTTACCATTTGATGTTTGTCTCGATTTTAAGTTTTCTGCATAAGACACTGCCTTTACATTTCTGCTTGGGTGGCATGGTGATGTCAGAAGCTACCCAGTAACAGCTACAACAAATTCCAAAAGGCTGGAGAACGTCAGCAAGTGGATGCTACATGCTGATCCTACTGGAATTTTTTTGGTGTGTGTAATTGTCTCAAGGTTTATTCCATTGCATTATCTGTATTCTTGTTTGCAGAGGAAGGTGTGGTGGAATGTACTGTTCAGAGACTGCTGTCCTCCAGCCTGAGATAACAAAGCTACAATAAGAATCTACGGTAGTGCAGACAGCTGCCAACACAATATGCAACCGATGATGCAAGTTCAGATCCAGCAGCCTCCTGCCCCCTCCCCACCCAAACAGCTGCGTAAGCTCTGTTTGCATTTTTTAAAGCTGGAATGAAAAATGTAAATGAATCATGCAGCAAGAATCACATGTCTGGTCTGAGCTTTACCACTGCTATTTGACACTGAAAGCCAAATCTTGGCAGGCAGATACGAAGGTTTAAATAAAGGTGCCAGAGTTGCTGCCCGAATCCTCAAATAATGGGGCATGTGGATCTCAGTTACTTCTGTACGAATAAAATCTGACCTCAGTGCTACCTGCAGTGAGCATGTCAAACATAATACCTCACTGAAGTAAATTACTTGGCACAGAGAAACTTATTTCAGGCAAAACGTAGTTGACAAACACTGAGATTGTTTACCTCCATCCACACACCAGGACAGGGTACTTTCCTGCACGTCAGAGTTTCTTTTTACCCTCAGAGATGCATTTGGAAATCTCCCTCTCTTGCCTCACTGTACAGATGTTACACTGCAGGCCATATGTTCAATTCATTACCCAGAGTCTTAGCCCATGAAGCTTCCATTAATAGGACTGCTTGATGACAAGCGATTACACAGTCCCAACCTCATGTAGCCTTAGGTCTTAGCTAAAGACCCGTATTTCTTTGAAAAGATTGCTCTAAATTGGGTAGTTAAGAGCACAGCCATCATTTAAGGAGCAGAATGAAAGGCTGATACCCAGACATCTCCTCACACACAGTTTTCCTGTCATGCAGCAGCATTTTTTTTTTTACTACAAAACTTTTCTTATTCACCAGCTTGTGCTGGTATCACACCTAGAGAAAGAATTTGGTCCATTTATTAAAATTCATTTTAGGTATTCCTCTAACCAAAAAAAATCCAAGCCTTATCTATTTGTATGGAACTCAAATAGTCCCAGGAGCATTCCTGGGCAGTGGGGATGTGACCAACAGCACAACAAAAGCCGCTGCAGAGCTCCCCAGTGTGGGCCTGGCTTTCTCCAACCTGTCCTCCACACCCCGCAGCGTGCTCTAGGGAAGGCAGCACATAATGGGGATCATTCAGTGCTCCGCTTCCGTCAGATCCAGGAGCAGGCAGAATGCTGCTGGAAGCACTCAGCATCTCACCAGCAAGAAACATTCAAAGACAACTTCCTCTGATTCCTACTGAAACCAACAGAAATATTTTAATGATGTATGGATCCAGCTGTTCCTGAAGCAACAGACTTTTTTTTTTCCATTTAATTCATAAGACATTTGCAATGTTGAACCCTCAGTTCTCATTTTTGCTGTACATCAGTTGGGCCAAGCATTCACTAAAACAAACAAAAAACACACAGTGAAAACTAATAAGCAAACACTTACAAGTCGCTCTCCTGAAAGAACTTCCAGAAGTTTGATGAGCATCCTTCCATCACGAAGGTCAGTGTACAAATCTGTAATTCTGCATGACACGCGTGCCAAGTGGGAATTAACCCACTTTGTGAAAGTCTTCTTCTGAACTGCCTCACGTTCATCTGTTAAGAAAACACCACAATGTTACCCAAAATAAATGACAGTTCATGCGCCTTAACAAAACGTGATGTTCAAACACATCTAATCTAATAGGTGAAAGAAGCTGGCTTCTTTTCTTAGCAGTCAATGCAGAAAACGGGAGTTTTCACCCGAAATCCACCTTTCTCCCTATCTCACAGCATTTCCTATAATGACTGGGAATTTTACTGAGTAACTATCTGTGGAATAAATCTGGAGTATAGATTTCAGACTTACATGCTGCCCATGTAAGCAGCTTTCTCAAGGTGCAAAGAGGTCAGTTGTAAAGCTGCAATGTAAAAGCCACTTTGGACTGATCAAATTGTCCAGTAAGTTGCTCAAGAGTTATCTTCCACCACTGGAAGAACAGGCCAACTTCTGCTCTCGAATACACAAACAAATCCAGAACAGATCCCCCGAAATAGCAGCAGTCACTTTGGATTAGGGTATGTATAAAAGAGAGCAGAGACCAAAACTTCACATTTATTCCCCCTCACCTCCATTTATTTGCAGATTCAGCATCTGTAACTGTATTTACACAACATCAAGATGAACTTTTCTGTAACTGCATGTTTGAGGTAGACTTGCATTTATTTTAACCATAGAAAAACAGTCTCTTTCCACTTTCCCTTCCCAGAGTCTTTCACAACTGTTTATACACGAAAACGCTGGCTATGAGAGCTCTCTTAATGCACAGGCTCACTGCAGCCCACATTAATTCAGAAACTCCCAAACAGCTATCTGCCAAGCTGAGAACTCTCAGACAGAAATATTATACATCTCTGTGGTTAAATTCTTTTGCCAAGGGTTTTGGATGAAGCCCTTCCTTGTTTGCAGAAAGTCAGTTCACTGAGCTGGGAACTACTACGGACCAAATTTATCACAACACAGGTGCTCAAACTTGGACTCCTAAGTCCGTAATTAGACATACAAATGGAAGCGGTCTGCTTTTCCCAGCAGCTGAGCATCTAAACCTCCCAGAGGTCTCTTTAAAGTTGTTGGCACCTTTGGAAACAGGACATAAAGACTGGTAAATCCTAACCAAAATGTAACATGTCCAGCTCTGAGAACTCTGAGTACCGTGCTCTACACACGCAGAAGGTTATTGGTGGTGCAGAGGAACCCAAAGTTCATATGAAGACTTCCCGGGGCTTCAGTGCCTCCCCTCCATCCCAAGGAGGGCCATGCCCGCTCCCTGGCAGCGGTGGGGGGACGACCCCAGCCCCTTCCTAGCCAGCTGCAGCCTCCCACTCGTGGGACCACAGGGCCAGCAGCAGAAGCCTGATCCTGGTGGCAAGGAGTGACAAAGAAGCTGAGGTTGAAGAGGACAGAAAGTTAGGAAACAAGAAAAAGGAAAAAATGCAACAAGAGAAGAAATACTATAGTAGAACAGCAGTAAGGAGGAGAAACCTGAAAGGGAGCGGGAGAGCAGATCAGCACTTTGCCTGGTTACACAAACCCCACTCCAAGATTTCAGTTCCTCCCAAGTATTTCTGAACTTACTCCTGCCACTCGACCATGCGGTAGGAAGTGCCCTGGAGCTAACACACTGAAACCATCCCACATGTAATAGCTTTTGCCCACCTAGAAGGTACGAAATCTATTAAAAAACAATAAGGGTGTTGGAAAGACGTTAAAGGTGGGTTTTGTGATCAGTCAGCAGTGCGCCCTGTGAACCAACGCTTTGCTTCTCTCGTTTGTCCTCACCACTGATGCAGCAGCGGACTGCGAGGCTGTAGGAGGAGCACAAGCACTGGGCCAGAGCTGCAGCTCACTGTCCAGCCCAAGCCATTTTGGATCTGACTGAATCCTTGTGATGGCTGGTGCTTTTTGAAAGAAAATTCCAGCGGAAATTACCAGAGCTCCCTTCAGCAGCTTCACTGGTTTGAGCAAGTCCCCGAACAGCTCAGCAAGTTTATTTCATCGCTGCAGTCTCTATACAAAATCATAACATTCATGGATCCCTGGGTTACGTTCATCCTGAAGAGAAAAACGGATGGACAGGATCCTACAGATAAAGTCGGACACAGATAATCTTATATAAACAAGTAAGCTATCGGATATCACCATGAAGCCATCCATTAAAAAAAAAATCTTTGGTCAAAAGCTATGGTTCTCAACAACCCTCCAAATTTGGGATCGGGATAAAAGTAATGGGTGGGAAAAGAACACCCATGTGGCCTTAGTAAAAAGATGAAGGGTCAGAGCCTGATTTTGAACAGAAAAAACAGGACATGGGAAAACTATGACGTGCCGTGTCAGGCTGTGAAAACTTTGGTGCTACAGTACTAATTGATGCCAGCTTAGGATCTTCTGCTGCTGAAAGGAAGCCTCAGAAAGCCCAGAGCTCTGGCAGCCGCAGGCAGCACTTGCAGCAGGGGGGAGCCGATGGCACCAACCCTGGGGTGGTCCCCCAGAGAAGCTTCCCCACCCCAGCATGATCTGTGGCCTAAAGGAGGACGTGGAAGTGTGTTCTTCAGGCGGCAGGGGTTCAGGGACAGAAGCGTGAGAAAGTTCAGGAGAGCGACTCCTTTTCGCCTGTTCAGCATTGTTATGCACACTGAATTATCAGGGAGGGTAGGGTGGGAACAGCCTGTCAGGCTGGAGGCCCCCTGTGCTTCAGTAGCCAATGTTTGGTGCCACCAGGCATGCTTTCTTTAGACTTGTTCATGTACAGTTGCTGCCTCTCCCCTCTTACCTTCCCGTTTCCTCTGCACCGCTTTCTGCGGTCTTCTAGTTCCTGTTTACAGTGAGAGGTTCAAGAGTTCGGTTGTTTTTTTCGGGCTCCTCAGCTCCCCACCCTTGCTCTCATCTTCACTCCTCGCACCTGATCCCCACCCATCCTTTCTGGCGCCATCCTCCTCCCCGCTTGCCGCCCGATAAAAGCAGTGTCAAAGTCCCTAGGAGACGGCAGCTGCAACGTCTTCAGTGCCATCTCCACACGCTGAGCCTGCTGGTGGCTCTTCACGTATCCAAGCAACTTCACTGCTGCAGCCCTCAGTGGCTTTTTGTTCTCTCTCACCTGTCCCCCAGTTCCCAGCAGGAAGGGCCAAGAGCTCTCAGCAGGGCTGGAGAACCCCAGGTGCCCCCTGCAGCCTCCGAGAGCTGGGTCCCCATGCTGGCCTGCAGCTGCCCGCTCTCTGCCAGCTTTGGGGGACAGCCAGCAACTTATCTCCAAAAAACACCACCGGAGAGACACAACAGCTGTCAGCCTCCCGACGGGCCGGCCACCCAGGAAGGCCACACTGTAACGCGCCTGGAGCTCAGCTCTCCAGTTCCCCACCGCCGCTGTTGGGGACGCCACCAGCACGGAGGGGGCAGAGCCGTTCCTGCTGCCCCGCTCGAGGCTGCACTGCTCCCGTAACGTGGGAACAACCAGCACATCTTGGAAGCTGTTTGACAGGGGCTGGTCATGTTAAAACCTCGCCTGATAATTTCTACATAGTGTTTCACAACGACTGCAGGTTTTTGCAATGCTTTCACCAACGCTTTCAAACTGAAACTATTTTTCTGCTCCGGGGTTTCAGGTTAAAACACACATAGAACTAAAACCCATGAATCTTGGTTGTGTTTCACAGCCAGAAACAGACCCACAGAAAGCTGATACTTACAGCTCTGCCAGATCAGCTAAGCTCAGAACACAACTACAGCTATTTTAATGTGCGGTGCCACACAAAAACCTACACGGGGCCAGGTGCATCCATGAGGGATGGTACCAGAGCTGTAACACCAGCGCTGGGCTCTGAAGCCCTGTTTACGCATCTCATGTGATCGCTTTGACCAACGTCCTTCATACCTTCAAAAACACATTTTTAGGTTTTTAAGACTAACTAAACCAGAGGATATGGGTGGAGCTCCAAGCGTCCTCCAGCTTGTGAAAACATTTGTTTCCCAAGGGTAAAGAGAAATGCACAACATGCAAAACAGGCACAGCAGGAAAACGGAAGCCGCTCTCACAGCAGTATTGATAATAGAGAATCCAACTTATCTTGAAGCAACACTAGGAAGGAAATTTCCTTTATGCGGAAGCCCCCATGACAATACTAGTAGCACATGGAAGCTTGCAAGCTCCAGCTCTGTGATTGTGATAAATCAAGGACTGACTTTGTTTAGGAGTTAGTAAATAAGCTGCAGCTTATTTCACTGAAACTCACAGAAATAGCTTTTCACTGCAACTAGCAGAAAGGAGGGCTGGAGGGGATCTCAAGCAGCCATCTAGCCCCCTCACCGTCTGAGGAGAGTCATTTCTGCCTCTGCTAATTTGATGACGAAGAAAACTGATCAAAATGTTGTCAGCTTTCTGAAAGACCAGAGCCATGCCTGTCTGAGTCGCTGAATCCCTGGTTCAAGACAGCAGGAGAGGACCATGCACTCCATCTCCTGTTCCACGCGCTGAGGGAATGACGGGGCTGGGCCAGGATAATGAAGCACATCTCTTAATAACCGCCCTGCAAAACGCATGGCTCCGAGAGCTGGCTGTGAGAGACGCGGGCTGCTCCTGCACACCAGAAAGCATTATCAGTCCACGTTCCTTCACACAACACCACCGCCAATTGCTCTTGTGGCAAAGGTTACCTGTGCGGCTGCCTGTTTTCTAAAAACAGCTCCAAGACAATCTGCTGCCTTCCATACCGGTCAAACCACATTTTCAACAAACTGACCTTGAATCTGCTTAGAACTGAATGGCAAGCATGTCTGGCACTCACTGCTGCCAGCCCGGCACAGGTACAATGACTTTCAGTGTGCAAAAGCTACTGCCAGCACCCAGGTTGAAAAGGCCTCCACACCCAGCCAGATTATCAGCAAAGGGAACGCTCTGAAAGGAGCTGAAATGCTACTGAAAAAAAAAAAAAAAGAAAAAAAAAGAAAACACATAATAATTAAAGCATAAGAGGAAAGCTGAAAGCAACAGCAAGTATCTAGGATGGCTGCTGGGTGCTTGGTGCATGTGCAGCTGCCTGGAGAGAGTGCAGCAAATCCTTCCTGCCAAGCCCAGCCGGCGGGCAGCACGCTCTGTGCAGTATCAACATTTGTGAATCCCTGTCATACGTCAAGCAAGGCAAATTAAGGATGAATTTTAATCCTTAACTTCAAATGCTCTGTCTCCTGCAGGTTTAACTCCTTTTTACTTTCCCCGCTGGAAGTGTTTTTCTGCCTTAAAATTCTTATTTTTTCACTACAGCAACAAACGTAGCCAGCATGCACCCTATGTGAAGCACTGCTAAACACACTGACTCAGAAAGCAGAGGAGAGTTGCTCCAGGCACACTGCTTCTGCTGATGACATCCAATATCCACAGCTTCCCTTAATTCCTCTGATCCTAGCCCAGGCTAACCATGCAAAGGGAGAAACAGAGCTTGCTTTCACAGGACGATGTAGCCATTACTGTAGGTTTTCAGGGAGCAGGATAGCACTGCATGTTTTCTCAAAGTTGCCAGGATATGGAGTTAAGCAGCCAGTAATATTCAGTGTCACAAATTCCAGCCACGCTCAAAGCTTTTTCAACTGAGAAAGGTGCCTGAGAGAATGGCAAGTCAGCTACCGGGACCAAAGTGCTGTGATCAAATAAGAATTCATCGTGAAGCAACATGGATGTGTGCACTGGGATCGCCATTTGCCAAACTGACTGAAGGCTGCTGGTGAATGCAAAGCCGTTTTTGTTTGGGCCTAACCTCCCTTGTTTCAGGTAGGCTTGGGCAAGGCTTGTACAGAACATCTCCACTGTGCAGCACTTTGGGAAAGGAACGATGCTGGTGGCTGCTGGTCCTGGAGCACGGTGTCAGAAGGCAGAGACAGGTGCTCAGAGCAAGGCTGGGCTCTACCAGAGCCCCGCGACCCAGGCAGGGAGCAAGGCCCCGGCTGCCCTTTGTGAGCACCTGACAGCTCAGTGGGGCGGCTTGGGGCAGCAAACTGATGCGATACTAAATATAACCCCAAGGGGAAAAAAGCACCTCTGCGTATCTGTACCGGCACAGCTGAGGGGAGAAACATCTGCTTGGATAAACGATCACCAGGTGATGGCATTTCCACACAGCTGCTGGACGTGCTGTGTCAGTACACGTGGCGATAAGAAGCCCAGGGAGAACAACACAATGAGCACTGCACACAGGCACCTGTTACACGCACAGAGTCTACATTAAAATATGTTGGAATAGATCAACAGGAAAGAAAATGACAGAAGGAGAAGGGATCACCCATTGAGGAGGAATATTAGGTGTCCTTAGAGGGAAGGAAATGAAGCAAGTCTCTCTTGATGTTCAATCATCCCACGACTATTTCACCTTCAGCAGTAAGACAATAAAACCAAAAGTGGATGCTGCTTTTCTCCAGCTGTAGATAGCAGGACAGGACTGAAGACAGGAGTAGATAAAAATGGAAAGAAAGGGGCTGAATTAACAACACACACACACCGAGGCAAGCAACAACCCAGAGCAAAACCCGCAGGAAGCCAAATCCGCATCTTGCGCAAGCAGGTGGCACATGTGGCTCCAGCACCTCGAAACCACCAGGTGAGCTTTAGAAGTATCTCCTTCACTTTTACTTCGGGCAGTTTAACATGGAGAAGTGACTGCAGCTGATGATTTTGAACAAAGCAATCTGAATTTGCTATGGTTATTTATGGTAAAAGCAATCTTTGGTGCGACTTCCCCATTAAAAATGGTGAGATTATGCCAAAGGTTTTACATGCTGGAACATGACTTAGGCAAGAACTTGAATGTAAACGTGAAAGATGACAAAGCAACAAGGTGATTTTGTTCATGTTGTGTTCGGCTGGTGATTTGCATTAGTAGCAAAACCCTTGCTGCTTTCCAGACCCCACTGCACAGACAACATACTGTTCACAAGTCCGAGCTGTGCATAACAACCTGCTCTCTCTTACTAGGAAGCACCAGCCAGCTTCTAAATCCTATTAAATATCTACCCTTCTCTATTAAACATTGCAGCATGTGACTACTTTCACTGCTGAAAACGCTCTGAAAAGAAAAAAGGGAAAGCTGCATAATGCAGCATGTGGAAAAAACAATTCTGCTGCTTTCTCTTTGATGTCACTAAACCTCCCTCGAACAATATAGTGATGCACAGAACAATGTCCGGTAGCCAGCCAAGCATTACAGGGCCTGGAAGGGCAGGTCCCTTCATTGTCTTTATTTTTACACAGGGTCTATGGCATTTTGGTGTCAGCAGTACAAAAATAAACCCTCTGAAAGCCAACTTTGGATCCGTGTAGGAGAATGATTACGTTCATCTGCAAAAAGTTGCTGTAAAGTCTCCCACAGCATATAAGAGAAACATGAAAGTCATCTGGGTTTAACAGTTTAACCTGGTAGAAGAACTCAGATTACTTTTTTTTTTTTTTAAATTCAGAAGACAAAATTGATGTATTTAAGCAGATTCAGAGAGAATCAGTTCAGCTCTCTCTACCTTAGTACAAACCAGTGAACTAGATGTTTAACTTCAGGACAACTGGAACGCAAAATTGAGTAAATATCTCCTGCACCACGACAGCTCCCTGCTCTGGAAAACACTGTGTCATTCACCCCATTTCCTAAACATTAACCTTCGCCTTTTTTTTCCTGGTACTTTGGGATACCAACTGCCTGCTGGTTTTCCTGGATGAAACACAAAGCAGCTATAGAACAGCACCCTTTCTCGTGGATGAGGAGAACGGTTCCATGTTTCTGCGCGCTGCCCTTGGGAACACCCACACCCAGCCCTGAAGCTTCAGCCACCACCGCCCCAGCTGAAACAGCCCCGCTCCCCTTCTCCGTGTGCGTTACGAGAGAAATAGCCCAGAGGCCCAATACCTGATCTCCAAACTGTATTTGGATCAACAGGTTAAAAATGCTTTTACAGCAAAATAGCAGAAGTGGAATAAAGAAATTAACTTTGTGGCCTATGGAGCGCCCAACATGTAGTTCAAATGGAGGTCCTTTAACAAACAGCAAGAAAATACCTCAGTGTTGCTCCTATTTAAAATAAGCAACACCTTAAGGCTGATTCAATGTTAGTGTTTTACAACACCTGCTGCCATTTCTTCCCTTTGCATATCAGACAATTCACTTCCTTGGCAGGACTATGGAAAAAGCATCGGCCTGTCCCCGGACACTGGGATTCCCACCCCACAATGAAGAGCCTGAGGTCACAGCCCTATTTCAAGCACACACAATCTTGTAGAGTCTTTACAATTTCCTTTAAAAAACATGAGGAGCATAATGCAGGGAAACACAAGGCTTTTTATGGAAGTGGGGCAGTGCTATTAGTTTTGTTTGTGCCCAGTCCACTAGCTGATTAGCAGTGGTGCACGGGCGAGGAGAAGGCTTGGCATAGAACATGCTGGGAACTTGACTCCCTAAGGTCCATCCTATTTCTTTCCCTGTTCTGCAAACCCAGTGGAATGACAGATCTTACAGTGGATTCCCACTCATCTAGAGGAAGAAAAACATGGGTAGGAAGGAGGTGTTTGGCTTTTTGTTTTCACATGATTTCCCTTCTGCTGTACTCTTTTTCTTCTAGTCCTCCTCCTCCTCCGCTGCAGCTAACACAACAACTCACACAAGACGAGGAGCAACCTGCTGTTTCTGCAGCCCAACTGCGTGGCCAGACTGGGATCCTCCTTAGGTATTAGGTATTTGGAAATATGAAGTTATAATTGTGGAGCAGAGATGAGTCAGTAAGGGATGGGCATCAGGACTCCATGTTCCCCGTGAAGACAGGGAAATGGACACTGAGAACCCTCCCTTATGGAGCCAACCTGGGCATGGCAGACACCTCAGCCCAAGACCTGCTGCTGGTGCGAGGCTGAATGTGCCCACCAGGAGGGTGTCCAGACACCACAGTGGGCCCACAGAGGCTGTAGGCCATCCTTCGGGACATTCAGATCTCAGCAGGACAAGACCCTCAGCATCCCTGAACCTGCCCCTGCGTTCAGCAGGATTGTCAGACCAAACGCACTCCTAATGTCCTTTCCAACCCAAGGAATCCCGTGATTCTAAGAAGTTTGGCAACCTCAAACAAACAGGCCAGTAAATGAACTGCCAGCATTCCCGTGGAATCCCACTGAGGGGTTCCAGAGAGGTGTAGGGTCTTTTCCTTCATCTGAGGCACAAGTTGAGATGTTACATGGAGTGAAAAGTCAAAGCTGTGGGATGTCTTCACTATGCTTCTTTAAAAACTCATTGCAATCAGAAAGAAGAGTAGATGAAAGAAATGCCAAACCTTTGTTGCTTTCATGTTTAAATCTAATTTCACTTCAATGACAGAAAAGCATGAATAGAAAATAAATCTATGATGAATGCATTTAATCCTTTCAAAATATTAAATCTGGGTACTAAGAGATGTTATCATTATAATTAGTTGCTGTTAAATTATAATTTTCATTATCAAAGAAATATTTTAAATGGAAAAACATGTATTTAAACAACCACTGTGTTGATCAGGTATTAATAACAGTTCCCCTTTAACAGGCCGATTTTATAGCCTTACTGAACAATGTGCTTAGTTCACCCAGTTTCCATGGTCACAGAACAATTTATTATTGGTAATTGCAGGCTGTAGTGTAGAAGCAGACACACGACACTGTGCCAGCAGGCTGCCGAAGGAAAGCAGCAGCACCACAGGTAAGCCAGGCCATGGCTCTGCGTGCTTGGGATCTAAGCTGAAACCCCAAAGACACCCCCCAGGACAAAAACAGAAGGACTATCACCAATAAAAACCCAGCAGATTACAATGACAATTACTTGTATAACTGAAGGAACCCATGTTATTTATCACATGCAGTTATTTCTAAGAAGGGAGTTTTTAAAATGAATGAAATTTAATGAGATTTGAAACAACCTGCTAATAATAAGCATTAGAGGAAAAACCCCTAATCTTCTCTGGCTCTAATCTGCAAATCCATCATGCAGAGCTCCAGCTGAAGTTGTCTGAGAACAGCACAACTTGGGCCTTCCCCTGTAAATTCCTGCAGAAAAGCTCCAGAACATGCAAACACAATGTAAACTTTAACATACACAGACTGCAATGAGTCACTCCATACATTAATGGTCTTCCTTATGAAATTCATGTAGTAACTGAAAAAAAAAAATGTCTTTTCATGCCATACCGACTTTCTTGTGACTTCTGAGGTGCAAACGATTTGCACACAAATTCTAATTCCTCACCTCAAAATTTTCCTTGATTCCAATCCAAAGGTCATTTACTGATCTGCTTTTGTGGAACAATGGGGCATGTTTAAGCAAAATCATTTCAGCCTTTGGAGTTATGCAAGAGTGGGGAAAAAACAAATACTTTGCTAGTACAGAGGAACTTGCCCATAGAACAACTTCCAAAGCAGTAGCAGAAAAATGCAAAAACTCCCTTTGTTTGAAACTCTAGATGATCTCTCTGAGATTTAAAAGGTGGCACAAATTTGAAGGAATTAGTTGAATAAAATTATACTTTGAACATCTTAAATATGTATCTTTGTTCAGAAACATCACTTGTTTTTCTTGTCTTGAAGTGGACTTGTGAGTCGTACTGGATCAGGAACGCACTGACTGCACAAACTGAAAAGCTCTCCACGCTACAAAGGTGTGGCTTCTCTTGAAGTTATCTATGAGAACTCCCATTAATTTACCTTTGCTTACTTTAATTTTTAACTCAATGAGAGAATGTAACTGCCAAACATCACCAGTTCGGTGTGTGACAGCAGTGGAAGAACCCAACACCCCAACCAAAGACATTTCGTTGATGCCACCTTAGTCATGCTGTGGGGAGGTCTGCACTCCAGCTTTCCCCCCCAAAAAGATGGAACTTAAGTGTTTGGGGTTTTTTGGTGCCTTGGTTTACTTATTTGGGGGCAAGCACTGCTTGTTTGTTCTGTGTATTTTTATATTCTATGAAATACAGCGATCAATAAGAGAAACAGAGCTCAAGAACTCCTGAAAGCTGAGTGCCTGATAAATGCTCCAAGTGTCTATTACTGTGACATTAATGCCTTTATATAATTCAGGGGCCAGTTAAGCACAGAACTATGGCATGTTTGCCTTCTGCATGCGAACAGGCTCTTTGAACTCACTGTGTGCTTATACCCCCAAAATAATATTATACGCCTTCTTAGCCAAATTGCACAGACATGTACACGGGCAGTTGTGAAATAATTTAACTAATACAAAGGCTGGAAATGTCTTGAAATCCAGCAGGAGGCAAGAACTCCAGAACATGAAAACGCGTTTACGCCATCTTACGCAGACCGTGTGCACTTTCTTTGCGTGTTCCTGAAACGTGAGATGTGACAGCGCAGTGTCTACAGGTCTCCAAATATACGAGTATATTTGAGCCTAACTCAAATGCACCAGAACAAGCTCCATGAACACATCTGAACCTGAAGCCCAGTGACCTGCAGCTGGTGCCCGGGAAATATATTGCAACTTGGCAACAGGAGCTAAACCAGAAGGGAGAGCTGGCTTGCACCTGATGTCAAAAGGTGTTCTGGCACTAGGCAGCTCACAAGCATACGCTTGAAAACTCTGCTAGGAAATGGCTGGAGTCAGCCATGCTCATGCAGACTGGAGGCGAGGTAGAGGAGAGCCCTGTACCCAGCCTGCTGACCAGGTACTGCCGAGGTTGCACTGTGCTGTGCAGTCGTTTCAGGCCATCAGGCAAAACACTGGGAGTAAAAATTCCCTCTCAGATGCTGCTTTATTTTGTGTTGCGACAAGTGGCAGGTGCTGGTCTCTCTTCTCTTTCCCTGTGGAGCGCACCCCACCAGCATGCACATGCACGGTCAAAGACTTCACATGTCAGGTGTCGTTAAGCCCTGCCTGTTCTCCAGGACAACTCAAGGCTGCTTTTACTAGAAAGAAATGTGTGCAATGAGGGACCAGTGGTAACACGGCTGGCCCCAGGCACAGAGGGTGAATAAACATTTTTCTCAAGTGGCAAAGAGCATCGTCAGCTTCCATGTGCTGGCAAGGATCAGTGCAACTGCCCATTAGGAGCAACTGTTCTAGTAAAACAGATTTTTATCATGGGGATTTTATGCTATCTCCTATTAGTTATCACTATTTACTTATTAATTTTTTTGGGGGGGAGGAGGCAGAGAGAGAGAAGATTCAGTAGTGTGTGAGTAGCAATGGATTTGTGGAAAAACACGTGCCACAGCTTCCACGTTTCCCATGGTGAACGGCCTCCATAAGGACTGAGGGGACAGCCACAAAAACCACGTCCAGGCACAACCCGCACAGCAGCTGCTCCTGGAGGCTACCTGGGCACCTGCAGAAGGGGCAGTGGCCAGGATGTCACCTAGGGCACAATCGAGGAATTGTCTACAGGCACTGTCACTTGTCTAAAACAACTCCCTTGTGCTGGATGTGAAACCTCTCTGGTCATTAGGTGTGGCCAGGAGCACGAAATGCAACTCACGCCCTACAGGACAAGTGAAGCCTGCAGAGACAACAAAGGAAGGGGTGCAAATCACCTCTGAGAAAGCAAATGTGATCCCCACCATCACGGGTAAAACAGTTCCTGACACTCTTTCCTCCTCTGGGCTCCAAATCAGAGCCTCAATCAACCAGACTTTGGTCACTTAACCAAAGACCCACCACATACCGCAAGGTCTCCTCTGCGGCCCCAGCCCCTCAGTGCAGTGCGAGAGGAGAAATGCTACCCACAGCCCCACTTGGGGTGCTGACACCGCTGCCCCAAGGAATTTCCTTTATTTAAGCTACTTGCAACACTGAGCACTTAAAGGTAGGGTTAGCCCAAATTATCTAATTCCCCAGTGCTCAAGAATATTGTAGAGGTCACAAGTTCAGAACCAAACTGATGTCTGACGTTTCCAGACACCTCCCTATTTATTCAGAGCTGTACTGAATCGTCATTCCGTAACGACTATGACTCATGCAATCAAATTACAGTCACATCCGCAATTTCAGAGCAATCTTTTTCATTATATTGCCAGACAACCTGGAAAAGCTGAAAAGAGGAACACACCCTGAAAAAAAGGCAGTTGCACTACCAGAGTAAGTCTAGTTTCCCTGGAGATAACCAAGGAAAGATATTACACGAGATGCAGAATTAATAATTACCCAAAGCAAACTGTAGTCAGTTGACTGCAGATGAGACAGCCATGTTAACACTCTCCTGTTTTTCCTGGAACCAAATCATATTCAAAAAACTGGAAGCAGTGCCTGGGCAAAACAAACACTTGGCTTTTTTTTTTTTTGGTAAGGGGAAAGGAAGGACTGAAACCAGCGTATGGGGCCAGCGTGGAGAAGCTGAACCCCAAGAGGAGCAGTTATTTGAGAAGAACAAGGAAGCAGGCCTGAATCTGAGAGAGAAGATCTCCTGAGAGAGGACTGAGCCATTGTGTGGGTTCACTACCCTTGATGGGTCTCCCTTGGCTTAGATCATCAGAGAAGGGGGCTCTGCAGATTGACTGGCTTCCTGGAGAGTTTGCCAAGCCCTTGAGTTAAATGTAGGTATCTTTCCTACACCAGAGAGTTTTTATCAAGAAAAATCTGGGCAGACAGCATTTATTTTGTTCAGAAAGACTCAGTCTCTTTGCAACAAGGCTCTGTTTCGTTCAATCTTCACAGACGTACGGCCACCCCTGGCTTACGATTAGAGTCCTGTGGTAACACAGATAATCTCTGTACCTTGGCACCACACCTTATTCACTCTTTTGCATGTTTCTCTAGCTATTCTACCCGAAAACTCAGTTCTGATAAAACTAAACCAGACAGACAAGAAAATCCGAAACAAACAAAACCCAGCTGCCCAAGCCCACACCGAGCCTTGTGAACATTCGCCTTGCCACTGTGACAACACCCAAGGCAGAGACGCTTGCAGTCTCTGCAAGGAACTACAAACCGATTCCTGCACAATGCCATCTGGGATGATACTTCTGCTTGCTAAGGCAGAGAATACACAAAATTTGTAAATGAGAAATCATATTTGTGACCTTCCCCCCGAGCTCAGCAGAGTTTTACTGAAAGCCGTGCAGAACTGGATATTCTACCAAAGCACAGGTCACACACAACACTGACCCTGTCAAGTGCAAGCTTGTCCTGCCAGCATAGCTGGGCCTGTGCTGCCAGGAGTTCCAGCTCTTGTTTTTTATGAACAAACCCGACTTGACTGAACACGGCATTATCTACATTTCCAGTCATCTTGGGGAAAAGGCCGCTCGCTAATGCCAGACCTTTCACAAGGCCTCTGAGAAGCCATGAACACGGCCTCTGGACTCTGCCACAATTTCTGCATGCGTGCCAGTCTGACTGCGCCGCTCCCCTTGAAAACTGAAGGGCCTTTTTCTTTAAGCTTCTTTCTAAGGGAAACAGTGGGGCATTCAGCCCAGCTAGGGAGAGCGGTTAATATTAGTTTGGCTACAGTAGTTCTCTTCCAACAAAGGCGGCTCTCAGCCCGGGATACCCTCGTTCCAGCAGCAAGTGTACAAGGCCTTTGTGTTAACGTGGGCTCTCCCGGCCACCGTGACCTCAGGCTCCACATCAAAGTCACAAGCATGAGTGGTCACCGTCCTGCTTGTGTTCCTTCCTCTGAAAGGGATGGAAGGATTCTGCTGTGTGCATTTTTAAGAGCAGCCGGCGATTTTAGACTGTCCTTACATGCCCTCCTTAATTGCCTTCAGGCTGTCGTGGAGGACAGCAGGGCCAGGACTGCCTCAGGTGCGAATGCCAGCTCCAGTCTGGTCCCTGCATGACTGAAACGCGCTGGAAGGCACACCAGGAGCAAAACCCTCCTGCCCAGAGCCAGGCAGGGAGTGCAGGCCTGCTGGGACCACAGACCATGCTCTCTGCCAGTGACCCTCCGAAAGGGCCAGCAGCCAGCAGCAGCCCCAGCAGCCCAGCTAGTGGCTGACCTGTCTCCTCAGGTAGGCAATGGGTTGGTACCTGCCAGCCCTGGTGCTCATTTCCACATCAAATTCCACTCCGGCTTTCTTGTGGGAAGAGCACAAAACCTTATTTACTTGATTTTCTGTCTTTTGCCACAGCTTTTAAAGTTAAGAGACTAATTCCCAATAATAGGCTTAACAGTTTTCCCAGTCCTGTTTACTCAATAGAGATAATTCATTTTCACATAAGGAAAAACGTCATTGTCATACCCTGCTACTGAATAGCTGATACTTAATACTTCCTGATGCAACTGAAACAGGAACAAAAAGGTCTTCAGAGCTGTTAGCAATCAAACACTCTTTGAATGAACTGGCTCACCACTGTGAAGAAGTTAATGCGACTACTGCCATGAAATTCAGGACATGCGCATAAGCGGCAGGTACATGCACCTTCCTGATCCCCACGCCCTGCGCTGTGGCACCACAGCAGAGTAGATTAGTACAGGCAACAGGAAACATGGATTTTGTGAATCATGCTGCAAATCTGCTATTTGATTTTCTTCAGCTTGGCTCCTTGGCTTAGGTAGCATTTCACCCACTTTAATAATCAAAGGATGCACCCAGGAGAAAACAGAAAGACGGAAAGAAAAGGAGAAAGAACAATCTCACAAAACAGATTTCAGAAAAAATCAAGAATGAAATCCTATAATTGTTCTTGCTTTTAATCACCACTTCCATCTCCATCTATAGTCTTATTTACTGCCTCACTTTCCACAGATGTTAGTGGCAAAAACCTACAATCGATTTGAGTGGGGCTCTTGGACAGAAGAAATATTTGGAACAGGACCCTGCACTCCTACGTGGTTACAACATGCCTGCGGTACACTGGGACTGTCTGGGGCATTTAGCTCATTAGACGCATCCAGCGCAGAAACACAAAAGGCCAGCTCCAGCGCTAGCACAAATCGCTGTGTTTCCAGATTCCCAGAGCTACGGGGCTTTACACCAGTTAAGTACATCTCACAAATCATTTCACTGTTCTAACTGGCAACAAATTGCCCTGGGGGTATTCAAAGATCACCTTACCATCACGTGTGAACATATCTGCTTACAAGTACTGTTTACTTCACAATTTCAGAGCCACAGAGGTACACAGCAATTGCCTTTTTTTTTTTTTTAAATATTCCAGAGCCAGAGTTTTCTGTTTGTTTTAAAATTAAGTTGTTTATCCACATAGTTAGAAACAAATACTACAAACGATCTAAATAGAAAGTAAAGAGAACAGAATACAAAAAAATAAATAAAAATGGAGGCAACAGTTCAGAGTTGTGAATTTTCACAGTTATTTCAGTGAGGAGTCAAATCCAATTCAAACGTTTACTTTTTCAACTGGATCAACAGTGACCATATTAGCAGGAACACTCTACTCTGTGCTGTTTTAATTTGCCTTCTGCATCTCCCCAAGTTCTAAAGTTCCAAAACTCACAATCAGAAGGACACTTCTCAGAAATCTGAAGACATGAAAAAGGATTCAGAGCTTTTAGGAAGAGAAAGGAGTTTAGGATAAAACTGTTAACTTCAGTACCTAGGAGATTATCAAGATCTATTTTATTTCTTTAACAGTAAGAAACATCTTAGCCCTCACTTAGTTAGTCTTGAGCCACAGTAGCAGTTTATCTAACAGAAAAGATGGAGTTGCCATTCTGTCCTCAACAGCCCTGCAAAACAGGGAAAATACACTAACATGTTAGTATTAACAAACTAGTATGTTTACTGCTTACCATTTGTTCTGAAAGAAAAACTTTGGCAAGAACTTTCTGTTAAGTTTTCCTAAAAGTCTCACTTTTATTTAGTTTTTAATATCACGATTGGCAGAGAATGGGAGCGAAGGGTTTAAATGTTTTAATTTCCTGGGTGTTTTCGAAGTTTATCCTTCATAGACAAACTAAGCCAGAATCTACAACAAAATCTTCTTCTGTGGGCTTGCTATATATCACCTAGACAAAAATTTGTGTGGTGGCACAATTAGATAGCTTATGTGCAACAAAATTAATAGACATCAAGCATGATCACTGAAACATGGCTTTTACTTCCAACCATGCTGATCTGATCAGTCCCTCCCCAAAGGAAGGGCATGAAACTGATTCCTCATCCCTTGCTGCAACATTTAGGTCCAGGCATAAATAAGAGAGTGTCTCTGTCACTCCACAGTTTCAACAGTGTAATGGTAGGCTCTTATTTCTGGAGAGGGCAGCAATGATGAGGCAGCCCTGACAGCCCTCTCGCTGATTCTGCATCAGTTTTGTGCCACAGCTTCCCCCAGACTGGTAAAGAAAGGTAGGAGGATGTGGAAAGTTTAGATTTGACTGGTTCATTTTTTGAAGAGACAAGAATCAAGTACAAGGCCTAGCAAGTGATTTGGTAAAAACGTTCCTTTTGAAAAAGAACTTGGATATGTTAGCTACAACACTTACCCAATCATTTCCTCCAAGTTAAATCCTGAAATTACACACTCAGTTAGTTGGAAAGATCACTTTTTATAACCTTTTCGTAACAACTGTCCATTTGAAACATTTCTAGACAAAGATGACTTTCACCAATATTCAGCTACCATCTTTGTTGCAGATAGCTAAAATGCCATAAAACTGAGTCTAACGTTCAAATATATTTGCGGAAAGACTTTACATCAGAAAGAATAAGGACCCAACTATCACAGACATGCACGCTGCATTTGCAGTTACTTAAGTCTTTGCAACTCTGATAGGGCTTCCAACCATTTAGCTCGTGCCCATGTGTTCACTGAAAACAGAAGACTGAAGTATGCTGTGACATGAAGATTTTGGAAGGGTTGCCAACAGCAGAAAACCAAGCAAGATTTGCCAGAAGAATATGGACATATTTGTGGGTCTGAGAGGAGGGGGAGGGGAACAAACACAAACCAGACCCATTTCATCTGAAATTAAATTAAACCTTCCCCCGTTTCACCTTTAACGGGAATTGCCATGACAAGAAGTGCCAGTGACCAATTTGGTAGACAAAGTAGGATGTCCTTCAGCAATCGCTGCCTGTAGCTATGCAGGTCATTGCTAGCAAGCAACTGTGAAAACCTTTAGCACGTAAATCTTGCAACAAGGAGCGCAGCTGGTGAAACTTTTCAAAGGGCACCCACATAACTTCAGAGGATCCTGGGTGTAGCAGGAGATCTCACTACCCTAACCTAGGCCAGTCCTTGAGCAACTCAGACACACTTGTCAGTTCCCAGCAGCAGCTCCCTTTGGTCCTTGGGCACAGGCAGGGATCTGGGGACGAGACTTTCTTGCAGGAAACAAATTACATTTCCGCCTAAAATTCAACATTAGACAAACTAAACAAAATCAGAATGTACCACACAGCAGGGTACAGCACCCAGCTCCTCTGGAAGCTGGCTTTCCCCAGGCGATTTATCAGGAGCACAGGAGCACAGGTCTGGCCTGCTCCCTTCCCCTGGGAGTTCAGATTTGTGATTACCTCTGAAGTCTCACACCTCTGGCCCAGCCTTAGAGCTGAGGCCCAGCTTCCCAACTACATTGCAGGAACTGAACAAGCCACCAAGCTACTAACTGCCAGCAGTGCTAACAAACACCACGCCGTCCTGTTAGCCAGGTGGGAAGGAGCCTGCGAACAGCAATGACAGCTGCTCTCGCCCTGACGGCTTCCCCTGGCACTGCCACTCAGGCGCCTTCACCTTTGCTGTGGAAGGTGATACAGCTGCGGGGATCTACTTGCAAATTCCTGACTTGCGTCTTCCTGCCAACCCTGAAACCCCTCCAGGACCCCCCAGGATCCTGGAATGTTAACGCAGCCACGGTGATGTCTTGGTTTGCAGTTACAACCTATCTGTTTTGCTTGTCACGCAAGTCCTCAGCTGAACAGGATGTATTTCCTCCATGGACATACCCTGCATAAGCTACATGGCAACACGTTTTCCACAAACAAGTTTTGGGGTCCTGTCTTTACTTGCAGAGGGTTACTCCAGCCTTACAACACGATCCCTTTTTGCTGAACAACCAGCCGTGAGAACTGAAGCTCCACACCTAGGTTTAAGATGATAGCAACCACTGATACAATCTCTCGCTTATCATTCCAGGACTGGGCGAACAAACCATAATAAGAACTAACAAAGCTTACAAAAGAAAACAGAACTTGTGAAAGCATTTTTTCTCTCCACACCTGCACTGACATCCTCCTGAGCACCAGGACTGAGTATGCTGAGGAGTCCTGCTGATGATCTGGATTTCCCCTTCTAGTCACGGCAGCTTCAACACACGCCTCCCTGTAGCACCGTTTACACCGTTGCCATCAGCCTCTGCTTCTCTGTTACCACACACGGACTTCAGGATTTCTTTTGACACTGCAACAGCCTTGATGCACTCCTAGCAACATCTTCTGCCACCTCCTGCTTCACTTGGACCCCGCGAGGAGAATGGTGGGGGTCCCAGCAAGGCAACCCTGCCCAGGTGCAGTCCCACAGCTTGCGCGGGCTTCATGCCCCCGTGGCACAGGGCTGCAAAATCTGCCTGAAAGGCTCCGCCAGCCACCACCGCCAAGTTTAACAACAGTTTCCATAAAAATCACCACCTTCAAGGCACTTAACAGAGGTGGAATGTAAGAGTGCCTAAGTGGTCATACAAATCTGCATCCGAATTCGCTTTGTCGCTAGCATTTTAGGGCAGAGTTAGGTTGTCTCCTGGTTCTTTTTTTCTTCTCAAATGAGACTTACAGTGCCAAACCAACCATATCCGCTACCTTAGGAAAGATGAGATCAGAGAGGTATCCTCATCTCATTTCTGATTCACACTTCTGCTCAGTACAGGGCCTGAGCACTCGCTCTCTGTACTTTTTGTCGAAATGTGCTCTTAAAGAGCTTTTCTCGAGGAAAGTTTCCAACCTCCGCTAGGCCTGAACCACACCTTGCTACAGGCTAGTGCAAAGCCATGGATTCACATGAATACTCTCAGGAACTGTGAGAAATGAGGGGCAAATTCAGTGTGGGAAGAACACAGGTGGAGTCTAAGGTACCCTGTATGGTGCCAAGCCATGCTGCCAGGGGCAAGAGGGGTGAAACCCTGTTATAAAGGCGAAAAGCACAACGATAAGAAGGAAGTAAAGCTTTAAAGGTACTTTTTACCAGAGACTGAAAAATGTTTTAAAATGTCTCTGGTCTTATTCACTTGTACACCTTCCAACTGGTGACAGAATTGTAATTTAAAAGTCCTATATGTATTCAGCTCATCCTAGCTGGGTCTAAGCCTGGGATGCATGGAGCAGCCTGCAGTGCCACAGAAGGCCCTGTGATGTTACCAGAGCCCCTAGCAGGAAACAGAAGTCACTTGAATTTCTGCAACTACCAAATAATGGCTGTTAGATACTCTCCAAACAAAGAGCTATTAATCCAAGGAAAGACACCTCTGTGTCTGCAGTTAAGCCACTCCCTTTACAGCACACAATATTTTGTATAGTTATTTAGCATTTCAGGGAGTATCTAGTGCATAATTTAAAACATTTCCTGTACTGAAGCTCCACCCTGGCTGAGATCATTGTCAGCACTACTTTTCAAGCCTGTCTGTCCTCTCTGCAGCATGAATAAACAGCTATGGATGGTCTACTGCAAAGTCCCTCTTTTCAGAAGAACTCCCTGCATTTTATCTCTTTCGTTACAGGAAATTGCAGTAAATTTAAGGGGAGTATTGCAATCCCCCTTCCTCCCCCCAAGTCAACACCACATTCCACTGAAGCGAAAACTCACTTTCTGTGCTTTCAACACTGCGGTCTCCTTTCCTCTTTCAATGTGATGTAAACACACAGATAATGGATTCCTGAAGCAGTGACCCTGCAAATGATAAAATCTGCCTTCTTTAGACTGCTAACTTAACCAGCAAAGAAAGAGGCATGTGCCAGCACTTCTTCCCCTGTGCCACAGACTTACCGCGCTCTTTTTAAAGCGAGCACTGCAGCCTAAGATCTGACAGATGACCAAGATAAAGCCTCTAACGTATTCCCTCGTGTGCAAGTTCGGAGCCTGGATTTTCCATGCCTTGCCTGAGGAATGCCTAAGTTACCAGTGTTTAAGTTGCTGTCATTTTATCTTATTACATCCAGTACGCAGCCATTACTGCGAGCCAGTTTACGAGATAAACAAAGTAGTATGAATGAAAGATTTTTCTGCCTCCCTCCTTAAGCCAACAAATAGGAACATTCCTTGCACTAACCAAGGCTCTTCCTCCCTCTCGGAAGGGAACCACAGGACCATGCTTGTGGCATAGACCACAGTAAAATAAGAAACTTGCACAGAAGGGATAAACTTCACTGTACTCCGGGCTTATTTACAGAGCCATATGGATGTAGAGAAGGAGAAGGTTTGGCTTTGGCTAAGAATTCTTTCTGATTTTGAAACTGCAGTGCCAGAGTTCATTCATCCCTGAGACCTGCCTTGCACAGGGAAGCAGCAGCACCTGAGGCAGGGAGACGCCGGGCCCAATCCTCCTCCAGGTCACCACTAAGAGCCCGGGCTCTCAGCACAGCTCAGAGGCCTACCCTCTATCCAGCACGCCACCGCTCCCCAGTAGAAACCCCTGGTTTCTCTTCCCACCTGATAGAGAAGGTAATGGGGAGGCACTGCAGGACATTCTCTCTGTCTAGAAGTAGATTAGTATATGATAAAGAAAATTAGGAACGCTGAATTGTGTGAATGCTTTTTGAGTGATCTACTATCAACACGAGTTCAAGCAAAGCAGCTTATTTGGAAACGATGTAAGTGCTCCTGATTTGAAGAAATCAAGCTACCCGTCTTTACAGGGTGCAGGCAGGCAGTTAGAAAGAGGTGCTGTACTGCAAAGTGCACCCAAACAAAGCTACAATTTTACGATTAGTTTCCACAGTTACAACTGTATTTTATTTAAGGCAAAAATAAACAGAAAGACCACTTCCTCACTCTCCCCTTTACTGTTTAAAGTGACTTGGTCAGGTTAGTCCTCACCCGTACGGCTGAGTGGCTCAGCGCTGAACACGCACCATAACACTGTAAGACTGAGGACACCTTCACAGGGATAAAAGTTGCACGGTACCTTCTGAAAGCACGCAAAGCTTGGTGCCATAGCACTGCTTCTGGCCTCTGTTATCGTTAAAGCCTTGATTCAATGAGAACAAGCCCAGGCTAACATGTTTACGGGAATCATATCATAGCAACACTTACAAAAAAACAGCACGGGCTTACCTTGCAACTGCTTGAATCTTCCTTCTAACTGATTATAGTTATACGGCACCTGGGCTGCATATCCTGGGGACAAGGGCCCAGGCATACTGGTTGATTTTTGTAATTCCATTTACAGGTAACACAGGGATACGATGAACTGCAGCATAAAGAAACCACAGGTTTCTCTACCATACATCCAGGTAAATCCCAGCTTCCTCAGAAGTTTGGCTTCAGTCCCTAGAGAAAACGCTCTCGCTGAGCCCTAAGCAAATAACAGCTTCGGTTCAAAATCCAGCCGTGTGGGTTGGCGGTAAGCTGCCTGTAACGGGTTCAAACTTAAAGCACCAGGAGGGTTTTTTGGTGTCTTGTTTTTTCCCCACTCCACTCCGGGCAACGCTCACGTGCCTAAATCAGGTTTCAAACGCTCGCCCAGCACTGGCAAAACTCAATCAAATAAAAGCCAGCTTGCGATTCCGCCTGGTAAAAGCAGCAGGGAGCCACGCGCTGCCGTCCTTGCCGGCACTTGCAGGAGCCGCGCACACCTCAGACCCTTCTGCTGGTTTGTAACATAATCAGCAGCCGCCCGGGTGGAGGCTGATGTCACTTGATTACCATACGGCACTGTGGAGGAAACGAAGGCTGTACCAAGGGCGAAGGGGCGGCGGAGCAGGGGAAGAGCCAGACGGCGGGCGAAACACCGAAGCAGCTCCTTCCGCTCAGCAGCACCCGACCCACCGGGAGAGCTGGCTGCAGGGCCCGGCCGCCGACCCCGGGGCACCTCCACGGCCAGGGGGCCAGTGGTATCTCCCTGAACAAAGCTGGTGGAATTACAAGCTTTTGTCGAGAGCCTCATGTAACGGAAAAGTCTCAGATTACTATCGCATGAAAAGGAGGGCGCTTCTCGTCGCTCATTTTCGAGACTGTTCACTTGACAAAGCAACTCGTACACAGGAATGCTCATCCAGTATTTAGCAGCAGGCGAGGGGAGGGCTCAAAAAAGCGTGCCGTGCTCGCCATCACGCCGGGAAGGAGCGAAGCCCTGGCCAAAAGACTCTTTAAGCAGCCCGCTCCTGGTGCTCTGTTTTGAGTAGCTTGCTGGTGCTGAGGATTCTGGCACAGCCCGGGGATGCGGCCACCCAGCCAGCGGGATGCCGGGAGCTGGGTACATGGGGGCCCAGCCAAGTGCAGGACCAGTCCCTGCGGGCTGAGGTGGGCTCCTGAAGATGCCATCAGGTCCACGACATGTCAGCCATCCCCCAGGTGTAGGAGCTCCTACCCTCACTCATTCTAAGCAAAATTAAAAGGTCAATTCTGCATATATATCCCCAATCTGAATCGTCTGCCTGCCTGCTTTTCAAACTGCTGATAACATTCATACAAACGTTTTCTCTTTTTTTTTTTTTTTAATTTCTTGCATTTCCAAATTCCTTTCCACTTGAATCAATGTTCTCTTCTCCTCCCACTCCATCCCCTCATTAAACGTTTCAAAATGTTGCCTTTGTTTTGATGCTTTTGATGCTGTATTTTCACAAGTTTTGAGTCATATAGTAATTTGAGGACAATTTCTGTGGGAGAAGCTCGTTGCAGCCCCGGCTCCAGCGAGGCTCAAGCTGGAAATCCAACCAGCCATCACCAGCACCCCGGGGAACAAATGGGCAACAAATCCAGCCACGAGCAGTGCTAAATTCAGGAGAAGTGATGGAAGTCAACACTTCCCAACTAGAGCTGGGGTTTCCAAAAACACACGGGCTGTTGGAAATGCCTGGCACACCGCTCCCTAGGTCATAAATACATTTAAAATATTTATAGCTTTTAACTATACTGGTTTGCTTAAAACAACAACCTATCCCTAGCCCAGAATTCCTTATTGTATTGATACAGAAGGGCTTTTGCTAGCATATTGCGGTGAACCCCTTTATATCAATAGAGCTGTGTTTACACAAGACTTGTGGTGCTACAGGAGACTTCAAGCTGAGCCTAAAATGCTTTGGTCTTTTTGAAAGCTGGCCTTCAGTCTTTCTAGCACTACCCACGCCTGTGCCACTGAAGCCTGTTCAGCTGCCCAGAGTAGATTTTTTTTACAGCGTCGGGGAAGAAAAGCGACTGTACGGCTGGAACACCGCTGGACAACGCAGCGAGGTGCTGCAGGCTCGGGCCCTAAAATAAGTGCTTGGAAGGCGAGAAGGGGACTTGAGGAAGCACCTGTACTTGCTGCTGCTGCTGCAGGCAGGATGCTGCTCTCAAGACAACAATGCGCTGATGCTGGCGTGGTGAGCCCCACGTTCCTGCTAAACCTTCCCCTGGTAATCTCTGTACAGCCAGCTGTCCCTCTGGCGCTGAGACCCAAGCAGAGCAGCAGCGGCCACCCGATTTCCAGACTGGGGGGAAGGGGAAGACAAAAATACAGAGGGCTCCACAATTCACAAGAGCAGTGCTCAGTAAACTGAGCCGTTAACATCCAAGTGCAAGCTCCTCAAAGCTCCAGGAGCACGCTTTGCCCAGCACACAAGTACAGGCTTATTTCTGCTGCAGGATTTTTTCCTGCAGCTTTCTACCAACAGCAGCTTTTGCCTGCAATGCCGGAGCTATGTTATAATTAAACAAAACCCTTCCCCTCGAGAGCAGGCAGGCAGCCAGGCCCTACCTGCAGGCGTATCAGCTCATTACTGTCCCACCTTGAGCAAACAGGTGTTGCTATGTGAGTTCACAAGGCAGCCCTCAGGTCCAAGTGAGTGACAGGAGAGCTGGAGTATTTTTTTGTCGTCTTTAAGGGCATAAATCAGGAGCCAGGAACTTTTCCCCAGCTGTAAGTTTTCCCAACACCTTTGGCAGGCGACGCACTAATGCACGTGGCTGTTATTAAAAATATTGAAAAGTAAAATATTACAAAAACAAAACATTAAAAAATAAAAATAATCATTTGGCTTTGACCCATATAAAACACTGGCTGGCATTCCCCACCCTGTCATAAAACATTAATAACACCTACATGAATGTACACTTTGGATCATCCCCTATGGGACAACTGAATCTGGTTAGCATTTCTTGGGAATCATAAGCTTAACAAAAGATGGGTTTTGAGCAGTTTTTTTGTCCTGTCCCTCCAGTTCTGGCCTGCCCTGTAACACTCCATGTCACCTGAAAAAGAGAAGGAGCTGCAGCGGGTACAGAGCAGTGCAGGCTACACAGCAAGCAGGAGGAAAACCAGAGGACAGGGGAGGAATGTGTTTGAACTGAGCAGATTTTGCGCAAGCTTTCACGCACAGGGACACGCAACACAAAGACATTATGGAGAACTCAGCAGCACTGGCTGTGAAACTCTGACCTCATTTTAGCGGCCATGCAGGTTGGCATTTGGGCTGAACAACAGGTCCCCAGGCAACAGATGTGACAGCTTTGTTAATGATGGTATCAGCTCCTTGGGATGGCCCTGATCACTGGGTGCTTCCGACTCATCTGCCAGAGCATCACTTATGCTTTGCTGCGTCTCCTGCGTACATTTTGAAGGCTCCACTTAACAGGTTGGTGGCAATTCAGTAAAAAGAGCAACACAAAATGGGGATCTGCCTGGATTTGTGAAACTTCACACTGTATGTAGCAACTTCTTAAAAACGGGCATACTGCCAGTTCCCATTTTTATTTGGGTAACATCAGCCCTAATACATTCACTTGCTGTTAACTCTGAACCAGTGACCCTGGGACCTGCTTACCGGCTGTTACACAGCAATGCATCAAATTGATCCCAAGGTTTTCACATGCACAAAGCCCTTTTTATAGCTAGTTTTCACTCATTTTCTCTGTCTCTCTCTAATTGACTGCACTCTCGACAATACTAATTAGATTATATGTTACGGAGGGGAATTAAAGCTTTAGAGGCCATAAATAAGATAACGTTTGAGCACTGATCCAAGTGTAACTTATCAAATCAGCCCAGCTTGAAATTGTCCATGGTGTGATTCATCGCTGACTACAGTGGTGGAGAACACTAAGGAACAAATCATGTGTTAACTTCTGGTAACCAGGGAGGGAGGTGGGATTTTTTTTCTTAAATGTTGTTCCCACTTTCCTCCCATTGCTGTGAGATACTTTTTGCTTGTATTCTTTGAATTGTACCTCTCCCTGCTTGACTGGTAATGACGGCTTGCATTGTTTGTGTACTTGTTAAGAGTTATTAAATAAAAACGCAAGTGATTATCCACTTAACCATAAATACATGCAGTAATGCAAAGCATGACTTAGTTGACATGATTAGAGCTTTGCAAAGCCTCAAGGAGAACAAGAGGTTGATTACAGGAACAATATGAATACAGAAGCAACATCTGGAGGCAGGTGCTTACCCCAGAACAGAAAGGATCTGTCCCAGGATCTGTCTTGGCACTGCTTCTGAAAAGTGCTGCTGAGGTGAATGGGCTCTGACCACACAATTCAAGGGAAAAAAAGCGATGTTAAAGCTAGCAAAATTGCCATCCAAATCCCTAACTATTAGTGTTCCTAAGACTGAATAAAACCATCGCTTTTCTTAGTCAAAAAAAATGCCAGAACTAAAATCTTAGTGTATCCCCCCAAAAAAAACCTACAGACAAAATTCTAAGAAGTTCCAGGCTAAAGATCCAGTTGATAACTTTTTCAGAAAACAAGCATTAGGTTCGCAGCTTTGCTGTACTCCCACAGCCTCGCTAGAATAGGAATAGCTACAAGTGGCCTGACAGCCTCATCCACCCGTCAGACCACACTGTCTTCCAGTCAAGTCAGCCAAAGCTGGCTGCCTTTACTGGGTCGACAGGGAAGGCAGCATGTGTGGTGGACACAACGTCCCAAACAGGCCCACCCACAAAACCAGTCATCTATTCATATGTGAAAAACCAATGCGGAATTTCACAAAATGTTCCCTGGGTACCATAAAATAAATGCAGGCTTTGCACTGCTGTGCTCTGAAACAAAGATGTGATTTTACAACTCCACGAAAGACAATTATCTTTCTAATGAGAAGCAGCATGCACTCCAGAGCTTACAATAATTACAAATCTGGTTAATCATCACCTCTGTCTTTCCTTTTTACTCTTATTTGCTCTTGTAAATTCTCTACTTGGTGACTAACTAGAAAAAAATGTGAGATAAAAAGGATGATTTATTAATCTAAAATGCCACCAAAAATCACATAAACATTTGTTCTTCTCCTGACAGGGGGTGAAGTTCATACACAGCCCCTCAGCGCCACAGTTAGGAACTGGAAACTCCATCACGTCTGCCCTTCTCCACTTCTCTGCCAATGCCTCGGTCTGCTCAGTAACAGGAGAATCTCTCCTTGCATATGCGATAGTCTCACTAAGGCAAGATGTTCTTGCTGTGGGTTGTTCTAGAAACAGTTATTTTTATCGGATTTGACAATTTGCACAACCTTAGCCCTGCAGAGCTAGCTGCTCTCCTTCCAGTCCGCATACAAGATGCAGGAGCAGAGAGGAGCCTGTCACCACGCCAGCTTCATCACACCTCCCCACTGTGGGTACTGGTGGCAACAGAAGGGTTCCTCTCCCAAACTCACCATCCTGCCACGTGTAGTAACTGCTGCAGCAGGTGAGAAAGCCCCAGACACAACAAGAGCTTCTCGGAAGCAACAGTTCCATTTCAGAACAGAATTAACTTCTGTTTGAAGGGGATTTTAGGTCAGTGGCAACTACGAAGGCATTTGCTGCTCCAAGTGCCTTCCAGATGTATTCTCCTTGACTCACGTGGGCTTGGGAGACCCAATGGAATCGAGAGGGAAGGGAAAGGGACAGATTAAAAAGCAAGGGACAAGGATTTATCACAGAAGGGCCTGCTCACACGCCTTCATCTGGCTGGCCTCCCAGTGTTCTGCGGGGTCCAGGCACTGCCCTGCTCCTGGGCTGCTCGGGAGGAACCCACACGCTGTAACGAAACCTTTGGGGATCCTTGGGCAAATCAGGCCAGAATATCAATTTACTGCTCAAACCGGGTCAGTTCCACCTGGTTTCGGGTTTCAGCGTGAACAGTTTACACAACTCCTGGATTAACAGGAAAGTTGACATGACTTTTGCAAGAGCACGGCTTTGCACACTGCAACAGTGGAACGTCTGCCAGGAAAGCCTGCAGGGAAGGGATACACGAGCACTTCACATGCGGAAAAAAAACACGGTTTCTGTTGGTACATATTGCAGTCCAAACAGGTTCTTCTGAACTGTATGGCTTTCCCATGCTCTGAACTAAAAGCAGGGAAGCCGTCCCTGAAGAACCCAAAAAATTACATTCACAGGTTTTCTCTGTGGCCCGTGAAATGCTCTTGGCTTGCTACTTGACTTAGATTTAAAAACCTTTTAAAAAGTCTATGAAAATCAAATATGGTACACAGGTATGCACTTAAAATACTCGCTTTCTCTGAAATTTTGTCATGAAAACACTTCTTGTTTTTCTTCCAGAATAAATTGTACAGGTTTTAACATGCTTTTTTAGAAGCTGGTATTATTTTGATTGACTCCTCTCACCCCTTTCCTCCTCTGTCTGAATAGCACCTACATTTATACGTAGGATGGAAAAAGAGAGACTCCCCAGTCCTTTTTGTGCTCTTCCACTTGCACTGTTTTGTTTTGTTTTTTTCCAGAGTTTGACTGTGAACACAGGATGAAGAAGCAGTGTTGCTGCATTATGAATTTTCATGCCTGAGTGATTAATCTTCTATTTCCACTGAACCAAATGAAAATAGGGTAAAAACAGTAAGCTGAACATATCTTTAGGGTCTCTATTTCCACTATTTCCCCTGCTTCCCATACATACAGCAGAAAACATATAGGCTGTGTTAATATTTGCAAATATATCCTAATGGTGACCAGCCACACACACACTGTGAGTTCAGGGAAAAAGCACCTGTCTGTTCCACCAGTTCCATACACGGAGGAACTCAAGCCCCTAAACTAGAAACCTCTGAACTTAACTGGGCCTCCTAAAGAACTTTAGCTCTGCTTACACCCAAGCAACAAAGCTCCAGAACAGCCTTGGTACAGGCTTGCATTGACCCTGTAGCTCATTCAAAATAAACCAGACAGAAAGCAGAAGGAAAATGTAAGAAAACAAAAGTTGCTGGAAGTTGTGTTTTGTTTTTTAATCCTAGATGTAGAACCATGAACTGAAAGCCTCACTTTTAAAGCCAAGGTAAATGAAACATCTCTTTAGCCTAAAACCTTCTTCCTGCGAACCTCACCCACAAAATTTCACCTTCTGGGGATAGCCTGTCTGCAAAAAAGCATAATGATCATCTGACGAGTACTAATTGTCTGAAACTTGAAGATATTATTCCACAGCAAACCATGTATTTCATTCTTATATATATATATAAAGAGCATATAGTAAATATTACACATGCACACTTAGATGTACAAACACTGTCCATGCCTGACACACATCCACCTTAAAGGCTTAATAACTTTTAAAGAAAGAAAAACAACATGAAAAACCGTCACACAACACAAAGTGATTGAAAAAAAAAAATAGCGGTTGCTTTGCTCACTAGAAGAGATCAGAACTGCTAGGAAGAATGTCAGGTACTAAAAAGTGGCACTTGGAAATGAATTTTCATCATCTTCTGTACTTGTCTGGTTCTCACTCCTGTTCCTATTCTTTTTGCCTCTTCCCATCAAGGCAATTCGCCTCCCAGGGCAATCTGGGTTTCTATCTCTCCAGGATATTACCTCAAGATAAGAATCAAAGCTCTGATCCGAGGGGATGATTTCATCACTAATCTTTCCCCATTAGAAAAGCTCCAAGGTTAACAGAAATTAGTAAACATTTTTTAATCCTGTATTGAATTTCGCTTTGCAGTATGCTCTGCTACACATTATTTATACTTCAGGGAGTGCTTTCATGCAGTATCCAAGCAACAAATAGAAGGAAAAATTCAAGGCACATTGCAGATTTGGCTGAATAAACAAAATAAATACAGAAACATCACTAGTTAGTTGCTAAAGACATAAGAAAACATTCAAAGACATAAGAAGAGAAATTCTGCATACGCATTTTTTGTGGAAAGACTTCTTTTAAATTATAGGCTCATGACTAGGTTCTTAAGTGCATCCACGGCCAAGCTCATCCTTGATAAAATTGTAAATTGAAAAAAAAAAAAGATATTGCCAGTATTGGCACACAGTTTCTATAAATGAGAAATCCTTTCCATTAAGACGATGCAGCAAAATATCTAGAACAACTGCATTTCAACCAAAAGCCATTACTAGTTATCCCATGGTTTCTCTGCATTAAATATCCCCAAAACATTGGTTCCAATAGCAAAGATGAAGGCTGAAAAAAGCCTAATGCTCAAGTTTCCCATGATGGCCACTATGGCTCAGATCCCCAGCTAGTGTAAGTCAATGTGGTCTCAGAGAAGCCAGCAGGAAGATGCCAATCCCATACCAGCTGACAGCCTGGTTGGTTGTTCTCCTAACCTCCCGACTTCAGCGTGGCTTTATCCCTGCTCTACTACCGTGCCTGGCTCAGCTCTCACCAGCTATGCGGGAGGTATCTCACTGGCAGCATTCTTGCTTTCTTCAAGCAGCTGGGGTAGCCAGAGTGTTTTACTCACCCAGCCCTACCCGCCTCTCATTGCTGGGCTCGCCTGTCGCTGCTGCAGAGCGCTGCACCACTCCTCTCTGTTCTGCAGGCAGCCAAAAGCACATCCCCTGGTGCTTTTAGTCTTTCCTGATGCCATGCTGATAAATGGATGATGAAAACTAGAATAGACAGGAGAGCTGCACTGTGCCAGTCCGGGAGATAAGGCAACACACTCACCTAAAATCCGTGCCTGTACAGACCATGAATGTTAGTGCAGTGACCGCGCGTCTAACAGCCAGGTATGGCAGAGCAGATTTACTGCTGTCAGGCTCACCCTTGTGGGTATTTCATTGGTCAGATCCTAAAAGCAGATAGGCATATGCATACATGCACACGCAGTCAGTGCACATACATTAGTTCTCCATCTTTTGCCTCTAGGTACAGATGGCTTTTTATTATTTAATCACTTCTCAACTACAGCACTTTTTCACATGTCCTACATTTACTACAAGAATGTTCTCGTACCTTATTTTACCGAATTACTGAACTGCTGTCCTTAGCACAGTGTCAGCCCTCTGTGAAGGAAGGCCTGGTGTACATCTGGAGACCTGAAGAGAAACTACGAGTAGCAGTTACGGTACGTGTATTCCAGCCCGAGACCCTACTCCACAGGAATTCAAAGATCTGAAGATCCATCAACACAGCCCCATTCACTGCTAAGACGCTGGGCTCTCTGTGTGTTCTCCAACCCGATATTGCTTCATCTTGAAAGAATTTAATCAGAGACGTAAAATGACCGCAGCTGCCAGACTCTGCACGCAGTGTGGCTGTGGCAGCTGTGCCTTGCCGTGTCCCTGCAACGGGCAGCTCAGCATCTGATCCTGCAGCCTGCCGCGTCCCACCCGAGCAACGCGTGCTGGACCAGTTATTCACAAGGCCGCCGTCACTTCCCTGCATCGCTCCCTTGCTATGCAATCCTAAATACTATTCATTGAGCAGACAAGCATGCATGATTGCAGATAACTCAGAAATTACCCTCAGCATTCCTTTTTTCAGAAGCTTGGCTCTATACTCAGGAGGCTACATAGGATCACGGATCTGGTACCCGATCAGTTTGCAAAGATCTGACCAACACCTCCATGCTGTTTGCACATTATTCATCTGCTTCCAAAGAGAGGACAAAACTCCAAACTATGCCTAACTGTTACCAAAATCATGCTACCTTGACAATGAGATACAAATGGCCCTTCAAATTACATTTCTGTTGGGACATCACTGAATACAAGGTGTTCACATTTACCTGGAAGCCATTTTTATGTAGCAAAGACATACAACGATGTTTTTTGGAGGGGAGTCAATCTACTAATGATCTTTAAAACAAACGTGCTAAGAACAATATATTATTTATTGTTTGGTTTTTGCCGTTTGCTTTGGAAATGCTCCTTCACCAGCAACTTCAAAAGCAAATCCATTAATCACCAGAGACAGATGGGCGAAGCTTTCCTTGCTTTATGATAAAAGTTCAGCATTCGTCGTAGTCACAGCCAGCACTGCAGGTGACGTGCCGTAAGACAGCAGCTTCGCTGCCGCCACACTTTTTCTCTCTTGATGTTGACGTGGCACAGAGCATGCAGAACAATGCTCCTGTTTTCAGCATGAGCCTCCTGCAGATTCTGGTCAAGTACAGCAGCTTGGGAACTACAGCTGAGGAACTGTCCCAGACATAAAATCCAGAAGGAAAGCACTGGGTGAGGTCCACACTTGGAAAAGCTTTAGGTGGAGTAGTTTCATCAGCTTCTATCTGAGCAAAATCAGATACTCACCTTAGTAAGTTTGCACTGGTCCTCTGGCTGCTAACCATGGACTTACAGCCAGCACTGCCAGGCCCATGCTGAGAAAATGCATCTGCAGTTTCACTGCCAGAAAGCTTTTATTTCTGTTTAGTGTCAGGTGAATCCTTCATATGCCCTTCAGACTTGATCTCCATTTGCCTCCACGCTATTTACGAGCATTAATACACTGCAGATTTCTTTGTCCTTAAACACTTGTTACTGAAATTACAAAACTGGTTTTCAAGTCCCAGACACCTCAGGTATTGGATGTTTATAAACATTTAATTAACTTGAGACCTGAAACTTCATTCTGACTGTGCAGAATTCTTCTTTCAGTATACTCTGGTTGGAGCAGTAAAAACTTTGCTAAAAGAATGAAGTTAGACAACAGAGACCCGGAAGTACATTATACCTCAAAAATCCTACAAGCAGGACCTTCCTTTTGGCTTCTGGGGCGGTTTTTCTGCTGACTTTCTGTACTGGTGCTCTCATGGGAACAGCTCAAGTACCAGGGCCAAAAGGGCTAATTAGCCCCACATACGGTACCCAGCACACTTTCTTCTTTTTTATCCTCAAGAAACAGGCACTGCTCTATACTGAAGAGGAAACTTTTCAGTACCCTAACTTCAGTAACAATTTCAATGATTTTCCCTTTCTACTTCTAGAGAAGCCAATTTACTAGCATGAATTACCAGCCTCTTTTCTCTGGCCAAGAGGGACAACTAAGGAAAGCTGCACTACCAGTGCAGTCTCTTTACCTGTTTTCCCGTAGGAGGGCCACAAACACGGTGAAGTACGACACTAGCAAGTGTCCTGACCTATGCTCAGTCACCTAGGTGGAGCTGGAAATGGAATGCAGAGTTTCATCTGCCCTGTGCTAAGAAGATATGCCTCTGTTATTTTATAAACTTTGAAACTATTTTCAATCCGTATGCCAGACAGCTGAGTCACAGACCTTCTGGTCACTCAGGTGAACACAGAGGACAAAAGGGCAAAACGTAAATGAGCAGGGAAGTGAATGACCTTAGGCCAAGCATTTTTTAATACTGAATTAGCTAGCTGAAGAAAGGCGAAGTTTTGGAGGTGACAATTCTCATACTACCTGAAAACAGCAGCTGAGCCGGCGAGCATGGTACGTCTGAATGTCACAGTCCCAGATGGAGCATGAAAAATTCTGCTGAACAACTGAACTGCTTCTGTAGGCTTTCATAAGAGCTCTGTTAGCCAAGGCGCTGCACAGCAAATCTTGTTAGCTAATGGTCCTTGATGGATGAAATGCGACACTTGAGGATTTGTGAATGAAGAATTTTGCACAAACACGATATCTTTTTGGCTTCTACTGAACAGGTAGAGTTACCTGGTCTTCCAGCAAGACCTTCCAAAGAACCACGGAGAACAAGGACAGGTGAAAGATGATTTCCTACAGTGGGGTATCTTACTTTACAAAGCAGGGATCAGTTACCCTCTTCTTGTATCAGTTGCAGAGCGAGTGAGTTCAACATGAATGACAACCAATCTGGTTGCATATCCCTTCATCAAATCTGAATTCTGATTGAAAGCTGAGTTCCCAGGCATTTTTTTCAGTTTAAACTGAAACTATCATTAGCATTCTGGTATTCATGATATACAGACCACTTTGATAGTATCTGTTATCAGCCACTGTGCTGACGTTAGTGCTTCTCTATTATTATGTCTCATACCTGCTATAAATGAGCTCTTCTCCATTATGATGTTCTGATCACAGATTATTCTGACCACAGCCTCCTGCACTGCTCTTTAAACATCTCACCGTCCTGCTGGAAGATGAGGCCATTCTGATTCTTTCTAGAAACAGAATATCAGACTCTGGCTACAGAATCTACTTCTTGCCTACCTGCTCTGTAGCCTTTTCTTTCCATTTAAGGTAAAGGAAGTAAGCTTCATTTGAATGACAGTAAACTAGAATCAACACAAGATGGAACTTCACAGTAGAGGCACTTCACAAGTTGTTGAAGGATGTGGACAGAAGATGCTTGCACCAACAGCAAGATTCATGTTGAATACCCAGCCATTAGTCAGGCAGCATAAAATGCTGATGGCATTTCTCCTTCTGACCACAACAGTTTGCATCTTACAGATGGGGCAAGTGCTGGGTCTGTTTATTCTGAAACCTTTAGTACTAGGACAAGGAGATAATGCTACATACAAGTGTGTTTCATAAACTGCAAGACATCGATAGTCTTTTGATTTACCTTGTCTGTTCAATGAAAGGAAAACATACTGAAAGTGCTGGACATCCCCAGGCAGTCATGGGATGAGATTAATCTAGAACCTCTGGAAAGAAAAATGCTGTTGTCCGAAGATGGCCAATCTAAAATGGCTGCCCTGTGACTCAGAGGCATGGGAAGATGCTGGTGCCTAAAACAAGCCACTGTCCTTCTAAGTCAGAGCAGACTGGTTGCTCCTTAATGAATTTGGGCCCTGCAGATGGTGCATGACTATTTCTGCCTTGGAGAGTGGTGACATTCACCCAGGAAACAATGGAGCAGTCGTTCAAATTTGGGATTTTAGAGCCCAGAAGTGCCTCCTGAGATCAGCCAGTCCGGCTTTGTGCATAGTACCAGCCACAGGCTTTCAGGCAGTGATTATCATGTTTGATCCTGTGACAGGAAGCTGAATTAGAGGATATCTCAGAAGAAGACTGTCTCGATTGATAGATCATAATAACGGAAATTATCGCTATCCCAGCTCTAGGCTGAGAGTCAATTTCCCTAGCTATAAACAACCTGGAAGTCCCTGCCATTCTGGGGAGATGCAAGGAAAGGCTACCCACCAGGAAGCATATCAGAAAATACATGTTGAACGGTGCCGGGAGTATTGTGGCTCAGTCTTTAACTATACCCTTGATTTGCAATACAAACCTCCCTTTGCTCCTCTCTCCCTGCATCATGATTAGGATTTCAAGCAGTGCTGCAGCAGTGGCTCACGCTCAGCCAAGTTTTGGCAGCACACAGTATTATCAACACTAACAGTAGAAAATTAGAGGTATGAAACATACCAAATTAAAATAATTGTGCGTAAATGCTTTAAAAAAAATAAAGACATAATCCTCTGGGACAATGTTTAAATATGGCTCTGAATCAAATCTTCAGCAAAATGGTTTGCTTTGAAATTGGTATTTGTTTTAGGCTACCTAAATAATTCAAGAACTTTCCTTGCATTACTTCTCCTTGAAGTAAGAGTTTCATGTTTATTATTCATTACTCAGGTGTGAAGCTCCGCTTACCGTAAAATTAAGTGGAACAACTGAGAGCAGTGAAGGCGAGACGTGGGACCTGAATCCTGCTAATGAGATTTGTATTAAAAGCAGTTCCACACCCAAGGAAGGTAATATAGTTTATGTCTGCTAATCTGGCAGGAGTAAAATGCATTTTTTCCCCCTCAAACAAGATCAAACTAAAAAACTCAGGACAAGATTTTTCTTGTCTAGCACTAGCTTATACCAACCTACCAACATATGTATCTGACCAGCTACTTCTGACCCCACTTCGCACAGCCCTGTTCTAGGTCAGGCATTTCACCTGTAATGCAAATGCACTCTGTGATGAGCTGCTGTATAATTAACAGGTCTTCTAAAGGCATCAAGACCTAACTCACCCCCCCATTTCTGCGAGCAGTTGCATTAAGCCGATACGGTTACCTGCCTCATAAGGGTGACACGATCTGCTCTCTGCACACCTGCATGAACTATTTCATCCCCCTGCTACTTGGCTCCAAACCTGATCCTGCCCTGAGCCTGGCACATAAAGGTGTTCTGCATCTAATGCATTCCCACAGCGGCATTAAGAGGAGAAAGGGTAGGCTGCACCTCAGTCATTCTCATCGGAATCACAGATTAAGCAGATGATACCTTTGTCTCAGTACAGTAAATTTAATAAACCTGCTTCAACTTGTTATAAAATGTTGGGTTTAAAACTGTCCCCGTAACTAAAATTCCAATAGTGGAAAGCTCACATATTTTGAGCCGTTTTCCATGCTTACAGTATGTCCCACGCTACTGAGGCATTTTGTTCAGAGGTCAGGAATGTGGGCATGGTACCATGAGAGTCAGGAAATCATTTACAGAATGCATAAAAATTGCTTTGCAGGGCAATGCCTCAGAGCTGAGAGGACATGACATAATCTCCTTGCTGCATAAACAAATTTGGTTAATGTTCAACCTTTAATATGCAATAGGAAAATGTTTTAAGCAAAAGCAGACCTACTCAAATTTAATTTCTCTGCTGATGAGAGTGTAACTCAGCAGAAGACAGCATGTACTGCAGAAGCTCTGCTACTTCAGAAAAATCTGTAGTTTCTGCATTATTTACTAAATACTAACTTTCTCCATCTACCAATTCCTCCATTACAGGACTGCTGAGATATTCTGAACACCTCCAAATGAAGATATTTTGAAGCAGAATTTTACCCTTCTGATTTTTTACAAATCTGGAAACTAACATCATCACCAATCAAAACAATGTGAACACAACCAAAATGGTTAATATCTGATGAGACCGATAAATCATGTGTGTCGCTCAAGTAATTTAGAATTCTGAATTTATTTCTACAGTGAAATATTAAAAAAACTCATTTTAAAGGTGCCAGAAATCTCTTGCATGAGAAAGGCATATTTATCATATAACAAAACACACGCACCTTCTGAACACAATCAATATTGTTGGCTAGAAGTAACATTTCAAGTAATCTATTTGGAAAGGTAATAGGAAAATGGAATAGTTACTGCTACCTTCTCCATCAGGAATTTTGACACCCAGAAGGTTATATTAACGTATGCAAGCAGAGCAAGGTTGTCAGCTGTGGCCACAGAAAGTTAGTGTTAACTCTGTCGTATCACTGCAGTCAAAACGGTGTGGCTGAAAGGATACCAATACCTTCTACAAAGAACCCACCCAGGATAAAAAACGAGCAGCTCATTATCCATGTGTATTTTCAGAGAACATTAGGAATTTTATACTTTCAATTACATATACTGCACTTGCCAGCCAGTATAATCTAGCAGGGTAGTTTTGGCAACAGATTAAACACATTTTCTAGCACCCCCTTTTCCACAGATTCAAGTAAGTTAGTGTGAATTCATTTGAAAAATTTCAAGTTCTTTAACGTATATATTTTAACCTGCAGCAAGTGTCCTTCAACTGACTAAATAGACAATTATAATTTGAAAGAGGTTTTAGTTGTTTTTTTAAAAACATTTTTTCTTGCTCTCCAGTGACTAATATTTATACTGTGCAGCCAATTCTAGGGCTAAGCAGCACTGGAATGCCTAGGAAGCCTATAATTTACCTGCAGCTACTTCCATGCAACATCACTGAAATCGGTCGGTCTCAATAGCTTAAAACGAGAATCTTGTTTTTGGTCTTACTTGCTTAAGAGTTCGTTATCTTGTTCTTTATATTGAAAGGAAATCAATTTAAAGCAGCTTTGGTTATATACCCCAAAGAACTGGGATACTCTCCAAAGAAATTCCTTTGCTGTGATCAAGTTTCCAGAAGGTTCTGCCTGAGCAGATGCTCTTTCAAGAATCTGCATCTGAAATAATTTTTCAACCACAGTCAAGATCTAAGTCTCTGATTCAAAATGTTAACCTCTGTAGCTTCTCTGTACCACTGTCTTTCCAACATGTCAGTGTAGTATTTTAACCCAAGCAGATGAAAATGTAATTAAAGGATACCTGTATCTGTGTTGTTTTTATACCTAAGGTATCACTGAGGGATAACAGTAAAACACATTTTCACCCTCATACGCACACATGCAAAAAAGGAGGGAGAAAGAGAGTCAGTACAACTTTATAATTAAGAAAAAATAAAATACGGATGAAATGTCTGCCCTCCTGTGCTTACACCAACAAAGTCTTCAAAGTTAAGCTGAGCCATCAGGTTTTGTGAAATGTCATATATAAGCACATCCTGCAAAGCACTGTGCGATCATCATGTCCCACTGATGTCAATGGAGGAACAAATCTCAAAAAGTGTTCAGTCAAACTGCATTTGACCTCAGGAAAATTTCAGCTCCAGTTGACTGACAGGGTGAAGGCACTGAAGACAGACAGTATCCCATGCTACCACCTACATGCAGTCCCAGTGTTTTGCCTGTGTGAAGGTACTTACCAGCTAGGGCCTTGATACGGGATCGCTCAAACAGGCGAGCAGAACTATTTTCATTGTCCCAGTCATCAACATCCCAGCGGTTGTTGACATCGCTGTACTGCTGTTGGATTTCAATATTGTCGTAATCTGTCGCTACTGTTGTCGTCATCCTGATTCTTCTTAATCTATTCTCAGCATCAGACTCTTCTTAAAATCCTCTGAAAAAAATACGTAACATGGTGGGTTTAAACAACATACATATATTGGAAGGAAGTAGTAAAGTTACGGCTCAAGACTTTTAAAAAAATCAGTGACTGAGTAAAAGCCCAGGTGCAAGCTCAAGAACAGATTAGATACCAAACAGCCCTTTGAGAAAGCAAATGAATGCTCAATGTCCTCTTAAAATAAGAGGAAAAAAACGGACTTTACAAAAACAAAACTTAAATACCAATGTTTTGCTGCATACACATATGCAGAATTGTCACGCTTAACTCTACAGGATGAAAATGAAATGGTGCAGTAAAACACTTCCATAATGGTTGTTTTCAAAAGCAGTCTGTCTGTTAAGTAGATCTCTGAATGTTGACTAAAGCATATGGACCCATGGTAAGACAGCTAAGAAAAACCTGAAGGGCAAAGAAAGCCTTGACACCTTTAAAAAATGGTGCAAATTCTGATGAAAAAATGTAAACTCTTAAGAAGTCACAGAAGTGTTTGACCAGCAGAAACCTTTTAACATAGATCTGAAGAAACGTTTCTTTTTTTTTCCACACACACACTGACTGTGTGACTGGTCCTGGGAATATTTTGATGAGCTCATCCAGCTAAATACGCCAACTGGTGCATCGCTCTGAACTCTCCCTAGCAACAAAGTGGTAGCCCACCAACGCAACTTGTTACTTGAGGGTCTCCTCTTCACGCAGCAGGACACCGGTAGCATATGCATACTGGTTTCTAATTAGAATTTGCATGCACTTATCTGCAGGGTAAGTATAAAAGAGCCTAACACCTCCTCTACGGGAAGAGGAGAGAGGTTATAAATGGCTGCTGTTTCTTTCCTTCTGCTCTCTCTCCTGAAGTTGTCCCTGTGATGACAAAAATAGGGAAACAGGTAACAGGTCAGAGCACAGGGCTCCTTGGCAAGCGCCGTGCCTTTCAGCCCAGCACCAGCTGCAGAGCCAGCCCAGCACTTCCCCTGAGAGCCCATAACCCTCGCGTGGGCTGCGCACAACGACGTGTCCCCACTTCCCGAGCTCACCCCGACGAGATGGACGCCCCAGTGGATAAAGGGGCGCCTGGAGCTCACTGGGGTCCCCAGCGAGGGCGCAGCTGCAGGGCACCAGGCCCGCAGGCAGGTCCTGCAGCCGGCCACTTGGTGCCACCTGCTGACCCAGGGGAACAGCGCTTGCCTCAGCTGCCCCGCTGCGGGCTGCGACAACGCCTGCCGTACACCGTGGGGCGGTTACACGGATGGCTTTCCCAGGCCCAGACTCGTTCCAAAAACTGCTGATATTCTGCAGCTGACATAAATCCAGCTCACAGAGAAAAAAACATACTTACTGCCCCTGCTCAGAGGCATGACTTTTCCAGACAGCCCTAGGATAAAAGGCCAGGTTGATTTTCTCCTGTTCCCTACCAAGTATGCGAAGTTTCTTCCTGTATTTACTTGCTAAGTAATCCCTTCACTTTGCACAGAAATGGCAAACAGGCCCCATCCACGGCTGTCAGATAAGCAGCTGCTGCTGAAGCCTGCTTGTGAGCTATTCAACCTTTACAGAAGGTGGGAAGAAATCGCTTTAGCTATAGTAAGCTGCCAGTTAAATGATAGAATATGGAAAAACCTGCTCTGGGAAAGGTCTTTGAAATGATCCTCCTTCACCTCCCGTGCCCGGGCTGACATCCTCCAGGAGGAGCTCTGACAACGGGCGCTTCTGAGGCTGAACAACCCCAAAGGGCTTCTGCCACTACCGATAATCAAAACGATATGCAAGGAAAGGGGCAAGGACTAGAACTCAGCAGCACATAGCAAGGAGCATTTCTGCACAGCAGTCACAGGCTGATCCTGATCTAGTCTCAAGCCTGGACAAAAGCCTCCCATTGATTCCTGTACAGAGGCAAAAATCAGGGTTAATTCCAATCAAATCCACAGAGTAACCCTGCTATAAACAACAAGTAGAATTTGACTGTTACATAGCATCAGGTTCAATCTTCTCATCTGTCTGCATTCATAATCGCCCAATAGAAGAGGAAATGTGCTGCTGGAAAAGCAGTGGCTCATACTACAAAAATAAAAGCAATAACCCTAAAAACTGGATGCAGCCATATGCTTGTTTAGTATAGATGCTGCAAGCCATCAAATTTCATTTATTTCTGTATCACCTGTGTTCAGGTCTACACATAACTGGATCCAGACTAAATTCAACTGTAACTTGTGCTTTATTTCTTCCCTTCCCCTTCTTGAGCATTACACAAGCAATATCTATCCCAGATAAAATTGAACGGGCATGAAATGGGCCTGTTAGCTTAAACCTATAGGGCTAGAAAATGTGCACCTTTGTTTTGGTCCTGTAAAGCTGTTGAAATTAAAAGAGATGCCTGTTTCACTGGCTGACACCAAACCCTCTTTTCTAGGATGCCAACACAACAACACAGCCACAGCCACGAGAGGTAAGAGACACACTGCAGTGATAAAAATAACTACCTTGCAGCAAAGCACTGCTAGGATGAGATGATGATACCACAACTGAATCCTAACTGTAGATAAACTACTGTGCCCTCTTCCATAGTAAGAGCCAACTGCATAACATGCAGTCACAGCCTTAAGCCCATGCTGAAAACCATTCTTCCTAAGGCCCTGCTGCAGCTCCTGTCCAGCCCAAGCCCCAGTGCCTCGGGGAGCAGCGTGGGGAGAGAACCAGCAACTCTGGTAGAAACCTCCCTGCTTCTCACTGCAGAAGTGCTGCTCCTGCAGATGGGCTGTGCTAGAATTGCAAGTCTTGTTTCTAAGTTATGGATATCCCTATTTGACAAATGGAAACAGCACCACTGCCTGCAACTGCCCAGAGAGTAAGGGAGAAATGCTTGACAGTTTTTCCTGGAGCTCTTGATGTAGCTGAGCTCACTATTAGTAACCTCAGGTGTGATCGGCCACCCACAAAATTAGCCCTGCATTTGAAAGACATAGGTGAAAAAGCTGTATGTATATAACAAATGCATACAAGTAACACATACATATTTATTTTAAGCCTGACACATTATTTGCACTGAACTGCTGCTCACTACCGTAATTTTATTTGGTCGGACTTCCACTGCTTGATGATCTCGACAAGTCCTTTGTGAGCACGGACTTGTTTTCCTAACTGCGCAGTCAGCACGGAGCAGGAGGGGGCTGCATTGTTCACCACTCGCTTACTGCAGCACGCTCCACTCATGCGCAAAGCGCCCACTGCCACCCTTGCAAGAAATCACTACAGAGGATGAAGCACAGGCAAAAAGCACTCAGACAGAAGAAAGCCTGTGCTCCAGCAGGAAAACAACCTTTGCAATTTAATCATCCTGGGCTTTAAGCTGAAACAGCAATCTAATAAAGGAACAATGTTTTCTTGTGGAGAGCCAGATGTAACATGAATTTCAGCTGTCAGCATCCTGAGCAGTCTTAATAGAGAGGGCTTCAAACCAACTCGTTCTCAGAACATGAAGACAACAAGCATACTGATAACGAGACATTTTAGAGTGGCTGGTCCCAGCTTCATTACAATTCGCATGTAGACTCTAAGTGCCCTTTAGACAGGGCTTAAAAACAGAAAACGGGCACTGGGGTTTCTCACCCAGTCCACATCCTCCTAAACTTCCATGCCCACACTGAATGCAGTGAGGCCTGGGAGTCACTAGCAGGCAATTACAGGAACAAGCAAGCACCGCGGTGAACAAGAAAGTAGCAGGCTATTGCTCCCATCCCCAAAATACTCAGGACAGACTTGTCAGTATGGGTAAAAAAAGGTTTTGTAACTTTGAAACCTTCTGTCTTCATTGGTAAAACGTAACACATTATTGCCTTCTGCAGAGCGGATACAATAGCAGAAGACCTCATGAGAATACAGAGATGAAACCATTTCAAAGCATTCTTTAAAATATATTGCATAATTTGGGGGTGGAGAGGTTGGCGTTATCTTCAAAAAGAATAAATGGCTTCAAGAAAGAATCAGCTACCCGGAAAAGCATTTTCTCAGTTTTCAAAGGCAATATCCAGGGGTCAGACCTTTTGTATTTACTTTCATAAATAAACCAGATTCTGCTCCATTTGTTTCTCAGATAATAAAAAATAAACAGTTTTACTCAGACCACCTGAAGAATGAATTCATTTTTAAAAAATTCATTGGCTACTTTCAAATGCAATAATGTAATTCACAAATAGGCTAAGACTATAATCACTAAAATCCTGCCATAACCAAACATCTGGAATTACTTCTTAATAGTTGCATTTATATTTAAAGTAAACATTATTTTTTCAAGTTACTATTCTCCTGTTCAATGTTCTAACCCGTTGTTAGCTTCATGTTACTCTTACTACCTAAGGATTGTCAAGAGGTTTTACGATGTTATGATTAAGCAAAATTTGAATAACAATCCCAAATGGTCTCATTACTTCTGTAAATAGCCTATCCCTTAGCTAACGCACAGTTCAACTGATCACAGTTTCCCTGAGAGCTAACGTGAACTGCACCTGACTGAATGGCTGGGAGGGCTGAAAACTGAACACGGACACTTGCAACTCGAGGTTCCTAGACCACATGGGGCCAGAAACAACTATAAGCACAACCACTGCAGTGAAGCCAAGGGCTCTCTCCTCTTGCTGCCTCCATTCTTGTAGTCCTCTCCAAAACTAAGGCTGGGCAAACAGAGGATCAAATCAGTTACCCTTTGTCCAGGACCACTGCCAGATGCTTCCACTCGCGGTCTGTACTGCTCTTCTACTGATGACTCACACTAGGCAATCAGTCCAGCTCCTAAGCAACAAATTCACTTAAAGTACTTATTATTATTAAAAGGAAGAAAATATAGTTGAGATGTAATTGGAGTTTGGGTTTATTCTGAGTAATATTCATCTCCCTCCTAACAGCAGCTCAACAGGGAGCACATGTTTCTAAAATGTCATTTTGAATCCCATATTTATGCTGGAGGATCTGGGAAGTCCTCTGAACTCTTGAGAATCAGATGCATCTCATCTCCCCAGCCAGGTAAGACTCTCACCTTGACTTCTACAGAGAGGAGAACTGGCCAGCCTGATACAGGGACCCCTTAGGAGGAGCTTGTGGCTGGGTGCAAAATGACACATGTTCAACACCCCACCCCACCCCCGGCAAAGCAAATCCTGCAAGTATTTAAAAAATAAAGAGTCAGAAGCTTGGAACTCTACAGAACACATAAGCCAAAAAAGTTATTTGTGTAAACCTTTGGAAGACTGGAAAACATGTCTCAGTGTGCATCCTGCCCTCATACTCGGCCCAGAGACAACTACTTCGTGTTACATGAGCTGCAGCACACAGGGGAGAGCAACCTCCCATCTGGACAGCATGGTATGAGCAACACAACTGCTTACATTTTGGCTTGGTCGTTCAACTGCTGCTAATCCAATTGTAAAATAATAAAGGTACTAACGTGGCAATGCTTTAATAACCCTAAAACATCCTCTGTCTCTTGCATGCAGGGTCTGGCTCCAAGTCTCATCTTTCCATCGACAAACAGAACCACAGTGTTGCTGCATTTTCCAACCCAAAAGTGCTTTACAAATTTTGTCTCTGCTTTCCCGCCTGCTCCCTGAGTCAACCCACTGACTGGTGCTGCCTCCTCTGGCTGTGCACACTCTGGGATGTGGAGGCTGAGAGCTGAAAGAACCCCAAAAAGGTCACAAGAAAGGGGTGGACAGGCTGTGCTACTGAGGAGTCAAATGCCACAATCAGCGTGTAGGGCACAGACACTTCAGGAATGCGCAAACATAGCAAGACTGAAGACTCTTTATTCCCAATACAGGCTGGAAAAGTGCGCAAAGGTCATTACAATCATGCAGCCTGTCCTTCACATGAGTGAGATCTACTTCCCACATCTCAAATAACCCATCATTTGAAAGCCATCAAACTGGCAGTTCAGAGCGGTTTACAAGCTCTCATTTTTCCTCTGGTCCCTGGGATGTCCCTGGAAGTCCCTGGGATGCAACACTAGCTGGGAGACTGGTACTCATTACTTGAGCATTCAAACAACTTCAAAAAGTGTTCACACTGTTCACCATAAACAAAAATACAGCTCACTGTGTGCTGGCAACCCAAGTGCTTTCAGCAGGGGCCACTGTTACGCACCTGTGACCAACAAGTGTAATGCACAGCACAAGGACTGCAAAGCGCAAAGATTCGGCGAATGCAGCGCTCGCAGCCAAGCGCCCGGCCAGGAGCACTGAGCAAGCAATAACAACTGAAAGGAAGTTATTCGATAGACTCGCACCCAATTTCTATTTCAAAATATTCTATTCCAGCAAGGACCATTAAAATCTTCTAGTCTCCATGATCGTGGATTCTCTCTGTGCTGTAGGCTACAATTTCAGCCTGCAGGGAGGCCCGAGATTGGTGTCGCCTCAGCCCAGACACTTGGTAGGAGTCGCAGGGTGGAGACCCTCAGCGCTCCCTCAATTCCCTGCAGAGCAGGTCACATGAGACTTGGTCTCTGAGCTGCCCTCTAGGGAAGCCCATGACCCTCTGCCAACTGTATGCAAACCACAAAAAGACTAAACCAGAAAAAAATGAGACGTTTTAGGTAGTGACAGTTTTTTGAAAGAAGTTAGTGAAGAGGAATGCACAATCAAGCCAAACAGAGCACTACCACACATTACACTTCAGGGTGGAGTAAGCACCAAATCCCTTCTGGGACTGCCCTTCCTCTTCCCCTCATCACTTGAAGAATGTGGAAGCAGAAGGCATTTTGTCAGGCTGCTCTGGGGAGCGAGGCGGGGAGCACTCTGCTTATCAGCCACTCAGCTCACTTGCAGCAAGCAACATCCTTCCACATCTCTGAAAGGGAAAACGTACAGGGAGCCAGACACACGTGACAGTGGCACAGTTCACATCAAGTTACACACAGACACAAAGCACGGGTAAAGATTGTGCTGATAAAACTCCACATAATGCAAGGGCTCATCCATGGGTTAAAGAATGCCATATCCCTATTTAGTTTTCTAGCAAAACAGAGCACTCAACCTCTTTCCTTGTGGATTTACAGTTTTCCTTGAACACTCTTTCCACAAATTAAGTCAGGGCCAAACGCCATTTAGTCATTTTGTAAGAGTACAGTTCAGCTCAGCTAGGTACATCACAAGCTAGCCCATGGCTACTTGAGTGAGGCCCACAGGTTACATATAGCTTCACTCGTTCTGACAAGCCACCCTAAGGCACCAGGTGGCCAGAAGAGGTGCAACTCAGCATCCAAAACTGTCTCATGAAACATCAACTGGGTGTTTTCTAAAACCCTGTCACCCTGTTTTCTGCTCCTAATTAAGTCAAAAAGAAAATTACCAGAGTTTTCAGCCTGTGCAGCCCTAAACCAACATCCACTGCTTTTAAAAAACACTTTCTGAATCTCCTGTGGGGTCTATCTCAAGCCAGGTAAAGGCAGCCTGGTGAGTTATTAGGCATTTGAGAGTGTCCTTCTTCCATGCAAACAACTCACCTGGAAAAAGAACTCTGGGGGACCAGCTCATCTCCTCTGCTCTGAAGTTTTTCACCCCAGCTCCATTCCTGCATCTATCATTTCCCAATATGTACATCCCAGGTAGTAGCTTCTTGCACCCATTTTGGAAAAAGGCTGCATTGCTGTGTAGGGTAACATGGCCCGATAAAGCACACCCAGAAGGTACCTCTTAAAAACCCTAGGCCCAATGAAAATATTCCTGTGAAGTAAAATACAAGTGCCATCTTACAAGTTTTAGACAAATCTAACATCTGTTAGCCTGACTTTGCAGACTTGTTCTGATGTTTGACTATCCAAAAGCAAATGCAGCTGGTCCCTTTGAAACTGGAAGTGAACAACGAGCAGCAGAACTGGGGACCCTATTCTGGACAGTGACCAGAATAGTGATCTCGCTGTCGCCAGGGCTTTACAAGACAAGAAACACGTGTTTGTGCACCTGTGGGCACTGACCGCACATGGGGTTATTTGCAACAACCAGTTGGCATGCCCATAGTTTTCTGAGGTATGGGGTTGTCAGCAGGCCAGCAGCCCCTCAACTTCTACAGCTCACATTCTTAAACCTACTGATGGGGGTGAGCTAATTCAGTTTAAAAAGGGGGTAGGCTGGAATAACAGTATGCTCACGACATATATCACAAAGGACGCTTGTATTTGTAAGTACAATAAAATCAAGTAGGTGAAATCAACTGGGGTTAGAGTCAAACAAGCTCCAGAGGCCAGCTCAGTCCCTTTGGAACTACAGAAGGCCCTTCTTTACGTACGCTCTCACTGTCAAGATAACATTTATTCTGATACACACTTCAGCTTTAACACAAATCAGTTGCTTCACAGTCATAACGGAAGAGGCAAGGAAGTGAAAATATGCTCAAAAAACCATTATCTCCATATTTATGGATTGACACCTACTCTGGCAGATTTTTAGTGACATACCAGAGATGGGACCTTGTTTCAAAGGAGCACTCAGACTTTGAACAGCCTTGTAATTTGTTAAAAGCCTCTGCATTTGGCCCTTCATCCTTAAGCAGCAGAGCAAAGGTGCATGTTCCAAATACCTCTGAAGAATCCAGCTGAAAGTATTCATCCATGAGTATGCTGGATCCTTAATCTGAAGAAGTGCACCTGGAACATCTTGCCTCACAGCCTGGCAGAAGCGAAGGCTTACGTCTTTCACCAGTGTCAGGAGGCTTCCAGAGAAACTTCCAGAGAAACTTCCTTCTACCCAGTAAGCCGAACGGTCACTGAGACTTCAAAGGACAATATTTAGTATTATCATGTTCTAGAGCTATCTGGGTGTTGACCTTCACCAAAAGAATGGGAAAATATAGGGCAATTGCCTACAGCGATATTTACCTTTTACTTCACTGGAACAAAATGGAGTCCTTTTTAGTATTTTTCAAGTGTTTGTGCAGAATAGAGTTCCACTGAAAAATCAGTTACCCTCAGAAAGGAGTTTTTCTGGTCCCTACTCTCTCATGACCCAGCTTGCAAGGAACAGAGCAGAGCTTTGGAAGCCAGCTCTGTGTCAGTCAAAAAAAAAACCAACCAGGCACAACACAAGACACTCCCACTTCCTGAAGGCTGTCAGACTCCTGGCTCTTCTTTGGCTGAAGGCCTCGCTGTCTGTGCATGGAGAAGAGCGGACAAACCTTAACATGGTGACCCTAGCCACGACCCTAACTTGGCAGGAAGTCCCAGACAACCCGAATGCCCTCGGCTGCATCCCTGTTTACTTTGACAGCGCTCCAGCCCAGCGCTGCAGCAAACTGGCAATGCCAGGTGGGAGCTGCCGGCCGGGCCGCTGAGGGGCATCATAGAAACTGCACTGAAACAGCTACTAGCCTGTAAGCTAAAGTGAAATAGTCCTTAGGGGAAAAGATAAATTAAATGACTTGATCTTTCAATAAAAATTGTGATTGCTTGTCCATACCATGTAATCAACAGTTCTAAGCTTACATCTGTTATATTAAACCAAACGAACAGAGCTCCAGACAAGTTTTGGGGAAGGGAGAGGGACCAGAGATGTCATGCGAAGTGCCTTAATGGTAAAGCCACAATTGGAGGTTCTGCCTCACCTCCTGCTCCTACCAAGAGGGTCTTATAGAGAAGCAATGGCTACAAATTACATATATTTCTGATAAGAGAACACCTGCAATGAGAGGACAACTGAACCTGCCTTTGAAATGTGCGTACGCAAAAGCTAACTAAAAGCTGGCTGCAGTGGATCAACACAATGACATCCATGAGCACATTCCTCCTCCTGCAGTCTCTCTCTGGCAACCTGAGATGCAATAGCTCTGACCTCCTTACAGGAGGAAGGCTGCCAAGTAAACAGGCCTAAGGATCCAGCCAGCCGGCTGCTGGCTCTCCTGCACTTCTATTTGCCCTCTCTAGTTCTCCACCCCACCCTTCCTAAGCTTGTTATTAATATAGCTTCCAACTTCTTTGACAGTTAATAAATGTGCATAGTTGACTTTGTGATGGCAGGTCAGGAGCACAGACCAAGGAGAGTCTGTACAGAGAATATAAAGTGCTATTTTCCAGTGCAGCTGCCCAACTCCTAGAACATTGTGTAGCTAAGGTGCACGGAAAAAGAAAGGGGCACAGCAAAAAATTGCTTTTTGACCACCTTAAGCACTGAGACATGTCTGACGAACCAGAATGAAGCAAGAATATAACAAGGTATAACAATTCCATCATGCTGGAGAAAAAACAAGTCTTCAGGACCAGCCTCCTGTGCTCTGGGAGATTTGGATGTACATCAATCCAGGCTTACCTGGCAGAGACAACAGGGCATAACACAGGGCCACAGCCCAACCAATGCACCTTCAACCCACAGAAGAGTAGGAGCATGCCACGGCCTCCGCAGCCGGGTTCCCCTTCGCTGGGTCCCCACGAGCTCCCCGCTGCCGCCCCCAGGGAGCAGGCTGTGAGGTGAGGCTCCCCTGGGCACTGCCTCTGCCCCCAGCCGAGGCACAGCCAGAAGGAGATGCAGCCAAGGGAAAGGATGCAAAAACGGGCAGCAATCTCAGGGCGTGCTGCTGTGTGCCTAGACAAACCTCCCTGGTGTTGGAGCCGTTTCTTTCAGGCTCCATTGTGCTCAGCCAAGGAGGAGAAACTCAAGCAAGACGGCCGGCATGCAGGCTGCCTCCTCCTTCCTAGGAGATGCGGGGCGGCAGAGGCCTGTCCGATGATAACTTCCAGCACAGGAAGAATGAGGCTGAGCTGTTTTGGCTCTGCCTCCAAACTGCAGAGCAGCAGTGGGAAACCACACCCAGGGAGACGCCTAGGGAGAGGAGGATGTTTTGTTGTGTAGGCTTTTGTTCATCTGAGGTATTTCACAGCCAGGCAGACAGGGCATGGAAGCAATTTAAAGGGCCAGCCTGGAAGAAATAACCTGCTACACAGCCAGCAGGTTTTAGATTAGCAAAAAACAAACAAACAACAACATTTTATGGAAAGAAACAGGGAAAGATTTGTTAATGCACTTCATAGGACAAGAGCAGGCAACACAGCTGAAGCAACAGCTGGTTTCAGTAGCACACTAAGCTCCAGCAGCAACTCACGAAGGAGCGACCCCAAGCCCAAAAGCACCGAGGCTCTCTTCAAGAAGAGATTTAAGGCAGGACCAGCTACACCACAGCAATGCCACAATGACTTCTACCCGGTCTCCTTCTGGTGCTTGGCCCAGGGACCAGAGGTTCCCAAGACCTCCCTAGCTGTGCTGGCTCTGCTTTAACCAGAGATGCCTCATCACTGCCACAAGACTGGGATGAGGAATGGGCCTAGTAAAGAACTCGGTTTTGGACAGTGTGGTGGTCCCAGGGGAGGCTCAAAGACAGCTCCAGAATGAGCATTTCTGTCAGCTGTTGAAGTCCAAGTCGCAGCCAAGATCACAGAAGGCTTCGCCTCTCATCGGCCAAACCCAGTACAGCACTGGAGTGTGTTATAGGAACCACGTGGACTATACCTGTTAATTTTTTAATGAAAAGAAATCCAGAATTACTAAGAGAATGGGACAACTTTTGCTTTTGTGCAATTATGACAGGACTTAAGTGTTGTTTACGGGATGCCAATACTCCGTAACTCAGAACTGGTCAGACAGCAAATTGAGAAACAGAGCAGATCAGTTTGACACCCAGTGCCCCACTTGAAAAGACAAACTAGGAGTTGTCCTGCAAATCATCACGAAGTGCAACAATTTCAATGCAAGGTGGTCAGTGCACCCCTCACTCAGGACCTGAAAAGGGGTGCTGTACCCACAGCATGGTTGCCCTGGAAGCCTCTGAAGCAGTCCTCTGCTCTCTACAGAAAAAAACTATCAGAGTACTGAGCAGCCTTCAGTGCATTTCTCTCCGAGTCCCCAGTGTTCCCTTCTCTCTTTACAAAACAAACAGTTCTCTGCACCAAGGCACTGGGTTGGCAGGTGCCCTCAGGAAGGCCCTAGACAAGGAGGAAACCTGTGCACAACACGCGTCTCTGCTTTAGAGGCATCGTGCTCCCACCGGCAGAGACCTCGCAGGCGCAAGCAGAGCTCTGCACGCAGGCAGCCCCAGCAAGCACACACCCGACGCTCGCAGCTGGCGCAGCACTGAGCACAGGACTCCATTTCAAAGCTCTCCTGTCATTCCCCCTCCGAGACGAGGTCCTCCACGCACATGTACATTTTTGACTGTGCAGAAGCAGAAACACGGCTGAAAGCTATTTGAAGAGCCATCCTTTCCCAGTAAACGAGAAAAACGTCAGCAGCCATCCAAGCAAAGCACTGAGCTCGATAGCAGATGGCCTAATTCTACTAGGCCAACAACAATTTCTAATTCAAGTAACTGAACACAGATTGAGCAGTGGTTCACAAGGAGGGAGAAATCCATCTCCTCCTCCCCAGAGGAAAGGAAACACACATCACATCACCCGCTCCTTCACCTCTGGACATAAGTATAAAGGGCTCCGCGTGCAAACTGGTCTCCTTAATTCTCAGCTAATCTTTCAGGGCTTGGTGGGTCCTAACCAGAGGAAGATAACAGGTAAAAGCAAACACACTGCCTGCGGCTGCCATCACTGAAGTTTTAAATGGACACCAGCTGTTAATTCCTTTCTACATTCTTCACATTTTTTTCGGCCAACTCCCAAAAAGACTAACAGAAATCCTTCCCTTAAACTTTCATCTGACACATAGATAAAATTGTCAGGCGTTTTCAGGCAAGGAAAAGAAATATCTATCATTATCGCCTTAATTTAAACGCATGCCTGTAGGTCTCCAGTGCAGTCCTGTCCTTTGAAATGGGTTAAAGAGCCTTAATGTCATCTAAATTAAGTCAATCTGTTATTTGGGGCACTTGTGACCAAACAATTTGAGATGTATCCTGGGAGGAAAAAGCACATGGGCCAGAATTTAAAGCTCTGGGAAATGAGATGATGGATGGGGAGCAATAGCCCAGAAAAGCTACATCTTAAATAGCTTGGGTCATTATTTTGGGTCTTTGTTGTTTCAACTATGCTAAAGGGTTTTTTTGTGTTTCTTTTGGAGGGGGATACAGGGAGTAGGTATTTTAGCACACACCCTTCTATGTTGTCCCATGCAAGATGGAGATATTTATTGTTTTATATAAGCCATAGCAATGACTCTTTGCAGGTTCCTCATGACAGCTTGCTAGTGTTTAGAGTACTGCCTTGTACACTTGTGCACATCCTGTGAAAGAGGCTGGCTCTCCTGTAACACCGCAGTTGTCTCAGCTGCTGTAAAAAGGCCACAACAGGCTTCACCAAAACCTCAAGGCTTACCAGTACTTATGAACAGCGTAAGAAAAGTCTAATAAATAACTCCGTAAAAAGCAACAGTGTCACACCGGACCACGACATTAAAGTTTTACTCAAAACACCTCTTGAGTGGCAGACACCATGAGCTATTGTTGCCCACGCGAGCCTGAAGGACTCTGCAAGGCCCTGGCTCCGTGTTCGCCCCAGTCGTGCTCCCCCAGGATGCTGCTCCCTGTGAGCACAGCTCCGCCGGGCGAGGAAGCTGCTCACAGGGCGGCCAAGCTGCAGCTGCTCTTGCAAGGGCAGCATCCAGCCTGCATGGGCCCTTCCCTGGGCGCCAGCAGCGGGAGGGCTCTCAGTTCCCTCGCCGACTGCTTAGAGCAAAAGGTCCTGTCCCCTGAGGCTGCCTGGTCACCTCCAGGTGAGTGCTACTCACAGCTCTGATCACCCGGGGCAGGACAGGCAAAGCAGCCGAACAATGACATTGAACTGTTTCAAAATATCTAACTGTTGTTATTGGCACTTTGTTATAAACAGCTTCTGGCAGCATGTAAACACTGCATCATGTACATGCAGAGCTTTGCTAGCCTTGTATACTGAGGCAATGGAAATCGCTTTGCAACAACAGAAAAAATACGGTCATCATTTGGTCCAAGAGCTTCATGGTCCCTTGCTCTGACCTCACAGGGAAACAAGGTTGCTTTACACAGTATTTTCACACTCAAACCCAATCTTCTGAAGTACTCCGGAAAAAATCACAAGCAAATACATTGTATTTCTTCTGCGATTACTCGGTTTCAAGTGGTTACCACACACTAAACACACAATCCCTGTTTACAAATCCCAGAGTCACAACACGCAGAAGCTGAGGAAAAAGCAGCATAAAGCAACGATATGTAAAATACCTCATCATTACTTCATTCTGATTTGAGTTTTTTGTCTGGGAAATAGATCCTTAGCTGGCACGTACTCAACCCAACAGCTGCATTGCTTTTTTACTTCCACAAACACTCCAGAACTTAGCCAAAACCCTGTTTGTGCTGGCAAACACCCAAGATTTTATTATTATGTTCTATTAGTTCATAGTAAGAAATGTGCACTACAGGGAAGAAAAATCCAGAGAAGCTAAATAATTGGGTACAGATGTTAAAGACCTACAAGCTCTATCAACTGGGCAGTACCTTAAATATTGTTTCTATCACTTGTTTGCTTTTTGAGTTTTTAATATGACAACTATGCATGCTATCCTTGAAGAATATTCTAGAGTTCCTCATTCAAATACCATTAACTTTTGACCACCACTTGTCTCCTCTCAATAACAATCTCCCTTCATTATTCAATGCATGCTACTTTATAGTCATTTCATATTTAAAGAGGATCTCGGCTGTTGTTTCACTATCTAACAGCTTTTGAAAGCCATAAGACTATTTCATTCTTACCTCATTTCACAAAAACCAAGCCTGACATGTCACCCCAAACCTCCAGCGTTTAGAATCAGTGATAAAATACCTCACCATCCCCAAGACACCGTGCTGAATACCCGCTCATCCTCACCATTTGATTCCAGTTCCTGGCAAACAGTGCCTGCTCTACCTCTCTGGGGACCGTTGCTTCTCCAGGACTTGCACGGCCACTCACTGCTCGCTGAGGCCAGTGCTCGGATTAAGCTGCCTGCAGGAGGAACCCAGCCCCGGCCAGCTTTCTGAACCTCGGTTCATTAAATGTATTCCACAAAGTATTTGGAATGTGTAAAGTACTGCAGCTGACAGTAAAAAATATGAAAGTAAGATCAGGAGAAAATCACTGGCATTTTTTGTCACTGACGTGTAATGGCTTTGCCATTTCAGATTACATCGTGAGCGCTTTCTTTCCACCAGCACAAAATGGCATAACAAGGTACATTCACTTGGCTCTTCTCCACGAATCTACAAAAGAGGATAAATCACAGAAAAAGGTCACCTCTCTGTAAACCAGTGCATGCAAAGGCCGACACTTCTTGCGCCAAGCAAGAAGCACCCAGCTCACCACCCCTCCTTGTCTGAAGAACGCAGGGACTTGGGCGGATAACCTGACGACTTCTCCCTCCACTTTTCCCACAGCTGCTGATAAACTCTTCCTGAAAAATGATTTCATCCTTTCCGCTGATGTGGCTTACACAACACAGATTATCTGAAGGCTGTGACCTCCCTACAGATTTAGATACTCAGTTACCATCTGAAAAAACACCGATCTGGTAAATTTGGTGGATTGGAAAAAAGTCTATGAAGATGAAGTCTTTCCTACTTCTCCACAGTTGTGACTGATAGAATCTATTCCAGAGCTGTGCTTTTGGTTTAAAATAAATAGATAAATATCTCTGTTTACACACAGGTAAGAGGAGTACAGGGTTTGTCCCTGTTCACCAACTGGCTGGCATGACAGAGGTCTGGAGCCACGTACTGCCACCCATCCCCACCCTACGCATGCGAAAAGAGACTCTAAAGGCAGCACATTGGTGCTGTTTGTCCAACTTCCCTTTCTACCCAGGGAATCCAGGTGTCAAAAAGAAAGGTTCAGAAATGAGAACAACTCCAGAAAATCTCCTCCCTTTCACATCATGAAGTGCCTTGCCATGAATGTCAAGCCAACATTTGCTGCTTCAGAAAATGACTGTCCCTTCTGTCCACTTTCTTTGTAAATAAATTGAGGTAACAGTTCCACTACATACTGCCTCCATCCCTTGAATAGTCTTCAATAAGCTGCCTTCTACTCCTTCCAACAGATGGACTGATAGCCTTAGATCCTCAGCCAGTTCAGTTTTGTTTCTTTCAAGTGGGTAAGAACTGTAATGTTTTGTTGTTCTACTACATGGCTCAGAAACCGGGGAGGAATGGTGCTGTTTCCCTTAATATCTGCACAGCCCCTCCAAATCTGCTCCAAACTTCAACCTCAAGAATAAAAACAGAATTACACTGAATTTATCAGTGGTGTTTTTGTTTTGCTTTTAACTTCAGGTGAACATGACCAACTGCCTCCAGGGACAAAAACTCTACAGCACAGTAGAGTAGTAGCTAGTAGCATTCAGCTTCACCATAGCTCTGGTTTCTTGATTCACTTTCCCTGCATTCAGGGCTCGCTCAAGAAATCCTCTACCTTCTCTCTGAATTTCTGAAGTCCTTAGTGACTTTGTATTATGTTATGGAAGTGTACGACCCAACTCCCATACAGGAAGAAGGTAACAAAGAGACGCTTCACTGGCCACTGACCACTTCCCTCAGATATTGATCATACTAGCCCTTCGCTTGGTATTAGCACAGTTCACATAACTGCAATAGGAATAAAAAATGATGTAAGAACAATAATGCACCATCAGCTTGTAACCTGTGCAGCTTGCTCAGCCACAACAAACCAGTTCCATTGCCTGACTGCCTTGAGATGGATGTGATGAACTGAAGAAATATCACAGACTGGTTCTTGTTGCTTAGGACCTAGCCAGAACAAGGCAACCATTATACCATTTTCTTGCATTAATGGTGAGAAACAAAATAGTGGACTAAACGTTAACCCTGAGAAAAGGCAGTATCGAAAGGGATATCCCAAAGGGCTATATCGCATGGGCACCAGCAGGGAGATGCAGAATCTGGCTAGCTACAAGGCAGAAAGTAAGAGTCTGATAAAAAGACGGCAAATATTTCTTGACTGCCTTCAAGCTGAGCGATTACATTCAGGTTTACAACAGCTAGTTATAGCTGAGATAACCCAGGTAGTAACTCCGTTTGTTACACAAGACATCTGAGCATAGAACTGGACATTGCAAAGGCACTTTTACGAATTATCCTGTGAAATAGCAGTATATTGCCCCTCACACACACAAACAATAAATAATTTTTTTAAAAAAATCAAGAACCAGGCTCTGTAATTGTTTAGAAAATAACAATGGCAGACATTTTTCATTCTTCTCTGGGTCTTTTGAGTATGACAGGTTGATATGGTCACGAAGGAAAGCCTGCAGATAAATGGTATTCTTTGCAGCCTTATCTGCATTTTAGAAGTAAAAGTTAGGATTCTCAAATACTTAAGATTTACACCTGCAGATTCACAGTAGAAAAAAATAATACAGCCCTGAAGCAATTCAGAAAGTGCTAATCCTGATCATTTTCTACCTAATGACTGTTTACTACAGTCCTTTTAAATGCCTGGCAGCTCCCCAGATCTTCCTGCCTTTTCTTTCTCCCCCACATCACTCTAGACAGCCATCTTGGGTGAAGAAAAACCTCGGGAAGAGAATGCTCTCTCTGTGGTCCTTTCAGGCTCTAAAAGCTTTGTTTCCCTAGGGAAATCCTGAGCGTTGTTTCACTTTCCAGGCAAAAATGCAATTTTAAGGCTTTAAAAGCATTTCTACATAAGAGGGCTGAGAAGAAAAGAAAAAAGGGGTGGGGGGAACAGAAAAGCTCATTTTTGAAGGATTTCAAAGTGTCGTTGGCTCTACAGTTTTAAAGGTGGGGCTATTACTCCTGCTAGAAATAAATTCTAACATGCTGTACAGAGCCACCCTATCACTTGTTTCAAATGACATTCACTGTCATTTGACATTTTTTAAATGGAACAATTACTTGGGATCAAATGTTCCAGCTCTCCCTGCTCCCCAGCCAGCTGTGTCTTCGTGTTACAATTGGAGCTTGCATGCATCTGGAAAATGCCCAGTTCTCCTCACTACAAAACACAGAGCAGAACAGCTCATTAGTGCAAGTGCCCCACTACTGTAGGCCGCCAGAGACCTGACAAGTTGTGCGGGCACCGCTGGCTGTGCCGCTCCCGGAGCCCTCGCTCCCACTTCCACAGGGGCCCCCAGCACGAGGGCAGGCACGCTGCACACGAGTCCCCTGCTCACATGAACAGCAGAAACGGCATGTGGAAGCACAACAAGTGGAAGGACACCCGATCGGTCCCACGTCCCTCGGTGGCAAACGGATGGGGACAGGCACAGGATGGGCAGACAGCCACAGCACCAGATGCTCGTGGGCACCTGCAGCTGCCAGAGAAACACCAGCTGCCCCGAAAAGGTAACCCATGTGAAGCTTCCAGACAGCCTACGCGTTTTGTTACAGATGAAGCGTTTCAGAAGCATTACAAAGCAGCGCAGTTGATCCTTCCCTGGCTCAGCCCGAATGGCTGCATGCAGCAAACGCAGCAGCACACATGAATGCAGCACAGCGAGGTGCTGCAGGCTTGGAGCATTGCAGTCCCAGCTGATGCAGAGAGCCCCCTTGCTAGCAGCACATCACCTACACAGCCCCTGATCGGCCTGAACAGGAGGCGCTCCTGGATCCCCAGGTGGGCAAAATCCCTCCTCCTCCTCCCAGGACGTGTGTTAAAGCTCTTTCTTCAGGCATCATGGAAAAAGTGAGATCCAACCACTCAGATCTGAGTGAGGAGAGTAGCTGTTACTGGCAGAAAACAAAAATGTGGCCAATCCAACGCACTGCAATCAATAATTTAAATGAAATCAGTCAAGCCCATATTCAAATCAGGTCAGCAGTAATCAAAGGACCCTGATTTGGAATAGTAAAACCAGAAAATGTCTGGATGTGCACATCTCTCAAAGCAAATATATTAATGGAGTGTTTTGAATTGCATGATGCACTAGTAAGAAGCTTTAATATAAACCTCAGGATTACACTGTGCCAGCTTTTCAATTATTATACTCTCCTTTAGAAAACCTGTGCTGTGAAGATAGCAAGAGGTTAAAACAGACCTTCAGTCACTACTTCACCCTTTCTTTTCCTAAGGATCCTGCTGTTAGCTTCCATTTGTGCAATGTTTGTTATCAATAGGCAGGACCAAATGAAGCACTGAAGGTGAAACTTTCTCTAGAAGGTTTCTATTCGTGATGACATTGATATCAATGCAACGTACAGAAAGGCCTCCACTTCAACTGCAGCAGCAAAATTGCCCCCTCACGTCCTGAGTGATCTGCTTGCTTGACTCCATCTTAACACAGTGCCTCACCATACAATGATTCAGCCATTTTATTTCTGAATGACTACAGTTTGTCTTGCCTTAGCACTGCATTGTACATCAGGCTCAGCTGTCTTGAGAACAGCAATCTCTCTGCATAAAGCAAATGCAAGCAAAGGTAAAAAAAAATCAATTACTGAGACTAGGAGAAGGAGGTGAGAGGTACAGTGCAGTAATGGCACTGAATACATAAAAATGCAGAATTTTTAGATTGTCCCTGGCTTCTTTTTCAAACAAGCATCTCAGGAAAAAACTCTGCGATCTGGTTCCCTTGAGAAGGCTATGCTGAATATAGGCTGTATCTCTGCTGCCTTTAATGACAGCCCCAGTGCCAGAACTCCAGTCCCCAGGCCGTAGGGGTACACTGGCACACACCACACTGGAGGCTGGGCATGCAGACCCTCGGAGGCAACGCGGCCATGGTGCAGGAGCGCAGAGCTGGGGCGCAACACCGGCAACCTGCCAACAGCAGCCGCAAGTCCCGCAGACGCCTGAGTCATGCTCCATCCTGAGCATCCTCCCCCAGGCTGCCCTGCACTACTCAAGGGCAAGGGCTGCAGCCCACTGCAGAGGCTAGAGCCTCCACGAGCCCTGCCTCTAAAGGGAGGTCTGCTTCCCTCCTAGAGAGCCCTCAGCAGGCACGGGATTTCCAAATTGTGAAAATCCCACTATTCCCTGCTTCTAATAAGCCAGTCACACCTACGTGCAGAAGGAGGTAGCTGCAGATCAACACAGTATTTATGCAGCCATGCATTAACACTCGCAGCGCGCAGAGCCGGCCCTGCATGATTTGGAGTTTCCTTCTTTCAATCGGGAGCTGCCAGTAGAGCAGCAGCCACATTAGCATGCTTTGTAACCCACAAGGACGTATGTCACTGCATCATTCTGGTTTTGGAAAGACACCAAAAGAGAAGGTTACCTGCAAAATTCAGGCTTTATTTTTATCACACTGCAATAATGTTACTTGCAGTCCTCCAGCATTTAGAAGGGACAGCTTACAGCTTACCCAAACTGACATAGAAACAAACCAGCAAAGTCTTTCAAATACTCATTTCTGACATTTCACAAAACAAATGCAAATTCCAGGCAAACAGAATGGAGCCTCTCCAGGTTAGCAGTAAATCAACAGAAAACAAGCTCTAGGCAATAGATAAACCTACACTATACATTTTGGGGCTCATTACCCTGCAAGTGCCAGCAAGAGAACTCCTTCATTCGGCTATTTCACATTAATACTGTGCTTAGTAACTGCTGAAAAGGTGCTGTAGCTGTAAAAGCACCCTGGTCAACCATGACAAAAAGACATTTGTTCTGACTACCACATTCTTGTTGACCAAATGTGTTACAACACTAACAAGAAAAACATGTTTATTATGTAAGTTACAAACATCAAGAGAAAAATATTCATTGACCAGAATTTTTGATTTAGTCTATCCAGAACACACTGCAGGAGAACAGACCCAAACAAGCTGTATTTGACACAGATAGATTAGACAGATGGTACAGTAGGGTATAAAGGAGATTTGTGCTTGCTTGACTTTGACTTGCCTGAATTACCTACAAATTTCAGACGCAGAAGAGTTGTGTTGAGTATTTACAAAGATTTCATGCCCATTAAAACCTCAAAAAATTATTGTATGTTCTGCACGAAAAAAAAAAAAGATTATTTTGCAACTTAATTCTGTTGCACACTTTTCGGAGGTTATCATGATGTACCCCAATACAAAACAGATAGGAGCAGCATGAATACTAGTGCTATCCTGTTCAAGAATCTTTTGCAGCCTATGAATTTATGCAAGAACAGGGAAATTAAACGAACAGATGAACAGAAATCCTGACTTTAAATAAAATCTCTGCATTTCTGAAGGCAGCTGAAAGCCTCCACCTTCAGAACAGAAGGCACTCAGCACAAAAGCCCTCTGTATTCATCAGCTCACTTCACTAGTGGCTGCTCTCACATTCTCTCAGGACCCTGGCAAAGCACAAGATGAAAAGATGTTATTGCAGGGAATACAGGAAGGGGTGAAACTCAAAATCACTATCACATTTTTGGGGACTATCCAATCCTGAGTTCACACTGGGAGCGGATACATGTGGCAGCTACAGAAACACTGGACATGGACGCTGATTGAAAACAGGCCATTTTCTCTGAAGCTCATTATACCTTGACACACACATTTCTGGCACATACTGTAAACATCACAGGCCACATTCAACATCAGCACAACTCTCTGGCCTCACGCATACTCATACCTGGATGGATTTACTGTGTTAAGGGAGCTGTAGGGTCAAACGATAGCACTAGATGCAGCACAGTGAGGCAGGTCTCCAAACCAGACCAAACAAGCATACAGGCGTAGTTACAGAGCAGGAGGGGAATCTGGAGAGAAGTAAATCAGGGACAGCCTCAGATGTTCACACTGCCAGTTAAGGCCTTACCTATGAGACGCATCCAACTAGACACCAGGACTGCTATTTCAGGATGCAAACCCAAGTCTTTCCTCACAATCTCCCCCTGACTCCAGAAGAAGAGCCAATGCTACCATCTCCCACTCCAGCTAGCTTGAGGGGAGCCTCTGTTCTCTTACATACATAGGTGTCAGCCAGGTGTAGCCCAGCTGCAGAAGAGTTGTTAGTTAAAACAGAACAACCACCATTAACTGTCCAATGTAAGAATCAATTAGAAAAGCAAGCAAACAAGGCAATGGACTACAGATTTGTGCAACTGGTTACTTGCATTTTTATTTTACCTGTTACTGTAAAACCTTTCTCTACTGATTTTTTGCTACTGAGTGCTGAAAAACTCAGTGCCCAGAGACAGACACACATGCCCACACACTCTCTGAACTGGCAAGAATACACAGAACAGCATCTGGGGATAGACAGTGGTAACTGCACAGCTACTGCAGAGACACAGGAGCAGAAACAATTCAATTAACTATTTTGCCTGATGAGTTAAACATTAGCCTCATCATCATTCATCAACAGAAGTAGCAAAAAAGCAATGCTTTTATCTTCTAGAGCAACCGTTTCTGTAATTCTCCATATGCCTCATTAGAGATGAAACAGTACCAGGATTCAAAACCAGAGTAACTTTCTCACCTGGAGCATAACTCTGAGAGCCTAATTTTTACACGCATAAGATACCAACAACTGCTATCAAAATGAATTGGGTCTCAGATGTTCCAAGCCTAAGGCCAACCTGTCACCGCTCTCCTTACATTACCCTGAACAGTACCAGTTACAGCAGCTGTGTTTTTAGCCCAGGGTTTTCAGACCCCTCACCCTTCTGAGGTTTTTTGAAGGCTCACAGGCTCAGAGCAGACCAGCAGGGGGTTACTGTCTCTGCAAGACCAGGTAATAGCCACAAATATTTTAACCAAGAAAAAATTACTCCCATCCATGTTTTTCATGGCTCCCTTTCTGTATCATACTGAGAGGTACGTGGGAAAGCAGACGCACTTGAAGCCAGGCCATTAAACAAACCCCGGAAAAGACGAGCCCAAGGAGTACTAGGCAGTCACGGGGCTTCACAGGAATTCTCCAAACACCATGAACACCTCTAGGGTTTGGGGATTTTTCATTTACAATCAGGTTTTCGTTTACACATCTGTGTTGGCTGGCCAAGGCTGCACAATGCAGGGCAGCGCTGCTCCGCCCAGAGCCGCAAGGCTGACAGCTGCGAGCCGCTGCTCCGTGCCTTCCAGCTCCCCAGCAGACAGAAAGCCATCCTGGCTCCGAATGAGGAGCTGCATTTCCTGTCACAACCCTCCTTTCTGTACTCTGGCTGACAAACATACGTGCAGGCACTTCTGCCTTCAGACAGACATGAAACAATTAGGAGAAAAGAGGTTCCCAATCAGTGAAAACCAGGGATGCGTTAGAAGTTCCTGTAGGAATTGCAGCTTGGGATTGCCTTATCCCTGGGCAGATTTTCTTTTGTAAAGACAGCACAGCTCTCTGTCCTTCCTCTGACTTCAATCTATTGTTAATTTTATCAAGATGGCTCACGAGCAAGTTGGGGACAAGGTGTCTACAGTTTACCCTACTGAGAACAGCCAGCCATAAGCCTAAAAGCCTCACCCCCTGAAAAAGTATCAGCATTCTTATTCACATATTTTTCACTTTTACTCACCTTTACAAAGCTGGTCTTGATTTTAAGCGATCCGAAACAGTTAACAGTGTTGCAGTCATAAAAATTAAGTTACTTAGTGTAAAGGATGCTGTTTCCACCCCTGAAACACACCTTTCCATATGTCTGGCCACTCTGGGCTCACCTCTGTTTAGAGGCTGCATTGAGTAAGGCGGTATTTTACTAATATTTGTACTTCTAGAGAGCAAGCGAGGCAAGTTCAGAATGACTAAACACCCTAGCGAAATACCCTTCGCAAGGACGTTTCAAGGCAATCACACAGATTGCAGCAAGAAGTGGGGAGACAGAAAAACGGCTTAGAAGCCAGGCCACGGTCAAGCAGGTCTGCAGTGCATGGTGTGCAGGAGCTCAGGAGGAGGCTTTGTTTTAAACACAGCGGTATTTCGGAGTATAATGGGCCTGCTTCTAAGCCTTTGCAAAGCAAGCCTAAAATTTATGGGTAGGCCTTCGATAACAGAGCACATACACTTGCCCACTCAATTATTTAGACTGTTTTTCTCACTATAATTGAATCACTGCTCAGGAAACAAGAAACGGGAGCTGATTCTAAAATAAGTCTCCCAAGATCTGATTCAGGTTGCTAAATAGCTAGTGTTTGTCAACGAAAAATGAACACCAAAGCCAAGGCCCCTTAAGCTGTCTCAGACACTTATCCATTTTTGTATTCCAAAAGTCATCTAAAATATTCAGGCCAGTGCTGGAGCAGCTTGGGCAAATACTGACCACTACTTGCCTGTAGAGAACTTCCCCACACACACTTTTTCAATAAACATTTAGAAATGAAGTCTACCTGAACAAAACTAGCTTAGACAAATGATGCTGAGGATGCCGAGCAGAGAACAGTGAAGCTCGTACATCATGGGAGGCATTAGGATCTGTGACCAACAGAACTAGGAGATTTCATCAAATATTGATGGAAATGCACAACCTGCAAACAGGAACTATCCAAAGCTGACGCTGTTCAGCCAACTTCTTTCTCATGATAAATAAACTGTAGTACACACAAGAATAAAAATGAACTTCTCTGGAAGGCCAGTCCTGTGGCTACAGCCTACGGGGCTGTGCCCAAATAACAATGCCAGTGTCCAGAATGTAATGTCATCAGTACGTTACTGAGCTAAAAAAAGGCACTTAATTGCTCGCCCAAGTAAGCACTAACATGGCAATAAAAGTTCGTATGTCTTTGTATTTAGAATGGTTAATAGGGCTCAAGTAAAGACATTATGAGGGGATCCAATGGTCTGCAGGTGGGTTCAGACAACATACCTGCTGACACATTAGCTCTTCCTTCCAAAGACAAGCTACAAAATTCTACCTTGATTACTAAAGGAAGGATAATAAATTCCTTTCTGTATTCATTCATATTCTAGCCAAGAAAGATACCTTTAGCATAAATGCAGGCAGAAGTATCAGATCTGAGAAATTTAATACAAATCTAATGGAAATAGACATGCTTAATTAATACTGGCTCCACTTGCATCAAGAGGTCATCTGGCCAAGAGAAAAATCATTGGCTATTTTAGAAATCCTGAAAAGCAACCAGAGATTCCTGTAAGTCAGGACCACCTCGCACAGACTGGATGTATGACCTGTCATGACACCCCCTCCACTCTAACTAGCAAAGTTTTGTTCCCCGCTAGTTCATTGTGTCTCAGTTTGATCAAGCCCCTTTGGGTTTACAAGCTTTGGTTACATGCTTTAGGTTCTTGTTTTGGAGAGCAAGTTTTGTGAGCATTTACTTGTGACCAGAGAAGTGCTGGCTGTTGCTGCTATGGGTGGGAGAACACAGGACCTACCCTTTCCTCCAGCACCTCCTAAAGAAGGCAAATCCAAAGCCTCTTTGCTGGGGCAACGAGGGAGAGTGTCAGCACCCTGAAGCACTGTGATTCCCCTGGGATGCAGCCAGACAGGCTGACGACACAGAGATTTATCATGCCATTTCACTTACTGCCAGCGCCACTGTGACACCACATCGCCCCCTCCAAAATGGCATTTCTCCTGGGGTAAATCCGGGACAAGCCCATCGGGACACACAAACAGTGTCAGAGACCAAACTCATTCTAATTGAAACAACGAGTGCCAGCAGCCTCCAGCCAGGGAGCAGCCACCTCCGTGCCCCCGCAGCACAAGGTGACGGGGCAGGAATGTTTGGTGCCCACTGGGAGCTAGGCTGTGGCGAGCCCCGACACACTGGGGCATGATGCCCAGCCATGCTGCCACCAGCTGGCCCCTCTCTGCCTCAGTTTCCCAGTTCCAGGTCAGGTCAGCAACACCTGGCATGCTGGCAAAGCCCGCTGGGAAATACAGCTGGGAAACACAGTGAATGCTCTGCCCGGCCATCACGCAGTGGGGCTGCAGGGAGAGGTCCTGCTCCAGTCTTCTCTCACAGAAATGCAGCCTGTAATGCCAAGCAACCAGGCTGACCGTCAGAGTGGCTTCCAACGCAGTGCAACTGGTTGAACGGAAGGTAACTAGATAAACAGAGGATGATTGCCAGTCTCTTCCCTACACATAAAAGCCAAGCTAGAAAACGGAATGAAAAAAGGATTTCTCTTCATTTGGAACTTCAAAAGCAATTAGAACAGTCCTCTCATCACTCACCTACATCAAAAGGATTACATGGGCAAGTTAGATTTTCTTGTACAGCAAATGACAATTCAGCCATTCATTTTGACTAGATAGTGTTTGTTGAAAGCCTTTCTTGACTCCATTTCCATGAGAAATGGGAGAAATGGAAAGCTGCCTGGCGGAGAAGGACCTGGGAGTATTGGTTGATAGTTGGCTGAATATGAGCCAGCAGTGTGCTCGGGTGGCCAAGAAGGCCAACAGCATCCTGGCTTGTATAAGAAGCAGCGTGGCCGGCAGGTCTAAGGAGGTGATTGTCCCCCTGTACTCGGCTCTGGTGAGGCCGCACCTCGAGTACTGTGTTCAGTTTTGGGCCCCTCGCTACAAGAAGGACACGGAGGTGCTCGAGAGAGTCCAGAGAAGGGCAACGAAGCTGGTGAGGGGTCTGGAGAACAAGTCTTACGAGGAGCAGCTGAGGGAGCTGGGGTTGTTTAGCCTGGAGAAGAGGAGGCTCAGGGGAGACCTCATCGCTCTCTACAGGTACCTTAAAGGAGGCTGTAGCGAGGTGGGGGTTGGTCTATTCTCCCACGTACCTGGTGACAGGACGAGGGGGAATGGGCTAAAGTTGCCCCCATTAAATACACAATGGTCTTTTCTGGTTGTTCCTTCTCTGCTTTCTCCTAGAGGAAATTCTCTTCTCCAATACATCTCTTGTTGACAGCAAGTTTAAGGAAGTTATTTTGCTGAAATGGTGTTTTTATTACTAAATTTTACATTAGTTAATGCCCAGCAACATGGTGGAAGAAAAACTAAGCACCTTTCATTGGTGCATTCTGAGGATGTCAGCACCTGCTGCACACATTGCTATTTGCCTACCAAGCACAATCATTCAGATTGCGCCCACTCTTGTCAGCGGCCTCCCAAAAGGCAATTAGTGGTTTGCTGCAATATTCAGTCCTCCTGCCATAACCAGACAGAGATGAACCCACAGGCCCTAGTGAGGAAAGGCAGGGCTTACACTCCCTGCCACCTAACCGGCGCTCTGTACAACCTACGTCACTGTTAGGCACCCGCTCGCACCCTAACTGAGCTCAGCTTCTTGTCCTGATGAAGTTCTGTGAATGGATATATATATATTTTTTTAAATTTATCCTTTCCTCTCACATTCCTTCTGGTCCACTGTTTCCCCCTATTTGATTTTAGATGGTCTTCACTTTCTCTTGAGCCATTTTCTGCTTCTTTCTTTCTCCCACTCACTTGTACTCTCTGTTCAACAATAACAACAGATTAGACTTGAAGGAACAGGGGTGAAGAAGCCTTGTTTCAACTCCTACATAGCTCCAGCCTTGGGAGTGAACCTTTGACATGCTGAGTATTTAGCTTTTCTTGCAAGACTAATGAAATGTTTTCTCTATTTACAGCTACTTCAAGTGTTGTAGAGAAGGGCTAATGTTTAAATATTGGAATTGTGATAGCAACGGCAAAAGGAATTCCCTATTTTCAGCAATATGCTGACTTTACAGATAACTTACAGTAATGGTACCACAACAGAGTGAGAGGCAATAACAGAAGAGACCATGACACAGTCAGTTTTGTGCACAGGGCTTACGCTTTCCAGGTCATTTTGGATTCTGCATGGAGCTGGGGAGATTTATCATAGTCTCCAGCAGAAACCACCATGCAGGAAAGCATAAAATTAGTAACTACACCAGCTTCTCAACAGATCCAGCTGCTAGAACTGACCAGGTGTTACCTCAGGCTACAGCTAAAAACAGGGCTTGGAGGCAGGCACACACTGCAGTGTGATTAGGTGGGACAACAGCACCTTTCTTCCTCATGCCTTAGCAGTCCTTGGAATTAAAAAAAAAAAAAAAACACAACAACAAACAAACAATGACAACCACCCACAGCTAAAATTAACTATAGGCTTGTATAAAAATCCCCTCAGCCACGTTTCTGGTTTGTCTTTTTGTTTGGTTTGGGGTTTTGGGGGGTTTCTTTTAGGTTCCTTGGTTTCTTTCTGCTATGATACTCAAATTACAAAGCTTCCTCCCCCTTTTTGTTGACATTTTACAGAGAGCCTGTAGTCTACTTTCTGAAACCAGTAACTCAGGAAGAAGCCAGGAAAGTTTTTTGCTTGTGTATTTCCCCACCCACCCCCCTGCAGAAGACACAACTTTAACAAAATGCTGTCAAACATGATGCTAAAACTAATTATGCTATTGACCATTCAGATCAATCCCATTATATTCCTGGAGCGCCCAGTAAGGCTAGGCTGCATGGCTATCAGACTGCTAACATCAGAAACTCATGTTCAGGCCACAGAGTGAAATATCTCAGCGCTAACGGGCCAAGGGGAACTCTTCATTTCTGAAGAATTCAAACAGACCCGGGTCCACTAGCAACTATCTCATAACCAGTGCTAGCCACCCTAACATGAAAGCCACACCATTTCCCCAAACAAGTTGCTTCTGGAAATTGGCTCAGAAGTCCTTACAAATGCCCATAGAATGACCAAGTGCGTTGTGCCTGCTGCAGTGTCAGCACCACAGAAGCAGGACAGACTGTTAACACAATTATTTCACAGTATTATTATTAAGAGGCCACAAGTTTAGACACTGGGTTTACCTAGCCTCTAAGATCACACCTTTTGAAAGCAGTATTAGAAGCAGAGCATTTTTCAGCTGTAAGAGTTAACAGCAGATATTTTGAACACAGATTCCTGCCAAGGAGGAGTTCAGACACTTTCTTCTGCTGAGACCCCACATTTGTGTGGCTCAAAACATCACAATATGCAACTGTAACTCCAATCAAAGTGCTGGAGCCTCCCAAACCCAGCACGTGCCCTGATTCGGAAACCACCACCCCAGGAGCAGGGCGATATCTCTGGCAGGTCACAGGCAGATCTTCTGAAGGCGACGATTCTGCCCACTCACCTCGCAGAGCAGTGGCCCAGCATTTGCCAAGTGATTCTGGGAACAACTTCCTCTGCTGCAATATTCAAGCACCATGCATCAGCATAAAGAACATTGGCATTTAGAAGCAAAAGACGGTAGGTATCCAGCCTCTGTTTTTTAATACACACTAAAGTCTTGACTGAAGAACTCTACACTGCCCAAAGGATGAACATGAATAGTGCATTTTTTTCGTGGCACTTGCATCTGAAAGCCTGCATATCTGGAAGTGTTAAGAGCACGGTCACTTCGGTTTCAGCATGCACCCCTCAGCACTTCCCAAAGGCGTTCTGTGCTACTGTGCCCTCCAGCCTGAATGCACAAAAAAGTCTAGCGTTCTGAAGAGAAATACCAGTGTTCTCCAGGCAGTAGTTAATGAACATCAAAAACAAGATGAACAGATTTTTAAAAGGAACAAGAATTTCTTGTTCCTAATAATAAAAATGGGAAGCTTTTTTGTAATTTTATCAACATACTCAAGGGAAGAAACAACATGCAAAATGTTTCTGTCTACTACTATACACTAAGGTCAATTTAGAGAAGAAAACCTGCCAAGCTGGGCCCATGTACACAAGCTGCAGAGAGAAACACACAAGAACTACACCTAGTACCAACACGCACATTCCCTCAAGACCTATTAAGTTTATACTGTTAGTGCTTCTGACCAGTATGTGAACCACTGGGAGGCAAAAAGGAAATTCAAAATGTGGTTTGTTATTATAGTAACAAGGTGCATAATAGTTATTTATACAAATTATAAGCATAATTGTAGTTTCAGGACAGTTAACCCAAGGGTGAATCGCCCATCTATATAATCCCTTAATAACATGCTTGGAATGCAATTTGGTAATTTCCCTCTGATAAAGCAGTCATGCTGCCTGCATAGTGACCACTTTTCAGCATTCGTTACCATCAAGAACTTGAGTCTTTTAAAACAGCAATGTTTTTGATCAATCCACAGAATAGAGCATTACAAACACAGTTATGTTTTTCTTGTTTTATGTATTTGTATGTCCTCCTAGCTCTTGTTAGAGCATAAAGTGATAGTCAAGCTACTAAAAATTAGAAAGGAGATGTACTTGTATCAGACATGCCTAAAACTTCTAGTAGCATGAATGCTATAGATGCCCATCTATTAGAATGCAAAAGTTAATTTTGGGCCCAATGCTCTTCCATGCCTCTTCGGTGTCCTGCCACAGCTTATGACAAGCTGAAGTTAAAAATGACAACAGCCATGCTGCAGTGAAAGGCCCCCTGAACCAGGGGAACACGTTGCTCTGCAAACTGCCCCTAAGGTGACGTGGAAGTCCGCTGCCCCATGCCAGGAATGCGAGGAACTCTGTGACTCTGAACTCTCACAGCTCCCTGTGCCGGGGCAATTCCAAGTGATTCACATTATTTTCTGCTTGTCGGCAACAGCTGTAGAAACATCTCTAAAATGGCTGGCGTGCCCTCCGCCAACTCAGTGCTCCTCCTATCGCTGGTATGGCCATGTGGCCTTCACCTGTCAGCTCTCCTTCAGCAACCCCATCATTAGGGCTCCGCAGTGTTCCACTTGTTCAGAAGATGATCCTAGTTAAAGCAATCAAACTTCTGGTTTACCTCAGCCTATCATCAATAAAACCTAAACAACATCTCCAGATCCCGCTATACCCCTACAGATTATCTAAATGCTGATCTTTGTTACACACACTCCAGCAGCGTAATCTCACTCAGGATTTACTACCCAACTAGGATTACTTAGACTAGAAACACAGATAAGAGCTGTGTGTTCCTGTCACTCACACCTGCCCATAAAGAGGGTATCATCAGCCCTGACTCCTGGAGTTATTTACTGACACTTTGGTATTTTTTCATGCTTCTGACAATCCTTGTATTTCTAATGTGGTTCAGAAATGGAAAGGAGCAATGTATCATGATCTCAGACATATTACTCTGCATATTTTTATATGAAGATGATTTAAAACCTTGAGCTATAGACTGTGACGATGTAAACCAGCACAGCTTTACATGCTGGGATGGAGCTATGTAACTTGGCACAAGTGAGGATCCAAATCCCTCATTTTTAAGCACAGCAGAGAAAGAAAAATCAGAGTATTACAAAAAGAACATAGGAGGTCTCTCGTCACTATACAAAATGAAGAATGCAGTTGAGGTTTCATTACTGATCTGGCAGAGAGTAACTTAACTGCAGTTACTTTACTACGTGTCTGGGTCATATATATTTATATCATTGTGATATATCTTTAATTTACCTTGAAGTCATCTTATTCTTGTTTGTCTAGCTTACAACAGAAATAGATCTCTAAAAATAGCTTTCTTCCATCATCTTTCCGTTCCCCATGGCAGTTGAATGTATTATTACCCATTTTTCACATCTCCTATTTAAATCATGCAATTTCTGTAAATTTTTATGCCTGCTAATATGTAGAAATAATGAAAAGATACAAATGATTGAAAAGAAATCTCAGTGAAGCTCAAAATGGATTTTTTTTTTTTTACTTTATTTACCTTTTTCACTTGCGTTTTATGCAAGCATCACTCCTTGGAGCCTGATCCTGACCAGCAATAAAGCTACTTTACGCACTCCAGTGATGCAAAGCTGTAAAGCTGGCTTACTGGGCCAGCTGGGGTCAGGGAATCCCCCCATGGTGCAGAGCAGTGTATCTGGTACTCCACATCCTCCCCCAAAACAACTCTTGGAGCATATCCTGTGCCCCACCTTGCCATGAGCCAGAATGGCAGCCTTCCTTTTCCAACACATTGCAAACCAGCACAACTTAGGCAGCCTTGCAGCTGCTGCTACACAAAGGGAGCCCCCAGCCCTCAGAAGCCCAAGGGCTGCCGCAGAGGGGACACGAACCTGCTCTGCTCTGAGCACAGGCCGTGCCAGCCTAGTACCTGGGGCCAGAGATTTCAGCTGTGGTACAGACATGAAGGCAGTCACATCTTGTGGTCTTCCAAGAGCTAAACTGATCCCAGGCTTCCAGTGCAGATCAAAGGCTGACGGGTGTTTTTCCACAAATGAGGTAATCCCTTTGCCTTTTTAAAAGTACAACACACGCTGCTAGTCCTGAAAACTGCACACACTGGAATGTCATGGCTTACAGTAGTGCACACTTTCTTTTCTGAATCTCGTTATTCCCAAACATTTCCACTTTTGTTTTTCCTTTTACCAAGCTCCTTGCCAAGGTCCCTGCAGCAATGCGCTCACACATCCAGGGAACAGTTCTTTCAGTCCATACTTTCCTACAACAGATTACCACCGGGATGAACACAACCACCTGCTGACTCAGTACATTACAACCTTGCTCCGAATGACCAGCCCCGGCCCCCGCACTTTCCTCATGTTATCCCATTTAGAAGCTAACTCACTCTCTTCCCGTAAGAAACTAATTTAGGCATCACAGGTTTTAACTTTAAATGGCTTATGCCAATGACTAAAGCCGCACGATCAGATTCTTCCGTCGACAAATTTGACAAACGGATGTAAGTCAAATTTTCTTATTTTTGCCCTTAAACAAAACCATATACGGTCTGCGGTGGTAAACCACCACTTTTAATATCCAAATACTGATTTCTTGCACACATCATCTTGTACCAAAATCCCATTACCGACAGCCAGCTGAGGCATGTCTGAGGCCACTGCACTGATCTCTCACTGTCTTCACACTTCCAGACAGTTCAAGACTAACTTGAAGCTGCTGCTGCTAAGCTCAACTAGACACAAAATGGTCTCCTTTCTCATTTGGGTAACAGCTGAGTCCCTAAGCCGGGACTGAGGGGTTTGGGCTTCACTTCTACGGTTTTAATACAGCTTTGTCATTTGTACCTGCATTCCTAGCCTGCTTTTGGTTAAAGACTTGCAAGGGACCACAACGGCCCTAAGATGTAAACAGAATATATATAACAAAAAAAATCCCCCTGAACCCTCAGTCTATAATCCATTTTTAGGAAAGAATTTGTGCTAAAATGAGGTAAGTGATAACTTTCCAGATCTCCTGTTATCCAGAGTACTATTTTAAGGAGAGTGTGACTGCATTCGCGCTTGTCGCATAGTCCTGCTTCCAATCTCCTGGCAGACCCCCAGCACATTCCGGCATTTAATGCACAGCACTTGTTGGGATGCAGGCCCACTTATCTCCCAGACACATTGACTAAGACTTTCCCACATAAAGTGGCCCACCCTTTACTAGCAAGAGGTCACTCAGTACAATCAGCCTTCAAATGAGAAAAACAATCAGGAAAAGCTTCTGTGATGCCAAAAACATAGAAGGGAGTAAAATACAACAGGCTCCATTGTTTTTATCAAAACTTAAGAGGCAGCAAGACAGATTTTCAACTGGTGCAAACCAGTCAACCAAAGTCAACCAGAATTTTTTTTTAAAACAGATTTAGGATCTGGCCTCCTAAAGACATTCAAAATTGCAATAGGAAGTATGTTATTCTATAAGTAACAAAAAAAAAACAGCAGTTAATCCATTCACTTTTGACTATCATGAAAGTGGTAAATTATTCATAGTCCTATATGCAGAAAAATATCACAATATTTAAAGTTACAAAAATAAAGCGAATGTTAAAATAACTAGGCTAGGAAGAAGTACAAAGTACCACTAATTTACAAAAGTAATTCAAGTTATCCTTATTACATATAGACTCTACAGAATTTTTGAACAAGGAATACATGTTTTCTTAAGGGAAACTGCAGCATAGTAGTTCAAAACCTTTTTTTCCCAAGGAATCATCTCTCAGTCAGGCTGAACAAATGACCATTGAAATCTCAAGAGGTGTGGAACCTCTTTGAAAGTTCAGGCTTCCTCCTGCTGAACAATGGGTACCCCAAACTAGCTTATGCTGCCAAACTCCCTTGCTTTCCCGTTTTGTGTAACTGAAGTGGCAGAGTGGGAAATAAAATCCCTAGCATTCCTGACTTCCTCGCTGGTACCCTGCACACCACAGGGTTAAACAAAGGGTGCTCTACTGGCTGATCCTCCTGGATCAGAACGCCCACCGACTTCCATAGGCAGATTTAGGCCCAAGGCACCTTTCCAAAAGCACAGAAACCAGTAATTTGGAAGTAAGAGGCAAAAACTGCTTTCTCCAAGCACAGACTAGAATTATTAGCTCCATACTGCATTCCAGTGTTGCTATAAATGCATATGCCATTAGCATCCTGGAGCCACGAGCTACCCACCAGTGCAAAGCTTTCCATCTGCAGAGGCTGTCTTATAGATCACCCTTAAACACTTTAATTAAATATTTGTTTACTAAGAGAAAAGTCAGTGAAGGCCCTTGGGAAGAAAACCTCATAATTAGTTTAGACAGAAGTTAACATTTCCAAACTCAGATGCCCAAACTAAAACCTGTAGGTGTTTAAATAAACTTATCTCCAGTAGGGTAATTTAGATACAGCAGGCAGCACCCCTTCTCTTCTAAGCTAAAAACTAGAGGAGCTACTTGCTGTAATTAGCCGGAGCATTTGTGGTGTCTAGGCACTAAACAAAACTCATTTCATGAGTAGAAAAAATAAGCATTTGGTCATAGCGCACAGAACTGAATTATCTGCTCTGCGTTACTGCAGTAACCACAAATGAGCTCCGTTGTAAAGCAGGCTCCAGACCTTCCAAACCAGCCACCACTTCCAGCACCCTATGCCACAACATACACGGGCAGCTTTCTTGCTCTTTCTTGCAGACACAAGGCTCCCTTTCATCATGACACGGGAAGAACCAAAAGCAAGTCACTCCATGCCATTCTATAATAAATCAACCAACAGAAAGACAAAATTAATTCAGGATCAGATAGCAGTAACTTACAATAACCAAAAATGCAAGCAGATCCAAATCACTGCTTGACAGCAAGAAGTCTCCACAGCACCTTGTAGAAGACCTTGACCACGTACTTGGGACCAGAAGACTACAGGGAGCTGAATCCCACAGTGGAGGCGAAAGCCCTCCCAGAGATGCCAGTCGGTCTGGCCTGGGAGAAATGTCTGCCCAATATCAAATTCAGCAATCAGTGTAACCTTACAGTGCTGGGGCCAGGCTGCCACAGGGAGCCGCCGCGTCCCCTCTGAGCACCTCACAGCAGCTCACTGCCGCCAGCGCCTCCGAGCAAGTGGAAAGCTGAAAATGACACTCTGCAAAGCCCCGGGCTGGGGCGGGGCGGGATGGGACACGAGCTTTCCTGACCTTCGCAGGCACCCACCCCGAGTCCTAGATCACAAGGTGCTAGCGTGGCCATCATCTTAACATGAAGCTGCGTTTTATGAAAGCTGAATGAAAACTTTAAAAGCCAGAAATAAAGCGTCTAATTCATAGGGAGTAAGGCTAGGAAGGATCACAGCCATTCAGCCACTTTCTGTAGTGGAACTGAACACACGAAGCATGAGCACTTCATTAAGTTGGCTACTTCCAATAGATTAACCTGCGCGTTATCCAATCATGTGGGCAATGAAGCAGTAAATAAAAATTCATTTTGTTTGCAGTAGGTCTGCACATCTTCATCTCTGATTACATCTTCCATCATATGATGACAGCCAAATTAAATCTTTTTTAAATACATACGCAACTACGAATCTTCACAATCTATCAATATATCACATATAGCCCCTCCTATAGCCCGTTTGCAGAGCCCACCCCTGACTGAAGCAGTCTCAGGAATGGCTCCACCCTCTCACAACCATGCTGAGTCATGATTCATAAAACCAAACCTGATGGCTACTCTAACAATGTAACGGAGCTGTCGGAGCTATTCCTTCATTTTTTAAATTTTTTTCCCCGTTTCAAACAAGAAGAACAAACAAAGAAATCACGACACTTTGCAAATTCTTCTTTGCACATCTTATTCAATGGCAAGTCCACAGCCTCTGCAATTACTTGCAAAAAGCATTCCTGTTTCATATTGTTACACATATAGTAGCTCCAAGCAGTATGACTTTACCAGAGCAGAAATGTTTTCTTGTTATGTACAGCTGTGGATATGTGAGCAAGAACAAGAGACTCAATCCAAGAACATCTCTGAATACATTTCACAGATGATAGGCCAATTGCTCAGCAGGTGTAGCTTCAGGATCTGGCCACTTCTTCCAAAGAAACGAACAGCATATGTTTTGAACTCCAGTAAAGAGAAAAGCTACTTAATTTGGAACATTTACCTGTGAACAGATTCACAGCAGTATATTTTTAGATCTCTGAGCAGAGTATTAATGACACACCTCTCCTGTTCCAACGGCATGACTGGTATGGCCTGCTCGTCTATTCGTAGTCTCTAACAGGTGTGTGTTAGCATCTGTTGGCACAAGATTTTCATGCTGAGCATCTCTTCTGTTTGGTTCTTGCTGCCCTCTTCATGCGAGAAGGTTGCTGAATAAATCAAACTGACATACCATTTCTTTTTGAAGTTCTAATGCTTAGCACATTCAAAAGATTGTGAAATAAAAATAACTGCACAACAGCATAACACGTTTCTCTAGTGGAAGCAGTGACTCGTCAAAGAGATTCTTGATGCATCTAAAAAATACCATGCTTGAAAGAAATATGTGTGTACAAAAATATAGAGAAAAGCAAGAAGAAAGCAGAAAAGCTTGAAAAACTAAGAACATCCTCAAATTTTCATTGTTCAACATGAAAAAAATATTTCAGAGAAGAGGCAGAGAATGGTGCTGAACAACAATAGTTCAAGATACTCCTCAACCTTAATTTGTCCTTGGCCACACAAAGATGTTTCCATTCCTGAGCACAAAGGTTAGAGATGGGTGTTTTTCTTTTCTTAGTGACATATATTTTTACTGCAAGTAGAAATAATGCTTGCAGATGCAAACCTACCCTCCCTTGCCATCTTTCTGAACTATAAAATCTGTTTTGAACTCAACCATCAAGCAACAATACATAGAAAGTTCTTCCCATGCAAAGCCAAGCTTTTTAATGAGAAATAGACAGTAAGAACTGTATCTGGAATTAAACAATAGATGAAAAAGAAATAAAGCTGGACATACTAGGAAAAAAAGCTGACTGCTTAAATACACAGAATTAATCTGTATCACTCTGTTAAAGCTGTTAAATAAGATGAGATCTACTAAGCATAAATAAAAAGCCTTCCACGCAGTATCTCTGTAACCGTCTTTTCCTTAGAGGAAGGCAAAGCCTTGAAAGGTCCAGCTGTAGTTGCTGCAACATTGTACTCACGTTCATTAGAAAAACAAATTCACAACAGATCATTTTAAGAGTAATAATAAAAATCTGACAAATGAAAACCACATGTGGGGAAAAAAAAACAGCACTGGGGAAATCAGTCTTCAATGCAGTCTCCTTGCAGAATGCTGATTATACCTCGGTGCCATTTGACGGTACACACATTTCAGCTCCAACACTTGCTTCACCAGGCAAGTGTTACTTGGTGATAACAATCAGACACGAGATGATTTCTAAGTCATAAACACACAAGAAAGCCAGAGAGGACAACTAGATTTTCACATTTTATATCTCTGGGCTAGATTCCCTCTGGTTTGACTTGGGCAAGTTGCCATGAGCTCATGCAGAGGTAAGGGACCAATGTACTGGCAAACGCCCCAGCTTCATCAGTTGGGAACGGGAGCAAGCCCACAGCGCTAGCTCGTGTTTCAGAAAAGCCCTATATGGCTCTGCACAGCTTCGGTCATGGAGCACCAGCCTGCTCTCATCCCAAGTTTCCACTGCATGGTGTGCATCACACACCACTGAAATTAACTTTCATTGCTCTATTTCACAGTCTCTTCCTTTAACTGACAGTCAGAAAGATCCAAGGTGTTGCTGCTGGCTCCTCACACTGGTTCAGGCCATGCAGCTCCCGCAGCCAGCACACGGCATTTTACAAAGGTTTTCCTAGAGAAGTGAAAGAGCAAGCAGGAGGCCTCTGATCAGAGATGCCAGCCTGGATTTGGAGCTGACTCATGGGTAATGGGCAATGATAAACTATTGTATTGGTTTTTAATGTATGCCCAGATCAGATGACTAAGGAATTTTGGTACCTATAGAGATTAACTGTCTAGATACCCTTTGCAATGAGCCTTAGACATCTGCATAAATAGGCCTCCTCATCTGCGTTCCACAAAATACGCCCCTGCACTCCTCACAAGTGAAATGCATTGCTTATTTTACAAGTAATCCAACTACAAATATTAAGTCCTGTAACTGATGCACATTAAAAATAAATCCATCCAATAAAGGAGGTTTAACTGATTAAATTTTATATACGTTGAAGGAAAAACAAAACATCTTTTATGAAATGGCTTGGTATGCCTACATAAAAGGGCTGTTCGAAAGATGGAGAGCAGTGTTCAGGTCTCCATACATGCAGCATGAGTGCTTTGCCCCCTCTCTGCTCCACTTGTGTGCAGGCAGAGTTCAGTAACACACAATAATCCCCAGAGCTGCAGGATTCATGCCACGACAGGGATGAAACAGCATTTGTAAAGCTTTTTGCCACAAAAACTGCTGCAAGCTCCTATTTCACACAAAAATGCTGCATTCTGCTTTTTTTTTTTTTTAATCATTTACCGCACTTAATCTGCATTACAGAAAAACGCAAAAGGGGCTACTCGTCTAAAACCTGCCCTCTTTTCAGTACCAAGCTTATGCTACTGTGTGAAGCAACAAAACGTTCCCTACCCATTTTATTTGTTCAGCACTGGTTGTGTCACATTAGCCAGCCAGCTAGCCCACCCACTCCCCAGAGCCCTACAGCCACTGCTAAGTCATGCAGGCATCACAACTGCCATTGCTGTTTCACTGAGAAAGGGCTTCGTGGAGAACATCCAATGGCAATGGGAAATAACACTGCTTCAGGAATCACACCTAGCTGCCATCACACCCACCCTGGCTCTTTTTTTCTCCCATGCCATTTTCACCTCCTCTCTCTCTCCAGAGGCTTCTGAGTACATGCGAGATGAGATTTTCTGCAATGGCCTGAGGAGTCACAGCCTCCCCTGACGTCTTCACACGGCTGATATCTCTCTGAATAAATTACCTGACACGACCGGCCTCTATAATCCTGCAGCTTAGGAGCATTGTTCCCCAAGATGTCTTTCAGGACAGTACATTCCCAGGGCTGAATGAGTAACAGTTATTTTTTTCTAAACTGGCTACACAGTTCAGTAAGCAGGTTTCATAATATTTCTACCCCGTCAATAAGGGCCGAAGGCTGTACTGAATGCTCCAGATCTCGGCAGTTTATGTTCATTCCCTCTTACAGCAATCTTGCTTCTGATATCGAGCATTCAAGCATTAGGTTTTATACCTAAGAATGATGGTGTGTAGGTACAGTCTAGAAATACAAGTCCTTACCTTCTTTAAACACAAATGCCATTTTATAGCCAAAAACATCAAAATTACAAATGGAATTGCTTACTCTGTTTTTGGCTCATGCACTTGGACAGTAGAAGAATCGTTCTTAAAAGAGGGCTAGCTAAATAAAAGGTCAGCCCCCAGTGCCATGAGCAAGGATTTTTCAGAGCTGCTGCAGTCCCACACTATCTAGCAGAAGCCTGCCATATTATTTTTTTTTTTGTTAAAGCAGGCCTATATCCATCAAATTGCAAGGGCTATCTACAGAATAATGAAATCGGGGCCATGCATCATGCCCATCGACTGTGCTCTCACTGGAGGATAAAAGCGCAGAAGGGTGCTGCATGCAGGGGATGGGGACAGTCACAGCAGCAGCCCCAGTGTTGCTGAAGGTGAACGGCACCGCGGGGGCATCGCCCCCACTCGCGCATACAAAGCCCCGCAGCGGCCCCGGCCCCGGCCCCGGCCCCCGCCCCGCTGCCCTCCCGCCCAGGCCAGCGCAGGAGAGGAGCCCTACCTCAGGGGGGGACAGCCCAGCACCAGCAGCAGCGCTCCCGAGCCGCGGCGCTCCCGCGGCGCTCCCGCGGCTCTCCGCACCGCGGCGGGGCGTGCGGCTGCGCGGCACCGGCGGGGAGGGGAGGGCAGGGGCGGCGGCCGCGGCCCCCGGGGAGAGGCCGGGGCCTCCGCAGGGCGGAGCGGGGCGGGCGGGCGGCTCCGCGCCGGGCCCGGCGGACGAGGAGGAGGAGGCGGCGGAGGACGGGGGGGGTGAGGCTGCGGCGGAGCTGCGGGAGCCGGCCCTACCTGTGCGCGCTGCCCGGGTGGCGGCGGCTTCTCCCCGCTGGCTGCAGCGGGCGGCGGCTCCCGCAGCCCCCGGCGCTGCTGCGCTGCGCTGCGCCCGGCCGCGGAGAGGGGCGGGCCCGGGGCGGGGCGGCGGCTGCCTGGAGCGGGGGCTGTCGGCGGCGGGTCTGGTGGTGGTGGTGGTGGTGGTGCCGCGGCCTCGCCTCGCCTCGCCCCGCGCCCAGCCCAGCCCAGCCCCGGCCGCCTCCCCGCGGCCCCTCGCTGCAGAGCGGCCCGGCCCGGCCCGGCCCGCCCGCCGCCCCCTCTCCTGCCTCCGTTCGCTCGCTCCGCGCCCCTCCTCCCGTTACATCCTCGCCTATCGCGCAGACAATGTTGGCTCGCCCCCAGCATCCATTTCCTCCGGTGCTGCTCCCCGCTGCTGTCAGCCCCGGGTACACCCCGTCCCGGGTGTGCCCCCCCCCCGCCGCCGCAGCCTCAGGCCCCAGCCCAACCTGGCGGCCCCGCTGCGGGCAGGATGCTGCCCGCCTGGCTGGCCAGCTGCCGGCACACCACGCACCTTCCCTCCGTGCCCCACACTGCCCTAACACCCCCAGGCCTGCTCCCTGTTTCCTTGTCTCACTCCACACTGCTCGCTCTCCCCAGCCCCTCCCTGCTCACACAGTTATGCACAAGTGGTTACCATCCTTAAAAGAAAAAGGCGAGAACATCAAGCCACCGTTGGTCCATCCGTCGTTCCTCCAGTACTATCATGAGGTGAACTGGGCCCGCAAAACCCAACACATAACAGGCGGATTCAGAAGCGCTCTCTCTGTGATCTACCCCTCTATTTCTAAGCTCACCCTACCCAAATTCTTTCTCTGTCCTTTTGGCACTTCAAGGATGGCAAGCCAGTAGATCAAATGCAAAGAAGAGAGGGCTCCCAACCCACAACCAAGCAGGCCAGTATCACCAGCTTATTTGTCACTCTGGTCACTGCTCTGGACACCTTCCTTAGCTGTTCTTTGCCCCTTTCTTTTTGTCCAGCCCAGGCCTAAGACCCCGTCCCTCCTTCCCAGCCAGGAGGCCAGTACTCTCACCTGGATTCCTGTCACCTCACTTCCCAGCTGCAGCTACAACGCTCCAGTATCCTTCACAGATACAGCCTTGCCTGCCTGGACTCACTCCAAATGCTGCTACCAGTTCGTTCTCCTCACCTGCCATTTGGAACTAGCCTTGCTTCCCAGATCAGGCATGAACTGACGGGTCACAATTTCATCTGTCCCTGCACCTGCCCATAGCCAGCATCAGCTCCCACCTTTGGCTTTCCCATGGTCTGAGACAAGAAACCTCACACCTTCACTCACTCCCAAGTCCTTCAAACTTGGAAAAAGCTCCCTACTCAGAAAGCTCCTTTCAAATGTTCTACCATTACAAGACCTACAAGAATTTTGACCACAGTTACGAGCTTGACGAGAACTGGTACTTCCATATCTGTCATCTGTGGTGGTTGCTGTCCAACTCTTGGGATGCAATGGAAACAAAACAGCTCAGGGACAGCCCTGTTCCCCTCCTCCTTTTCTTGCTCCTCTCTTGCACTGGTTCTAGCGGCCCACTGATCTCTTCTGGTTGTGGTAAAGCCAAATTCGGCGAGAAGAGAGCAGCTCTGCGCTGGCTCAGTGACCTGGCTGAGGAAATCAGAGGAACTGGAGGGGAAGAAGGGAGCAGGACCTTCCTTTTAAGTGGAAGCGAACAGTTAGATCAGCTCCATCAGCTTGCGTAGCTGCACCCTTAAATTATAAAACATCTAAAACAGGCCACTTTGGTGTTCTTTACAACATCTTGAACCATCAGAGACCATGATTGAGGTTTCTAGGTAAATACTAGAAGATACTTGCTTCTATGTAATGCAAATGGTGGTACTAAAAACGTAACATGAGTGAGCCTTCAATCACTTAACAACAATAATAATTCCAGTTGCAAACCCTTCTTAGCCATTACTGCAACAAAGGACAAGTCAATCACTTCAAATACTTGAAGAAGTTACACACACAAAGAAAATAAAAATAAATGAAAACAATTCTTCCAAGCCTTCCTGAATGCTGCTAGACAGTGGTACTGAAACAGGCTGGAATATCTACAGGATTAATAGACAGCTCCCAGTCAGAAGGTTCACTAAATTTGGCCCAAGTAACATGGAAAATTCTACTGTTTCTGAATTATGTGGACTGTACCTCATAATATTTTACAAAGCAGAATTTCCATTAGCCCACCAAGAGTTTTACTCTTGGAAAAAACTGAATAATTTGACTATGAAAAATTAGCAAGTGCCTAAGTATATGTACTATATCACATTCCAGGCTCAGAAGGATAAAACACAACAGATTTTTGATCCAGCATGAATATAGCTTTTACTTCAGCCATCACTAACAGGAATTCAGAGAACCCAATGATGTATGCATAACATATTTAAATGTAAAATTATTCGCCCTGTAGGATGTTAAGAAACATCAGAAAAAAATCGTCTTTTACTCAACTATTAATATCTCTCACACAAGTAGGGAAGAAAAAAGATCGCAATAGATGGAAGTGAGCAAGAACATTCAGTGTATTTAAAGATTCTGTCTGTCTTAACCCACATAGCTTCAGGAAGGGTGGGCCATTGATTATCATGGAAATAACTGGGTAGAAATGAATGCATGAAGAAGCAGGAACCAGAATAGCCGGGGTATCATGGGCTCCAACCAGTTATCCCAGTTACTGACAGTCATTTTCTTCATTTTAAAAAGCCCACATTTTGTAAAGAATGGGGCAGCTACAAATGTTTACCAGTGGAAGTCAAAATCAGCATTTCCAGGTTTGACAGAGAGGATGTTATTTCCATTTAAAAATGACAGCAAGTACTTCAGTATTTTCAGCATGAACCTTCAGCTTGCAGGGTTAGAATGCCAAAGCCTACAATTTTGTGACAATTAAGTTGGGGATACTTATCAGTTACAATACCAGTACTTTCTAATACCAGCAAGTAAACCCAGTTAGACAACAAGCTGTTCACACTGATGGCCACATTCTGCTTCCTTTAATCAAACTGAAAGGAGTAGAATGAATGGCCATATTAGAAGCTGTTGTTAAATGAATTGGAAAGGGTCAGCAAAGCAATGTTATGCAAAGTTACTCCTTTTCTGCCCTTTACTTTGTTGTTAGCTTTGGTTTGAAAGCCTGGTGTTTTCTTCCTCTCATACATTTTGTCCATGCAGCCATGGATGTCTTACAGTTGGAGAAATATTTAATCTTTTTCTCTTTTGAAAATCTACTACACCACTGTGCTCAGTAATACTGTCAGACCCCGATCCCATGGAAATTTATCCATATGCATATTTACACCTCCGCCGAGAGGAAAACACTATGTAGGTGTGTAAAGGTAAAGACATTCCAAAATCTCCAAATGATTATTTTAAAGTACGTTATAGTTTAAATAACCTGGTAAAGTGTTCTAAACAAAATGAAAGCACCTGGAGTTTTACTCTTTTCAGGATCTAGGGCATTTCAGTTGTATCTTTGTGTGACCTGCAACTGCAAGAAGGTATTTCCAAATTGAAACAAAACAGCGAGAGTACGTATTTAAAAAAAATGCAATTGTTAATGCAATAGTAAAACTAGAAAAAATCTACTTGAGGATGGTAGCAATTTCCAAAAAGCCAGAAGTACACACAAAGAAGTGAATACTGCAATAAAAAGCTTCGCAGCTATACCATTAAGCTGAAAAGCACGATGTTATTAGCAAAGTGTTAACTGAATTCCAGTTACACAGGTTCACAGTGTGACTGAGATGGGAGACATGTTATTCCCACAAGACACACCTCTCCTCCGCCCATAATGCCCAGTTTTAAACACCCTCTGAAGCTCAAAGGCACAAACCTAGACTAGTGCTTTGTCTCATAGCAGACGTGGCCAAGATCATGAAAGGAAAATGCAAGGACAATAATCTGCCTAAAGGAAAAAATAAAATCTTAGCTTCGTCACTGTGTGCACAGCTTGTTTAGAAGCATGACAGCTTCTCCATCACACACATTTCTTCACAGTGCTGTTTCTTCTCATCAGCTTAGGAACACTCAGCTCTGTGCTACACCCTTACCTTCAGTAATACCTTGTAGCAATGCATTCCATGTGATCTGTTTACAAGTGCATTTCTGTTTCCTGCCAGTCGCTGTGAAGAAGGATGAGTTAGACCCTCACCCCTCAGTTCCCCTTACCTCTACAGCCAGACAAGCCTGGAATTCCACATCAGGAAACAAACATACTTACAGGTCATCTCCATGCATGGTATTCTGCAGTCGCCTAACCACAGGGTAAGAAAGGTGTGCATGACAGAGGCAGGGTCTTTACAAGTAGGACAAAGCTTTGATGAATGCTGAACATGAAATCAGCCAAACACCTGATTTTTGCCTATCGCTAGGAAACAGCACACTGACTAATACAGTAGCTGTGTCGTGTCATATCCGGGCCCAAAACTCAATTTTGCAGGAATAAAGAAACCTCAAAACACTAGTACAACTCGCAGCAATAACAGTGTGGCACATTTCATACTGCTTTTGTTCATTCCACTTTTGAGAACAGTTTCTAGGCAATGCTGCCCAAAACTATGCCAGGGCTGATTGGTATGAGCCAAAACTGTGCCAGGAAATGTGCTAGCAATTAAACAGTCTGGATGATCGTGTGCCAATGCACAAACCCACACGCTGGGCCTGAACAGTTTACTGGTATGGACATTGCCAGCTTCTCCACTCCTCTGGAGTAGAGGATCCTTTAGCCATTTTCTCTACCATGATCTCCCACTGAGCTTAGGGCCTACTTTGCTGTGTACCCAACGTACCAACCCCTGGAATATGACTAAATGTATGGCACTTACAGAAGCCTCAGCCAGTTGCTGTCTCCTTCCCACGCCACTAGAGTCATCAGTGGAAATGCTGACAGTGTGAAGAAAAGGTGGCCTTCCTGCTCTCCATGCCAGCATCACAGCAATCTGCAGCATGCGGGAGGAGTCCTGGCAGGAGTCCTTGTGCTGGGCCTGCAGCACTGGGGAGGGACAGGAAGCATTAGTGAGAACTGGGAGAGGCATGGGGCCAGCGTACCACAACATCCCTTGCAGACATTTCCATTGTGTTCTAGTCAGTACATTAAAAAACAAAATAAGTGTCTTGGGACCTACTTGCATGTCCTGCAGGCTCCACATGGCAGAAACCCCATCATGGAGAATGTCTACAACTGCAGTCAAAGGTATGCTTGAAGCCGTGCAGACAGAAACAAAGTAGGTTTACCCTGGTTACTCATCACCAGTAACAGCTCAGCTGCAGCAGTGGGGACCCAAGGGCAGATGCACAAAACTCCTTGGAAAGTAGAGTAACATGTCATGTCACACACTTGAGCTGTGCACTGCCAGGGCTACCCTGCTGCCAGTACTTAGCTAGCAAACTTACAGCTGTTACAGGGTTGCACGTACAAATTGGAGGCAAACATTTGACTGCCAACTAAAAATTTCCTGAAAAAGTCAGACATTTAATAAGGAACATGTAGTATAGAACACTTCTGAGCAGGTGTAAGTTTCTTGCCCTTTCAGAACATCCTTTGTGGTGCTGCAGTTTGAGGATTAGTCCCATGCACTAGAAGGTGATAATGCAGCAAGGTTTCCACTCACGTATCAAAAGAGAAACGGTGAGTTAGGCTGACCAAAAGCTTCAGCATCATTTAGCAGAGCTCTCTCTCTCACCTGCTTCCATGAACAACTCTAAAAATGTCTTGGCCCACAATATTTGCCTTCTTAATTTTGAAATTTCAGCAATGAAGACCAAGAATGATGAGCTTAAGTGTAACTCAATCAGTCTCTGTTTGGGGGATAAGAATCACTTCTAGTGATGTGATTCTGATTCAGGAAGAAGCTGGCAAAAAAAGTCAAATACACCAAATACAGCAGATTTCAGTGGCTAAAGGCATGCACTGCAGTTTCTTCAACACTTGCCCTAAGCCATCCTTTCATAACAACTGAATTCCAAACTGCAGAAAAAAACATTTAAATATCTTAGAAGCCCAAAGTCTCATTTTCAAAATTGTCGTCAGAATTTTGTTTTTGTGCAGGCAAATGGAATCCCCAATTCCTTCATCACTTTCAAAAGGGGAATTGATATACTGGACATGCAGTATTTGCTAACTGGGAAGCCAATTTATTGCTGAAATCAATTTTATTAACTCCCAGCCAATGCCCAGTCACTCTTCCACAAACTGCCAGCAACGTTCACATCAGAACAAGGGAAGTATGAAACTGCAGTTTGGAAAATTCTGGCATAGAAGGAAAATGTATGCTCATCTATTTATAAATGAAGTCTGAAGCTAGCTTCAGTGATCATCCTATAAATAGTTACTTGCATGAAATCCAAAATAGTGAATCTGGTAATTCACCTAAAGGAGTGAAACTGATAATTCATATGTTCTTGCTCCTTATTCCAGAGCAGCATTTTTCATCAAAACATTGCTTCCACCCTATTATTGTGATATTTTAAAAATCTTTTTGAAACTTACTCCTATACACTTGAATTCAAGGTCCAAACACATTTTTTTTTCACATGAGAAAAAAAAAAAATCTAAAGTTCTATTTAGACCTTTGTAGAAGGGATACGAAGCTAAGTCTTCCTCCTCCATGGCTGTACCTGACAAAATTTACTTAACCATTTTCACCATTTCCTTGAACAGTCACTGCTACAGGAGTATGTGTACCAAACTGCCACAAACCCTACCTGCAGTTTGAGGGAAGACTTCCAACTCATTAACGCACTAGCTAAGGTAAGATGTTTTAAAATCTGCTAATGTTCTGATATCAACAGTTCATCCACACCCCCAGGACCCAAGCCATTCATTAGAAACTTCATCACAAAGTAGAATTAGTGGATGGCTGAGTGGGATGTTGACTTGCAGAATTAAACTTCAGTTGCAGGCTATTTCTTTGGCTCTTACTCCCAATTCTTATCTTCATTATAGATAGCCAGAGGTCACAATGCTTTATTCCTGTCTTTCAAGGTGTATGATACTACCAAAACTGATGAAGTCTAGGACAAGTTAGAAGGCTATTGTTTAGTATATTCATCCTCTAGAAACAAAAACAAAAACCAGAAGAAAAAAAACAAAACTTACGCAGTAGGTGATGCTTCTTGCATACTTCCCCTCCAGGAACTCTGTCTCTTGGAAGACGGCTTTATTTCCAGTTAACTGAGAATTCACCTTATCTTCCAAGGTTATGTGTTGGTTTTTGTTTGTTTGTTTGTTTGTTTTCCAGGCTATTGTTAGAAGCTGTTGATATTAGTGGGAAAATGTTAATAAGATTGGATCATCTGCATGTCAAAAGTTATGCGCCACTTTTTGTCCCTCTGAGCAGTAGCTCTACAAGCACGCTCTCAGCACACCTGTTGTTACTTGTCTGGGAAACACCTTGTTATTCTCTAGTCCTGGATAAGAATCAGTTCCAAACCCACATGGGATCCTTTAGAGCAAAACTGAGGTTTGGATTTGATGAAAAAATCCAAAGGTCTCCTGATTTTGCAGGCAATCCAGTTTCTTATAAAAGGCTTTTAATCTTGTGAAGAAAACAAAATGTCTATTAGGAAAATTTGAAAAGTGGGACAGGTGATGGGAGGAAGACACCCTACACATCCAAGACTGGCTATAACGTTTTTGCCAACCCCTGAGCATTTTTAAAGCTTTTTGTGTTACCAATAGAAGATATCAGCTTGAAAACAGGTGAGAGCGCAATGTTTTTCTCCATACAGAGATGAACTTTTTTAAGCAGCTGACAGACCAGAATTTGATTTTATCTGCTTTCACACTCAAGATATCACAAAGCACTTTACAAATCAATGCATTGCAGTGGTTCGATTATCTCTAGCAAATGGAAGCCTAGAATAGAAAAATGGCATTTATATATGACAAGAGTCTGATGCCAGAATTTCAAGATGAAATATATAGGGTGATAAAGCTTAGTGATTGCACTTTACCCCAAAATGCCTGAAACTCACTGGAAAATTTATGTAGTTATTCAAAATACATATTGCTATGACAAGGGCCTGAATTCACAATCCTTGGTTCCATCTCAGGAGATTTTAAGCATGCAAGAATGGTTAGATCCAGGGGCTAACAAAACCCAAAGCTGTGGGTCTTATAACACATGCTTTGGTGGTGCAAGGAACTGTAACTCATGCAATTCAAATAAAAAGAATCTCTAAAAAATATACCAAGACAGATAGACGTCTTTCTAAAAATGTGCATACCCATATAGTGTACAGCCTTCTTAGCAGAGTCCTATAACAAGGTTGAGTAACTACCCAGCCTTGCTCCTAGCACAGAGACTGTTGGCAACCATTTTAAACTCAGTCCCACTGGGGGATATGAGGCAGCTCTATTGATTTAAGGGTGTAACTCAGATGAGAATCTGACCAAACATTTTCAGAGAAAATAAATGGGGGGATACCACACTATATTATGGTTCTTCCTCAACCTTATAAACATTGCTGAACACTACAGAAACAAACAGTAGCTATGTTTAAACTGGAGGAAGTTGTAGCTTGTCAGGATACAATTGTATAAATAATTTAAAAACTAAGCCGGTACATACAGCATGTCTTCTCACAAAGGAAAATAACAGAATGGAAAATTCTTTGTTCCCACCGTATGCAAAAAGTCAGTCTAGTGTCTGTGACACACAGACCCGAGCTAATGACTGTTGACATTTTCTTCCTAGAGGTTTAGATCAGGCCCATGGTGAAAACAGAGAAAGTGATCTATATCTTTCCAATTCAGGTGGAAGAATTCAGTGTGCACTTTTCACTTGGAATATAAATCTCTATACACAGCAGTTATGTTTTTATAATGTACAAAATAAAAGAAAAAATAAAGGTTAAATGTAATGACAAAGGAAAACAACATAAAAACACAGTCATTTTGTGTAGTCTTTGGCTATTTTGTCTTTCATTTTAAAATGAGAGATTCACAGGGACCTAAAAAAAAAAAAATAAAACAATATTGGTGGCAATAATGGTAATTTCACACACACTTGAATATTCTGCTTGTGCTAAAGTAGAAACCTTGGATTTTTTTTTTACTCTCATGAATACAGTGGAAGTCAACAATAAAAATAAACATCAAAAAACTCGTTTTGTACCTGTATTTTGTTTCTAAAGATCTTACGCTAAAAATCACAGCTAGGTCTAAGCAACTAACAGGTCTCGGGAAGGGCAATAGATTTCACAGCTTTTCACCCTTCAGGTTCTAATCTAGCAAAGTCAGGAGAGAGGTATTGCCTCTAGCCTGCACTTTTTATGGCCACAGACCACTTCCCACCAGCCATATGCTCATAATACACTACAATCACTGACAGTAACTAATACACATGTAAGTGGTCCCAGCAGGGAGACCAGGGAATGAACAAGCTGCTTGTTCCAGCAGCAATGCCCTGAGAGCCAGACTAAGGCATATTAATAAAAGCAGGCAGGAAAATAAAAAGTGAAAAAAATATTTGGGTACTCCCTGATGCCCCACAGGCCAGACAGGCCCTGCTAGTTAAGCTCTGTTATCATGGTCCTTCGGCTAATGAAACAATCTGACCCACAACACTACATGTTTGTCCTGTAGGACCACAATATGTTTTCAGGGAAGCTAAAACAGAATTTCTTGTAACTCATATAATGCTGGTCATTAGTCCTTTAAGATGCATTTCTTCTTCAACATCTGGAGGAAAAATAAAAAAAAAAAAAAAGAGAGAGAGAGAGATTCTCATGCTCTAATTATAGTTTCAGCTGTGATTTTGCCATGAGACATAAGCCAGCGATGATGCTGTGGTTTGCTGCTGCCTCCCAGGCTCTCCTGTTGTCTCACAAGGGGACATAACCTTCATAAGGTTTGTTTCCTAGGTGGTCTACACCCATCCAGGGCAAAACAAGGCTACTGTAGGAAGCACCTTGGGGTAAGCAGTTCCCTCCCAGACCCCACTTTGCCTTGTTTCTTCTCTACCTTGCACTAGAGTGGCCTCCCAAATCTACATTTCTTTTCTGATATGCTCCATGCAGTCCAGAAATATAATGCAAATGAATAAATGCTTGCTGTAATCTGGCCCTCAGCTCTCAGAAGAAAATCAGTCTTATAATAAGGGACAGCTCAAGCTGACATAATACTGATTTACTGTTTAACAACCAGGGACTCTCTTTTGCCATCTTCTATAGCTTGCAGTTCTCACCTCTGCTAGGCCAAGCAGTCAAGAGGGTCTGACAGTACTGGTAGTGACGGCAATAATTAATTTATTCCTCATTTAGCACTCACAGCTAGCCTGGTCTGTTCATCCTTGGAGTTCTGCTCTCATTTCATCTGTTTTTTTTTTTAATTATTATTACTTTTACATGCTTTAGTGCTCCTACAGTAGCTCATATTTGTTGACTTATAACCCTGAACTGCTTAACACAGGAAAGCAGGCTGGATGGTTCCCTACTTGGAAGAGCTGTTCCCTAAAAGCCTAAGATGGGAACAAGTTCCAGATTCAGAAACATTCTTAAAAGGATGACAAATATTTCTAAATATTCTTGGTCCAGATGAGTCCCTATGGGTAAATCATCAATGTGTATCCATGCATAGAAGTTGGACAGCTGAGGAAGTGCGGGGCATGACGGATATAACTGGGAATAAGACAATCAAGGCGAAGTATCGCTGCACTCTGCAGAGCGTTCCCACATCGCAGCAAGCACCCAGGGATGGCTGCTCAGAGAGCAACAAGCACGGTGCTGCAGCTGTGCAAGGGAAGGGTCATTTCATCAGCCAACAGCAAGGGCTGGAGGCTCACAAAGCTGCAGACCCTATGGTTGCGCCATAGGTCACCATAAAGCACTGGTTCCCCTTCCAGCAGAATCAGTGCTGCACATATTGCAAGGTCTTTGGCAGAACGTTTCAACATGTTTTCAGAGACTCACTTAAAAAATGGCTGTCTCTTTCTGTGCTGGCTGAGGAGAAAGCCACGTACAACAGGAACATGATGAGGGCATTACATATTGCCTAGAACAGGGCAAACACCTAGGGCCACGTTACTTCAGGCCATTGAATTTTCATCCTTAAAATGCCATCACTTGATTGCAATGGCCACAAAGAGTAGACACATCACAGCAGCATCACTAAAACTTGCGAATTTGCCACCAACTCAAGCCTGCTAAGGGATTTGAGCTGCAATTACACTCGCAATTAATTCCACATATAAATTACACTTCCATCTTTTTTAAGGGTCTCTAACAACAACCCTCCCTGGCCATATAAATCATTACAGTTTCTGTACACAGGCAATGACTCATGCTCTTAGTGAATGCCTCTCAATGGAAGCTTTAAATTGGCTTTAGAAGTTTGTAATACAATGCTGATTTTGACAAAAAGTTTGGATCACTTCCATAGCATAGCTGAAAAAAGAGAATCTCTTTCTTTGTCAGTGTGTCTCTGTTCCTCCCCTGGCACATAACCACAGTAACAAAAAGATTTCATGTATGTACGTGCATCCCACCTGAAAGATCATTTTGCTTCTGGTCTCCGTGCCCTTGAATTTGTTTGGCACAAACTGCTTTTTTTTATTTCACTTTTTTTTTTTGTTTTTTGATTTACTGATTGGTCTGGGGGCAGAGGTAGATGCCTAAACTTTTAATGTTCCAAGAAGCAGCACACTGAAAAGCGTGGAATTACGCTCTGTTTTTTATTCAGAAGGCTTTTCTATGAATAACATTCATGATTTTTTTATCCTTGATAAAACCTAACCAATTCACTGCTAACATAAAGGTCACTGAAATCAGTAGAGATGTGTTGATCTATTCCATCACTGTTTTCCTTATAACTTCAGGTAGAAATAGTAAAAGATTTAATTCTACAGATTGAGAAATCTTCATAACTGATTTTGACGTTATGACAAGGGAAGAATCTGGGTCAACTACCTCGTGTATTCTCCTTTGTTCCGCAGGAGAAAAGGATGACGTTACTTCTTCTGTTACTCTGACTGCTGCTGTAATGCTCTATCTGCTTTTGAGGGTTAATATTAAGGAAAAAAAGTTGAATATAGGGAAAGGATCAGAAAGAAATGTAAAATAAATTTAGATCTAAAAGCATGACATTTATTAAACCAAGCTATTTAATCTAATTTATCAAGCAGAGGTCAAGAAATAACCTAGTCAGTCTTGTATGTACTGAATGCAGGATACACACAGATTTTATTTAATCAGGCAAGTAGGAGATACATCAGCTGATGCTGATAGCAGATTAATTTGCTACAAATAAGGTGCACATTTTCCACCCATGTGAGTAATCATCAGAATCAGTCACTTTGGGATGTCCTGAGATGTCATGAACTCTCCAGCATGTATCGGAATACAATGTAATTCTGAAAGTGATCCTCTGGCTTCAGCAGCAACTTCTGGCTAGATGAAGAAATTATTGACTTTTGACGACCTATGCAATGGAAACCATACCAGATAATCATGGTGGTTCCTTCTAGCCTTAAAGAAAACAAAATCTACCTAAACTTCATTCACTTTCAACACCTGCAATCCCCAAATTCACCTATTGATTAGATTACTGCAAATAAAGCCTTGCTTTCACCTCTGAGTAGAACAGCTGAATTCTTTCAGTTATTCTTCCTAAATTCTTAGCAAAAATCTCAGTGAACCTAAGGAGAAGAATGGATGAAAGGATCAAAACATTTATTATAGGCAAGAGTGCAAATGTTCAAACCCACCCCACCTTTCCCTGACCTCCTATTTTTAGGAAACTGCTACGAGCATAATTATCACTGAAAATCTTTCATTTCAGTCAAATTTGTTGACTTTGGCCAGCAGCTTCAAAAGATATCAGAGAAGAGGAGGACACACATAAAATTCCACATGAAACCAGGCTAAAAATCATTTTAAATGGTCCAGTTTTATTGTTGTTCTAATTCCCTCTGCTTCAGTGGAGTTGAACTAACAACTGAGTTATGGAAGGGAGTTTAAGAAGTTTTCCGTAACTCCATACACCCCTGGATAGCTCTCCAGCTCCTTCAAAGCGCTGTGAAAAGGCCTCCTTACAACCCTTGGTCTAAAGTCTGTAACGTCATAGCCTGCCTCTTTATTTTAATTCACAGCTGAAAGTTTTTGATAAGAAAAAACAGGAAACAATCTTACAAATAAACAAAGACATGTTCAGGGTGGATCCACATCCACCTAGAAATGGAGGCTTTCCATTATGGAATGTGCCTAGTAATAACCCATATCTGCTTTTCACAGTTAAGGCATATTCATGCAGTATATTTTTAAACACCAAAACCCTGCAAAGCCTCCAATCAAATCTTTTCTGCAGTTCAGAAAAGCTGGTGGCAAGAATGATGATGTCATTTTCCGTTCCCCACCTGTTGGTTTGGGAATATCTTACTTTCTATTAACCAAAATAAAATAAAGGTATGACAAATACACATTAGTTGTGCACACAATGACGATGGATAAGGCTACTGTATTTAAGATCCTCTGTGGCCCACCACAAACATCCTTCTTTAAGGTATTCACATTTTACAGAAAAAGGCTGTGTTTACTACTTACCATCAGACCTCAGATTTAGTTAAAAGTTTTAGTTTTAAAAAATTAAAAAAGAATTTGAGAAAGCTCAACTCCTTCCTTCCTCTCTGTAGCACCTTGATTTAGCTGGCAGGACTGGAAAGAATGGGGGCAGTCTGCTTTAAAAAGTAGGCAGGTAGTAATTGCTTGAAAATTTACATTTCTAATAAGTATTCCATGCGATTAGCAGCCCACTGCAGGCCAGGTTCCCACTGGCCCCATGAAAGGTTCCCAGTACAGACAGATTGCTGGGGGGGTGTTGAGCTGCTCCCCACATAGGACCCCCTAGCACAGCTGGGAGCCTGTGGAGTCAGAGCAAGCAGTCTGAAGCCCAGCAACTCCCAAGTCCCTAAAAATGCACGGCAGAGCCCGCTTCTACGTTCAGTAATGCTAACCAGCCCCAAACAGGAGCAAGACTGTGAGTCCATCCCTGGGGAGCAGGTACAGATTTGCCAGAGCAGAACACTCAAACAGTATTTAGAAGCTTATTAGCACAGTGGACTGTAACAGCCCCTCTCCTAACAAACCAGAGACTGATCTAGGGGTTGAGGTAACCTGTCACCACCTGAGCAGACAGTTTCACCACTCTTGCGATCCACATAGCAAAACCATGAAGATATGCCAGCTTGGGGGATGACTCCCTTCCGCGCTGCAATGACAGAGGTTTGCAAAGGCTATGAAAGCTAGCACTGCCCCAAATAAGATGTTTTCAGAAATAACAGCATTTCTGCAAAGGACTTGCCTCGTGCCACCCCCAGACTCTAGATACAGCATCTGCAGCTGCGCCTGCACTCCTCTCCCCAGACAGGCCACCAGGTATTTCCGCGTGACCAACAGGAACTAACTCCTTTTTGCAAGGCCTCACTGTTATGCATACCAAGAAAATACCATTTCTTGAATACAGTACTATAATTCAATTTTTCAGTTGTCTCATTTTAAAGGCTTTTAACATTACACTTATGGGTAAGAGCTGAGGGACTAGGGGAGAAGTTACATTAATTAAAAAGACGGCGAGCACCAGCAGTGCTCTTCTGGTGAGGACACCGATCCAGGAGGAGGCTGCTGTGCACACAGGGAGCTCCTGCCGGTAGATTGCAAGCATTGTATCACACAGCCATCTTCCCCTGACAGAGCTGATAGAGTTGCTCTGTGGCTAGTGCTTACATTTTTAATAGGAATTATAAGATATTTGACAGTCTTTCTGAAGACCCAGCTACTGGCACCAAGTGACTGTGTAAGAACAGTTCTCTTTACAGGTCATGCTGTTCTACCCACCAAAGAAGAAATACACCTTTTTTTTTCTTTTTTAGCTGCAGAAAAATGCTTGAGAATGCATCTGATACATCCGAAAGCTCAAAATCTAAAAGACAAATACAAAAAGTTCACCCCTTTCTCTTTTTTCTTCAATCTCATGATATTCAAGTCTACCTCTTTTCTTGGAGGATCCAGCTCAGGGGATTTGGAAGTTCAAGGTTAGCAACACTGGCAGGAAAATGAGTGGGTGGTCCAAGTGAAGAGGAGGACATCCACCTCCAATAAAGCTCCTTTCTGCTTCCTTACACAAATCAATGGGACTTCAGGGAGTCCAGGAAGAAATACACTAGTCTAAGCTGCAAAATGCCTGCTGTGATTTGGCTAATTAGGCCTTTGGGAATGAGCTCTTCAAACAGACATCCAAAGTGGAAAACAAAACAGAATCTGCCACAGATGAAACTCCTGTTAGGAGAGCGGACATGGAAATCCAATTAGCTATTTACTTCACAGATGAACTTGAAGCACAGTAATGTGTAAGGGTGGAGAAGCCTGCAAAGCCAATCCTCGGGCTGCATCTGCACTGTGCATAAGCAGAGAACTTCGGTTCCTGGTTCTGTACTTAGAATTTTCCATAAGGCACCAATTTCATTTTGAAATATGACTTTTACATAGCTAGTACATTTTGTGCAAAACTGGTTAACTCTACGCCCTCAAAGTATCATGCACTTCCCAGCATATAAATCCCAGACCTTGACATCTGAAGAATGCTTGGCAGATCCAACAAGAAACACAGCCAAGCTAGATGTCAAAGGTATTTGTTAGGTTTCCAGTCAGCCAAGAATATTAACACCTTGCCCATACTTAAACGGAATGAGATTTTTGTGGTGCTGGAGAAAGTGCATGAAGAAATGATTAAAACTGTTCTTACACATTCTGCAAAATGTTTGCGTGCTTGGTTGGCTCTGAATCCAAGCATCATGGAGAGAACCCTCCAAAATCTGCAATTCAGAGTGCTGGCTGGATTTGGTAAGCTCATTCGGTTTCTTAGGACAGAATATTTTTCATGTGTGCACATAGATGGAATTATCTGCAATCCAGATGGAAAGGGGAAGAAATTCTCTCAGGTAACAGCCTACCATTTCTCAGCTGCTTTTCACTGTATATCTCTTTGGAAAACTGCCATTAACAAAAAAACAAGAGTGAGAGTCTGACTTGCCAGTGCCTTGAACTCAGAGAAAAAGAGAAGTGGAAGGGATCCCAGAGGAGTGCTTAGCCCACCTCCCAGCCCTTGTGCAGCACCCAGACCTGTTTGAGATCCTTGTTTTGACAGGCCTTCAGTCACAGCCTCCACAATGTTCCCTTCCTTCACTATGCACCTCAACTATTTTAGAAGTTTGCCCTAAAATCCAGCCCAAATGGTGGCGTGCCCTAAAACAGGATGGTGGGATTTTCATACTGCATTGACATCCCTCAGGTTTTTATTGGATTGACTTTATCAGAGGCAAGCGAGCAGTTCTGTACCCGCTGAGGATCTCTCTGATACCCGATAACATCAGTGGGCAAGCTGCGGGCAAGCAGGTCTACAAAGAACATCCACCCAGCTTATGGAGCAATCAGGAAAACTTTTCATAGAAGTTCAGTAGAGGTCTCTTAAAATACACGCTAGATTTTACAGAACAATGCTCCTGATTACTGTAGGCGCAGCAAGGGAGCAGCATTCGTTGGCTGCAGAGGCTGGGAGGAGCGGAGCCCTCCATGCCAGAAGCCAGCAGAGGCCACGGGACCTGGCCCCAGCCCACTGGCCTGCTTCCCACTTGTCAGGGCCTACAGGTCTCCACCCTACATGTCTCCACCCCAGATGCAGCCGGAGCTGTGGTCTTCCCTGCTCTCTCCAAGGAAACAACAGGCTCTGTTTTTTGTGCTGAAGCCCCAAACCAGACTGTGGACTGGAAGGCATGCCCCCTCTCCCATTGGGACTCCTCTCTCCATCCGCAGCAGACAGAAGGAGGGCAGAGGCAGGCAGGGAGCTGCTCTGCAGGAACCAGCTCACCTGTGCACGGCCCCAGGGCTGGAACTGGGCAAGCTGGATGACACCTTGGTTAGGTTTGTCTTCCTTGCAGATTTAGAGGTTCCACAGGGATGAGAATTCTTCAGTCATTTGTTAGACACCCTGTTACTTTATTGTAGTAATTAACTGCCCTCCTTGTTAAAACCAAATCAAACCCTCAGAACAAACAAAAAATACCAAACCACCGCCACTCTTAAATTTCACTTATCAGCACGCTATCCACCTCCTTTTAATTCAGTCTTGTTTGCATTAGCCACTATTACACAATATTTTTCCTTAGGCCCCAGCCTTCCTTCTGTTTCCAGGAAAAGAGTCCCCCAAAAGCAACTAGCAGACAGTGTTTTCTCCTCATTTTTCTACATGCTGCTCGATGCCTTCCTTTCTGTTCTTACCACTGATTCCTTGACCTGATCTATCCCTAAAAGTTCTGTCTCCTTCCTCCTCTGTCAGTCAGACTGCCTTGGCTTCCTAGCTGCCTTGTCTGGCTACTCGGTGCCCTCCACGAACAGCAGATAGCTGACAGCAACCTGTAGGGCAGCAGCCAGTTACAAAATGCCCACATGGCCTCAGTGTGGCTCCTAAGATCACCACTGGATCAGCCCATTCCTCGCTCAGTGCTCAGGCAGTCTCGCCACTTCACTCAGCAAGTTCTCCAAGGCCTGTTTTATTACGCTGTCCAGACCTTGAAATGTACAGAGGACAACAGGCATCCAGGTACCTCCCCAGCATCAGTCATCAATGGCAGCTGTGAGAACTCACAGGTACTACCCACAGTGGTGTCCCAGACGAAGTTTTCCGTACAGCGACTGCAGTGGAGGAAGACTACCATGCAGCAGCTGGCTGTTTTGTGGGGAAGGCATTTTAATGGCTTTTAGATGCTCCTCACCCTAATTACTCTCCTGCATTTTCTTCTGTCCCTGATTCTTCTCTTTGCTCATCTTTGGTTCCAGATCTTACCCTTCCCAGAAAACCAGTGCTGGTCCTAAATCTCAGCTCTGCACCTACAGCGCCACACCTTAGTTCCTTACCTACTTCTCTAATTAGCTCCCCTACTCTTCTCGTTTCTATTTCCCACCTCAGATGAGGTTGCTTTCTCTTTCTACTTCCTGCAGCCTGTGTAGGAGCCAGAGAATTGTAAGAGGACAGGAAAACAGTGCTTTCCTGCATTCTTAACTCGCAGCTTTTGCCTGTCACTAGGCGGAGAAATCGCCATGAAGGTCTGCTCACAGGTGGGCCTGTGTCTGAACACACTCAGTGCAGACTGACTCTTCCCCAGGTTTGGCTGACCAACTCTAACAAGTTCCTCCTCAGTAAGTGTCATTACAGATTTTTTGAGGTTCTGTGATGACTAAATTTGGGCTATTTTCATGGAAGTGGCAAAGCATCTGTAGTAACAGCCTTCCTAAACAGCACATCAATAGAGTTTAACTAATCTATAAAGAAATCATATATGATGGGATACACTTGTAAGAAACAGCTGAAGTGCTTTAGCTGAAAGTTAAAAAAAAAAAAAAACAGCAAAACATGTTTAACTTGAGACTGACACTCAGCAAAATACTTCAGTACAAGGAGTTCAAATTTGACATTTACAAGTTACTGAAAAGGGTCATTGGAAGCATCAGGCAGTGTATCTGTGTTACTTATAGCCCAACTGAACTTGCTATAATGTATTTCTGCATGAACTGAAACTTTGGGGAGATATCAATGTCTTAAGACAGCCTTTGTGTGCCTTTCCCTTTTTTCTTTTTTTTGGTTACAAAATGAAAACCTGTTCCCACCCGTCTGATCTCTGCTCTTCTGCAGCAATTCTCACTCAGCAATCCCCTTAAAAAAATTACAGGCAATTAATTCCACCAGATGCTCTCCTCCCTTGCAGCTCTGTTTAGGAAATGTTCAGCCATGTCAAGTTCTTTTGGTTACTTTTCCACTGCCCAGAGCCAAGCCCCGTGGCTCTCGCATCAAACCGCTCTTTTGCCCACCTCCTAGAAAGGACTTTCCTTAACCAAAACCAAATGTCCCGCCTTTCTTCTTCTAAAAAGAACCAACGCAAATTGATCGCTAAGCCTGTAAGTCTGTCACCGATATTTCCTAGGACAAGAATATTTATTTACCTTCTCCTGAGGTACACAGTTCAGCTGTGCAAACAATGAACACTCCTGACCGAGCTAATGAACCTGCAATTAATACCCAGGAATTGTCTAATGGAGAAGACTGAGTTATTCTTACAGTCATAAGAGAAAGAAATGCATGTAAATGATATTTAACCCAGGAGCAGCCAGCTAAGGGAAAAGCCATGTTTTTTAGAATTTGCCGTTCTGAGAAACAGCAAAGCTAGTGGAAAAATGGACTGGCAATTTAGAGCACGGCCAGGTCTTTTGTTCATAACTTAAAGGTGGAACAACACATGGGCTCAAGCAACGTGAATATCCTCTGGATCTGGATCTATCTGCAACTCTTTCTAGCCCCACATGGTGTTGCCCTGGAATGCAAAGCTCTGCCCGAGACCCCATAGCCTCCACTTATGTTTAGGCAGAGTAAATCACATGGTCATGGTCAGGCAGCAAGCACTGGGGAAATGGTTTACAGACCTCCACACCCTATCCTCTCCATCCCTTTCCTAACTGCTTGGAGCCTCACAAATCCCCCTTAGTCCCTCCCGAGTAATTGCAGTAAGATGTTCTGTCAACACACAGAAGTACTGCATTTGCATGCTATGCTTCTGCAGAGCTTCTGCACTGACTTCCAGAGTAGCACAGCAGAGCGCAGATGCTTGCAGGCTCTGCAGCATTTTTCAGTGATGAAGTGAGCCCTTACTCATCACAATTAGTAATACTGGTCCATGGGCTTTGAAGGTTATGGACAGCAGTATGAATATACAGCTCCTTTGAGACCAGTCAAAGGCCAGACTGATCTTGAAAATTAAGTATCAGTAAGCCCTAATAAACAACTCATCATCTCAATTTCACAAAATTTTACAAATCTTAACATTCCCACCCCTTGCATGGGAATCTCTGCTCAATACTAATAAGGACTGATATTTGGCACAAACCTGTAACTTAAGCACTCAGACTGCTCATACTATGGTCAAGACAGGTCCCTTTAGTGCAGCACCAGGAGTTTTATCAGAGACCACTGCACACGCACATTTATTATGCTCACTTTAAAAAGAGAGAAGGGTTTGAATGTACGTGGAGATTGGAGAAAACAGCAAAGCAGCACGGCTGTCAGTGCTTAGCACCTCCGAACCTTCACAGCTCTGAAGATGAGGTTTTCAAGGGTCCCATGTAATTCAAAGTGCTGCGATTTTTAATTGGCACAGAAAGAACTTAGCACACAGGCATATGCCTTCAGATCTCTCACTTTGCTCCTAGGGCCCAGATATCATCAGCACTGCTATGAAAGAGCTGTGAAGTGGAAGAGGAATGGGGACATTGAAATGTAAATGAGTATACAATCATCTCACTTGGCTCCAGGGTCCATTACTTACCCCCACTGACTTTTGAACTAGCAGAGGGCTTAACAAAGCTGAGCATAAGCACTCAATTATTATGGACATGTTTACCCTGCAGATGTATCTAGATGGTCTTGCAACTCGTGTTGTAGGAAGGATATTGGGAAAATTTACAAAAACAAAGTCTAGTATGTGTTCTTCCTCTAAACTGTGCTTTTGGGCCTCAGATCCTCATCTCCTTGACGCTCAAGGATGGTGCCTTACAGATGCTGAAGTGCCTTGAACTCAGCTGGCATTGTGGGAAATCTTGAGAATTGGAACAAGAGGCTTCTTGCAATGAGAAACACACCTTGGGCAAGTAGAGGTGCTCTCAGCAGTGCCCTGGAAAATAATTCATGCTAAACTGGACCAACCTCTGCACAAGTCTGAACAGTTTCAGCTGCCACTTAAGTCCATGTGAGTCACTCCCACTTATTTCAGGTTTGAGTTTGTCTTAGTGTCTTTGCTGTAACACTCACAAGAATATACTGTCATTTTCTGCACATTTTACTCTACTTGCTTTGATTAGTTTCAATGTCGCTGAAAGTTTCTGATTCATTGCTGCCTGCAGCCCCCCACGTAGCCACAATGTTCACCTCTGCGTCCTTGCTCACTGCTGCACTTTACTCTGGGGATGAGACACATGAGGACATGAGGACACAGTCTCAAGCACCTTGTGGTCTTCCTGTCTAAGCTAAGATGGTGACATGTGTCTTGTGGACACAAACTCACCCCAGCCCAGCATCATCTAATGGTAACGGAAAGACTTTCAGTGACTTCGGCAGTCATTTTCTTTAAGCTGTAAGAAAGTTGCCACCCCATTTCACTGATGTAAGACTAGTCACAGAGTTTTTACTCATTGCTGAATTAAAACCAGAAATACACTCTGACCAATGGTTCATCTTCAGCCATATTCATCTTTGCTTTAATTGCTAAGGCTTCACATCATTCTAACCCATGTGAAGCTGCTCAAGAGACAGATCCATTCCATGCGGACTTTGATCTTGTAAATTTCTGTATTTAATTACATGAGTTCAATGAGCTTCATATCATATCTCCTGCTGCAGTTTGCTCAGGTCTTTCTTTTCTTTTTGGTCTAAGGAAGGAGAGTGGAATTCTTAGAAGCACAGCTCTTTAATTTTAGTATGTTAGTAGTGCTACAGTAAGCTCACCTTCAATAGCTTCTCATATTTGATGCATGAATAAACAACTGGCAGAGGAAGGAGAACGTTACAAAAGAATGCTTCTAGACAAATATACTCACCAGACATAAAGGGTTCTAGTGATTACCTGGTGCAGAAAGGCCTTGGTGGTATTGCTCTGCCATTTGCCTTCAACATAAATGTAGTACTTTACACTTCTACTTGACTTGAAAAAAGTTAGAAACAAACAAATAAAACAGACAGAATTACGAGAAACAAAGAAAAGTCTACGCTACACCCCAAACTGTACAGAAAATGGAAGAAGAACTGAGGAACTGTCATGCTGTAGTGAGCCAAACAGGCAAAGCTGGGAAAAATTCCTCTTACTGCCTTTCTGTCTCTTTGGCATCTAGTTGTCTGGCTTGATGGAGAGTTGGATCTCTTATATTTGTACCCCATCACGTTTTGGAATGCACTGACAATAGTGTTGATCATGGTAGACCAAAACAGTTATGCAGGCAGGTGAGGACTCACATCATTAGGATCCGGTAAAACTGAAACACTCCTTGGGACTCCTAGGGCCAGCTTTATCTAAACTTTGTACCACCAGAACATTAAAATCAGCTAACTTGAGATTTTGACCAAATAGTTTGGATTCTGTGCTGGAGATGCACCTTTCAGTACAGCAACTGTAGAGCTGAATTTACCTTTGTGTAGGATCTTTAGATCCCAAATTCTCAGTAGGTAGCGTCCAGCATCCAGCTGAGTTACAAGGAGCTATCTAGATACTAGATCCAGTGTCAATGCAACAGAATGGCTCTGCAGCTGGACCTGAGTACCTTGCTCCTCGTTTTTTTTACTGAGCTAGTCCCACTTTCAGATTATTTATTTTTAATTTCAGCCTGCAGGGAGCTGAGCCTTTAAGAAGCTCTGGAGTGGGCCCACTGGCACAGACATTATGTATGCAGCAGCTCATACTTGACGGTATGTATCAGCTGGGACTCAGGAACCAGGAGGACTACCTTTACCTGTGCCTGGGTCTTTGAACCACCACCAAGTAACTGACTTCTTGTTTCATCCCAACTCGCAGCAGTGAGTAACAGGTTTCCTAATGCACAAAACTAAAATCTGTATCTAAAATTAAGCTTCTACATTAGCTAAGCACGCTATAGCTCATTAAAAATGGATAATAATTTCAAGCTCTGACACATAAGTAGGGAAATATATTGCTCAATATGCACAAAGTACTGAAATAAAATATCCATTATCTGCATGCCCCTGTTTCAGCAGAGTACTGTGGAATGCGGTGGTGATTAAAACAGCAAGATTTCACTGGCCTCCCACAGGCTGTCCCTTTTGTTGAGTTATGCTTAAAAAGCTATTAGGAAGGTGAAGGAAGTGAGGTCAGAAAAGTGGCTGACCATCCTGTGGCATACATAGTCTCACGCCACAGGAACAGGACTTTGTACAATGGAACGATCTAACTTTGAATATTTCTCCTTTGAAGGTTATACCAAACAGGAGTGTAGGAACACTGGAAAGCAGCCAATTTCAGAGTTCCCACAGCAAGCACGAAGCAGTCATAAGTATGAAAGAGACTTTTACCATGCACTCCCTGGAATAATGAACTCACAGCCTTGGTCCTCCACTGGCAGTAAGCAGTACTGTAAGGCCACCATAGAGCCCTACGCCACAATCCTAAAGGCAGAGGACTTCTCAGCCCAAGAATTCTCCCTGTACTGAACGTCTATTTAAAAAGCCAACTTCACTGGTGAGGCTGCACTATCCAAATCTGACCCTTACAAGTTTCTTTTTAGATGAAGGAAGTGGGTTGCTGTTCCCTCTCTGAATGTATTGTCTCACAGAGACAAAATGATGTGTTGTTGTGCTGGCACATGCTTCTAGTATGGATCTTTGCTATAGGTTAAGTGTATAAGAAAAAACTTTTCAGCAAACTCTATCCCCCATCTGTGTGAAGGTTTGTAATGGTAATAAAACAAGGCACAGATGAAGTGAATTGGAAGTCAGAGTGATAGAAGCTGCAAAAACAATGCTCATTTATCTGCTGTGGATCCACACTTTTTTAGATTAGACAGGCTGCTTATAAATGTGTTTCTTAGCATCTGTGCACTGTATACGAAGCAGCATTACTGAAGGAAAAACAACAAAAAAAGATTCCTTATGTCCTGTAATAGCATTAAACTGTTTTTCAAGCTCAGTTAGCTGACTCACTATTTTAACTCGTTACCAAGAAAGCACCAAAGTGATTCATGGGATACATGGCAAATACCTATTCTGCTCAAAGGACAAATTCTGCAGCTTGTAAAGGTGCAAGCACGTGTACACGAGGTGTGTGTGTAACAAGCAAAACTGGTTCCTCCACAAGATTTTTGGTCTGTACCAAAGACTTTGTCACAGAAAAGACATGATTTACCAGATAATGTTCCAAGAGCAATCCTGCAGCCTGAGTCTCCTCTTCATAGCACCTTGCTAGGCAGTAGGTCTGTGTGAACAAACATAGGAATCATTAGTAGAGCTTCATCCAATCCTCTGTATACACACCCAACTGTCTTTTCTCACTGAATTCTTCACAGAATCTCCTGAGCTGTAATTGCTGTACTCTAGCCTCATCCACGTCACACTTGGTGCCATACACTCATTGACCAATTACTGCCATAAGCAACTGTAACCTAGGAGATTGGGAGGCAGGATTTTAGGTGAGTGTTAGAATATTCAGAGACATTTCCTGAGATTTAGATTTTGGTTCTATTTAACATTTTACCATACCAGCAGATTTGCAGTATAGCTAATCAAAGCTGGTACAGTTAATCTAGCAATATTGCCACCATTACATAGTACCTTGGGACCTGAAATTCATGATAAGCTTTCAAGATTTCTGCAAAGTAGGAAAGCATCATCCTTATCGAGAAAGTGCTGATGCTCACAAAAACTAATGGGCTCACAGTCACTATGTGGATGGAGGAGCTCAGAGCTACGAATCAAACCCAGATTTTCTGAATCCTAGCTGAATGCTTAAATCCAGATGCCCATCATTCTGTTCTAGCAAATTCCTTCTGTTATTTCTGCTAGGGAGAACCAAAGCTTCCAAAACCATTTGCTTCTAGTGTTCTAAGAAATCACTGGTCACAGTGATACTGTCATGGTATCTTGCTTTTGTGGTGTTAGTAAGATTAATGTATATCATGTAACAACATGGTGTATTGATGCTCTTCAGTGACAGGAATAGCTATTGCTAGATGAAAATGTGTTATAGCTCTGTAAAGCATCCCAAATATAAAAAACACATTATGAAGTGATTCAACATTCATTATTTAAACAAAATTCTTTTTCTGTAGTTTTGTAGGGCTGCAGCTATTCTGATGCTTAGGCTGAAAAATAAACAAGTCTACAAGTACATAATAAAAACAGTCTGGAAGTGTTGTTTTCTTTAATTTTTTTTTTATTGAAAGTTACAGCCCCCTGCTATATTACTGTAAACCACCCTTGCCAGCACACACTATACCAACATGCAGCTATGTCAGAGGAAAGGGGCCTTCATTTTCGTTGATTTGATTTCATCTCATGTGGTAGAACTCATGTCAGTAATGCAAGAAACCCAGACAATGAGCAAATGAACATCTGAATGTAATTTAGCTGTGTGATAAGACTCCTGAACACAATGCAAAACAACATCAGGTAAAGCCATTCCACTAACAGCAATTGTGTTACATCAGCCAAAAGGTTAGACTGGGCTAAGCCATACCTCTCAAGCCAAATATCTTCAGTTTAACTCAGCATTCACTGTTTATCATGGAGAGCAGATTTGATTCTGAGAGACATTTTCTGGACATTTGTGTGCATTATGAGCACTTGCCAGAGGGAGGAACTCCGTGTAGTTATTGCAGATTCAGAAGTGAAAAGAAGGTAATGAGACTTTTCTTACCCAAGTAGCTATTCAGATACTCAGCAGTGAGAAGCATGCCGCTTGCCCACATTCTACCTTGCTGTTTACTAATGTTTTAATGAGTGAGAAAACATCTATTTTCTCTGTATTATTATCTGCAAAACAGCACAGAGCAACAGACACCAGTGCTCCCTTATAAGAAAGATGGTGCACACACTACCTCCAGAGACATTGCTCTGTCCAGAGCTGTTTACAGACAGTCTAGTCAACGGATGAAGTACCAGGAAAAGATTAAAGGGAACATGAATGAGGAGATCAGTGCCAAACCTGTGTGCGATACTCACCTTACCTAAGCCGCAGGCAGCTTGTTAACTGCTTCTTGGCTTCTGTAAGCCGCATGTTCTTCTGTCATTAACAATTTAACAAATACAGATGAGTATTATTTAATAATCACATGGCTCTCACAACTCCCCTCCAGTACTGACAAATAGCTTTCCCAGTGAAGAATGTCATTCTTACAAGACAAGTCGAGAAGGATTGGAGGCAGAGGGAAGGCACAACTGCATTGAGCTGTTCTCAGAAGGGATTCTAGTGAGCCCACAGAACTCCCAGTACATCGTACTGTTAAGTTTAAATAAAATCTTGGTCAGGACACTGACCAGGTCACCAGCACTCAACTGGATGATCTCCTAGAATAAACACTACACATTTTGACCCTAATAGGTTCATTAGCCATTACATTTGGTGTTTACTCACTCCTGTCAGACATTCCCCACTTTCACCCATGGTTAGAACCGCAGTGTTTCAGATACTCTGTGGTTGCACAAACCACTTCCCCTCCCATGTGCAGTGACAGCAATTGCATTCATAGAAGAGTTCTAGTAGGAACTTCCATGGGTCACAGCTTAATCCCCAATGATTTGTGCCAAAGAAATGCAATGGCAGGGCTGTGTCCTTTGACAAAGATCGCAGTTTTGTCCTGCTCCCATTACTTACTACGAATGAGAGATGTGTATTAAACCGAGGCTCCATTCCTTTTGTTAGGCTGGAACCACTGACTTTGCAACTTCGTTAACTTTGACTAGATGAAAGCCACAGTCCTCAGAGACAATTAGAACATAAAGTGCCACTACAGGGCCTGATAAAACTCCGATTAAAGCCTATGGTGACATTTCCACTGACTTCAACCTCAGCCTGTAACTAAAGATAGGCTGGAAAAGACTTGACAGTACATTACAAGTGATTTCAATTCTAAACTGCACTGTTCCTACCAGTAGTTGCTGCTTTATTAGACATGCTGACCATCCACTGCCACAATGCACACAGATAATGCCACATGTCACAGAAATATGAGGTTATTACTGCTTAAGCTGGCATGCAAAATGACAGCACAACATAATGCTTGAATACTCATATCTCTGGCTGCTTCACTGCTCTTCACAAGTGAGGATACCATTACAACTACTATTTGCATCTAATCGTAGAGCTTTACCTCGCTTACACATGATTAGATGCAAATAGCAGCCTGCCCACCTTGAAAACAGACTCAGTGCTGTAGAGGTATGAATCACAGTCTAAGGCAGGATATCATTCCAACATATGATCGGACAAAGTCTGGCAAGAAGCCACGAGGTTATGGATTTCACCTGTTTTGGCACTCGTATTACAGAAAGACAATGGATGAACTAGCCAATGGACTGGAAGCAGCCGCATCCTTGTGAAGCACCTGTCAGCAGAGTGTAACACAAAACATCTTAGGCTGATTAGTGACAGATCAGTCTATTGCAATTACAACTGTTAATTAATTGTAAGAGATTTCAGAAGTTCACTAGCCCAACCACATAGGTTCAATGTTACAAGTTCTGTGAAATCAGTGCTATAGAAACAATAATACAGCTAAATCATTCACTGTTCTCCTTCCGTAGTGCAAATTCTAAAAGATTGAGTAATGCCGCCTTCAGCTTAGGGGGTTTCCTGCACAACCGTAGAGTCATCTGCCATTTTTCTTTTCAAGAACTTCCAGCTTAAGAGACCTCTGCTCATCCAGATATGGGGAGAGACTGGCAACTCATGTCACAAAGGTGCACACATCTACCTACATACCTACCTGCTATCCACCACACTGAACCATTTCTATAGAGATAGAAAAAAATCACCTCCCCCAAAGCCCCTTTTACATTTAAATATTTAAAAGTACTGTGGAGAAAAACACTGACACCTCGTTGACAAGAGCATCTCATTGCCTGGGAAGGAAGCTGTGTGACTGAGCAAACGAGAGCTAGGAACTGCACGAAGCCTCAGTTACCAAGCTTCGTCATTTTGTGCTGGACTGTACCAACTGTAGGCTGAGCTCACTGCAAGATTATGCAGCTTTCCATCACCTAAACCAGGAGAGAGGTGGGTAGTCTATATTAGTGCAAGAACACTTCTAAGTAGGATTGCAAAGGCTGCTAATGCATCCCTAGCAGCGCAGAATTCTCTTAGGGCCTGAAAGATAAGACAGTACAATACACATTCTGTACAGTTACTCTGCTAATGAGGCCCATGACACCATCACCAGAGAAGAGAGCACAGCCTGTCTAGTTCCTGAAAGTCAGGCAATGCAGATTGCAGTTGGCCCAGCTGGATTGTGTGCTCCTCTCCACACTGAATTTCACTTCAGAGGATGTTCAGGGAGAAAGGAAGTAGAAGCAGTAAATGCAGTTACCAATTCTCCTTAAACTTTTTATTATTTTTTTTAACATTGTCCTACACCCATGCCTGACTTAGGTAGCTACACTTCCCCAGGCCTAGGTAGCCACACAAATATTCAGACACAAAAGTAACATTAAAGACACGGCAACAGAAGAGTGCAGCAGAGTTAAAGCTGAATGCCAGGCCAACACTTGCTCACTTCTTCCCTCATTTTGTCTCATGGAAGCTGTGCAAGACAAGCCCAGGCTCCACTCAGACCCCAGGGAGAAGAGCAGTGTGGACACCGTCCAGCCCCTCCCATGAATGAAATCTCTCATGCCGTGGTAGAAGCCTTTTTTGGTGCAGGGAGATAATCTACACCTCCTCACCGTGACAGCATGGTTGACTGTAGGCTGGGCTGCTGACCTGTGAAAACATTAACTGCTTTTATCCTCTCACTGTTGCCTAGAAGGATTCTTTAGCTCTCGGATCACTGAACCAGACACACTGGGCAGCATAGCTTCTTAAAGGAATTTCTCATGACTGAGCTCCTAAGAGCACAACCAAATGTCACAAAAAGTCAGTAAACACTTTGAAGATTCAAGTGCATGTTCTAGATAGCAACACCCAGAACCTCTGTTTTTAGTATCCACTGTAAAACTGCCAGCACATTTCAAAGATTTTTTTAATCTCTGGCTCGCAAGGCCTCTTATTTAAAAAAAAAAAAAAAAAAAAAAAAAAGGAAAAGAAAAGACATAGAAATCAAGATCTATCCTTTCTACGTTGTGTTTATTTCCTAGTAACAGCCCACACTCATGCCTACTTCTGAGAGGGAGGGCTTAGGAGCGTTCTGCTTCAGTTCTCTTACAAAATTACTCCCTTGCAGGTTCCTTCTGGACCTGCTGGCAGGGAATGACCTGAGAAGACTGCTTCCAAGGCTGGAGGAACAGAACAGCTTACTGGTGATGCACAAGGAGCAAGTAACTGTTTATGGCCAACTTCAGTGTAGGCTTCTATCAAACCTAGCACAGCAAATACCTCAGAGCAGTAATCAAGGCACAATCAAGGAACCAGTACGGTTACAAAAATCCACCAGAGAAGCTCAGAATAAATGAAGGGCCTACAAAAAGTAGGTCTGATATAGAGAAGTCATCAAAAAGATGAAAGCGCAGGTACACCAGCATAGTATAGGGCTGTGTATTTATAGTCTGATTACTGGGGATGAATTAAACTATGTAACATGCACTTCAGGAAATATGAATCAGAGCCTAGAAACATTTACTCATGCAAGCTGTGAGTAGCAATGTTACTCACGAGTAAAAACCAGTTATACTAGGAAGGATTTAGGCAGTCTGGCCACTTCTACTAGAATACAGACAGCCCTAACTGTTGACCATTTTAAAATTATACTCATCGTTACGAAAGAAACCTAACTCTAAGCTTGTCCATGGCACCTGCTGATTCTATCTCATTTTCAAATTTAAGATCGCAGGGTCCTTCAGACTCTTTTGATGACACAGGTTAATTGTCCAACTTTTTTTTTTTTTGAGTGACATTGACCTTGCTTTTACTTTAATGAGAGACATTATATAGCCTCAGTACACCTTGCCCAATGGTTTTCCTGGGGCAATACATTTTCTGATTTGATTGTCATGAACATGCCCCCTTATCTCGTAATATACATTCCTTCACTATTTGAAGTAGTAATACCTGTACACCTACACCTGTATTTGCTCTATTTGGAGAATACAGAATTAATTTAGTCAGAAAGGTGAGATGGCATTGACAGAACCTCTAGGAAGCGCCAAATAAGAGAGAAATGTATCAATACAGTTTTATTTTGGAAAACACAGTTGACATTGTGCAGCACTACTATTAAGTAGTGCACGATCAAGGTTCTTGTGTTTCTGAAGCAATAAAGTTGTTTAGTGAAGATGCTCTGGGCATTGGTGAGGCTGAAAAGTCTTTATTTAGATGCAATGGCAAAATTCTATCATGCTAGCTTGTTCTTCCATTGATTTTAATTTTGGCATTTTGATCTTTTAAGACATATTGTCTTGAAAGGACATCTGTCTTTTGTAAAACTTAACAGTAAATTAACATGGTTTTAGGATTTGCGTGCAAGTTATATAAATACACAGTTAAATACAATGCTGGGCTTCTGCTACTTCATGTGAAAAATTCCATCCAGAGAAACTATGCAAAATGGCTAGGGATGTACAGCTGTTCACCCCTTCCTTACCTGATCAACGGTTTAACTAAGTGCCTGAAACAACCTAACTGTGTTTTCTGTCTGCAGGAAGAACGGAACTTCTTACAGATTCTCCTAGGTATACTGACATATTAATATCCTACTATGCTGACCTCTGAGGTCTGGCACTGAAAGTTTATTTAAAATATACGAGATGTCCCAAAAGGCTGTAATTAATTTCAGGATTGGCTCCTCATGCCTAGTATCTGTGTTGGTGCTGTACAGAGTGTTTTAGTTCATACTGGTTTTACCCTCTCTCTTACCACCACTCCTCCCCACCACAGTGTATCAAGTTATTTTAAAACTTACAGTTTATAAGAAATGAAAAGCTTTACAAGCAGGATCAGGAAAATCCCCTCTATACAGTAATAGATACAGAGAGGATCCTCTTGGCAAGATCTGTACCTTCAAATGTCAATTTGTTATTAATATGGCCATGATGGTGGACACTGAAGAGACGCAGCTCGTAAACAAGTGCAGTTTTCATTGATACCAACGGAAGCTGAGTTTGTACAACTGGTGGCTAAGTTAGAGAAGTTTTGTACATTTTTCTGTTTACTGATGAAAAATTATTGCAGCATGTTGTATAGGTTTGTTTTAGTTTTGGCTACAACACAGGGGATCTGAAGTACTAAGCAAACATTATCTCAAACAGTTTTCACCAACATTTTCAAAGCTTATTCTTCCATTTTCCTATTAGTCTTTAAGAGGAAAACCTGTAAAAGATGCAAGATTACATACTGTTAGCACAATAATGTCTGTCTTAACGTAGAAAGCTGATAGTTGATTTTTCATTCCTCTCTCTGCAGCAAAGTGCATACATGAACTCCAGCTTGTAAGAGGAGCCAGTCTGAGCGGTGCAGGTAGTGACTTACTCTTGCTTGTTTTATGAAAGGCTTCAAGTCAAATTTTTGAGTTACGATTTTGAGTCTCCCTGATAAAAGAATGCAGGGAAAAATCTGTTGGGAATACCAATTAAAAGTGCAGGGAAAAATAGTGGAGAAATATTCTTAATAAAACTTCTCTTTCAGTCCCTTGAACAGTTGTTTTCTTCTAGGGTGGAGGAAGAACCTACAGTAAATTAGCCGTTTTCTCATTTAATGTGCTCTAATATGAAAAAAATGTATTATTTAAAAGACTAATCTTACACAAAATCTTCCCCCTCCAAAGGGCTTGCTCCAATGCTTTCTCTTCATTAGTTACAGAGAGCAGTGGCATACTATTTTTGCATTCCTGTGGACGGCAGCAAATTGTCCCTTTTGGCTGTCATTGTTTCCTATAGAAAAAACAATGGGTTCCATTTATCACAAGCTGACACGACATGGCATGCGAAATGACATTCCATGCTGTAGCATCCAAAGAGGTAGTGTACTCCAAAATCATATATGTAAAATACCTAGGAACAAGCCAAAAAATAAAAGGAAAAGTATAACTGGTTTGAAAAATGAAGTATCTCTTCAGGAATTGCAGTGACTTCTACTTTGAACCAGCAGCTCTGAAAGTGTTAACTGACCTAAAATTAATCTTGTCAAATGTTTAGAAGGAATCAAGATGCTGATGCTCCAAAGAAGGAGCAAAATTCCACGACTCAAAAAGAAAGTTTTGATGAACATAAAGTTTTCTAGAAACATCAAAGCATGGTGCAGCTGTTAGTATGTCAAAGAAGTATTGTGTTCCCTCCAGCAGTTCAGTGGTGTCAGCTTGTGTTTGGTGTTGTTGATATTAGAATAAGCAAATGCGCTGGCCTGCACAGTGACTCCAGGCTCTTCTTGTTTCAGTTGCTGATGGTGGTATCAGCATCTGCATGTTTTCATCTACAGGAGGTAACTCATCGATTGAAGGACATTTCACTGTAGGATATAAAGGGCTCCTCCCCAACAGGATAGACATCCATTTCAGTTGTCTGAGAAATGCCTGAACTTTTGTGTCCTCTCACAGGAATTCTGGGGTATGCCTTGGCTATTTCTCTGACGTCTGGTTTTGATAAGTGATTTTCAGAGCCTAGTGTCTCCTAGGAATTCTGCAGGAAGAGACTGGGTGAGGTCATTCGGCTTTTCACTGAGTTTCCTTTCTCTGTTTTTGGCCGTTCTACTGAACATGACCCTCCAGCACTCAGGAATATTTCTGTTCCCTTAGGAACTATCGACCACTTGCTGGTTTTATCTCTGCACACACAAAAGCTCCATGTCGCTGGAAAGGGAAACAAGGTTGACATTAACCAGGGGAACATAAGCAGCTTGTAGATGCAGCTGTGAGCTGAGTTCATTTATTAGCTCAAGTGCTGGCAAAGCTTACGCTTGTTTCTCGGCATCTCTATTGGCCATTGGACTAGGTCCGAATAGCTGAAGGCAATGGAATAATAGCTGGTTTGTCAGCCCATTTTATTCATGAAATGGGGCACGGCAGGAATACTTGGAAAGAAGCAACAAGTAAAAGAAAATGCATCTTATTTTCTCTGGTTCTACCACTCTGCCTCAGAGAGTGTGTGACTTGCATACGGCTCTTCTGTACGAGTCTATTCATATCAGATTTCATTTCTTGCTACATGGGTTGCTATGGATACAATTCTGAACTGCTGCTTTTGTAGGCCAGGAGATTTATGACTGCATCCTGAATGATTCTGCTCATCAGAGACACACGAGATTTTTTTTTTTTCCAAATGAACAGAAGTGAAAACAAACAGAGCCTGCAATTCTCAAAATATTTTTGACAACTGAATTCTGTATTTTGTATCTTCCTGAAGACCACCCGACTCTATGGATTAGTCCCCTATTTATAGCGAGTTGTTGATCTGTAAGAAATGCATAACCATACATACAAACTCCCAAGGCCTGGCAAAAGTTAAAGGTCTGTATCAGAACAGACCCTTGCACATTAGCCCTTGTTCTCATCTTACTCATTCCAGCTTTTCAGCATGCAAGGACAGTCAGGTTCAATGAAGTCAGAGCACAAACACAGTCTTTAGAAATCCAAATCGTGTGATTTATCATTAGGTTATTGTTTATCAAAACTACAGGAAGTCTGGGTGTTACAATATACACGAGCACAAAATGGAGCACGTACAAGTACTACAAAAGAGCATGCCATTAATATTAACTGCTAGCAAATGTAAAGCATCTGACAACAGATCTCAGTATTAAACTGACAGTCGGAAGTTCTGGGATAAATGCACTCCTCCGCCTTCCTGGATGCTATTAATCATACAGGATGCACATTGTCTTACCTTTCCTCAGATGGGTTCATTAGCAGATTCCCTGGCATCATACTGATGGCTAAAGGAGGTCTGTTGCTGTAAAATCTCTGCAAGACTGCTGGGTGCTATAGGAGTTGCAAGTGGAACTGAAAATTTAATATTGTTAGGGAATGCCTGTACTACATGCTCCAATGTAGTCCAAAAAACACACTATGTGCTGCGCCAAAGATAAGTGACAGCTGCTTTTCTTGAAGTGCTGAAGCACCTTGACAGACAAGTGAAACCCTAATGGTTACCAAAAGGGGAAGCAGCCACAGTGAGCTGGATTCTCAGCCAGGCTTGCAATGCCATGGCAACTCCAGGTTTTGCTGAGGGGCAGCACTGCTGCAGTGGCTCCAGAGCAGTGGTTTTGCTGGAGTGAGGATGAAGGCCAGATGTGGAGGTTTTGGAAATGCATGTCAGTGTGACCACTTCTGAAGTGCAGAGCAGAAAAGGACTGTCGGATCATTTGGCAGGTGCATGCATATCTCTAACGGTCGTACTCTTTTTCCCACGAACCTTTTACCTCTTCATGTTACCTGCCCCCTCTGCAGGACAGTTTAGAAACTGCACCATCAATGATTCAGTACCAGTTACCACTGTACCTTTATGAGCAATTCAGGCAATTTCAGGCAATTCTTCATCCAGCAACAGAACAGTATCGCCTTCTAAATAAACATGAATAATTTTCGTTGTTAACATTCAATGGAACACAGACTGACCCATAACACTGACCCAGGACACATCCAGGTACGAGAGAATGAAGAAAACAAACAGCACACACAATTTAAATAGCTCTTACTAAATTGTCTAAAATGACCGGAAATTTTGAATTTTCAGCTTAGGACATGGCATAAGGCCAGATCCACTGGGAGACAAGTGCTCAAAGCTTTCTGAAAAGTAGGGCTGCTTAAAGTGTTTCAAGTGGGTCAGGCTGTCTTGATAGTCACTATTGAAATGTAGGCCACTGCACTTCCATTTGCACAGCGGCAGCAGGGCTAAGTTGTCAGAGTCACTGGTACACACAACTCTCAAATAAGCCCTAAATGCTGGAGCACCACTGAAATAGGGTAAGTTTACAGATGACACCCCTATAATACAACAGGCAGCATATGAAGAGATGCTATTCTGCTGTTGGACCAGGATCTGTACCTGCCAAAAGGTCCCATTCTTGACAGAATATATGTATGACAATTCATGAGTACATTGAGGTATCTATTATTAACTATGAAAAAAAAAATCAAAAGACCACACATTTTCTCAGAAAACCATAAAATAAACTTAACTGGCCTACAGCAAACTCTCTGCTGCTACAGTTAGACTGCTTCTAGTAATCGAACCAGCTAATTTAAGGGCATTTATTTTGGTAACATGCACCATCATACAGAAATAGTGGTTGATGGGCCTCATATAGCAGCGTAGGCCAGATCAGGTACTTAAGTCTGATAACTTAAAATCCTTTGTTACAGTAATAGTAGAGGAAATAAGATATGCCACTGAGGAGACAAGGAAACAGAGGTCAACAGTGTGAGTTCTCAAGGTCAGCATAACTGGCAGCCCGCGCTTAAGCACTGGATGCCAGGCATAGCAGGCTGCGAGGGGGCGAGCGCGCAGACCAGTGCGTGAAATCTATCTCCCAGTCCTTTTGCAAACTGGCTGTCCCTGTGAGGCTGTAATCAACGTGGTGCAGCTTGCTACATCAGCATACAGCTAGTATCAAGAAATACACTGCTTTAAGATAGTTATTATGCTGAAGTGGAAAGTACCAGCAGTTTTGGGCCACCCATGCTCTGCTCTGCAAGTCTGGAGAAACCCTGGGCAATTACATATAAAAGCCTACATCTTGGTTTCACTAGCTACAGAGGAGGAATAGTAATACTTAGTTACAGTTTGGAAGTGGAAAACTAAGTTCTGAAGTTCCTACAGTGTGTGCTGGTCAGCAAGCACACCAATTGGTAGCTTTTTAAAGAATACCTGGGGGTAGCTCCACCTTCCTGTGCAGGAATGGTACACATTGAGAATGAACTCTCCTTTACATGCATCTAGAAGGAAGCATTTATTTTAAAAGAACTATAAAATGCCTATTAAATTCCTGATAGCAGTGTTTAATAACTGAATCTAAAAACACCACTGAGAAAGATTTTATAAGTCTGAAAAATCAAATCAGATGGAAATTCTAGCTGCCAGGTTTCATATTAGAAAACAGAGGTAAGCAGATTCATATCAATCGTGGTAGTCACTGTGAGTACAATACTGCTATCAATTCCACAAACTGTGCATTTGCTGCATGGATATGTCATTCTTTAGAGACAAGGTAGAATCTGAATTGCTCAAAAACACATGTGAATAATGCCATTGTTGAAATTTTAAGTGTGCATATGGTTCACAGAAAAGGAGTGAGGACTTTTTCCTCAGTATTGAACACCTGCATGGAAGATCAAAACTATTTGCTAAATAAATTAGTCAAAACAATAAGTTTTGTAAGCTACTGAATACATTATCTATCCTAATACATTTCATTACATTAGTTTTGCAAATTAATCTTCTATAAAAAGATAATAGTTCCTATTTCCCAGTAGAATTTTAGGCATCAGAAGTCTACACATAATATATAAGTATTCTAGTAGAAAGCCTTACTACAAGGCTTTCAAATAAAAATAAATATGATACTAATATAAGTAAGAATAATAATCCAATAAATAACTAAAAAAACTGTGCACTTGACTGAAAAGAGGAAAAACAAATTGGTCTTTCTGCTTTCTTTTCACAACAGTGCAAGTCACCTGAGGAAGAAACATGCATCCTTGTCTTTCTGCATCCTGTCATTTCATTCCATATGTACACGAGCCTTGAATGAGGAGGAAAGCACTGGTTTGAATGATTCTGTCTGCTATCTATTACAGTTCAAAGGGTTTTTGTTGGTAGTGTTTTTTTGTTTTTTGTTTTTTGTTTTCAGAATTAAAAGCTTGACAGTTGTTCATAATTTAGAGTGAAAGATTGGTTGGTTGGTTGTTTTTTAAGAACTTCATACTGAGATCATTCAAAAGGCCTAACCCGGCTACGACACAAAAATCCGTGCTTCTCTCAAAACCTGCCTGTGCTTTTTTCAAATGGGGTCACACACTACCTATGCAGCATTCCCTGCACATTTTGTACTGCTGGTGTGGATGCTTCAGGAAGGGAGCACTGATCTTTGCTTCTCTGGCTGGATCATAATCAGGCAGCTTTGTTCCAGTGAAGATGGTTAAGATGGTTAAGAAAGCTGTAGGCTGCTTGCAAAATACTTTAAACTGGTGGCTTCTTTGTATGTTAAAAACACCCTCTCCAGGAGTTTTTAGCTTACCATCTCCCCAGGGTACACACCTGTGTTTGCTGCAGCAGGAGTCAGCATGGCCTTAGCATGGGGGAATCTCATCTCTACAGTTTGAAATCGGTATTAATCCATTTGTGGAGTGATATGCAACTAGTTTGACACTTCGCACACACAAAAAGATGGATTTGGTAGGTGTAGGGCATCTCTAAAAACCTGTTCAAAGAAACTGCATTCCAGCTGAGCAACTTAACAAAACAATATGTCAGAGAAAGAACCAAATTATTTCTAGAATATAAATTACTGCCAGAGAGTCTGCTGTCAACTAGCTGTTAAAATACCTATTATGAATTGGGTTAAAAAAAAAAAAAGAAGAGTGAATTCTTTTAAGTCTCAGCAGGCGATAGCCCACAGTAAGCACACAAAACAGCATCAGCTATTTTTTTATTGGATTCCTTTTTGGGGAGGGGGGGTGAGGAGAAAGGAATTTTTATGCATATACACACACACAAAAGGACTATTTTTTCATCTATGTAAAGTCAAAACATACTGGAACCATAAATTACATCCTGGGTAAGTGTGCAGTGTTTATATCCTTTTAAGGAATACAGCCAGTTAGCACCCTACTTCCAAGGTATAATCTTCCATCACTGTTAGATGCTGCTGCCTGATCGCAGCCAGACAACTGGCTCAACACCAAGATCACAAACGTGCCAACATATGGAAACAATCGCTTTCCTTTTGATTGGAAATGACATAGTCTGGGTGTGTGCACAACAACCCCATCAATCAGCCAAAATGCTTCATTATTTAGATTTAAATTTATTAATGAAGAGAAGATCTCTAGAGCCCTGTGTAAAGGGTAGGAAAGATATTTACACACCCCACCAAGCAAAAGAACCTCTGCACAGTGACAGCTTGTTTTAGCCACACTGCACCCTGACCAAGCTTGGTTCCTTCTCTGTACAAAGCTGTTTCATGCATCATTGATGTTGCTCAGCTTAATGCAAGAGCAGCTGAATCTCAAAACTACTTGCACAGTAAGGCTGTGCCAGCTGCTAATCACCCCTGGGACTCCAGAAAATCTCCACACATTGGCAGTCTCAGCAAGAAAAGTGAGGGGAAAGGTTTAATTGTGAATATTTGACCACAGACGTAAGGCCTGTCTATCTCAATGAAGTTGCAATGGCTGAAGGCCTGCATCACGAGTTAAAATCAAGAGGATTTTTGTTGATCCCATGTGGCTGATCTGGAGCTTGAGAGATCAGGAGAGATTCCTGTGGGGAATGCAAGACAAGTCTGGATCAAACTGTTTGCTGGGCTCATACAGCAAAGAACAGTGAAGGGGAACAAAGGCCATTAACTTCCTAAAGAACTGCAAGTCCAAGTAAAAAGACAGGAGAGGCCTGCTTTGAACATAGTAGATACACTCATGTTTGTGATATACTAATGTGTTTTGAAGTTACTTTGCACAGAGGCCTTATGCATCCCAGGATCAGACCCACAAAGTGAAAATGAACATGCAGCTGTGTGGAGGAAAATGGGCATTTTTCCGTCACTTTCAGTAAAGACAGGTTCATGTGCATGGTGGAAGCCTGCTAGTGACAGAACTACTGTTAGCATTGATAACTTAAATTATACCCTGGGTTCTGCTACGGATGATAGCAAGAGACAGGCTTTCGCATGGAGGACAAGTAAGCAGAAGCACATTCCAGCTGTAATGGATAGCAGACAGAACTCATCAAGGGAACTTTGGAGTGAGAGGAAGACTATTACTATGATTAAGGTTTTATATGGGAGAAATACATTCAATTCCCACCTCTGCATGGACTTACTGCATGACTAAACAAGTCTCCCACAGACAAATTTTCAAACATATCTAGGCACTTTAAGATGCAGACAAGCACCATGTCTGATTTACAAATGCATCTATGCAGGCTAGATGTTTATCAGCACCTGTTTGTGTCCTTTGAGTCCCCAATCTCCAAGATTACAGATGTCATCTATTCAGATCACAGCCAAATTCTACCTTTTAGCACTCGCCCAACATTTCCATGTAAGTGAAAGAGGAGTGAGCTCATATCTAAGGATGGGACTTAGCCCCAAGTAAAATAGGAAAAGGGATTTGCTGCATGACAAAAATAGGCTGAGTGCCTTGTCACATCTGACAAACGCCTCAGATGGCATAGCACGGATTTGTGCTGGTGCTATTAAAATAGGTTATATTTCCACTGAGTTAACTGATTTCTTGTCAAATGGTAGGTTGGTAGCCCCTTTCCCACTGGCAGTGAAAATTCATCTCAACATCAGTGGCTATAAGGGAACTAACCCTTACACTGCTTTGAGAACTCATTCCTAATGCATCCCCTCACTGCCAGAGCTCTTCCAGGCTGGGCTCTGCAGACCGTAGTGCTCTTCAGCCACACTGACAAGAGCTCCTCGACTGAAAGGAGAAATAAAATTCTACTCATTTAGAGCACAGGTTGCCAAATCAGGCTTTTTTTTCCCCCCTTAAAGCAGGGTATGATGATCAGCCTGGTTTTCAAAGTTTTCAATCACAGAAAATTAAATGAAGTCAGACCTTCATCTAATATACATTTACAATATCAGTGACACCTGCTGCAGACAAGATCTAGGTAGTAGCTCTGATTCACTGCTGCTGCCTGCTAACTAGTAGTTAATTTGAGGTTGTTTTTTTTAGTCTTCCTGCATTTATCTTTCATAAACAGAAAGGCTGTATTACCAAATAACACTTGAGGAACTGTTTTATTTGTGAATACAAACTGTTGTGAGTCACACAAAATCCACCAGAGAGCTGATGAGAAATCAGGCTGCTTTTCAAATAACAAAAGCTGACTGCCAGATGAAAAGAGAATGACCTTTAACTCATTTTGGTTTGAAAAACCAGAAGTGGGTGATTATGATTTCCAGCAGATACTACTCCAGTGCAGGAGAAATATTTGTTGATCTGACTCTAGCTGACCGACAGGCAGTTGTTGGGTGTGTACCACACAAAGAATACTTTCATTTTTTGGCATGGCATAACATTGCTGAAATGCCAAAGACCATGGCTAATTAAGTAGAGTGATGGAACAGAATGACTTGATGGTAAGATTTAATTGGTATGAATATTCTCACAGACTGGTTATTGTATCTGTCTGGGAGGACCAGACATTCAGCTGCATTAAGCATTGCTCAACTGCAGCTGAGGGGGCAAAGGGCACAAGGGTGCCCTTTACTTGTCCTCAGTCCCGGGTCTCCTCCACAGTCATGTCTCAGGGTACAACTTAGAGAAGATTGTACCACTCCTCTGCAGCCCCTGTCTGCTCTCAGAGTAGCTGAAAATCATCAGGATCTGCCAGAAACCTTTGTCCCTGCCATGCCGATGGGGGGGGTGGAATGAAGTTGCATAGGAGCCACTACAGCAAGTCTGCACTGCCCAGAGCCCATGCCATGAAGAGTGTGGCTGCTCAAGCTGCTTCACACCAATAGATGGAGCATGGACCAGGATCCAGCCATGAAGCGTGTAGTTGCTTTATTTCAGTTGATTTTTTTTTAATCATAATAAAACTGAGTATCTTCATTTTCCTAATGGAAATCTGTCCTTCTATGGAACCTTTCCATAAGACTCCCAGTTGGGGCTCCAGCACTACCACTTTAGTACAGTCTGCAGTCTCCAGTGATAAAAGCAAAGTCTATTTAAGGGCTCCCATAAGGCTAAAATCACTGATCAAAGCCACGGAACAATGGGCAGGGTCATATTAGGACCAATGACCTGGTATTGCCAAGGGGAAGGGCTTGCAATTCAGAGCATTCTTCTTCCTTGGACATGGGTGGATGATCACAGCGTTCTGTGACAGGCTGTTTCCATCTGTCTTGACACATGGCCAACATTGGACAGACAAGAGCGCCAAGATCCCTCCTAGAAGAGCCTGAAAGACTTCTACCACAAGGGCACACGTTACTTGTGATCAGCACACATTTAGGTCACCAAGTAGCACAACATGATGCTTGGCAGAGTGTCACAGGCTTCAGGATGCTTCAGGTAAAGGTAGACATAACCATGGCACTTAAGTCATTCTAATTTCACCTCTCACCTCCCGAATACCTCTATCTTATGCTACAGAAAGAATAAGTCTGAAAGTAGCTCTTTCGTTTTTCTCACTGTCATGGTGGCTTTTTTATCTTCCACCACACGAACTTAGCAACACACAGGACATCTTAAAACATTTTTTCGCATATAACATTTGACTATGGATTTGATGTGAAGTGGCCTACACAAAAAACTTGCAGCAGTTAGGTTATAACAACAGCCACTTGATCTCTTAATGCCACATGATACTGTGCTGTATTAAAAGACATCTTCATATGATTTCAGTATTGTTTCTAGCTTTTTTCTTCACTCCTATACACTAACACTTGGACAGAACTCCCATGAAGAATCAAGAGTACCGATTTGCTGAAAGATTACTGCCTGTGATATGACATCGTATGTTCTCCCCAGCTAGCACAGAAGCCAGCAACTGCCATTCTCATTTCATGCACACCTTGGAAGAAAGAAAGCCTGCAGTTGGCTAGTTCTTGCTGTAATGGAAAAAAAATAATCTTCAAGTGCCATTGTCTCTTCTTTGCTGCCAGAGACGTTGGAGCCCCAAAATCTGCTTAGCCAGTCAGCACTGCCTTTACTTCTGGCTTTCTTGTCTCTTGCAGAATGAATCTACTTCACCAATTACTGAGGAGAAAGAGCCCTGAGCAAGCAGCACATCCTCCATAATGCAGACAGAGTAGACAAGAAATTATCCCTCTGCTAAGGGGGATATCCCCTTCTATCTTATTCTCCTAATTATTATAATTGTCAAGTTCGTGTGAGCTTTTTTTTTCATAAGATTTTTAGCACTGTATAATCACTGCCCTACTCCCTTAATTTCTCAGATTACTCTGCCAACTCAGGAGCCCCTCTCTCTGGGCTCGAAATATCTAAGCTTCCTGTTAGCCTACAGAAGCTGAACATCTCAGAGCATCACAGTTGTATTGTTCTCATTTCAAGTGTATCAGGCTCTGCTACTTGAGAAAATACACCGGGTTATTAAACAACATAACCTGTTGTGTTTCAAAGTGTTTTCTGGTATTAAAATAGAAATTCATGTGACAGGTTTTTTTAGTTCAAGACAATGCAGTTCAGCCATAAGACACTGGTCTTCAAGTGCTTGCCACGGCACTCTTGTGGAATACCATTTAGTGACAGCAGTAGTCTCAATTGATCCTAGCATGTTCAGTGAGGGTGTTGGCTCATCAGCCACTTGCCCCCTCAGAATAAACAGGCATGGAGTCAAGAAACGCAGAATTGCAGCTGCTCTCCAGCAAATTCTTCTTACAAACATAAGTGATGGAAATCGCAGTAGCGGCAGTTTGAGTTGACGTGCTGCTAACAGTGTGCTATCACACGGGTAAAGGGAAATGTTTACCATTTCAGCTCTCCTGGCCAGATGTGTTTTTGGATGCTTCTTTCCTCCTCATGTAAGACTGATTCTAGGGAAGACAGATTCACAAATGCCCTCCTTGCAGAGAATAAAACCCCTATCATCATGTTGACAAAACACCAGCAAGAGAGCGAGCCTGTCTGAGCAGTTCTTAAAAAACTGGTCTAGACCTGCTTTCATTAATTCGCTTCAGGGATGGCTGGGAAAAAGGACGAGAGAATTTATTCTGCTTGCCTTGAGCCCTAGTCAGACAGCCCTGCACTAGCACTGCATTTGTCTTGGGCTGCAAAAAATGCAGTGCAGCACCTACAAGCAAACACCTGGGTAGCAGGACATTCAGTCAGCTAAAAGGGGATGCTGCCAGCAGCTGTTCTCTGACGCCAAAACTCAGCAGAATTCAGTAAAGCTCTCTCAAAAACATGGTGGTTTTTAGAATCTTACAGCTACCAGATGCGTGTTTTTAAAAATAGAAGTATTTCCCCATGTAATAACTAAAAGATTTGTGTTTTATATACCAGAGGAAGCATTGTTTATATCAGAATTATTTAACAGCTGAACTCTGCTAGCAGAGGCATTCAGTTTGTATAGCTATTTTCTCAGGATGGCAGATAGTCAGAAGGAAACACCTCTGGTGATATCAGGGGATAATTCTTAACACACTGTTAAAAGGAGACAAAAATCCTATCTCCAGTCAGGTGCTCCCCATAAATAGTAGTTTGAAAAGAAATACCACTTATAAATCTGTTTATCAGATAGCAATGTTTGGATGGTGTACAAAGTGCAATCCAGTCAGATAACGTTATCTAATACTGGTTAAAACTTTGTGAGGGTTCTCACCTCTTCCATGTGAAGACCGTTGCTGACTTCTGAACTTAGCCGACAGGACTAACTCACAGACTGGTTTCTGAAGATCAGCTTTTTGGGTGCTCTGTCCTTTGGCGGAGTATAATAACACACATGGGACTCCTCAGCTGGCTACCAATAATGCTTTAAAATCAGAAGAAAGACAAAATTCCACATACACAGCTAAACACCAAGCTGTTACTATTACAGCATTTCTACAGAGTCTCCTCAGAACAACGTCAGTTCTCTTGCCACTACTGCTAAGCCCATTCCAATACCTAATACTAGCTTTCTAAGCAAATAAATTCTGTGGCTACATGAGGTCCCAAACTCATTTCCTCTTCTTCCCTCCTGCATTGCATGGTTATCTCTTCATGTATTCCACGTGAGTGAGGCACAGATCTTCCTGGGGCTTCTACATATATGCAAATAACAATTGTGTGATTTGTTCTAAACTGCTTTTCTATATCCTTTTTGCAGCCATGACACTGAAGAACTATACAGTTACCTAGACTAATTTTTACAGAGTAGCAAAAATCGTAGTAATTTCTTTTGGGGCAGAGAGGAAAGAATGCAACATGCCACAGCAAAAGCTCATACTCAGACCTACAAGTGATGTCCTTTTTTCAGAGAAGCTAGGCACACCAAAATTAACTCAAAGTGACAATCCTTCAGCTAAACCAATCCAGAAATATGACTAATGGAGAGACTGGTATTATTTTTATATTTTGCAAAGTTCCAAAATATTTTTTCAAAATGTGTATCCAGAAAAGAGGACCTAAAAAGAATGTTCATTATAAAGTGGTGGTTTTCACTCAGACATTCCTATTGCATTTAATCAAAACCCTTTATAGTTAAGTTCCAAGGAAGAAAGGTAATAGTTGTGCTATATCAACATATGTAAATACAAAGCAGACAGGTTTCAAATAGGAGTAACATACTGGAACTAGCTAGCTAGAAACCAGTAACTGACTCTCTTGCTCTGTCTGCTAACATTTGCTCATTGTAGTCTCATGCACTGAGGATCAGAGCTTAGCTGTCCACCTGTTCATCTTAAGCATCTGAATTGCTTACCCTTTCCTCAGAACCTGGTTGATCTAAATGCTGTATTCTTACATAGTTAATGATGCTGTGAGCATCATCTTCCACTGTTAAGCTTCTGACAGAAGTACAGTATTGGCGGCATCAGTTGGGGAAAAAGAATTTGCCGTGTAAAAATTATTTTTTATTTATTAGATAGATGGAAAAACCAGAAAGCCAGAACTCAGTACTACTGAAACCACATTTTAAAGACATAAGGGTATTTTTCTTGTAAATAAATTCTACCCAGACACCCATTTAAGAACTAGTTTTCTTCTTATGTTTTATAACTAAAACATAGAACAAAATAAAGTTCAAGCAACTTTGATCTAAAATAAGTCAAGAGCCATTGAACCCACCCTGGCAGGCTTTACTAATACTTTGTCTAACATACCTCTTCATGACTGGCCACTAACTGTAGGACAACAAGTAAATCAAAGAGCACAGATATTGTGGTATCTAGAGTCAGCAGATTGACTTGTGCAGATCACTAAAACTTAATTCTCAGTTGCTCTAGAGTTGGTCTCATTCAGATGTTTACCTTTTTTTTTTTTTTAATATGGTTATCTCATGTCATATACATATCTATGGAAAGAGGAAACACAAATTGTATGTGTTTTGTCTCAGTGTCTTTTGTTTCTCTATAGTGTATTTGCTCATTCAGCAACCTTACGCTGAAACTAACAAACGCTGCATACTGTGGTTTGAGATTACTGCAGCACTTATGAACACAAGCAATGTTTATTTGGGAGAGATACAAAGCCCCTGTTGACAATTCTTGTGCATAGCTCTGGCATGTCAATATCCAACATTCTGCAAGTATTTGAGCTGAAAGACAAAAGCAGACAAGGCAGAAATTTTTATACCAGTACATATACACTACTCATTGACAATAGTTTAATGCATTTACACCAAGCAAAAGAAAAAAATACATTGGTTAACAAGTCAGTAGGCTATATACAGTATTATCCACTTCTCTGAATCCAGACTAAGGTTTTGATGCAGTTATTCTGGTACAATCCGGGTTTAAGTCTGAGTAAATGCCAAAGAGTAGATCCTGTTCTCAGCCATACTACTTTTGCTCCACTTGTCCTGAGTCATCAAGGTCAGTTGAAAGTTGCAGTGAAAGGGATAATACCTTGGTTCTTTTAAATTAAGAATATGACTCATTCACTCTACTATTTGATCCTGAAGGTACAAAAGTTACCCAAATTCCTGGGCCAGACTGCCTATTTTAAATATTTTAAGAACAGTGTTTAGTGTTTTATTCCTGATTTAGTTCTGTTTTTTTTTTTTTTGTGTGTTGTTGTTGTTGTTGTTTTGTTATTTGGCCATTTTGTTGCCATCTCCCTCTCAAGTAGCAGTGACTTGTTAACAGCTAATTTCAAAGGTTTCAAAGATTCTTATCAGCTACTTTGGACACTGATAAGTAGAGGTCTCCAGTGCCTCATCAAATACTGGTTTTCTGGTTCTGCCTGCCATAGGTTTCTTTCAACTTATCTTATTAATCTTTCCCAGCATCCCTCCATAGCCTCTCTGTAACTCATCCCAAACTTTCTCTTCTTAGTTTCCTATTCCTTTTCCTTTATACTATCCCTTTAATGGCATGTCTAATCATATTATTTACACACCAATAATATGCAATTAACATCATCTTTTCCATCCTTTTTTTCCTGTAATCTATCATTTTGATCCTATCCTCATCTCCTTTTCAATAGAAGCCAATTAGCAGCAATTAAATACTTAAGTTACAAAAGAAAATAGTTCCCCATTACGAAATACTCACCCAGCTAGTTCAATCATTTCAAGGAAATAGTGAATTGTACTTTTACGACAGTAATAAACAATAAACAGAACTGATACTGGAATATACAGCTCATATTATTAAAACAATGTTCTCCATAAAGACCAAGGGCTTTTTTTTTTCTGGTAAGTTTTACTTGTCAGAAACAAGTTTTTTATTTTTATTTATATATTGGTATGGTACCTAGGAATACTCAATCGGTTGCTTTTAAATCAATGTTGATTTGTGCTACCATGTTTTTCTTGTATAGAAAACCAGACATACTAACAAAATTGTAAATTAGTCTATTTTTAGGAAGTCCAGGTCAACTGTTATTCTGCTTTCCATTTGTTTACTCCTAAATGAAGTAATAATGAAGTCTTGTCACTGGGTGAAACTACCTCATTAAATGAGAAACTTCTGAGAGCATCAAACAGTGACTGGCATTTTTTCCAGGCACAGACTACAAGAAAGTCTTTTTTACTGGAATTCAGATATTTTCATATGAGGAATTCTGTGTTTCCATTTGCAGCATAAACACTCATTTTCCTTGTGCATGTTTTGTCACTGCTGAGTGTAAGTGCTCAGCATTCATCAATGATTTCTACATAATCCATATTTCCCAGGCTGCTAAATCTTGCATACTCCTGCTTCTATACATTTGACAGGTATCTAACTTGATAAACACAAGTGTTCACATTATTCTTGGACTTATTCTTCTCTTCGCTTTTTTCTTTCGTTTACCGCTTAATTGTAGATTGGAAGAGGCAAAGCAGAAAGTTTAGAATATTATTACATTAATTATTATTACATAACAACCTGCATGCAATAAAGGCATTACCTGTACTACCTTTACAGAGAAGGAAAAGGAGCTAGAAGAGACTGACATTTCCTTGAATTTACAGCCCTTCACTCATTGTTCTGCCTTTCCTCCCCATCTCAATGTGCACAGAAGTCCCTACAGAAGGCTGTGGCAAGAGAAAACACTAGCATAACTGTGGCCACACATGTTCAGAGATTACTGAATAGAAGTTTTTCCCTGCTTGCAGTTACTAGATGTGTGATTGAGCCGTGAGGTCCAGCTCTCAGGCTAGATAATTTGGTCCTACTTTCTAGACTCTTTTCTGCTCCAGCGTACATCACTGGGATTGCAGTGATGTCTTCCATGAAGGCAGAGATAATGAAGTGGAAAAAGCCTGGCCAATAATCTTCTCCTTAACCTTCCAGCAGATGTTTTTGCTTTATGACACGATACTCTTCTCACTGTCTGCTAAAAGAGGAGCTTACTATGAAACAACCATGTTCTACGATTGTATACAAACAGAGCAGAATGCAAAAGGGATGTCTGGCTTTATGCCAACTTTGAGCCCTCAGACTCAGTGAAAATAAATCACATTCTCCCTCCTCATGTTCCTCCCATGGCCCTGTATCAGAAAGACCTGTTATAGCAAGAACAGCTCCAGAAAATATGCTGCTCATCTGGGGCCACTACTTGCCAGAACTGGGGATTTAACATGCCCAACTTCCCATTAGAAGGCTAAGTCCTCTCTCAGAATACCAGTATTAGAGGTGGCAGGCAAGACCTCAGGGAAACAAAGGAAGGTGATTCTGCAAATCCATACTGACCTGAAGTTGATGAAATTCCTCAACATAAGACCCTGAATATTTTTGACTACACTTAGTATAGCACAGTAATAAAACATGGAAAAGGAGGGATTCCTATACTTTCCCAGCAAAGATTTTCCTAGCCAAATGTAGTTCATCGGTTTGAAATAATTAGTGTTGCTAACATTTCAATTTCTGCCAGAAGAGCTGAGACCTGTGACACTTGGAAAAATACATAAAAGGTCTTATGAAAGCCTAATTTGGGGAAGCAATGAAGGAGCAAGGAGCTTAGCTTTTAATCCTGTAATAAGGGACTTGATAATGAAAAAGAAATTCCTTTAGAAGGCTTTCCCAGGAAGTACCTCACTTTATAAGATTCATTTATATAATGTCCTCATCTTTTGGATTTTTGAAAGCTCTTTGAGAGCGTTTATTCAGTGTGTGAGCAGCTAAACAAACAAAAAGAAAAAAGGTACAAAAGAGCTGGTTTGATGGAGAAAGTCCCATTGAGAAAGATATCCATAGGAAAAAAAAAAAAAAAAAACATCCCAGTTACAGGCCCCAAAATGATGGTTTTGAGTTTGGACCTCAGAACCTAGCTGAATGATAAGGTTTCTGGAAAAAAATAGTTTCTCTTCTGTTTCTATTTCTCTTTCTGCTCATTTTTTTGTTTGTTTACAAACTGCCTAATATAATAGATCCCAGACCTATGCCTACAGCCTAAAAATTCTTCCAAAGTTCACCCAAGAAAAGCTATTGTAAGTGACAGATACTTTCCCACATCCTGCCACTTGTCCAAGATAGTTACAACTTCTTAGAGACCTGTCATAACACTCAGCTCAAGCCAAGCAAGCAGGTGAAGTCAGGATATAACACCGGCCCAGCATGCAGTACCACACTGCCAGCCCACCTCAAATTCCAGGAGCACTACAGTCTCAATAGCCTGGATAATTTTCCCTGTTCCTCAAGAAGACTAAATAATCTGTCAGGTGAAACATCGCCTTCCAGAACTGCTTTGTGCATGCACACAGGCACCATGAACCCTGAAGACTCAAGCGTAATCCCATACATCCTTACATACCTTTTGTCCCAAACTCCTGACTCTGCCAGCCCTCAGCTACGACCTGAATCACTCTCTGCATTGCCAGTCACCCCCACTGAAAAAAGGGACCTCTCAGGTAACAATGAGGAACCCTGAACTGGGAAATGTTCAGACTACAGCAGACCTCCACCCCATATTGGCATCACACTGCTTCAGTGTGGACATGAAGCTAGTGGGTGGGGAGTCCCGCCAGACCACTTTGTTCCTGGGGGCTTAAAGCTAGGCGCTTGCAGAGGAGCAGCGCTTACAGCGGGTGGGGAGGTCCCTTGCCGAGCACACAGATCTCCAGGGTCTGGCACATGGTGCCTGGAGAGATCCAGAGAGGGCTTTTGAGTGGAAGGAGATGGGGATGAACACTCTGAAGACAGCGAGTGCTGCGTCTGTGCCTCCCCAGCCTTGCTGTCAGCACAGTTGCTAGGAGACCCCGGCCGGGAAGCAGCGAGACAAAAGGGGCCGAGCCACAGGAAGCAGCCGAGCGTGGCGGCGCCTGCACTTGTGCTGCCGACAGGCTCCAGTCCAGCCCGCTCCCCGGGGGGGCTGCTCCTCTCCTCTCCCTTGTATATGCATGCAGCTGCTTCACATCCCCATTTCTTACCCCAGTCTGAAACACACAAGCAATTAGTTCAGAACTGAAGATCAGCTCGATACTGAGCATTAAGCAAAGGCTTCCCATTTGGCTGTGAGGAAATGTTTGCTGAATGGGGACTGTGGAGAGTGAAGGAACATATATTGATTGAGATAAATGGCCCTGATAGATTAGGTGTCTCCCCCTTCAGCAATTAGGGATGGACTCTAGGATAATACTGATTTCTTGATCTTGCACATGCTGCAATGCTTGACCTGACCATTTTCAGCTCCTCATGCTGGTCAGCTACACCACTACTTTGTAAGGGAATCAGTGAGGTTACCTTCCTGCACTCTGGTCACAGTATCTCCACCATCTAGTTGCTTCAACGTTCCTCAAGTGTTATATGGGTCTTCAGAGCCTGGCAAAAACATCCTCTACAGACCATTTCTAATTCCAGTTTATCTCAAGATCAGAGTACAAAAAAACACGTTTGAACTACTTCAGCTCCAAGCAGAAATTAATTAAAAAGAAATAATGTCCGATTGCATCCAGTGCAATGTTTCTATAGCTGGTCCCAACTTCCAGTTCCTTACTGGACACTTCACTGTGGCACGAAACATGATCTCCTTGGTTTTACACTGCCTCCCCTAGAATCCACTCCTCTTGTGACTGGACAAGTGTATCAGTACTTCCTTCTCAACCCTCTCTTAATCCTGAGAAATAACAGGAGGTGTGAAATGGGAGGGTCTGGGTTTATTTTTAATTGTCAACTGAAGAAAACCACCCTTAACTTGTCACTGGAGTCACTTACCTGATCATTGGCAAATTTCAGTTCTCCTGATGATAGAGTTGTTCCCCCCCTGCAGAATCAGGTGTATTATTTATGTAAATTTAAGTGCAAGCACTGCAGAAATCAGCACTGTGTAGGAACGCATGGAGAAAACTGTGTACTCTCTCTATGCCAGGAGTTAAAAATAATTTTCCAAGCTTAGTGTCTCATGAAGGGATTTAGTCATTCTGGTTTCCTGAAGAAAAGACAGAATGATAATGAGGTGGGACACTAGGCTTCCACTTTGTTGCTAAGCCAGCCGCCTTGGAAAAGGCTGTAGGATATGCTCAGAGATAGATTTAGCAGGGGCTTCAGAGAAGGAGCTAGAAGTGCTTAGGGAGGGATAACTATGTTTCAGGACCCTAATGACACTGTATCTGTTCACCTTAAAGCAGGACAAAGAAGAAATTAGATTGGTTCATGTAATTTTATTGTCTTGGATTAAACTAACTTGACTCTGACCTTAAACTGATCGGTCAACTTGTAGATTGAATTTCCCTAACCCTGTGCATCCATGACTTTTTCTTTTTTCAAATTAAGTTTTCTTCATAATGAAAGAGAAGAGCAATTTCTGTACATGAAATCCCACTAAATGGCTCAGAAAAAGTCACAAGCTTTACAGAAAAGCATAGATAGACAGAAACTAGTTTTAATTAATAAGTGACAGCTTCACTACTTCCACCTGGCTGTAAAGCCTGCCTCTCATTTATAGCAAAACAAAATACCCTTGAGTCACCCTTGCAGAATAGACCAGTCCAGAGCTACTTTTTTCTTTTCACAGCTACAGTTAAGACCATGGTGATGCCTGCCAGCATTTTCCTTATTAACTGATTATTCAAAACATTTGTAACTTGGTCATTACAATTTGCCCCCATTTTGTGTTCTCCAAAGCCTCCACCTGCAAAAAACACAGCATGCACCATACCCTGAATGAGGAGGATCAGATACGCTGAGTCAAAGCTCTTCTGCCCTTCTTACTTTACAAATTATGTGAAAACAGCCTATATGAAATACACCTGTGCAGGGAAAAATTTTGAAGTCAAAGAGAGTATTTGTGAGCTCAGCCCTCGCTCTGCCTCTAGCTTGTATTTTTCAACTTGTATGTTTATTTTATTAGGCTATACAGGCACTTTCTCTTTTCTGCATGCGTAGCTAATCCAAACCCCAGTGGTGTTATGCTGTCAGGGAGTATCACCCACAAATATCCAATGGAGTGTGGCTATTGAGGCAGGACTTCTGATAGAGGCTAAGTACAGCACAAGCAGGAGCCTAAGCTATTCGTGATCACTATCAGCTAAAATGGAATAGCTTGAGGACAAGGAGGGTGAAAAAATATATTGCTGTTCCTGGATTAGCATTGTACATGGAGCCGTCTAAGTGGTGAAAGCCTGAAATGAAATGGAAAACCAAATCCCAAAGGGAAATAGGACAGCTACAAAACCTTCTGGGAGTTAGCAGACTATAAACCTCTAGCTGACCTCAGATTCAATGGAATTAAAAAAAAAAAAACACACTGTTGAGAACTGAATGCCTTGGAATTAGCCATTAGGATGTGAGAACTCTAATCTAAAGCAACAAAGGACTGCGAAACTGGGAGCAGCTCACTGTAGAAGAATATATGCAATCCTTATACTGTATACTGAAGTTACTTCAGGTATTAGGAAAAATAGTAATAAACAGTCTGATATTCACAGATCTCTCTAATCTCCTAAATCACTTTTATCAGTGTGATTTGGAAGGATTTTTTTTTTAATCTATTACACAGATCCACCCATAATACATTAGACATTCCTATTCTTTCTCTCATTACATCTTTAACTGCATAATCTGTGCCTTTGTATTGGCCTACCAGTGTGTACCAACATGACCTGGTAGTCCTTTGTGTATCTGTTAGACTCGCACATCGCTAAGCTGGGGCTCTTCTGCAGTATTTCAACCCAGCTATGCCTTGCAGGTGGAGAGGAGCTGCACCATGCCAGACAAACCCACAGTGTGGAGTAATGTTTTGGTGGACCTTGCTACAAAACACAGGCAGGCACACGTATACTTCCTTTATGGTGAGGCTTTCTGTAGATGGAGGCTAGATCTACACAACAGAGTAGGAATGGTTTGCTAAGGTTTTCATGGTTTTATAAGGACAAAAGAACAGGGAATCAGAAGGGAGAAGTCTGTACCCAGGAGGTAAGACTGTATGCTTAGAAGAAATACTTTGAGGAAACGCAGTAAACATTCATGCCTTATAAATGCATGAATTACAGTTCAGTTACCAGGGCCAAGAGGTAAGGCAGAGAAAAAGGAACACTGGCTCTTGACTTTCCTTTAAGTGGGATGAAAATCAGAAGGAATTTGGCCTGAAGGTACTGCATGACATATCAACAAACTCTTTGCTGGGTCACAGCAGTAAGATGGGTAAAGGACCAAGCTATGACCAGCTGCAAAGTTTCATTGGAGTAAGTGACTCTAAGGGACATAGATCAAACAAGAACTGCAAAAAAAAACTACTTCTCTATCCAGCTTTGGCACTGAATTAAACAGCCTTAAACAATAATGTAGTAAAGCAAATGAGAGAATCAGTCTCCCATATACTGTACAGTTATAATGAATAAAGTATACTTGGTGTACAGAAGATCCAGAAAATGTATCAGGGATGACCTACCTACAGCAGGAATAGATCCACTGAAATAAATGTCAATAAAGTTGAAACATACTGTTGAGCCATGGTTCAGCAGCATACTTCAAAAGACTCCTGGAGCTGTTTAAGATGTGTTTAAAATGTTCCAATTTTTTGAGTTGCTCTACTTGAAATTGCAGGTTGTCTTAGTATCATATGTTCAAATATATAGATCTGGGATGAAGGAAAATGGTAACTAAGAAACAGAAATTTCAACTCCATCCTGGACTAAGAATACACATTTCTAACAGATGGATCACAGCTCACATGTTCAAAACATGAAAAAAAGAGAGAAAAACAATTTAGTGGAGGGAAGCATGAAGCAAAAACTTGGTAGGATTTCTCTCACTGAGACCAGCATTGTCTGTAACACCACTGGGATGATATACAGAAACAAAAAAATAATCCATGCCCACTGAGGAGGAAGTATTACATGTACTAAAGAAGAAAAGATGCACTTAAGCTAGGGGTGGTAGCATCAGTAAAGAAGTTTCAAAGATCTCCTTGCCTATTTTTCTAATAGATAGCAGGGAGGATTTAACTTTTTCAATAACATCATTTTAGCAGTTGTTCCAGGTTACCAAAAATAGATTTCAAGTTTTTTTCCTTGTAACTACAGGTCTTTGATCTGTGGTTCTTGTTACTGCCTGAATTAAAGTTGTTGTGTTTTTTGTTTTTTTTTAATTCTGAGGATATTTCCCCTCACTTCTCATCAGAAGCAGAAGTTTTATTTTGATGCTAAATAATGTACAGCTGACATCTTGCTGTTTTGCTATTTCAGTGAATAGGGACATTTAAGGTTAAGTCTGCCGCCTCCTTTCCCGAAGTTAACGCCTCCCATACCACTGTAGCAACAGAGAAACCAATTCATTTTTTCTTCTTCCACTTGGTAGTGACTGCAGCAAAAGACAGTACATTATTGCTAAGGTTCTTCAAGTGCTGCAGTTTGGTAGCATTTTTGTAGCAGCATGGCCTCGGTTCTCCAATCTCCTTTTCACCACTTTCACCACAAACGTTATCCTCCAGGCTCGCTACAAAGCAAAACAATGTATTGAGCATATCAAATCATGTTCATTATCTATGTCGTATCCTCTACAGCTTTTAGTGGCTATCTCCCAACATACAGTTTTTAAACAATGCAAGTCAGTCATGGTTATGGCTTTTAGAAAAAAGCAAAAAGGAAAATTCATTGCTTTTCCATGTGATTCCATTCCCTATGCACATGCGAATGCTTGATAAATGCTATCTAAAAAGTCTTTTTTTTTTTTTTAAAGCCAGTGAACGAAGAGCACTACTTGGACATAAGCAGATGCTGGTCAGCATTGTTGCCAGATAGGAAGCTCATTTACTACTGCATTTTATGCATTCCCATTCTTGCTAAGATGGTGAAGAGGATGGTATATGTGTGACTCAGAGGGAACAGGCTGAGGCAGACAAGAGGGAAAGTATATCTATAAACAGAAGGTGATATTTTGCACCACTGAGATTAAAAGGGTTCAACAGGTGTGTGACAGCAGAATTATTCTTGTTCTCTAACTCAATGCTATTTTTGAGGATGCAATACTAATGCGATTAACTAGCCCATGCATCAGACAATAAAATTGATACCACTGAACACTGGGAACTGACTGCCTGCAACGTTAAAGCAGTTGCTGCCACCCACCCCGTGTATGTATACAAAACACTTTACTGACTTACTTCAGCATAAGATAATGAAAGAAGCAAAATGCGCACTGTAGGCCTTACCCATTACGATCTGCCCTTTTTGTTTGGCTGGAAACCCATAAGCATTTCTCATAAGCAGATCTGCCTTCTCATTATTTCCAAGACAATTAAGTTCATTCAGAATGTGTTTTAAAGCATCTTGACTAAGCCAAAATAATCAGAAGTTGAGGGTGAATTTCTTACCTTTTCCATCAGGTTAAGGCTGATTTTCCCCCAAATCAGACGGAACTTCCACTAAAGAACACAGCTCGGAAGTGCAACGTTTTCCCTCCAAGAACAACTAATACACAATGATTTCTACATATGATTGTGTGCAGAGCTGTTATGCTCTCCTCACAAGACCCCAGATGAGTATTAACACCATAAATGTGAACTACTGCTTATTCCCCAGATGTTCCACAAGACACCTAAGTAGAAGCTAGAAGTGAACTTATGCATCCCATGGCTATTTAAATAAAGATGACACAGCGCCAACACGTCTTACACATACGCAGCGACTATTCCTATATCCGTTAACTAAAAATACACAGTGGTTTGCTCAAGTTCCTGTGTACTGTGCTCTATTCCTAACCTGTACCATGGTTCTCAGTGAGCTTCACAGTTCGGAAGTCTGAAAGTGGCAAAAGTGTAAAGATTCCTTTTGCAGCTGAAATGACTAAGATTAAATCTTTTAACCTTTCTGTGCCTTAGTTTCCACATGTATCCGGCAAATACTTCCTTTGATAAGCAGTTCCACTGCTGTCGGTTGAAAGGCACCAAGTACTCTCACTCATCTGACTGTACCAGGCAGAAAAGCTTTGGAAGGGCATTTACCACAAAAAGAAAGCATTGCATGTTCATCTGGACCCAGCAAACCAAAGTCTCTTAAAGAGCTAAGAACCTAGAGCAATCAAAATCTCATTTTTGGTTTAAGAAACAATATTAACTTCAGACCAGATTAAATGTCATATTACTTAAAGTAGAAAATGAGTCCACCACTAGTGGTGAATTTCACAGTTCTTCTGAACACTTTAAATAGTACACTGTAAGGATTCAGTAGTCTTAACAGACTTTGCTTCAGACAAAAGTGTTGTTACAAATGTATCATATCTAGGGAATTAGAGAAAGCATAACCTCAATCATTCTGTGCCTACAATTCAGTTTGAAGTTATAGAAACAGTTTCTTCCTTCTCACAGGCACATTACTGACTGCTAGATTATACTGTCTGCACAATGAATTTAAGTAATCAGCATTACAGTATTCAGGCTATGGCTTAACTGTGATAAACAGTCCCTAAATCCTATTCATCTTGGTGTATCACTCATTCTTTGCAGTACACATTACTATTTAGTCATCATTTTGTTTTCAAAGTGTCAGCAAACTTAGATAACTGAACAAGTTTTTTTTTTTTGAGTTATATAGCAGGTCATTAATTGGTTTTAACGTGATCTGCAAATATTTTGTCTGCCTATTTCCTGACTGCAGACATGGACATCTCTGGCACGAGATACTCCTATTATAGCCCCTCCCTTATCTAGAGATGCACATTGCAGTCCATACAGATTTTCCTATCTGGTACTAAGATTTCTCCCACCAACTGAACTAAGCTGCTCAGCAGTACACAAGTTGTACAGTTCAGCAGTATGTGCCATACAAAGTTTGAGGCTTGTTGTGTCTAAGCCAGAGAAAAATAAACATCACCAATTGTGCAAGAGTTACATTAAGTCTTAAATGTCTCCATCTGCGATCTGTCCAGACCACAAAGAGGCTGCCATCAAACAGGTGAGATGCCATTTTGACCTGTTCTCTAAGCATCTCCTAAATGCCTTTCCAAGCTCAACAACTCCTCCAAGATAGAACCCCATCTGCTAAGACCCTCTTTCCCAGCCAGGCCTTTTCTAAACAGAAAAGCATAAACATGCTCACCCAGAACTCATTTCCAGTGACACCACTGCCTGCAGCTTCAAACATCTTCAGGTATATTTCTGCATGTTGAGCTATTTTAAAGGTCCAGTTCCGGCACCCTTCGTGTCTTATTTACCATCCCTAGGTCTCTCTCAGCTGAATTGTATTGCTTTTTTATTCTTATTAATGCTTCTCCAGATTGTACGTGTCTGCTTATCTCTGCTGCCACTCTTTGGGGAACAACTTTGTAAACAGAAATTAGTAATTGCTTGTTTAGTTGGGATAGGACAGTATCTGACAAGTTTTCAAATGGTCAACTTCATGCAAGAAAGTTCAGGCTTTAAGATGTTTCTGAAGCCACAGTGATAATTTCTTGAAGCAGGAAAAAGAGAGCCTGCATTAAGAAAGCAACTTAGTGTATCTTATCTACCACTTCTCAAACTGTCCCATTAACAATGCATTTCCTTGCTTGATAGCGCTCCTCCAGTCGCATGACCAATTACCGCTCCCACTGAAGTCCATGGCAGCATTCCAACAGAACATAAGCTAGTGCCCCGAGGACAGAATTTGTGTCTCTCCATTGTTTATTTTGTTATCTCCCTGCCAAATACAAGTGAATGCCAGGTTACCTTTCAGCTAATAAAGAAACCCTAGGGATTCCAGGCATGCCTCTAATTCAGCCTGGTTTTAGTGTACTATGCATATCAGATCTGGAAAACAATTGGTCTCAGGAAGACTGGAAGGGCACAGTTGGTTTTTTTCCTCAAATATCAGCCAGCCAAGGACACCAATGCATGGTTGCAACAGACAAAACTTACTTCTTTAAGCTAATTAGATGCATGTGGATCAAAAAACACATCTTCCAGCCTTTAAAACTGCCAAACAAATTTGTCATTCCCTATCTACTTGTGCACATCAGTTTCTATTGTGAGCCACAACTTCAAGAAGCATGGTATTGCCCTATTATCCGTGTTTTAGGAAAAACTCTTCTTTTATCAAATGCAGGAGAAGGCGTTACGTGACTTTCCTACTTGCAAAACTGAGGAATCATGGGTTTTAGTAAAAGCCTAGAAACTATTTGCTATGCACAGCCACAAAGGGACCCACGGTGCCTTTTCAAACAGTAGATCTGACACCATCCAAGTTTCTCATACTCTTCCATTAACACTGTCTGGAGTGTAATTCTTAGTGCTGTTACCTTCCAATATAAAGGAGATTACATTTCACAACTGATCTATGAACTGATTCTTCAGACATTATATTTTATACATTTATACAAATTAATTATAGTAAGATTACCTAATTGTGGAAGCTACTATGCTCACAATTTGTTAAACCACCCCTGAATTTTGACTAGAAAACACTCCTAATCCATTTATTCAGCTAAAAGCGAGCTTGTTCCTCCTTTGATCTTCTGTTTCAGTATTTCTTATTGAGTTACATTAACATTAATATCAAATGAACTGGGGCAAACACAGTTATTTCAAGTCTCTGTGGTGTATTTTGTTTTTGATGCGGAAATAATTTGACTTTAATTCTAGTACTTATACACTGAGGAGCCTTGAAGAGTGATCAACGCTACAGAAATTCTGATTTATGTAACTGCCATTGTAAAGACAGACTAAAAAAACACAGTGCACACCATTTCTCCCCCCCCATTATCTTTCACTACACAATGTTTCCTTCAAATTAGAGTACTTTTCAGTGGGTAGTAGTAGGTAGCTATGCATTAATCAGTAAGCTCTCTTGACTAATCCCGTTCATTCTGTCTAGTAAGAGGATTCCAGCAGCAAACATGCATACAGTTTTCTAAGAATAAAGAAAGCCAAGAAAGGCAACCCCAGAGACCATCAGGAAAATTAAAAGTGACAGATTGGTGTCACATAGGAGAAAGTATGGTAGTAAATGCCACCATGCTTTTCTCTGTATTAAGATTCAAGAATGAGTAGTTATAGTGGAATATTCACATTAAAGCACTGTAAGGGTTGAGGGTAAATAGTATGACACAAGATTATATCATTTCTGATGTGGCAGAATTCTCATTTCCTGTTCACTGCTTAGTGTTAAGGTTTTAATATGTACTCTTTAATCCAATATAAACATTACCTTCATCTTGTAAGCACAATACTCTTGTACAATGACAGCAACAAACACGACTGTTCAGTATTTTCACTACCTCTCCTGAGATAACATACCATTTCTTTCCTGCACCAAGTTCTTTTTACACCTCAAACATACATTTAGGAGTTAAGCTCCTGTTTTAGTTAACATTGCCAGTCCTACAGTTTAATGATGCAAGCTTTCTTAAATTATGGAAGAATAGAATCTGGCACAAGTTTTCTTTCAAGAAATTAAATGTTGTTCAGAATTCCCAAATAGCTTGAAAATAGTTGGAACAGACTTTCAGAAGTCTCGGTCCTTTTAAGGCAGAAGAATGAAGACCCATTAAATGCTAACTAACTTAACTTTTACCTAATTGTCGAATGTGCATGGAATCTCTTGATCACGTGGACAATGACTGGACTTCTGGTTGCTCATTATTCAGAAGCTTCAGACATTATTTCGATAATAACTAATGCAAGGTGAACCGGTACGTACCTTTGTTCTCTAATTTACTTTAGGAACAATTTCCCATCAGTGCCCACAGGTATTGGATAGAACTGACTTCCGTGGTAAACTGGCAGTTTTAAACTCCTCAAAGTTCAGCTTCCAACCGTCATGAAGTTTTCAACAGATGCAATTCTCAGGAACACTACACACCACCAACTTCTCTGCTCCTGCTAAGGATGAACTTCTATTCAGACATAGGGGAGGAGGTTCAAAGAATACTTTCAAGAATTCTGCCTCTAACAGACCTATAGTTGCTTATACAACCCTTAGGGTCATTAAATCTGAGCACTTCATAAGTTCTCTAAATTACATACAGAAGATCGTCTCTCCTGCCTCTGAACCATACTTAGAAGTACGTATTAATTACTGCAAAGTCATGTGTGTGCACATATACCCACTACAGTCTTTGTAATCCAGAATCTGTTTGTACTCTAAAATACCCTCTCCATGAGATTTAGGACAACACAGGAACATATCATGTAAACAAAAGAGCAAATTCAAAGAACTGATGCATAACTTACATTCAGAGACTAATGTGAAATTTGTTCAGTTCTTTTTCAGACATAACCAGGCTTTAGGAAAACTATTTCCATGTACAGCAAGAATGGACCTGGACTATATATCGCTTGTTCTTTCTGCATTGCATTATAGTAAATAATTCTAAATAAAAAATAAAGGATATCTACAGTTATACCTGACTGATATTAGTATGCAGTAGAAAAGGAAAAAGGTGTCAACTTAGTTTTCGTGTCTAGTTAGTTAACTGTTCTTCCTTTTCCATCTTACCGTTGGAATTCATTGGCTCCTCAAAATCACTGATGTTTTCATCAAATTTAGATATACTGCTCTGACGTTCTGCATATGTTTTGTTTCCACAAGCTGGATATTTTGGACTCACAATACTTTAACAGAATCTGAGGATTAAATAAATAAGATTAATGCATGCAGCTATACATGCAATACGTGACATTTCATTAGGTGCAGTAACACAGCAACACGTGACTTACAGCATGGAAAAATGCTTCCTAGCAACCAAATCCTACAAATGGCCCAACACTACCTAAACATGAAGGTGCCCAGACTCTTGTAATTCCTCAGGCAAGCTGCTTTTCCAACTTCAGAACCTCTAAATTCACTAGGACATATGCCAGCCTTGCTATCCTCCCCAGTAAGCCAAGAGACCTAAGTTACCGCTAAGTGCTGCTGTGCCACAGGTTCACTGTCAAGCCTTCCTGACCTGCTCACACTGCAGGACTGCATCCTGCCTCAATCTGAAAGACTTTTCAGACAGAGAACAGAAGTTACTTTGAACAGTCTTCACATATCTATCTTGGAAAAATTCATCCAAGATATAAAAAACAGACTGGTGTCTGTTCTTTTATAATAGCCTTTTCAGGGTATCAAGAATGACACACTCAGTCCTGTACACTACTTCTTTTCAACGTGTTTGACAACACCATCTTATGTGAACTACTTAGAAGCTTCAATCTATTCTTTCTTGCAGTCAGCACAAGCC